>NW_028258343.1:25379634-26078327 GCF_053883595.1 Heterocephalus glaber | reverse complement strand
TATGCCCAGGGACAGTTGGAAACCGTGTAACAAAGACACTTTTTTCACGCACAGTTGTAGGAACATCGCAGCTCATCTTGGAGAACACCTCCACCTTCAACCCAAGACCTCCATTGTGTACATCTGGGAGGGGATTTTGTTTGGATTAAACCCGAATGAGGATAGTCATTTCCATGGTTATACAGTTGGTTATGACTAAACCTTTACACAAACCCAATCAGAACAAACGTGAAGAATGTTATTTGAAATGATGGAAATGAGAGCCTTCTCATCTTGGGAAATCATCTGAGAGCTGCTAGGGCCCGAGGGAAGCCTGAATAGATAAGGGAAGGTATGCCTAAGAACCCAGAAGTGGAGCCAGGTCTGAGGAAGGAGAACAACACAGTGAATGCTGGAAGTTTTTTAATCCCTCCTGAAGTCAGATGTCAGAATTGAACAAACCAACCACTTTTCGTTGCTTAAGGCTTTCAAATTTATTTCTTACTTTTAGCCTGAAATATGGTTAAATGATGATGGGTCCCAAATCGGATAACATGAATGAATGAATTACGGGTGACATGATTTAAAAAATCACTTTAAAATTTATTCCAGTTGAAAAGGATGCATATTGCTGCTGTTGGGATGGGAGAGCCCAATGCCTGTTGTGCCTACGAGGAAGAAAAGGAGCAAGCTAAAGTGGGCTGACTAAGGCTGAAGAACCTCTGCTAGGACACTTGCTATGGCAAGAGAAAGGCCGAGGCAACGGATGGACACGGGTAGGAATGGCCAAAGACTTTTGCCATGGAGACGACCAGGCCCTGGGCAGACAGCAAGCAATATTGTCAGTGTCTTGAGATCAGCAAAGCAGCAGAGGTCTTGGGGCAGAAGGACTGCAGCTTGCAGACTAAGACAGCCCTACACACAAGTGAGGTCACAATGGACCGCCCTTGCTAGCTGGGGAAGAAATCCCAGGAGGACAGACTGTGGGCGCTGTGTGGTGGCTGAGCAGCAGGGGAGTCAGGCCCTCCCAGAGACCGATGGAGCCTTTCTAGAGCTCGTGGAAGGCTCAGGACCCCACGGGTCTTGCCAGGTCAGGAGCTCTAGTGTGGCTCAGGTGGGCCCACACCCTCAGGCTGAGGTGGGCACAGGTGCGGCCGGGAAGCTGCCGGGGCCTTGTGGAGAGCGTCGGACACAGGCAGAGCCACTCCTGCACCCACACACCCTACTGTTTTTGACCACACACCTGGGGCAGGGGCCTAGACCCGTCCAGGACTCACCGGGGGCTGCCCCACCGCGTCTCCAGAACCTCCCCAAGAGCCAAGGTTGGACCTGCCCCCGAGAGGTGTCACTCACGTGCCGTGCAGGTGTCAAGGGCAGGACCTCGAGGGGAGTGACTTGGTCACCGAGACACGCTACCGGACACACACAAGTTAACCGAGGAGAGGTTTATCTCGGCTCGCACTTGGGAGAGGTTTCAGTGCCTAGTCAGCAGCTCGAAGGCAGCGCGGCATGGCAGAGGGGCCTGGCAGACAGAAAGCAGAGTCCAGGGAGCAGAGGCAGGGAGATGAAGGCTTCCGGGCCCTGAACCAGGCGATTTTCTCTCAGCCCAGATCCCACCTCCTGACAACCCAGGTGTACCAGCCCATGAGGCCATCACCTCCCAGAGGCGGCTTGTGAGTGCGTGAGGCTCTGCGGACAGGTAGCTCTAAACTGTCCCCAAGGGAGAGGGATGGGAGGGTGACCTTGGGGGCAGGAGGAGGGGCGCGCATCCCTGCAGGTCAGCTTCCCAAGCTGGAGCTCTCTCCTCCTGGGACCAGAGCAGGCGGGGCGTGCAGTGACACCGAGCGGCCACCGGAGGGCAGCAGAGCCCTGCGCTGAGATCCCGCGCTCAGGTTGCCAGGGGAAAGAGAATATGTTCGTATATTCGTGCTTATTTCTACCACCTTATTCTGTCTTCCTCTCTGTCTTGCTTCCTCGAAGTAGGCTGGAAGCTTTTCGTTATTTCTTCAAAGTAATTCACCTCACTGTTTCTTTTTCAGAGAGAGAGAGAGAGAGAGAGATAGGTCTTGCTCCGTGTCCCAGATCTGAGATTGCTGGGAAGCACCACCACACCTGACTTTTCCTTTTCTCTTGCAGTTAGGAGTGATGTATCTGGTCTCTGGTTTTTCCGTAGGGACCTTAGATATCACACCCTGAACTTTTGCTTGTTAAATGTAGGTCTTTAAATTTCTTGATTAACTTTTGTTTGGAAGAGGTTTAGCTTCCAGGAAAACCGAGAGAATGCTGGCCTGGCACAGCTCCGAGCAAGGCGGGCGGGGACCTGGGCTCCCCAGAGGGCGGAGCATCTCCAACAAGCACTCCTTACTCCTCTGCCTAGGAGGACCCTGCCCTTTCCCGGTTATCTGATGGTTTGTTCCTGGGGCCACAGTGACGCCCCCCCACCCCGCCGCAGGGATCATCGCCCTGAGGGCTCCGCTGGGCGCCTGAGCTGAGCTCGGCAGTGGCACAGGGGGGTCTCAAGTGAGCTGTTCGCCGCCCTGGCGCTCTGCCTTCCTGTGGCCCGGGGCCTTCCGCGCTTCCTTCCTCGTCCCGTCCCCAAGGCCTCTCTCTCAGGGACCCCGGTGGCTGCGCCCGAGCTGACAGGGAGAGTGCATTCTGCGCCGCGCTGGTCCCGGCTTCCTCCCTTCCTGTTCGCCCGCGCTCTGAGCCGCTCTCCTGGCTTCCACACGGTCCTCTGCGTGGCAGTGTCCCCGCTGTCCTGGTCCGGGAGGAGGCCTGTAGGGGGGCCGCCTCTGCTGGGCTTCTGCGCCCCGGAAGCTCCTCGCTCCCCTGGGTGCGGAAGGGCAGAGCACGCAGTGAGCCCGCGCGGTGACCTTGGCCCCTGAGGTGCTGGGTCCCGGCTGTGCGGGTGGTTCCAGCCCAGCCTGGCCGGGCCCCAGGAAGCACCGGGTCCCGCCTGAGGGGCTCCCCCTTTCCGCCTCGCGGCCACGCGAGTGTGGACACCGGCGAGCCCGGAGCTGGGGCTAGTTTAGTGCATGGTGATAGGTATGGGTCTAGTTTGAATCTTTGGCAGGTTGAAATCCAGTTGTTCCAGCACCAGTTATTAAATAGGCTATCTTTCCGGAGGAGGATTTTAGTGAAACTCAAAGAAGCTTAGATCACATGACAGCACCCACCACACCACATGACCTAGGAGTCGAGGTCAGGGTCCCCATGACAGGAGGCACTAGGGATCATGGAACATCTTAGAAAAGAGCCTACAGTCCCAAGAGCTGACGGAGGAAAAGAGGCAGATTGGAGATGTCCAGAGGAAATTGCCAGCACCCTCTTACCACTTAGCTTGGCCACCCGGATGCAGTGCTCCACCACCCTGGCCCTGTCTCCAGCCCTCGTGCTGGGACCCCCAAAGCAGGAGGTGATCGTGCAGTTGGCCACGTGATTAAAATATGTGATAGTGGCCCGAACGGTGGGCGCCAGAGGTTCTTTGCCCCTTTTGTTTCTCCGGGTCCAGATGGAGCCCAGGCAGTCCCAGGGCACCACATTCTTGAACAGCTCCTGTGGAGGAAGACAGCATCCCACGGGCAGAACCCACCCCAGAGAGTCGATGGCTTCAGCCATCCACAGGCAGGTGGCCGTGGCCTGAGCTGGACATCAGGAAGCTGCAGATATGGACAGAGACTTCTGCAAATGGCCGGTTTTCCTCCACTGCCCACTAGTGATGTCCAACTCATGACCTAGGACCTAGCACTGACGTGAAAATCAGTGGCATTGTCCCCGTGCCCATCCTCCCAAACCTCCAGCACGAGCAGACATCTGAGTCCCGCTCATTCTGAGGTATTGTCTTCTTTCCAACCTCACCTGCCCTCTGCTCCTTTGCCCAGGTCAGTGGCACATTTCCTGGGACAGCTATGACTGGGGGCTCTGTGTGGTGTGTGCTGTAGAACCCATGAATCTCAAATGCCTACAAAGTGATAAGGCTGGCCAGGTCTCCTGGATGATGGCAAGGTGACACATGGTCCTGCCTGCACCTCAGGGCACACCCTCCTCGGCCAGTTGGTCTGAGTCCCCGCCGTGTTTCCCAATTGTCCAATCGCAGTTGACATCACAGTCACTGTGTGAAGCGGGCATGTGAGTGCCCTGTCTCTACTGTCGACCTCCACCCAAGGACAGGAGTGGCTTGGGGCTGAGACAAGTATAGGTGATGCAGTTCGTAGAAGAAGGAACTTTGATCTGGTCAACTGGGAATGTCAGGCCTGAGGAGATCAGTGCGAGAAGGATGGGTGTCCCCCACCCCATCCCCACCCCACCCCACCGAGCTCAGCTGCTCACCGAACCCATCAAGGTCAGCTGCTCTGCCAGCAGCTTGGGAGAGAAGGCTAAGCGCACCTTCTGCAAGGGCCTGTCCTCGTCAGCGGCAGCAGCAGAGGCAGGAGTGCTGTGGAGCTGGCTTCTGCTTCTCTCCTGTCTCCAGAGGAGGCTCCTTCTCTGGTGCTGGCTCTGGCTGCAGAGCAGGCCCATGGTGTTCTGGACATGGAGCCGGAGCTAGGAGGAGGAAAGCTCAGCAGTGTCAGTCACTTGCCAGCTCCCTGCGGAGCATAGCAAAGACATCCTGGCCATTTGGGGGATTCCAATGCCCAAGCAAAAGCCATGAAAGCCTTCCGGACTGCTGTGGCCCTCACCATCTGTTTCGGCCTCGTGGGGCTCTAGATATTCCACCTGAGCAAGGGGAAGGCACAAGGGAGGCTCCATGTCTGCTCCAGGTGAGTTCACTTGCAAGCCGGCCCTTTTGATCTTGATTTGGGGAATGTCCGGTGGATGGTGCCATTCGGACCAGGTTTCCAAAATGGGAGAGGTGGCGCTGGGAGAGACGAGTGAGCAGCAGAGTCAGAGGCCCGGGCTTTTCTTCCACCCTGCCTCTCTGAGACAGCGTCGTGTCTTGTGTGGCCCTCTGTGCCTCGGTGTAGAGGAAAGCTGACCCCACCCCAAGCCCTCTGTGACTGTCCTAGCCTCGGCTGACTTTGTCCCACTAGGCTAATGCTAACATGGGTTTCCACTTCACACTGATGATCCTTTCTGAGCGAGGCAGGCACAAAACTCCGTGCACCTGAGCGCTCGGGGCTGGGCTCCAAGCCAAGTAGTCCAAAACAATCCGTACCCTAGCAGGCCGCAATGTTTGCTGTACCTCCAGCCATGAAGTGGGGGCTGCGGGGGGTTGGGGCGGCGGGACAGAGCTCTGACACCTCACAGCCTGACCCTGTCCAAGCAGGCCCCTTACATACCCTGAGCGCGAGGGGAAGCACACTGCCCATGAGAGCTCACGGCTGGCACTGACGTCCAGGATGGGCACTGGGCTGCCTCTCTCACATGTGGGTTCCTCCTGAACATTAGCCGGAAACATCTGCGGCCAGAGCCGAGCCAAGGTCGGAAAAATCTCGGATTGCGGTCCTTTCTGTGGCTAGACCTTCGGGAAGCGGGAAAATGGCAACAGCTCATCCTCCCCTCTTCTCTGTCTCCCTCCAAGGGGTCAGGACGGGAGACAGCTTCAGAGGGCACCCAGTTTCGCTGGGTTCTAATACCAAGGAAGTGAGGTCGCATCCTCAAAGTTTCGCTACAGTTAGGGTGAGGAAGTGGCTTAGGACCAAGGGGCAAGGTGCACTTTGGGTTGCGGTTTTTCTTGGGATTTGGTTGAGGTTTAGGAATCCATTTAGGCTTCTATTATGGCTGAGGGTGGGAGATTCAGTGTTAGAAAGCAGGCCTGCGGTTTACATTGTTGTTTATTTTTATTGTGCAGTTCACAATCATTTGAGGAGTGGCTACATGTACATAACAGAGCTTGAAGGGCCGGGGATTTAGCTCAGTGGCACCATGCCTGCCTCACCAGCACAAGGTCCTGAGTTCAATCCCCGGTACCAAAAGAAGGAAAAACCAAAATACCAAAACAACAACAACTCGTAGTACAGCTTATATACATGACGAGTTTTAGATTTATATACAACTAAGATGGCCACCCAGTTCTTCCATTTCCTGTTATTAATGTCATCCCTTAGTCTAGTACATCCTGTACAAGGAGTGAGCAGATATTGATGTATAATTACTACTAAGATCCACCTTCACCACTTGCTCTCCACAACAATCTGCAGTCCCGTCCGGGCTGCCACATTGCATTTCATTGTTGCATCCCTCAGACGCCCCTTGACTGACGTTTTCACAAGTTTTCCTTTTTTCGTTTTGTATGAGCTGACAGTTTGGAGGATGACTGAGCTGATATCTTACAGAATGTCCCTCAATTTAAGTTTTCCTGACGTTTCCTTCCTGATTAGATGAGGGTTACATGTTTGGGTGCGTGGCTTTCTGCAGGTGTTCCATGTTCCTGACTGCACCCTCATCCTGGGTTCTCCAGTGCACCTTTGGCTGAACTCTCACAGCTGCATGCACTGCCCTCTCAGGGACACCCAGCCTGGCCTGCCAGGCCTTCTTTGGAAATTTGGGCGGAAGCCTTCCTGACTCAACTCTTGTGTTCTGCATACCTGTGAAAACAGCACCCTGTAGATGACACAAAGTTCTACCACTGGCTCCAAGCAGTCCTTAGGCCTTTGTGCATCATGGCTGCAGAAGCATCCATGGGCCTGGATGGCTGAGCACCGTGAACTGAATGAATCCCAGGGAACCCGCCCAGGTGGCCCTTCTCAAGCAGGGTGCCCTGGGGCTCTCCTCTCAAAACAAAGTCTTTCCCTTTTGCAACTGTGAGCCTTGGAAAGCTTGGGCCTTGTGGGTTCCTTATATGTCTTCAGGGCATCTTTTCCATTGTCCTATTGTAAAGTACTTGGATTCTTTTTAATGCTAATCTTTGATCCCACCAGGCTGTCCATTGCTCCATCTTTACAGGCCTTTCTTGGGGGGGGGGCTGAAAAGTTTTTAAATGGGCTTTTGCTCCTCATTTTCCGCACAAACCTGGCTCAAAGTAGCAAGCAGCATCCATGCTACGGCCTGATATTTAGGCTACCTTGATATTTTCTCCATCAGATGAATGATCCTTCCACCCTTCGTATCAGTCTCACACAAATCTCAGGACATGAACACAATACAGTCCTATTTTCTGCTGGAGCACAACACACATGGCCTGGATCCAGCTGCCACTGGCATCCTTCTTCTCAACGGGAACCTCCTAAGTCTGGCCTTTCTCATCTGCAATCTCTCTGCACTCTGGTCTTCTGAGCTCGGACCAGAATCTTCCATCAAGCTCAGATGATAGCATTCTAGGGCTGCTTCCCCAGCTGGCACCTCCAAACCTTTCCAAACTGCTGTGGACCACTTCCACAGGCCTCTGAACCACCTGGTGAGGTACAGTCGCTGCAGTGACCAGACTTCTTGTACCAACATCTGTATCACCCACTTTCTTGTCCCTGAACACAATACTCAGCACTACACATTAAGGGAAGAGAGGTTTGTTTCAGCTCACATTTCAGTTCCTAGTTAGCTAGCTCCAGGATGGCAGGATGGCATGTCAGAGGTGCACATTGATAGAAATGCTGCTTGCCTGGTGGAGGCCAGGAGGCACATGGTAAAGTGTGGGCCAGGGAGCAAGATACACCCTCCCAGGTCACACCCGCGCTGACCCACCTCTTCCAACCAGGCCCACATCCTCACACCAAGCCTGGCGTAGCACCCCCATCACCCAGTCACCCTCTGGAAGCCCTCGCCTCTGGGTGCAAGGGGCTTGAGGGTGACATCCAGATAGAATCCATAACCTGTAGTTTCCATAAAAGGATGCCATTTTCTGATAAGTGATCTAGAAGTGTTATAAGAAATCTAGGCAATATTTAGAGCATAAAACCTTACAATTTATTGAAGACAATTTTCTTTTCAGTAATGCACGTTATGATGGACAGAATGGGAGTTAGTACTGATGATGAGTCTTTATTTTCACGTTTTGCTCCAACGCCCTGTTCTGTTTGCAGTAGTAGTTTGGCCCTTGAAGTATTTATAACTGTGGAATGAGTGCACAGATGGGTTTCTGAACTGTGTTTCTTTCCTCATTTCTCTTTTGGTCACTTGTACCTGCATCAGCAGGAGATATGAATTTCACAGAAGCATTGAGTAGTGATAATCAAGAACAGTGTGGCTATCAGGGCTATTTCAGCTTAGGTGATCTCAGAGCGAATCAGGTGTGGATGTCAAGGATGTGTGTACGTGACATGTGTTTCACACCTAAATGTTTGAATTAGAAATGCAACAAAGAATGGAAGCTGGGACTGTATTGGGTGAGGATTTAGGCAACGTAATGTCTGAGGAAGAGGATGGGATGTGTACGTTTATGCCCAGGGACAGTTGGAACCGTGTAACAGACACTTTTTGTCACGCACAGTTGTAGGAACATCGCAGCTCATTTTGGGAGAACACCTCCACCTTCAACCCAAGACCTCCATTGTGTACATCTGGGAGGGGATTTTGTTTGGATTAAACCCGATGAGGATAGTCATTTCCATGGTTATACAGGTTGGTTATGACTAAATCCTTTACACAAACCCAGTCAGAACAAACGTGAAGAATGTTATTTGAAATGATGGAAATGAGAGCCTTCTCATCTTGGGAAATCATCTGAGAGCTGCTAGGGCCCGAGGGAAGCCTGGAATAGATAAGGGAAGGTATGCCTAAGAACCCAGAAGTGGAGCCAGGTCTGAGGAAGGAGAACAACACAGTGAATGCTGGAAGTTTTTTAATCCCTCCTGAAGTCAGATGTCAGAATTGAACAAACCAACCAGCTTTTCGTTGCTTAAGGCTTTCAAATTTATTTCTTACTTTTAGCCTGAAATATGGTTAAATGATATGGGTCCCAAATTCGGCCATAACAGATGAATGAATGAATTACGGGTGACATGATTTAAAAAATCACTTTAAAATTTATTCCAGTTGAAAAGGATGCATATTGCTGCTGTTGGGATGGGAGAGCCCAATGCCTGTTGTGCCTACGAGGAAGAAAAGGAGCAAGCTAAAGTGGGCTGACTAAGGCTGAAGGACCTCTGCTAGGACACTTGCTATGGCTGAAGAGAAAGGCCGAGGCAACGGATGGACACGGGTAGGAATGGCCAAAGACTTTTGCCATGGAGACGACCAGGCCCTGGGCAGACAGCAAGCAATATTGTCAGTGTCTTGAGATCAGCAAAGCAGCAGAGGTCTTGGGGCAGAAGGACTGCAGCTTGCAGACTAAGACAGCCCTACACACAAGTGAGGTCACAATGGACCGCCCTTGCTAGCTGGGGAAGAAATCCCAGGAGGACAGGCCATGACTGGGCGCTGTGTGGTGGCTGAGCAGCAGGGGAGTCAGGCCCTCCCAGAGACCGATGGAGCCTTTCTAGAGCTCGTGGAAGGCTCAGGACCCCACGGGTCTTGCCAGGTCAGGAGCTCTAGTGTGGCTCAGGTGGGCCCACACCCTCAGGCTGAGGTGGGCACAGGTGCGGCCGGGAAGCTGCCGGGGCCTTGTGGAGAGCGTCGGACACAGGCAGAGCCACTCCTGCACCCACACACCCTACTGTTTTTGACCACACACCTGGGGCAGGGGCCTAGACCCGTCCAGGACTCACCGGGGGCTGCCCCACCGCGTCTCCAGAACCTCCCCAAGAGCCAAGGTTGGACCTGCCCCCGAGAGGTGTCACTCACGTGCCGTGCAGGTGTCAAGGGCAGGACCTCGAGGGGAGTGACTTGGTCACCGAGACACGCTACCGGACACACACAAGTTAACCGAGGAGAGGTTTATCTCGGCTCGCACTTGGGAGAGGTTTCAGTGCCTAGTCAGCAGCTCGAAGGCAGCGCGGCATGGCAGAGGGGCCTGGCAGACAGAAAGCAGAGTCCAGGGAGCAGAGGCAGGGAGGTGAAGGCTTCTGGGCCCTGAACCAGGCGATTTCTCTCAGCCCAGATCCCACCTCCTGACAACCCAGGTGTACCAGGCCCATGAGGCCGTCACCTCCCAGAGGCGGCTTGTGAGTGCGTGAGGCTCTGCGGACAGGTAGCTCTAAACTGTCCCCAAGGGAGAGGGATGGGAGGGTGACCTTGGGGGCAGGAGGAGGGGCGCGCATCCCTGCAGGTCAGCTTCCCAAGCTGGAGCTCTCTCCTCCTGGGACCAGAGCAGGCGGGGCGTGCAGTGACACCGAGCGGCCGCCGGAGGGCAGCAGAGCCCTGCGCTGAGATCCCGCGCTCAGGTTGCCAGGGGAAAGAGAATATGTTCGTATATTCGTGCTTATTTCTACCACCTTATTCTGTCTTCCTCTCTGTCTTGCCTCCTCGAAGTAGGCTGGAAGCTTTTCGTTATTTCTTCAGAAGTAATTCACCTCACTGTTTCTTTTTCAGAGAGAGAGAGAGAGAGAATAGGTCTTGCTCCGTGTCCCAGATCTGAGATGGCTGGGAAGCACCACCACACCTGACTTTTCCTTTTCTCTTGCAGTTAGGAGTGATGTATCTGGTCTCTGGTTTTTCCGTAGGGACCTTAGATATCACACCCTGAACTTTTGCTTGTTAAATGTAGGTCTTTAAATTTCTTGATTAACTTTTGTTTGGAAGAGGTTTAGCTTCCAGGAAAACCGAGAGAATGCTGGCCTGGCACAGCTCCGAGCAAGGGCGGGCGGGGACCTGGGCTCCCCAGAGGGCGGAGCATCTCCAACAAGCACTCCTTACTCCTCTGCCTAGGAGGACCCTGCCCTTTCCCGGTTATCTGATGGTTTGTTCCTGGGGCCACAGTGACGCCCCCCCCACCCCGCCGCAGGGATCATCGCCCTGAGGGCTCCGCTGGGCGCCTGAGCTGAGCTCGGCAGTGGCACAGGGGGGTCTCAAGTGAGCTGTTCGCCGCCCTGGCGCTCTGCCTTCCTGTGGCCCGGGGCCTTCCGCGCTTCCTTCCTCGTCCCGTCCCCAAGGCCTCTCTCTCAGGGACCCCGGTGGCTGCGCCCGAGCTGACAGGGAGAGTGCATTCTGCGCCGCGCTGGTCCCGGCTTCCTCCCTTCCTGTTCGCCCGCGCTCTGAGCCGCTCTCCTGGCTTCCACACGGTCCTCTGCGTGGCAGTGTCCCCGCTGTCCTGGTCCGGGAGGAGGCCTGTAGGGGGGCCGCCTCTGCTGGGCTTCTGCGCCCCGGAAGCTCCTCGCTCCCCTGGGTGCGGAAGGGCAGAGCACGCAGTGAGCCCGCGCGGTGACCTTGGCCCCTGAGGTGCTGGGTCCCGGGCTGTGCGGGTGGTTCCAGCCCGGCCTGGCCGGGCCCCAGGAAGCACCGGGTCCCGCCTGAGGGGCTCCCCCTTTCCGCCTCGCGGCCACGCGAGTGTGGACACCGGCGAGCCCGGAGCTGGGGCTAGTTTAGTGCATGGTGATAGGTATGGGTCTAGTTTGAACCTTTGGCAAGTTGAAATCCAGTTGTTCCAGCACCAGTTATTAAATAGGCTATCTTTCCGGGAGGAGGATTTTAGTGAAACTCAAAGAAGCTTAGATCACATGACAGCACCCACCACACCACATGACCTAGGAGTCGAGGTCAGGGTCCCCATGACAGGGAGGCACTAGGGATCATGGAACATCTTAGAAAAGAGCCTACAGTCCCAAGAGCTGACGGAGGAAAAGAGGCAGATTGGAGATGTCCAGAGGAAATTGCCAGCACCCTCTTACCACTTAGCTTGGCCACCCGGATGCAGTGCTCCACCACCCTGGCCCTGTCTCCAGCCCTCGTGCTGGGACCCCCAAAGCAGGAGGTGATCGTGCAGTTGGCCACCTGATTAAAATATGTGATAGTGGCCCGAACGGTGGGCGCCAGAGGTTCTTTGCCCCTCTTGTTTCTCCGGGTCCAGATGGAGCCCAGGCAGTCCCAGGGCACCACATTCTTGAACAGCTCCTGTGGAGGAAGACAGCATCCCACGGGCAGAACCCACCCCAGAGAGTCGATGGCTTCAGCCATCCACAGGCAGGTGGCCGTGGCCTGAGCTGGACATCAGGAAGCTGCAGATATGGACAGAGACTTCTGCAAATGGCCGGTTTTCCTCCACTGCCCACTAGTGATGTCCAACTCATGACCTAGGACCTGGCACTGACGTGAAAATCAGTGGCATTGTCCCCGTGCCCATCCTCCCAAACCTCCAGCACGAGCAGACATCTGAGTCCCGCTCATTCTGAGGTATTGTCTTCTTTCCAACCTCACCTGCCCTCTGCTCCTTTGCCCAGGTCAGTGGCACATTTCCTGGGACAGCTATGACTGGGGGCTCTGTGTGGGTGTGTGCTGTAGAACCCATGAATCTCAAACGCCTACAAAGTGATAAGGCTGGCCAGGTCTCCTGGGATGATGGCAAGGTGACACATGGTCCTGCCTGCACCTCAGGGCACACCCTCCTCGGCCAGTTGGTCTGAGTCCCCGCCGTGTTTCCCAATTGTCCAATCGCAGTTGACATCACAGTCACTGTGTGAAGCGGGCATGTGAGTGCCCTGTCTCTACTGTCTCTACCTCCACCCAAGGACAGGAGTGGCTTGGGGCTGAGACAAGTATAGGTGATGCAGTTCGTAGAAGAAGGAACTTTGATCTGGTCAACTGGGAATGTCAGGCCTGAGGAGATCAGTGCGAGAAGGATGGGTGTCCCCCACCCCATCCCACCCCACCCCACCGAGCTCAGCTGCTCACCGAACCCATCAAGGTCAGCTGCTCTGCCAGCAGCTTGGGAGAGAAGGCTAAGCGCACCTTCTGCAAGGGCCTGTCCTCGTCAGCGGCAGCAGAGAGGCAGGAGTGCTGTGGAGCTGGCTTCTGCTTCTCTCCTGTCTCCAGAGGAGGCTCCTTCTCTGGTGCTGGCTCTGGCTGCAGAGCAGGCCCATGGTGTTCTGGACATGGAGCCGGAGCTAGCAGGAGGAAAGCTCAGCAGTGTCAGTCACTTGCCAGCTCCCTGCGGAGCATAGCAAAGACATCCTGGCCATTTGGGGGATTCCAATGCCCAAGCAAAAGCCATGAAAGCCTTCCGGACTGCTGTGGCCCTCACCATCTGTTTCGGCCTCGTGGGGCTCTAGATATTCCACCTGAGCAAGGGGAAGGCACAAGGGAGGCTCCATGTCTGCTCCAGGTGAGTTCACTTGCAAGCCGGCCCTTTTGATCTTGATTTGGGGAATGTCCGGTGGATGGTGCCATTCGGACCAGGTTTCCAAACTGGGAGAGGTGGCGCTGGGGAGAGACGAGTGAGCAGCAGAGTCAGAGGCCCGGGCTTTTCTTCCACCCTGCCTCTCTGAGACAGCGTCGTGTCTTGTGTGGCCCTCTGTGCCTCGGTGTAGAGGAAAGCTGACCCCACCCCAAGCCCTCTGTGACTGTCCTAGCCTCGGCTGACTTTGTCCCACTAGGCTAATGCTAACATGGGTTTCCACTTCACACTGATGATCCTTTCTGAGCGAGGCAGGCACAAAACTCCGTGCACCTGAGCGCTCGGGGCTGGGCTCCAAGCCAAGTAGTCCAAAACAATCCGTACCCTAGCAGGCCGCAATGTTTGCTGTACCTCCAGCCATGAAGTGGGGGCTGCGGGGGGTTGGGGCGGCGGGACAGAGCTCTGACACCTCACAGCCTGACCCTGTCCAAGCAGGCCCCTTACATACCCTGAGCGCGAGGGGAAGCACTGCCCATGAGAGCTCACGGCTGGCACTGACGTCCAGGATGGGCACTGGGCTGCCCCTCTCACATGTGGGTTCCTCCTGAACATTAGCCGGAAACATCTGCGGCCAGAGCCGAGCCAAGGTCGGAAAAATCTCGGATTGCGGTCCTTTCTGTGGCTAGACCTTCGGGAAGCGGGAAAATGGCAACAGCTCATCCTCCCCTCTTCTCTGTCTCCCTCCAAGGGGTCAGGACGGGAGACAGCTTCAGAAGGGCACCCAGTTTCGCTGGGTTCTAATACCAAGGAAGTGAGGTCGCATCCTCAAAGTTTCGCTACAGTTAGGGTGAGGAAGTGGCTCGGGACCAAGGGGCAAGGTGCACTTTGGGTTGCGGTTTTTCTTGGGATTTGGTTGAGGTTTAGGAATCCATTTAGGCTTCTATTATGGCTGAGGGCGGGAGATTCAGTGTTAGAAAGCAGGCCTGCGGTTTACATGGTTGGTTATTTTTATTGTGCAGTTCACAATCATTTGAGGAGTGGCTACATGTACATAACAGAGCTTGAAGGGCCGGGGATTTAGCTCAGTGGCACCATGCCTGCCTCACCAGCACAAGGTCCTGAGTTCAATCCCCGGTACCAAAAGAAGGAAAAACCAAAAATACCAAAACAACAACAACTCGTAGTACAGCTTATATACATGACGAGTTTTAGATTTATATACAACTAAGATGGCCACCCAGTTCTTCCATTTCCTGTTATTAATGTCATCCCTTAGTCTAGTACATCCCGTACAAGGAGTGAGCAGATATTGATGTATAATTACTACCTAAGATCCACCTTCACCACTGGCTCTCCACAACAATCTGCAGTCCCGTCCGGGCTGCCACATTGCATTTCATTGTTGCATCCCTCAGACGCCCCTTGACTGACGTTTTCGCAAGTTTTCCTTTTTTCGTTTTGTATGAGCTGACAGTTTGGAGGATGGCTGAGCTGATATCTTACAGAATGTCCCTCAATTTAAGTTTTCCTGACGTTTCCTTCCTGATTAGATGAGGGTTACATGTTTGGGTGCGTGGCTTTCTGCAGGTGTTCCATGTTCCTGACTGCACCCTCATCCTGGGTTCTCCAGTGCACCTTTGGCTGAACTCTCACAGCTGCATGCACTGCCCTCTCAGGGACACCCAGCCTGGCCTGCCAGGCCTTCTTTGGAAATTTGGGCGGAAGCCTTCCTGACTCAACTCTTGTGTTCTGCATACCTGTGAAAACAGCACCCTGTAGATGACACAAAGTTCTACCACTGGCTCCAAGCAGTCCTTAGGCCTTTGTGCATCATGGCTGCAGAAGCATCCATGGGCCTGGATGGCTGAGCACCGTGAACTGAATGAATCCCAGGGAACCCGCCCAGGTGGCCCTTCTCAAGCAGGGTGCCCTGGGGCTCTCCTCTCAAAACAAAGTCTTTCCCTTTTGCAACTGTGAGCCTTGGAAAGCTTGGGCCTTGTGGGTTCCTTATATGTCTTCAGGGCATCTTTTCCATTGTCCTATTGTAAAGTACTTGGATTCTTTTTAATGCTAATCTTTGACCCACCAGGCTGTCCATTGCTCCATCTTTACAGGCCTTTCTTGGGGTGGGGGCTGAAAAGTTTTTAAATGGGCTTTTGCTCCTCATTTTCCGCACAAACCTGGCTCAAAGTAGCAAGCAGCATCCATGCTACGGCCTGATATTTAGGCTACCTTGATATTTTCTCCATCAGATGAATGATCCTTCCACCCTTCGTATCAGTCTCACACAAATCTCAGGACATGAACACAATACAGTCCTATTTTCTGCTGGAGCACAACACACATGGCCTGGATCCAGCCGCCACTGGCATCCTTCTTCTCAACGGGAACCTCCTAAGTCTGGCCTTTCTCATCTGCAACCTCTCTGCACTCTGGTCTTCTGAGCTCGGACCAGAATCTTCCATCAAGCTCAGATGATAGCATTCTAGGGCTGCTTCCCCAGCTGGCACCTCCAAACCTTTCCAAACTGCTGTGGACCACTTCCACAGGCCTCTGAACCACCTGGTGAGGTACAGTCGCTGCAGTGACCAGACTTCTTGTACCAACATCTGTATCACCCACTTTCTTGTCCCTGAACACAATACTCAGCACTACACATTAAGGGAAGAGAGGTTTGTTTCAGCTCACATTTCAGTTCCTAGTTAGCTAGCTCCGGGATGGCAGGATGGCATGTCAGAGGTGCACATTGATAGAAATGCTGCTTGCCTGGTGGAGGCCAGGAGGCGCATGGTAAAGTGTGGGCCAGGGAGCAAGATACACCCTCCCAGGTCACACCCGCGCTGACCCACCTCTTCCAACCAGGCCCACGTCCTCACACCAAGCCTGGCGTAGCACCCCCATCAACCAGTCACCCTCTGGAAGCCCTCGCCTCTGGGTGCAAGGGGCTTGAGGGTGACATCCAGATAGAATCCATAACCTGTAGTTTCCATAAAAGGATGCCATTTCTGATAAGTGATCTAGAAGTGTTATAAGAAATCTAGGCAATATTTAGAGCATAAAACCTTACAATTTATTGAAGACAATTTTCTTTTCAGTAATGCACGTTATGATGGACAGAATGGGAGTTAGTACTGATGATGAGTCTTTACTTTCACGTTTTGCTCCAACGCCCTGTTCTGTTTGCAGTAGTAGTTTGGCCCTTGAAGTATTTATAACTGTGGAATGAGTGCACAGATGGGTTTCTGAACTGTGTTTCTTTCCTCATTTCTCTTTTGGTCACTTGTACCTGCATCAGCAGGAGATATGAATTTCACAGAAGCATTGAGTAGTGATAACCAAGAACAGTGTGGCTATCAGGGCTATTTCAGCTTAGGTGATCTCAGAGCGAATCAGGTGTGGATGTCAAGGATGTGTGTACGTGACATGTGTTTCACACCTAAATGTTTGAATTAGAAATGCAACAAAGAATGGAAGCTGGGACTGTATTGGGTGAGGATTTAGGCAACGTAATGTCTGAGGAAGAGGATGGGATGTGTACGTTTATGCCCAGGGACAGTTGGAACCGTGTAACAGACACTTTTTGTCACGCACAGTTGTAGGAACATCGCAGCTCATCTTGGGAGAACACCTCCACCTTCAACCCAAGACCTCCATTGTGTACATCTGGGAGGGGATTTTGTTTGGATTAAACCCGATGAGGATAGTCATTTCCATGGTTATACAGGTTGGTTATGACTAAATCCTTTACACAAACCCAGTCAGAACAAACGTGAAGAATGTTATTTGAAATGATGGAAATGAGAGCCTTCTCATCTTGGGAAATCATCTGAGAGCTGCTAGGGCCCGAGGGAAGCCTGGAATAGATAAGGGAAGGTATGCCTAAGAACCCAGAAGTGGAGCCAGGTCTGAGGAAGGAGAACAACACAGTGAATGCTGGAAGTTTTTTAATCCCTCCTGAAGTCAGATGTCAGAATTGAACAAACCAACCAGCTTTTCGTTGCTTAAGGCTTTCAAATTTATTTCTTACTTTTAGCCTGAAATATGGTTAAATGATATGGGTCCCAAATTCGGCCATAACAGATGAATGAATGAATTACGGGTGACATGATTTAAAAAATCACTTTAAAATTTATTCCAGTTGAAAAGGATGCATATTGCTGCTGTTGGGATGGGAGAGCCCAATGCCTGTTGTGCCTACGAGGAAGAAAAGGAGCAAGCTAAAGTGGGCTGACTAAGGCTGAAGGACCTCTGCTAGGACACTTGCTATGGCTGAAGAGAAAGGCCGAGGCAACGGATGGACACGGGTAGGAATGGCCAAAGACTTTTGCCATGGAGACGACCAGGCCCTGGGCAGACAGCAAGCAATATTGTCAGTGTCTTGAGATCAGCAAAGCAGCAGAGGTCTTGGGGCAGAAGGACTGCAGCTTGCAGACTAAGACAGCCCTACACACAAGTGAGGTCACAATGGACCGCCCTTGCTAGCTGGGGAAGAAATCCCAGGAGGACAGGCCATGACTGGGCGCTGTGTGGTGGCTGAGCAGCAGGGGAGTCAGGCCCTCCCAGAGACCGATGGAGCCTTTCTAGAGCTCGTGGAAGGCTCAGGACCCCACGGGTCTTGCCAGGTCA
Source organism: Heterocephalus glaber (assembly GCF_053883595.1). Classification (NCBI taxonomy): domain Eukaryota; kingdom Metazoa; phylum Chordata; class Mammalia; order Rodentia; family Bathyergidae; genus Heterocephalus; species Heterocephalus glaber. The sequence goes on along the minus strand of NW_028258343.1, from coordinate 26,060,641 downwards.
GGAGCTCTAGTGTGGCTCAGGTGGGCCCACACCCTCAGGCTGAGGTGGGCACAGGTGCGGCCGGGAAGCTGCCGGGGCCTTGTGGAGAGCGTCGGACACAGGCAGAGCCACTCCTGCACCCACACACCCTACTGTTTTTGACCACACACCTGGGGCAGGGGCCTAGACCCGTCCAGGACTCACCGGGGGCTGCCCCACCGCGTCTCCAGAACCTCCCCAAGAGCCAAGGTTGGACCTGCCCCCGAGAGGTGTCACTCACGTGCCGTGCAGGTGTCAAGGGCAGGACCTCGAGGGGAGTGACTTGGTCACCGAGACACGCTACCGGACACACACAAGTTAACCGAGGAGAGGTTTATCTCGGCTCGCACTTGGGAGAGGTTTCAGTGCCTAGTCAGCAGCTCGAAGGCAGCGCGGCATGGCAGAGGGGCCTGGCAGACAGAAAGCAGAGTCCAGGGAGCAGAGGCAGGGAGGTGAAGGCTTCTGGGCCCTGAACCAGGCGATTTCTCTCAGCCCAGATCCCACCTCCTGACAACCCAGGTGTACCAGGCCCATGAGGCCGTCACCTCCCAGAGGCGGCTTGTGAGTGCGTGAGGCTCTGCGGACAGGTAGCTCTAAACTGTCCCCAAGGGAGAGGGATGGGAGGGTGACCTTGGGGGCAGGAGGAGGGGCGCGCATCCCTGCAGGTCAGCTTCCCAAGCTGGAGCTCTCTCCTCCTGGGACCAGAGCAGGCGGGGCGTGCAGTGACACCGAGCGGCCGCCGGAGGGCAGCAGAGCCCTGCGCTGAGATCCCGCGCTCAGGTTGCCAGGGGAAAGAGAATATGTTCGTATATTCGTGCTTATTTCTACCACCTTATTCTGTCTTCCTCTCTGTCTTGCCTCCTCGAAGTAGGCTGGAAGCTTTTCGTTATTTCTTCAGAAGTAATTCACCTCACTGTTTCTTTTTCAGAGAGAGAGAGAGAGAGAATAGGTCTTGCTCCGTGTCCCAGATCTGAGATGGCTGGGAAGCACCACCACACCTGACTTTTCCTTTTCTCTTGCAGTTAGGAGTGATGTATCTGGTCTCTGGTTTTTCCGTAGGGACCTTAGATATCACACCCTGAACTTTTGCTTGTTAAATGTAGGTCTTTAAATTTCTTGATTAACTTTTGTTTGGAAGAGGTTTAGCTTCCAGGAAAACCGAGAGAATGCTGGCCTGGCACAGCTCCGAGCAAGGGCGGGCGGGGACCTGGGCTCCCCAGAGGGCGGAGCATCTCCAACAAGCACTCCTTACTCCTCTGCCTAGGAGGACCCTGCCCTTTCCCGGTTATCTGATGGTTTGTTCCTGGGGCCACAGTGACGCCCCCCCCCACCCCGCCGCAGGGATCATCGCCCTGAGGGCTCCGCTGGGCGCCTGAGCTGAGCTCGGCAGTGGCACAGGGGGGTCTCAAGTGAGCTGTTCGCCGCCCTGGCGCTCTGCCTTCCTGTGGCCCGGGGCCTTCCGCGCTTCCTTCCTCGTCCCGTCCCCAAGGCCTCTCTCTCAGGGACCCCGGTGGCTGCGCCCGAGCTGACAGGGAGAGTGCATTCTGCGCCGCGCTGGTCCCGGCTTCCTCCCTTCCTGTTCGCCCGCGCTCTGAGCCGCTCTCCTGGCTTCCACACGGTCCTCTGCGTGGCAGTGTCCCCGCTGTCCTGGTCCGGGAGGAGGCCTGTAGGGGGGCCGCCTCTGCTGGGCTTCTGCGCCCCGGAAGCTCCTCGCTCCCCTGGGTGCGGAAGGGCAGAGCACGCAGTGAGCCCGCGCGGTGACCTTGGCCCCTGAGGTGCTGGGTCCCGGGCTGTGCGGGTGGTTCCAGCCCGGCCTGGCCGGGCCCCAGGAAGCACCGGGTCCCGCCTGAGGGGCTCCCCCTTTCCGCCTCGCGGCCACGCGAGTGTGGACACCGGCGAGCCCGGAGCTGGGGCTAGTTTAGTGCATGGTGATAGGTATGGGTCTAGTTTGAACCTTTGGCAAGTTGAAATCCAGTTGTTCCAGCACCAGTTATTAAATAGGCTATCTTTCCGGGAGGAGGATTTTAGTGAAACTCAAAGAAGCTTAGATCACATGACAGCACCCACCACACCACATGACCTAGGAGTCGAGGTCAGGGTCCCCATGACAGGGAGGCACTAGGGATCATGGAACATCTTAGAAAAGAGCCTACAGTCCCAAGAGCTGACGGAGGAAAAGAGGCAGATTGGAGATGTCCAGAGGAAATTGCCAGCACCCTCTTACCACTTAGCTTGGCCACCCGGATGCAGTGCTCCACCACCCTGGCCCTGTCTCCAGCCCTCGTGCTGGGACCCCCAAAGCAGGAGGTGATCGTGCAGTTGGCCACCTGATTAAAATATGTGATAGTGGCCCGAACGGTGGGCGCCAGAGGTTCTTTGCCCCTCTTGTTTCTCCGGGTCCAGATGGAGCCCAGGCAGTCCCAGGGCACCACATTCTTGAACAGCTCCTGTGGAGGAAGACAGCATCCCACGGGCAGAACCCACCCCAGAGAGTCGATGGCTTCAGCCATCCACAGGCAGGTGGCCGTGGCCTGAGCTGGACATCAGGAAGCTGCAGATATGGACAGAGACTTCTGCAAATGGCCGGTTTTCCTCCACTGCCCACTAGTGATGTCCAACTCATGACCTAGGACCTGGCACTGACGTGAAAATCAGTGGCATTGTCCCCGTGCCCATCCTCCCAAACCTCCAGCACGAGCAGACATCTGAGTCCCGCTCATTCTGAGGTATTGTCTTCTTTCCAACCTCACCTGCCCTCTGCTCCTTTGCCCAGGTCAGTGGCACATTTCCTGGGACAGCTATGACTGGGGGCTCTGTGTGGGTGTGTGCTGTAGAACCCATGAATCTCAAACGCCTACAAAGTGATAAGGCTGGCCAGGTCTCCTGGGATGATGGCAAGGTGACACATGGTCCTGCCTGCACCTCAGGGCACACCCTCCTCGGCCAGTTGGTCTGAGTCCCCGCCGTGTTTCCCAATTGTCCAATCGCAGTTGACATCACAGTCACTGTGTGAAGCGGGCATGTGAGTGCCCTGTCTCTACTGTCTCTACCTCCACCCAAGGACAGGAGTGGCTTGGGGCTGAGACAAGTATAGGTGATGCAGTTCGTAGAAGAAGGAACTTTGATCTGGTCAACTGGGAATGTCAGGCCTGAGGAGATCAGTGCGAGAAGGATGGGTGTCCCCCACCCCATCCCACCCCACCCCACCGAGCTCAGCTGCTCACCGAACCCATCAAGGTCAGCTGCTCTGCCAGCAGCTTGGGAGAGAAGGCTAAGCGCACCTTCTGCAAGGGCCTGTCCTCGTCAGCGGCAGCAGAGAGGCAGGAGTGCTGTGGAGCTGGCTTCTGCTTCTCTCCTGTCTCCAGAGGAGGCTCCTTCTCTGGTGCTGGCTCTGGCTGCAGAGCAGGCCCATGGTGTTCTGGACATGGAGCCGGAGCTAGCAGGAGGAAAGCTCAGCAGTGTCAGTCACTTGCCAGCTCCCTGCGGAGCATAGCAAAGACATCCTGGCCATTTGGGGGATTCCAATGCCCAAGCAAAAGCCATGAAAGCCTTCCGGACTGCTGTGGCCCTCACCATCTGTTTCGGCCTCGTGGGGCTCTAGATATTCCACCTGAGCAAGGGGAAGGCACAAGGGAGGCTCCATGTCTGCTCCAGGTGAGTTCACTTGCAAGCCGGCCCTTTTGATCTTGATTTGGGGAATGTCCGGTGGATGGTGCCATTCGGACCAGGTTTCCAAACTGGGAGAGGTGGCGCTGGGGAGAGACGAGTGAGCAGCAGAGTCAGAGGCCCGGGCTTTTCTTCCACCCTGCCTCTCTGAGACAGCGTCGTGTCTTGTGTGGCCCTCTGTGCCTCGGTGTAGAGGAAAGCTGACCCCACCCCAAGCCCTCTGTGACTGTCCTAGCCTCGGCTGACTTTGTCCCACTAGGCTAATGCTAACATGGGTTTCCACTTCACACTGATGATCCTTTCTGAGCGAGGCAGGCACAAAACTCCGTGCACCTGAGCGCTCGGGGCTGGGCTCCAAGCCAAGTAGTCCAAAACAATCCGTACCCTAGCAGGCCGCAATGTTTGCTGTACCTCCAGCCATGAAGTGGGGGCTGCGGGGGGTTGGGGCGGCGGGACAGAGCTCTGACACCTCACAGCCTGACCCTGTCCAAGCAGGCCCCTTACATACCCTGAGCGCGAGGGGAAGCACTGCCCATGAGAGCTCACGGCTGGCACTGACGTCCAGGATGGGCACTGGGCTGCCCCTCTCACATGTGGGTTCCTCCTGAACATTAGCCGGAAACATCTGCGGCCAGAGCCGAGCCAAGGTCGGAAAAATCTCGGATTGCGGTCCTTTCTGTGGCTAGACCTTCGGGAAGCGGGAAAATGGCAACAGCTCATCCTCCCCTCTTCTCTGTCTCCCTCCAAGGGGTCAGGACGGGAGACAGCTTCAGAAGGGCACCCAGTTTCGCTGGGTTCTAATACCAAGGAAGTGAGGTCGCATCCTCAAAGTTTCGCTACAGTTAGGGTGAGGAAGTGGCTCGGGACCAAGGGGCAAGGTGCACTTTGGGTTGCGGTTTTTCTTGGGATTTGGTTGAGGTTTAGGAATCCATTTAGGCTTCTATTATGGCTGAGGGCGGGAGATTCAGTGTTAGAAAGCAGGCCTGCGGTTTACATGGTTGGTTATTTTTATTGTGCAGTTCACAATCATTTGAGGAGTGGCTACATGTACATAACAGAGCTTGAAGGGCCGGGGATTTAGCTCAGTGGCACCATGCCTGCCTCACCAGCACAAGGTCCTGAGTTCAATCCCCGGTACCAAAAGAAGGAAAAACCAAAAATACCAAAACAACAACAACTCGTAGTACAGCTTATATACATGACGAGTTTTAGATTTATATACAACTAAGATGGCCACCCAGTTCTTCCATTTCCTGTTATTAATGTCATCCCTTAGTCTAGTACATCCCGTACAAGGAGTGAGCAGATATTGATGTATAATTACTACCTAAGATCCACCTTCACCACTGGCTCTCCACAACAATCTGCAGTCCCGTCCGGGCTGCCACATTGCATTTCATTGTTGCATCCCTCAGACGCCCCTTGACTGACGTTTTCGCAAGTTTTCCTTTTTTCGTTTTGTATGAGCTGACAGTTTGGAGGATGGCTGAGCTGATATCTTACAGAATGTCCCTCAATTTAAGTTTTCCTGACGTTTCCTTCCTGATTAGATGAGGGTTACATGTTTGGGTGCGTGGCTTTCTGCAGGTGTTCCATGTTCCTGACTGCACCCTCATCCTGGGTTCTCCAGTGCACCTTTGGCTGAACTCTCACAGCTGCATGCACTGCCCTCTCAGGGACACCCAGCCTGGCCTGCCAGGCCTTCTTTGGAAATTTGGGCGGAAGCCTTCCTGACTCAACTCTTGTGTTCTGCATACCTGTGAAAACAGCACCCTGTAGATGACACAAAGTTCTACCACTGGCTCCAAGCAGTCCTTAGGCCTTTGTGCATCATGGCTGCAGAAGCATCCATGGGCCTGGATGGCTGAGCACCGTGAACTGAATGAATCCCAGGGAACCCGCCCAGGTGGCCCTTCTCAAGCAGGGTGCCCTGGGGCTCTCCTCTCAAAACAAAGTCTTTCCCTTTTGCAACTGTGAGCCTTGGAAAGCTTGGGCCTTGTGGGTTCCTTATATGTCTTCAGGGCATCTTTTCCATTGTCCTATTGTAAAGTACTTGGATTCTTTTTAATGCTAATCTTTGACCCACCAGGCTGTCCATTGCTCCATCTTTACAGGCCTTTCTTGGGGGTGGGGGCTGAAAAGTTTTTAAATGGGCTTTTGCTCCTCATTTTCCGCACAAACCTGGCTCAAAGTAGCAAGCAGCATCCATGCTACGGCCTGATATTTAGGCTACCTTGATATTTTCTCCATCAGATGAATGATCCTTCCACCCTTCGTATCAGTCTCACACAAATCTCAGGACATGAACACAATACAGTCCTATTTTCTGCTGGAGCACAACACACATGGCCTGGATCCAGCCGCCACTGGCATCCTTCTTCTCAACGGGAACCTCCTAAGTCTGGCCTTTCTCATCTGCAACCTCTCTGCACTCTGGTCTTCTGAGCTCGGACCAGAATCTTCCATCAAGCTCAGATGATAGCATTCTAGGGCTGCTTCCCCAGCTGGCACCTCCAAACCTTTCCAAACTGCTGTGGACCACTTCCACAGGCCTCTGAACCACCTGGTGAGGTACAGTCGCTGCAGTGACCAGACTTCTTGTACCAACATCTGTATCACCCACTTTCTTGTCCCTGAACACAATACTCAGCACTACACATTAAGGGAAGAGAGGTTTGTTTCAGCTCACATTTCAGTTCCTAGTTAGCTAGCTCCGGGATGGCAGGATGGCATGTCAGAGGTGCACATTGATAGAAATGCTGCTTGCCTGGTGGAGGCCAGGAGGCGCATGGTAAAGTGTGGGCCAGGGAGCAAGATACACCCTCCCAGGTCACACCCGCGCTGACCCACCTCTTCCAACCAGGCCCACGTCCTCACACCAAGCCTGGCGTAGCACCCCCATCAACCAGTCACCCTCTGGAAGCCCTCGCCTCTGGGTGCAAGGGGCTTGAGGGTGACATCCAGATAGAATCCATAACCTGTAGTTTCCATAAAAGGATGCCATTTCTGATAAGTGATCTAGAAGTGTTATAAGAAATCTAGGCAATATTTAGAGCATAAAACCTTACAATTTATTGAAGACAATTTTCTTTTCAGTAATGCACGTTATGATGGACAGAATGGGAGTTAGTACTGATGATGAGTCTTTACTTTCACGTTTTGCTCCAACGCCCTGTTCTGTTTGCAGTAGTAGTTTGGCCCTTGAAGTATTTATAACTGTGGAATGAGTGCACAGATGGGTTTCTGAACTGTGTTTCTTTCCTCATTTCTCTTTTGGTCACTTGTACCTGCATCAGCAGGAGATATGAATTTCACAGAAGCATTGAGTAGTGATAACCAAGAACAGTGTGGCTATCAGGGCTATTTCAGCTTAGGTGATCTCAGAGCGAATCAGGTGTGGATGTCAAGGATGTGTGTACGTGACATGTGTTTCACACCTAAATGTTTGAATTAGAAATGCAACAAAGAATGGAAGCTGGGACTGTATTGGGTGAGGATTTAGGCAACGTAATGTCTGAGGAAGAGGATGGGATGTGTACGTTTATGCCCAGGGACAGTTGGAACCGTGTAACAGACACTTTTTGTCACGCACAGTTGTAGGAACATCGCAGCTCATCTTGGGAGAACACCTCCACCTTCAACCCAAGACCTCCATTGTGTACATCTGGGAGGGGATTTTGTTTGGATTAAACCCGATGAGGATAGTCATTTCCATGGTTATACAGGTTGGTTATGACTAAATCCTTTACACAAACCCAGTCAGAACAAACGTGAAGAATGTTATTTGAAATGATGGAAATGAGAGCCTTCTCATCTTGGGAAATCATCTGAGAGCTGCTAGGGCCCGAGGGAAGCCTGGAATAGATAAGGGAAGGTATGCCTAAGAACCCAGAAGTGGAGCCAGGTCTGAGGAAGGAGAACAACACAGTGAATGCTGGAAGTTTTTTAATCCCTCCTGAAGTCAGATGTCAGAATTGAACAAACCAACCAGCTTTTCGTTGCTTAAGGCTTTCAAATTTATTTCTTACTTTTAGCCTGAAATATGGTTAAATGATATGGGTCCCAAATTCGGCCATAACAGATGAATGAATGAATTACGGGTGACATGATTTAAAAAATCACTTTAAAATTTATTCCAGTTGAAAAGGATGCATATTGCTGCTGTTGGGATGGGAGAGCCCAATGCCTGTTGTGCCTACGAGGAAGAAAAGGAGCAAGCTAAAGTGGGCTGACTAAGGCTGAAGGACCTCTGCTAGGACACTTGCTATGGCTGAAGAGAAAGGCCGAGGCAACGGATGGACACGGGTAGGAATGGCCAAAGACTTTTGCCATGGAGACGACCAGGCCCTGGGCAGACAGCAAGCAATATTGTCAGTGTCTTGAGATCAGCAAAGCAGCAGAGGTCTTGGGGCAGAAGGACTGCAGCTTGCAGACTAAGACAGCCCTACACACAAGTGAGGTCACAATGGACCGCCCTTGCTAGCTGGGGAAGAAATCCCAGGAGGACAGGCCATGACTGGGCGCTGTGTGGTGGCTGAGCAGCAGGGGAGTCAGGCCCTCCCAGAGACCGATGGAGCCTTTCTAGAGCTCGTGGAAGGCTCAGGACCCCACGGGTCTTGCCAGGTCAGGAGCTCTAGTGTGGCTCAGGTGGGCCCACACCCTCAGGCTGAGGTGGGCACAGGTGCGGCCGGGAAGCTGCCGGGGCCTTGTGGAGAGCGTCGGACACAGGCAGAGCCACTCCTGCACCCACACACCCTACTGTTTTTGACCACACACCTGGGGCAGGGGCCTAGACCCGTCCAGGACTCACCGGGGGCTGCCCCACCGCGTCTCCAGAACCTCCCCAAGAGCCAAGGTTGGACCTGCCCCCGAGAGGTGTCACTCACGTGCCGTGCAGGTGTCAAGGGCAGGACCTCGAGGGGAGTGACTTGGTCACCGAGACACGCTACCGGACACACACAAGTTAACCGAGGAGAGGTTTATCTCGGCTCGCACTTGGGAGAGGTTTCAGTGCCTAGTCAGCAGCTCGAAGGCAGCGCGGCATGGCAGAGGGGCCTGGCAGACAGAAAGCAGAGTCCAGGGAGCAGAGGCAGGGAGGTGAAGGCTTCTGGGCCCTGAACCAGGCGATTTCTCTCAGCCCAGATCCCACCTCCTGACAACCCAGGTGTACCAGGCCCATGAGGCCGTCACCTCCCAGAGGCGGCTTGTGAGTGCGTGAGGCTCTGCGGACAGGTAGCTCTAAACTGTCCCCAAGGGAGAGGGATGGGAGGGTGACCTTGGGGGCAGGAGGAGGGGCGCGCATCCCTGCAGGTCAGCTTCCCAAGCTGGAGCTCTCTCCTCCTGGGACCAGAGCAGGCGGGGCGTGCAGTGACACCGAGCGGCCGCCGGAGGGCAGCAGAGCCCTGCGCTGAGATCCCGCGCTCAGGTTGCCAGGGGAAAGAGAATATGTTCGTATATTCGTGCTTATTTCTACCACCTTATTCTGTCTTCCTCTCTGTCTTGCCTCCTCGAAGTAGGCTGGAAGCTTTTCGTTATTTCTTCAGAAGTAATTCACCTCACTGTTTCTTTTTCAGAGAGAGAGAGAGAGAGAATAGGTCTTGCTCCGTGTCCCAGATCTGAGATGGCTGGGAAGCACCACCACACCTGACTTTTCCTTTTCTCTTGCAGTTAGGAGTGATGTATCTGGTCTCTGGTTTTTCCGTAGGGACCTTAGATATCACACCCTGAACTTTTGCTTGTTAAATGTAGGTCTTTAAATTTCTTGATTAACTTTTGTTTGGAAGAGGTTTAGCTTCCAGGAAAACCGAGAGAATGCTGGCCTGGCACAGCTCCGAGCAAGGGCGGGCGGGGACCTGGGCTCCCCAGAGGGCGGAGCATCTCCAACAAGCACTCCTTACTCCTCTGCCTAGGAGGACCCTGCCCTTTCCCGGTTATCTGATGGTTTGTTCCTGGGGCCACAGTGACGCCCCCCCCACCCCGCCGCAGGGATCATCGCCCTGAGGGCTCCGCTGGGCGCCTGAGCTGAGCTCGGCAGTGGCACAGGGGGGTCTCAAGTGAGCTGTTCGCCGCCCTGGCGCTCTGCCTTCCTGTGGCCCGGGGCCTTCCGCGCTTCCTTCCTCGTCCCGTCCCCAAGGCCTCTCTCTCAGGGACCCCGGTGGCTGCGCCCGAGCTGACAGGGAGAGTGCATTCTGCGCCGCGCTGGTCCCGGCTTCCTCCCTTCCTGTTCGCCCGCGCTCTGAGCCGCTCTCCTGGCTTCCACACGGTCCTCTGCGTGGCAGTGTCCCCGCTGTCCTGGTCCGGGAGGAGGCCTGTAGGGGGGCCGCCTCTGCTGGGCTTCTGCGCCCCGGAAGCTCCTCGCTCCCCTGGGTGCGGAAGGGCAGAGCACGCAGTGAGCCCGCGCGGTGACCTTGGCCCCTGAGGTGCTGGGTCCCGGGCTGTGCGGGTGGTTCCAGCCCGGCCTGGCCGGGCCCCAGGAAGCACCGGGTCCCGCCTGAGGGGCTCCCCCTTTCCGCCTCGCGGCCACGCGAGTGTGGACACCGGCGAGCCCGGAGCTGGGGCTAGTTTAGTGCATGGTGATAGGTATGGGTCTAGTTTGAACCTTTGGCAAGTTGAAATCCAGTTGTTCCAGCACCAGTTATTAAATAGGCTATCTTTCCGGGAGGAGGATTTTAGTGAAACTCAAAGAAGCTTAGATCACATGACAGCACCCACCACACCACATGACCTAGGAGTCGAGGTCAGGGTCCCCATGACAGGGAGGCACTAGGGATCATGGAACATCTTAGAAAAGAGCCTACAGTCCCAAGAGCTGACGGAGGAAAAGAGGCAGATTGGAGATGTCCAGAGGAAATTGCCAGCACCCTCTTACCACTTAGCTTGGCCACCCGGATGCAGTGCTCCACCACCCTGGCCCTGTCTCCAGCCCTCGTGCTGGGACCCCCAAAGCAGGAGGTGATCGTGCAGTTGGCCACCTGATTAAAATATGTGATAGTGGCCCGAACGGTGGGCGCCAGAGGTTCTTTGCCCCTCTTGTTTCTCCGGGTCCAGATGGAGCCCAGGCAGTCCCAGGGCACCACATTCTTGAACAGCTCCTGTGGAGGAAGACAGCATCCCACGGGCAGAACCCACCCCAGAGAGTCGATGGCTTCAGCCATCCACAGGCAGGTGGCCGTGGCCTGAGCTGGACATCAGGAAGCTGCAGATATGGACAGAGACTTCTGCAAATGGCCGGTTTTCCTCCACTGCCCACTAGTGATGTCCAACTCATGACCTAGGACCTGGCACTGACGTGAAAATCAGTGGCATTGTCCCCGTGCCCATCCTCCCAAACCTCCAGCACGAGCAGACATCTGAGTCCCGCTCATTCTGAGGTATTGTCTTCTTTCCAACCTCACCTGCCCTCTGCTCCTTTGCCCAGGTCAGTGGCACATTTCCTGGGACAGCTATGACTGGGGGCTCTGTGTGGGTGTGTGCTGTAGAACCCATGAATCTCAAACGCCTACAAAGTGATAAGGCTGGCCAGGTCTCCTGGGATGATGGCAAGGTGACACATGGTCCTGCCTGCACCTCAGGGCACACCCTCCTCGGCCAGTTGGTCTGAGTCCCCGCCGTGTTTCCCAATTGTCCAATCGCAGTTGACATCACAGTCACTGTGTGAAGCGGGCATGTGAGTGCCCTGTCTCTACTGTCTCTACCTCCACCCAAGGACAGGAGTGGCTTGGGGCTGAGACAAGTATAGGTGATGCAGTTCGTAGAAGAAGGAACTTTGATCTGGTCAACTGGGAATGTCAGGCCTGAGGAGATCAGTGCGAGAAGGATGGGTGTCCCCCACCCCATCCCACCCCACCCCACCGAGCTCAGCTGCTCACCGAACCCATCAAGGTCAGCTGCTCTGCCAGCAGCTTGGGAGAGAAGGCTAAGCGCACCTTCTGCAAGGGCCTGTCCTCGTCAGCGGCAGCAGAGAGGCAGGAGTGCTGTGGAGCTGGCTTCTGCTTCTCTCCTGTCTCCAGAGGAGGCTCCTTCTCTGGTGCTGGCTCTGGCTGCAGAGCAGGCCCATGGTGTTCTGGACATGGAGCCGGAGCTAGCAGGAGGAAAGCTCAGCAGTGTCAGTCACTTGCCAGCTCCCTGCGGAGCATAGCAAAGACATCCTGGCCATTTGGGGGATTCCAATGCCCAAGCAAAAGCCATGAAAGCCTTCCGGACTGCTGTGGCCCTCACCATCTGTTTCGGCCTCGTGGGGCTCTAGATATTCCACCTGAGCAAGGGGAAGGCACAAGGGAGGCTCCATGTCTGCTCCAGGTGAGTTCACTTGCAAGCCGGCCCTTTTGATCTTGATTTGGGGAATGTCCGGTGGATGGTGCCATTCGGACCAGGTTTCCAAACTGGGAGAGGTGGCGCTGGGGAGAGACGAGTGAGCAGCAGAGTCAGAGGCCCGGGCTTTTCTTCCACCCTGCCTCTCTGAGACAGCGTCGTGTCTTGTGTGGCCCTCTGTGCCTCGGTGTAGAGGAAAGCTGACCCCACCCCAAGCCCTCTGTGACTGTCCTAGCCTCGGCTGACTTTGTCCCACTAGGCTAATGCTAACATGGGTTTCCACTTCACACTGATGATCCTTTCTGAGCGAGGCAGGCACAAAACTCCGTGCACCTGAGCGCTCGGGGCTGGGCTCCAAGCCAAGTAGTCCAAAACAATCCGTACCCTAGCAGGCCGCAATGTTTGCTGTACCTCCAGCCATGAAGTGGGGGCTGCGGGGGGTTGGGGCGGCGGGACAGAGCTCTGACACCTCACAGCCTGACCCTGTCCAAGCAGGCCCCTTACATACCCTGAGCGCGAGGGGAAGCACTGCCCATGAGAGCTCACGGCTGGCACTGACGTCCAGGATGGGCACTGGGCTGCCCCTCTCACATGTGGGTTCCTCCTGAACATTAGCCGGAAACATCTGCGGCCAGAGCCGAGCCAAGGTCGGAAAAATCTCGGATTGCGGTCCTTTCTGTGGCTAGACCTTCGGGAAGCGGGAAAATGGCAACAGCTCATCCTCCCCTCTTCTCTGTCTCCCTCCAAGGGGTCAGGACGGGAGACAGCTTCAGAAGGGCACCCAGTTTCGCTGGGTTCTAATACCAAGGAAGTGAGGTCGCATCCTCAAAGTTTCGCTACAGTTAGGGTGAGGAAGTGGCTCGGGACCAAGGGGCAAGGTGCACTTTGGGTTGCGGTTTTTCTTGGGATTTGGTTGAGGTTTAGGAATCCATTTAGGCTTCTATTATGGCTGAGGGCGGGAGATTCAGTGTTAGAAAGCAGGCCTGCGGTTTACATGGTTGGTTATTTTTATTGTGCAGTTCACAATCATTTGAGGAGTGGCTACATGTACATAACAGAGCTTGAAGGGCCGGGGATTTAGCTCAGTGGCACCATGCCTGCCTCACCAGCACAAGGTCCTGAGTTCAATCCCCGGTACCAAAAGAAGGAAAAACCAAAAATACCAAAACAACAACAACTCGTAGTACAGCTTATATACATGACGAGTTTTAGATTTATATACAACTAAGATGGCCACCCAGTTCTTCCATTTCCTGTTATTAATGTCATCCCTTAGTCTAGTACATCCCGTACAAGGAGTGAGCAGATATTGATGTATAATTACTACCTAAGATCCACCTTCACCACTGGCTCTCCACAACAATCTGCAGTCCCGTCCGGGCTGCCACATTGCATTTCATTGTTGCATCCCTCAGACGCCCCTTGACTGACGTTTTCGCAAGTTTTCCTTTTTTCGTTTTGTATGAGCTGACAGTTTGGAGGATGGCTGAGCTGATATCTTACAGAATGTCCCTCAATTTAAGTTTTCCTGACGTTTCCTTCCTGATTAGATGAGGGTTACATGTTTGGGTGCGTGGCTTTCTGCAGGTGTTCCATGTTCCTGACTGCACCCTCATCCTGGGTTCTCCAGTGCACCTTTGGCTGAACTCTCACAGCTGCATGCACTGCCCTCTCAGGGACACCCAGCCTGGCCTGCCAGGCCTTCTTTGGAAATTTGGGCGGAAGCCTTCCTGACTCAACTCTTGTGTTCTGCATACCTGTGAAAACAGCACCCTGTAGATGACACAAAGTTCTACCACTGGCTCCAAGCAGTCCTTAGGCCTTTGTGCATCATGGCTGCAGAAGCATCCATGGGCCTGGATGGCTGAGCACCGTGAACTGAATGAATCCCAGGGAACCCGCCCAGGTGGCCCTTCTCAAGCAGGGTGCCCTGGGGCTCTCCTCTCAAAACAAAGTCTTTCCCTTTTGCAACTGTGAGCCTTGGAAAGCTTGGGCCTTGTGGGTTCCTTATATGTCTTCAGGGCATCTTTTCCATTGTCCTATTGTAAAGTACTTGGATTCTTTTTAATGCTAATCTTTGACCCACCAGGCTGTCCATTGCTCCATCTTTACAGGCCTTTCTTGGGGGTGGGGGCTGAAAAGTTTTTAAATGGGCTTTTGCTCCTCATTTTCCGCACAAACCTGGCTCAAAGTAGCAAGCAGCATCCATGCTACGGCCTGATATTTAGGCTACCTTGATATTTTCTCCATCAGATGAATGATCCTTCCACCCTTCGTATCAGTCTCACACAAATCTCAGGACATGAACACAATACAGTCCTATTTTCTGCTGGAGCACAACACACATGGCCTGGATCCAGCCGCCACTGGCATCCTTCTTCTCAACGGGAACCTCCTAAGTCTGGCCTTTCTCATCTGCAACCTCTCTGCACTCTGGTCTTCTGAGCTCGGACCAGAATCTTCCATCAAGCTCAGATGATAGCATTCTAGGGCTGCTTCCCCAGCTGGCACCTCCAAACCTTTCCAAACTGCTGTGGACCACTTCCACAGGCCTCTGAACCACCTGGTGAGGTACAGTCGCTGCAGTGACCAGACTTCTTGTACCAACATCTGTATCACCCACTTTCTTGTCCCTGAACACAATACTCAGCACTACACATTAAGGGAAGAGAGGTTTGTTTCAGCTCACATTTCAGTTCCTAGTTAGCTAGCTCCGGGATGGCAGGATGGCATGTCAGAGGTGCACATTGATAGAAATGCTGCTTGCCTGGTGGAGGCCAGGAGGCGCATGGTAAAGTGTGGGCCAGGGAGCAAGATACACCCTCCCAGGTCACACCCGCGCTGACCCACCTCTTCCAACCAGGCCCACGTCCTCACACCAAGCCTGGCGTAGCACCCCCATCAACCAGTCACCCTCTGGAAGCCCTCGCCTCTGGGTGCAAGGGGCTTGAGGGTGACATCCAGATAGAATCCATAACCTGTAGTTTCCATAAAAGGATGCCATTTCTGATAAGTGATCTAGAAGTGTTATAAGAAATCTAGGCAATATTTAGAGCATAAAACCTTACAATTTATTGAAGACAATTTTCTTTTCAGTAATGCACGTTATGATGGACAGAATGGGAGTTAGTACTGATGATGAGTCTTTACTTTCACGTTTTGCTCCAACGCCCTGTTCTGTTTGCAGTAGTAGTTTGGCCCTTGAAGTATTTATAACTGTGGAATGAGTGCACAGATGGGTTTCTGAACTGTGTTTCTTTCCTCATTTCTCTTTTGGTCACTTGTACCTGCATCAGCAGGAGATATGAATTTCACAGAAGCATTGAGTAGTGATAACCAAGAACAGTGTGGCTATCAGGGCTATTTCAGCTTAGGTGATCTCAGAGCGAATCAGGTGTGGATGTCAAGGATGTGTGTACGTGACATGTGTTTCACACCTAAATGTTTGAATTAGAAATGCAACAAAGAATGGAAGCTGGGACTGTATTGGGTGAGGATTTAGGCAACGTAATGTCTGAGGAAGAGGATGGGATGTGTACGTTTATGCCCAGGGACAGTTGGAACCGTGTAACAGACACTTTTTGTCACGCACAGTTGTAGGAACATCGCAGCTCATCTTGGGAGAACACCTCCACCTTCAACCCAAGACCTCCATTGTGTACATCTGGGAGGGGATTTTGTTTGGATTAAACCCGATGAGGATAGTCATTTCCATGGTTATACAGGTTGGTTATGACTAAATCCTTTACACAAACCCAGTCAGAACAAACGTGAAGAATGTTATTTGAAATGATGGAAATGAGAGCCTTCTCATCTTGGGAAATCATCTGAGAGCTGCTAGGGCCCGAGGGAAGCCTGGAATAGATAAGGGAAGGTATGCCTAAGAACCCAGAAGTGGAGCCAGGTCTGAGGAAGGAGAACAACACAGTGAATGCTGGAAGTTTTTTAATCCCTCCTGAAGTCAGATGTCAGAATTGAACAAACCAACCAGCTTTTCGTTGCTTAAGGCTTTCAAATTTATTTCTTACTTTTAGCCTGAAATATGGTTAAATGATATGGGTCCCAAATTCGGCCATAACAGATGAATGAATGAATTACGGGTGACATGATTTAAAAAATCACTTTAAAATTTATTCCAGTTGAAAAGGATGCATATTGCTGCTGTTGGGATGGGAGAGCCCAATGCCTGTTGTGCCTACGAGGAAGAAAAGGAGCAAGCTAAAGTGGGCTGACTAAGGCTGAAGGACCTCTGCTAGGACACTTGCTATGGCTGAAGAGAAAGGCCGAGGCAACGGATGGACACGGGTAGGAATGGCCAAAGACTTTTGCCATGGAGACGACCAGGCCCTGGGCAGACAGCAAGCAATATTGTCAGTGTCTTGAGATCAGCAAAGCAGCAGAGGTCTTGGGGCAGAAGGACTGCAGCTTGCAGACTAAGACAGCCCTACACACAAGTGAGGTCACAATGGACCGCCCTTGCTAGCTGGGGAAGAAATCCCAGGAGGACAGGCCATGACTGGGCGCTGTGTGGTGGCTGAGCAGCAGGGGAGTCAGGCCCTCCCAGAGACCGATGGAGCCTTTCTAGAGCTCGTGGAAGGCTCAGGACCCCACGGGTCTTGCCAGGTCAGGAGCTCTAGTGTGGCTCAGGTGGGCCCACACCCTCAGGCTGAGGTGGGCACAGGTGCGGCCGGGAAGCTGCCGGGGCCTTGTGGAGAGCGTCGGACACAGGCAGAGCCACTCCTGCACCCACACACCCTACTGTTTTTGACCACACACCTGGGGCAGGGGCCTAGACCCGTCCAGGACTCACCGGGGGCTGCCCCACCGCGTCTCCAGAACCTCCCCAAGAGCCAAGGTTGGACCTGCCCCCGAGAGGTGTCACTCACGTGCCGTGCAGGTGTCAAGGGCAGGACCTCGAGGGGAGTGACTTGGTCACCGAGACACGCTACCGGACACACACAAGTTAACCGAGGAGAGGTTTATCTCGGCTCGCACTTGGGAGAGGTTTCAGTGCCTAGTCAGCAGCTCGAAGGCAGCGCGGCATGGCAGAGGGGCCTGGCAGACAGAAAGCAGAGTCCAGGGAGCAGAGGCAGGGAGGTGAAGGCTTCTGGGCCCTGAACCAGGCGATTTCTCTCAGCCCAGATCCCACCTCCTGACAACCCAGGTGTACCAGGCCCATGAGGCCGTCACCTCCCAGAGGCGGCTTGTGAGTGCGTGAGGCTCTGCGGACAGGTAGCTCTAAACTGTCCCCAAGGGAGAGGGATGGGAGGGTGACCTTGGGGGCAGGAGGAGGGGCGCGCATCCCTGCAGGTCAGCTTCCCAAGCTGGAGCTCTCTCCTCCTGGGACCAGAGCAGGCGGGGCGTGCAGTGACACCGAGCGGCCGCCGGAGGGCAGCAGAGCCCTGCGCTGAGATCCCGCGCTCAGGTTGCCAGGGGAAAGAGAATATGTTCGTATATTCGTGCTTATTTCTACCACCTTATTCTGTCTTCCTCTCTGTCTTGCCTCCTCGAAGTAGGCTGGAAGCTTTTCGTTATTTCTTCAGAAGTAATTCACCTCACTGTTTCTTTTTCAGAGAGAGAGAGAGAGAGAATAGGTCTTGCTCCGTGTCCCAGATCTGAGATGGCTGGGAAGCACCACCACACCTGACTTTTCCTTTTCTCTTGCAGTTAGGAGTGATGTATCTGGTCTCTGGTTTTTCCGTAGGGACCTTAGATATCACACCCTGAACTTTTGCTTGTTAAATGTAGGTCTTTAAATTTCTTGATTAACTTTTGTTTGGAAGAGGTTTAGCTTCCAGGAAAACCGAGAGAATGCTGGCCTGGCACAGCTCCGAGCAAGGGCGGGCGGGGACCTGGGCTCCCCAGAGGGCGGAGCATCTCCAACAAGCACTCCTTACTCCTCTGCCTAGGAGGACCCTGCCCTTTCCCGGTTATCTGATGGTTTGTTCCTGGGGCCACAGTGACGCCCCCCCCCACCCCGCCGCAGGGATCATCGCCCTGAGGGCTCCGCTGGGCGCCTGAGCTGAGCTCGGCAGTGGCACAGGGGGGTCTCAAGTGAGCTGTTCGCCGCCCTGGCGCTCTGCCTTCCTGTGGCCCGGGGCCTTCCGCGCTTCCTTCCTCGTCCCGTCCCCAAGGCCTCTCTCTCAGGGACCCCGGTGGCTGCGCCCGAGCTGACAGGGAGAGTGCATTCTGCGCCGCGCTGGTCCCGGCTTCCTCCCTTCCTGTTCGCCCGCGCTCTGAGCCGCTCTCCTGGCTTCCACACGGTCCTCTGCGTGGCAGTGTCCCCGCTGTCCTGGTCCGGGAGGAGGCCTGTAGGGGGGCCGCCTCTGCTGGGCTTCTGCGCCCCGGAAGCTCCTCGCTCCCCTGGGTGCGGAAGGGCAGAGCACGCAGTGAGCCCGCGCGGTGACCTTGGCCCCTGAGGTGCTGGGTCCCGGGCTGTGCGGGTGGTTCCAGCCCGGCCTGGCCGGGCCCCAGGAAGCACCGGGTCCCGCCTGAGGGGCTCCCCCTTTCCGCCTCGCGGCCACGCGAGTGTGGACACCGGCGAGCCCGGAGCTGGGGCTAGTTTAGTGCATGGTGATAGGTATGGGTCTAGTTTGAACCTTTGGCAAGTTGAAATCCAGTTGTTCCAGCACCAGTTATTAAATAGGCTATCTTTCCGGGAGGAGGATTTTAGTGAAACTCAAAGAAGCTTAGATCACATGACAGCACCCACCACACCACATGACCTAGGAGTCGAGGTCAGGGTCCCCATGACAGGGAGGCACTAGGGATCATGGAACATCTTAGAAAAGAGCCTACAGTCCCAAGAGCTGACGGAGGAAAAGAGGCAGATTGGAGATGTCCAGAGGAAATTGCCAGCACCCTCTTACCACTTAGCTTGGCCACCCGGATGCAGTGCTCCACCACCCTGGCCCTGTCTCCAGCCCTCGTGCTGGGACCCCCAAAGCAGGAGGTGATCGTGCAGTTGGCCACCTGATTAAAATATGTGATAGTGGCCCGAACGGTGGGCGCCAGAGGTTCTTTGCCCCTCTTGTTTCTCCGGGTCCAGATGGAGCCCAGGCAGTCCCAGGGCACCACATTCTTGAACAGCTCCTGTGGAGGAAGACAGCATCCCACGGGCAGAACCCACCCCAGAGAGTCGATGGCTTCAGCCATCCACAGGCAGGTGGCCGTGGCCTGAGCTGGACATCAGGAAGCTGCAGATATGGACAGAGACTTCTGCAAATGGCCGGTTTTCCTCCACTGCCCACTAGTGATGTCCAACTCATGACCTAGGACCTGGCACTGACGTGAAAATCAGTGGCATTGTCCCCGTGCCCATCCTCCCAAACCTCCAGCACGAGCAGACATCTGAGTCCCGCTCATTCTGAGGTATTGTCTTCTTTCCAACCTCACCTGCCCTCTGCTCCTTTGCCCAGGTCAGTGGCACATTTCCTGGGACAGCTATGACTGGGGGCTCTGTGTGGGTGTGTGCTGTAGAACCCATGAATCTCAAACGCCTACAAAGTGATAAGGCTGGCCAGGTCTCCTGGGATGATGGCAAGGTGACACATGGTCCTGCCTGCACCTCAGGGCACACCCTCCTCGGCCAGTTGGTCTGAGTCCCCGCCGTGTTTCCCAATTGTCCAATCGCAGTTGACATCACAGTCACTGTGTGAAGCGGGCATGTGAGTGCCCTGTCTCTACTGTCTCTACCTCCACCCAAGGACAGGAGTGGCTTGGGGCTGAGACAAGTATAGGTGATGCAGTTCGTAGAAGAAGGAACTTTGATCTGGTCAACTGGGAATGTCAGGCCTGAGGAGATCAGTGCGAGAAGGATGGGTGTCCCCCACCCCATCCCACCCCACCCCACCGAGCTCAGCTGCTCACCGAACCCATCAAGGTCAGCTGCTCTGCCAGCAGCTTGGGAGAGAAGGCTAAGCGCACCTTCTGCAAGGGCCTGTCCTCGTCAGCGGCAGCAGAGAGGCAGGAGTGCTGTGGAGCTGGCTTCTGCTTCTCTCCTGTCTCCAGAGGAGGCTCCTTCTCTGGTGCTGGCTCTGGCTGCAGAGCAGGCCCATGGTGTTCTGGACATGGAGCCGGAGCTAGCAGGAGGAAAGCTCAGCAGTGTCAGTCACTTGCCAGCTCCCTGCGGAGCATAGCAAAGACATCCTGGCCATTTGGGGGATTCCAATGCCCAAGCAAAAGCCATGAAAGCCTTCCGGACTGCTGTGGCCCTCACCATCTGTTTCGGCCTCGTGGGGCTCTAGATATTCCACCTGAGCAAGGGGAAGGCACAAGGGAGGCTCCATGTCTGCTCCAGGTGAGTTCACTTGCAAGCCGGCCCTTTTGATCTTGATTTGGGGAATGTCCGGTGGATGGTGCCATTCGGACCAGGTTTCCAAACTGGGAGAGGTGGCGCTGGGGAGAGACGAGTGAGCAGCAGAGTCAGAGGCCCGGGCTTTTCTTCCACCCTGCCTCTCTGAGACAGCGTCGTGTCTTGTGTGGCCCTCTGTGCCTCGGTGTAGAGGAAAGCTGACCCCACCCCAAGCCCTCTGTGACTGTCCTAGCCTCGGCTGACTTTGTCCCACTAGGCTAATGCTAACATGGGTTTCCACTTCACACTGATGATCCTTTCTGAGCGAGGCAGGCACAAAACTCCGTGCACCTGAGCGCTCGGGGCTGGGCTCCAAGCCAAGTAGTCCAAAACAATCCGTACCCTAGCAGGCCGCAATGTTTGCTGTACCTCCAGCCATGAAGTGGGGGCTGCGGGGGGTTGGGGCGGCGGGACAGAGCTCTGACACCTCACAGCCTGACCCTGTCCAAGCAGGCCCCTTACATACCCTGAGCGCGAGGGGAAGCACTGCCCATGAGAGCTCACGGCTGGCACTGACGTCCAGGATGGGCACTGGGCTGCCCCTCTCACATGTGGGTTCCTCCTGAACATTAGCCGGAAACATCTGCGGCCAGAGCCGAGCCAAGGTCGGAAAAATCTCGGATTGCGGTCCTTTCTGTGGCTAGACCTTCGGGAAGCGGGAAAATGGCAACAGCTCATCCTCCCCTCTTCTCTGTCTCCCTCCAAGGGGTCAGGACGGGAGACAGCTTCAGAAGGGCACCCAGTTTCGCTGGGTTCTAATACCAAGGAAGTGAGGTCGCATCCTCAAAGTTTCGCTACAGTTAGGGTGAGGAAGTGGCTCGGGACCAAGGGGCAAGGTGCACTTTGGGTTGCGGTTTTTCTTGGGATTTGGTTGAGGTTTAGGAATCCATTTAGGCTTCTATTATGGCTGAGGGCGGGAGATTCAGTGTTAGAAAGCAGGCCTGCGGTTTACATGGTTGGTTATTTTTATTGTGCAGTTCACAATCATTTGAGGAGTGGCTACATGTACATAACAGAGCTTGAAGGGCCGGGGATTTAGCTCAGTGGCACCATGCCTGCCTCACCAGCACAAGGTCCTGAGTTCAATCCCCGGTACCAAAAGAAGGAAAAACCAAAAATACCAAAACAACAACAACTCGTAGTACAGCTTATATACATGACGAGTTTTAGATTTATATACAACTAAGATGGCCACCCAGTTCTTCCATTTCCTGTTATTAATGTCATCCCTTAGTCTAGTACATCCCGTACAAGGAGTGAGCAGATATTGATGTATAATTACTACCTAAGATCCACCTTCACCACTGGCTCTCCACAACAATCTGCAGTCCCGTCCGGGCTGCCACATTGCATTTCATTGTTGCATCCCTCAGACGCCCCTTGACTGACGTTTTCGCAAGTTTTCCTTTTTTCGTTTTGTATGAGCTGACAGTTTGGAGGATGGCTGAGCTGATATCTTACAGAATGTCCCTCAATTTAAGTTTTCCTGACGTTTCCTTCCTGATTAGATGAGGGTTACATGTTTGGGTGCGTGGCTTTCTGCAGGTGTTCCATGTTCCTGACTGCACCCTCATCCTGGGTTCTCCAGTGCACCTTTGGCTGAACTCTCACAGCTGCATGCACTGCCCTCTCAGGGACACCCAGCCTGGCCTGCCAGGCCTTCTTTGGAAATTTGGGCGGAAGCCTTCCTGACTCAACTCTTGTGTTCTGCATACCTGTGAAAACAGCACCCTGTAGATGACACAAAGTTCTACCACTGGCTCCAAGCAGTCCTTAGGCCTTTGTGCATCATGGCTGCAGAAGCATCCATGGGCCTGGATGGCTGAGCACCGTGAACTGAATGAATCCCAGGGAACCCGCCCAGGTGGCCCTTCTCAAGCAGGGTGCCCTGGGGCTCTCCTCTCAAAACAAAGTCTTTCCCTTTTGCAACTGTGAGCCTTGGAAAGCTTGGGCCTTGTGGGTTCCTTATATGTCTTCAGGGCATCTTTTCCATTGTCCTATTGTAAAGTACTTGGATTCTTTTTAATGCTAATCTTTGACCCACCAGGCTGTCCATTGCTCCATCTTTACAGGCCTTTCTTGGGGGTGGGGGCTGAAAAGTTTTTAAATGGGCTTTTGCTCCTCATTTTCCGCACAAACCTGGCTCAAAGTAGCAAGCAGCATCCATGCTACGGCCTGATATTTAGGCTACCTTGATATTTTCTCCATCAGATGAATGATCCTTCCACCCTTCGTATCAGTCTCACACAAATCTCAGGACATGAACACAATACAGTCCTATTTTCTGCTGGAGCACAACACACATGGCCTGGATCCAGCCGCCACTGGCATCCTTCTTCTCAACGGGAACCTCCTAAGTCTGGCCTTTCTCATCTGCAACCTCTCTGCACTCTGGTCTTCTGAGCTCGGACCAGAATCTTCCATCAAGCTCAGATGATAGCATTCTAGGGCTGCTTCCCCAGCTGGCACCTCCAAACCTTTCCAAACTGCTGTGGACCACTTCCACAGGCCTCTGAACCACCTGGTGAGGTACAGTCGCTGCAGTGACCAGACTTCTTGTACCAACATCTGTATCACCCACTTTCTTGTCCCTGAACACAATACTCAGCACTACACATTAAGGGAAGAGAGGTTTGTTTCAGCTCACATTTCAGTTCCTAGTTAGCTAGCTCCGGGATGGCAGGATGGCATGTCAGAGGTGCACATTGATAGAAATGCTGCTTGCCTGGTGGAGGCCAGGAGGCGCATGGTAAAGTGTGGGCCAGGGAGCAAGATACACCCTCCCAGGTCACACCCGCGCTGACCCACCTCTTCCAACCAGGCCCACGTCCTCACACCAAGCCTGGCGTAGCACCCCCATCAACCAGTCACCCTCTGGAAGCCCTCGCCTCTGGGTGCAAGGGGCTTGAGGGTGACATCCAGATAGAATCCATAACCTGTAGTTTCCATAAAAGGATGCCATTTCTGATAAGTGATCTAGAAGTGTTATAAGAAATCTAGGCAATATTTAGAGCATAAAACCTTACAATTTATTGAAGACAATTTTCTTTTCAGTAATGCACGTTATGATGGACAGAATGGGAGTTAGTACTGATGATGAGTCTTTACTTTCACGTTTTGCTCCAACGCCCTGTTCTGTTTGCAGTAGTAGTTTGGCCCTTGAAGTATTTATAACTGTGGAATGAGTGCACAGATGGGTTTCTGAACTGTGTTTCTTTCCTCATTTCTCTTTTGGTCACTTGTACCTGCATCAGCAGGAGATATGAATTTCACAGAAGCATTGAGTAGTGATAACCAAGAACAGTGTGGCTATCAGGGCTATTTCAGCTTAGGTGATCTCAGAGCGAATCAGGTGTGGATGTCAAGGATGTGTGTACGTGACATGTGTTTCACACCTAAATGTTTGAATTAGAAATGCAACAAAGAATGGAAGCTGGGACTGTATTGGGTGAGGATTTAGGCAACGTAATGTCTGAGGAAGAGGATGGGATGTGTACGTTTATGCCCAGGGACAGTTGGAACCGTGTAACAGACACTTTTTGTCACGCACAGTTGTAGGAACATCGCAGCTCATCTTGGGAGAACACCTCCACCTTCAACCCAAGACCTCCATTGTGTACATCTGGGAGGGGATTTTGTTTGGATTAAACCCGATGAGGATAGTCATTTCCATGGTTATACAGGTTGGTTATGACTAAATCCTTTACACAAACCCAGTCAGAACAAACGTGAAGAATGTTATTTGAAATGATGGAAATGAGAGCCTTCTCATCTTGGGAAATCATCTGAGAGCTGCTAGGGCCCGAGGGAAGCCTGGAATAGATAAGGGAAGGTATGCCTAAGAACCCAGAAGTGGAGCCAGGTCTGAGGAAGGAGAACAACACAGTGAATGCTGGAAGTTTTTTAATCCCTCCTGAAGTCAGATGTCAGAATTGAACAAACCAACCAGCTTTTCGTTGCTTAAGGCTTTCAAATTTATTTCTTACTTTTAGCCTGAAATATGGTTAAATGATATGGGTCCCAAATTCGGCCATAACAGATGAATGAATGAATTACGGGTGACATGATTTAAAAAATCACTTTAAAATTTATTCCAGTTGAAAAGGATGCATATTGCTGCTGTTGGGATGGGAGAGCCCAATGCCTGTTGTGCCTACGAGGAAGAAAAGGAGCAAGCTAAAGTGGGCTGACTAAGGCTGAAGGACCTCTGCTAGGACACTTGCTATGGCTGAAGAGAAAGGCCGAGGCAACGGATGGACACGGGTAGGAATGGCCAAAGACTTTTGCCATGGAGACGACCAGGCCCTGGGCAGACAGCAAGCAATATTGTCAGTGTCTTGAGATCAGCAAAGCAGCAGAGGTCTTGGGGCAGAAGGACTGCAGCTTGCAGACTAAGACAGCCCTACACACAAGTGAGGTCACAATGGACCGCCCTTGCTAGCTGGGGAAGAAATCCCAGGAGGACAGGCCATGACTGGGCGCTGTGTGGTGGCTGAGCAGCAGGGGAGTCAGGCCCTCCCAGAGACCGATGGAGCCTTTCTAGAGCTCGTGGAAGGCTCAGGACCCCACGGGTCTTGCCAGGTCAGGAGCTCTAGTGTGGCTCAGGTGGGCCCACACCCTCAGGCTGAGGTGGGCACAGGTGCGGCCGGGAAGCTGCCGGGGCCTTGTGGAGAGCGTCGGACACAGGCAGAGCCACTCCTGCACCCACACACCCTACTGTTTTTGACCACACACCTGGGGCAGGGGCCTAGACCCGTCCAGGACTCACCGGGGGCTGCCCCACCGCGTCTCCAGAACCTCCCCAAGAGCCAAGGTTGGACCTGCCCCCGAGAGGTGTCACTCACGTGCCGTGCAGGTGTCAAGGGCAGGACCTCGAGGGGAGTGACTTGGTCACCGAGACACGCTACCGGACACACACAAGTTAACCGAGGAGAGGTTTATCTCGGCTCGCACTTGGGAGAGGTTTCAGTGCCTAGTCAGCAGCTCGAAGGCAGCGCGGCATGGCAGAGGGGCCTGGCAGACAGAAAGCAGAGTCCAGGGAGCAGAGGCAGGGAGGTGAAGGCTTCTGGGCCCTGAACCAGGCGATTTCTCTCAGCCCAGATCCCACCTCCTGACAACCCAGGTGTACCAGGCCCATGAGGCCGTCACCTCCCAGAGGCGGCTTGTGAGTGCGTGAGGCTCTGCGGACAGGTAGCTCTAAACTGTCCCCAAGGGAGAGGGATGGGAGGGTGACCTTGGGGGCAGGAGGAGGGGCGCGCATCCCTGCAGGTCAGCTTCCCAAGCTGGAGCTCTCTCCTCCTGGGACCAGAGCAGGCGGGGCGTGCAGTGACACCGAGCGGCCGCCGGAGGGCAGCAGAGCCCTGCGCTGAGATCCCGCGCTCAGGTTGCCAGGGGAAAGAGAATATGTTCGTATATTCGTGCTTATTTCTACCACCTTATTCTGTCTTCCTCTCTGTCTTGCCTCCTCGAAGTAGGCTGGAAGCTTTTCGTTATTTCTTCAGAAGTAATTCACCTCACTGTTTCTTTTTCAGAGAGAGAGAGAGAGAGAATAGGTCTTGCTCCGTGTCCCAGATCTGAGATGGCTGGGAAGCACCACCACACCTGACTTTTCCTTTTCTCTTGCAGTTAGGAGTGATGTATCTGGTCTCTGGTTTTTCCGTAGGGACCTTAGATATCACACCCTGAACTTTTGCTTGTTAAATGTAGGTCTTTAAATTTCTTGATTAACTTTTGTTTGGAAGAGGTTTAGCTTCCAGGAAAACCGAGAGAATGCTGGCCTGGCACAGCTCCGAGCAAGGGCGGGCGGGGACCTGGGCTCCCCAGAGGGCGGAGCATCTCCAACAAGCACTCCTTACTCCTCTGCCTAGGAGGACCCTGCCCTTTCCCGGTTATCTGATGGTTTGTTCCTGGGGCCACAGTGACGCCCCCCCCCACCCCGCCGCAGGGATCATCGCCCTGAGGGCTCCGCTGGGCGCCTGAGCTGAGCTCGGCAGTGGCACAGGGGGGTCTCAAGTGAGCTGTTCGCCGCCCTGGCGCTCTGCCTTCCTGTGGCCCGGGGCCTTCCGCGCTTCCTTCCTCGTCCCGTCCCCAAGGCCTCTCTCTCAGGGACCCCGGTGGCTGCGCCCGAGCTGACAGGGAGAGTGCATTCTGCGCCGCGCTGGTCCCGGCTTCCTCCCTTCCTGTTCGCCCGCGCTCTGAGCCGCTCTCCTGGCTTCCACACGGTCCTCTGCGTGGCAGTGTCCCCGCTGTCCTGGTCCGGGAGGAGGCCTGTAGGGGGGCCGCCTCTGCTGGGCTTCTGCGCCCCGGAAGCTCCTCGCTCCCCTGGGTGCGGAAGGGCAGAGCACGCAGTGAGCCCGCGCGGTGACCTTGGCCCCTGAGGTGCTGGGTCCCGGGCTGTGCGGGTGGTTCCAGCCCGGCCTGGCCGGGCCCCAGGAAGCACCGGGTCCCGCCTGAGGGGCTCCCCCTTTCCGCCTCGCGGCCACGCGAGTGTGGACACCGGCGAGCCCGGAGCTGGGGCTAGTTTAGTGCATGGTGATAGGTATGGGTCTAGTTTGAACCTTTGGCAAGTTGAAATCCAGTTGTTCCAGCACCAGTTATTAAATAGGCTATCTTTCCGGGAGGAGGATTTTAGTGAAACTCAAAGAAGCTTAGATCACATGACAGCACCCACCACACCACATGACCTAGGAGTCGAGGTCAGGGTCCCCATGACAGGGAGGCACTAGGGATCATGGAACATCTTAGAAAAGAGCCTACAGTCCCAAGAGCTGACGGAGGAAAAGAGGCAGATTGGAGATGTCCAGAGGAAATTGCCAGCACCCTCTTACCACTTAGCTTGGCCACCCGGATGCAGTGCTCCACCACCCTGGCCCTGTCTCCAGCCCTCGTGCTGGGACCCCCAAAGCAGGAGGTGATCGTGCAGTTGGCCACCTGATTAAAATATGTGATAGTGGCCCGAACGGTGGGCGCCAGAGGTTCTTTGCCCCTCTTGTTTCTCCGGGTCCAGATGGAGCCCAGGCAGTCCCAGGGCACCACATTCTTGAACAGCTCCTGTGGAGGAAGACAGCATCCCACGGGCAGAACCCACCCCAGAGAGTCGATGGCTTCAGCCATCCACAGGCAGGTGGCCGTGGCCTGAGCTGGACATCAGGAAGCTGCAGATATGGACAGAGACTTCTGCAAATGGCCGGTTTTCCTCCACTGCCCACTAGTGATGTCCAACTCATGACCTAGGACCTGGCACTGACGTGAAAATCAGTGGCATTGTCCCCGTGCCCATCCTCCCAAACCTCCAGCACGAGCAGACATCTGAGTCCCGCTCATTCTGAGGTATTGTCTTCTTTCCAACCTCACCTGCCCTCTGCTCCTTTGCCCAGGTCAGTGGCACATTTCCTGGGACAGCTATGACTGGGGGCTCTGTGTGGGTGTGTGCTGTAGAACCCATGAATCTCAAACGCCTACAAAGTGATAAGGCTGGCCAGGTCTCCTGGGATGATGGCAAGGTGACACATGGTCCTGCCTGCACCTCAGGGCACACCCTCCTCGGCCAGTTGGTCTGAGTCCCCGCCGTGTTTCCCAATTGTCCAATCGCAGTTGACATCACAGTCACTGTGTGAAGCGGGCATGTGAGTGCCCTGTCTCTACTGTCTCTACCTCCACCCAAGGACAGGAGTGGCTTGGGGCTGAGACAAGTATAGGTGATGCAGTTCGTAGAAGAAGGAACTTTGATCTGGTCAACTGGGAATGTCAGGCCTGAGGAGATCAGTGCGAGAAGGATGGGTGTCCCCCACCCCATCCCACCCCACCCCACCGAGCTCAGCTGCTCACCGAACCCATCAAGGTCAGCTGCTCTGCCAGCAGCTTGGGAGAGAAGGCTAAGCGCACCTTCTGCAAGGGCCTGTCCTCGTCAGCGGCAGCAGAGAGGCAGGAGTGCTGTGGAGCTGGCTTCTGCTTCTCTCCTGTCTCCAGAGGAGGCTCCTTCTCTGGTGCTGGCTCTGGCTGCAGAGCAGGCCCATGGTGTTCTGGACATGGAGCCGGAGCTAGCAGGAGGAAAGCTCAGCAGTGTCAGTCACTTGCCAGCTCCCTGCGGAGCATAGCAAAGACATCCTGGCCATTTGGGGGATTCCAATGCCCAAGCAAAAGCCATGAAAGCCTTCCGGACTGCTGTGGCCCTCACCATCTGTTTCGGCCTCGTGGGGCTCTAGATATTCCACCTGAGCAAGGGGAAGGCACAAGGGAGGCTCCATGTCTGCTCCAGGTGAGTTCACTTGCAAGCCGGCCCTTTTGATCTTGATTTGGGGAATGTCCGGTGGATGGTGCCATTCGGACCAGGTTTCCAAACTGGGAGAGGTGGCGCTGGGGAGAGACGAGTGAGCAGCAGAGTCAGAGGCCCGGGCTTTTCTTCCACCCTGCCTCTCTGAGACAGCGTCGTGTCTTGTGTGGCCCTCTGTGCCTCGGTGTAGAGGAAAGCTGACCCCACCCCAAGCCCTCTGTGACTGTCCTAGCCTCGGCTGACTTTGTCCCACTAGGCTAATGCTAACATGGGTTTCCACTTCACACTGATGATCCTTTCTGAGCGAGGCAGGCACAAAACTCCGTGCACCTGAGCGCTCGGGGCTGGGCTCCAAGCCAAGTAGTCCAAAACAATCCGTACCCTAGCAGGCCGCAATGTTTGCTGTACCTCCAGCCATGAAGTGGGGGCTGCGGGGGGTTGGGGCGGCGGGACAGAGCTCTGACACCTCACAGCCTGACCCTGTCCAAGCAGGCCCCTTACATACCCTGAGCGCGAGGGGAAGCACTGCCCATGAGAGCTCACGGCTGGCACTGACGTCCAGGATGGGCACTGGGCTGCCCCTCTCACATGTGGGTTCCTCCTGAACATTAGCCGGAAACATCTGCGGCCAGAGCCGAGCCAAGGTCGGAAAAATCTCGGATTGCGGTCCTTTCTGTGGCTAGACCTTCGGGAAGCGGGAAAATGGCAACAGCTCATCCTCCCCTCTTCTCTGTCTCCCTCCAAGGGGTCAGGACGGGAGACAGCTTCAGAAGGGCACCCAGTTTCGCTGGGTTCTAATACCAAGGAAGTGAGGTCGCATCCTCAAAGTTTCGCTACAGTTAGGGTGAGGAAGTGGCTCGGGACCAAGGGGCAAGGTGCACTTTGGGTTGCGGTTTTTCTTGGGATTTGGTTGAGGTTTAGGAATCCATTTAGGCTTCTATTATGGCTGAGGGCGGGAGATTCAGTGTTAGAAAGCAGGCCTGCGGTTTACATGGTTGGTTATTTTTATTGTGCAGTTCACAATCATTTGAGGAGTGGCTACATGTACATAACAGAGCTTGAAGGGCCGGGGATTTAGCTCAGTGGCACCATGCCTGCCTCACCAGCACAAGGTCCTGAGTTCAATCCCCGGTACCAAAAGAAGGAAAAACCAAAAATACCAAAACAACAACAACTCGTAGTACAGCTTATATACATGACGAGTTTTAGATTTATATACAACTAAGATGGCCACCCAGTTCTTCCATTTCCTGTTATTAATGTCATCCCTTAGTCTAGTACATCCCGTACAAGGAGTGAGCAGATATTGATGTATAATTACTACCTAAGATCCACCTTCACCACTGGCTCTCCACAACAATCTGCAGTCCCGTCCGGGCTGCCACATTGCATTTCATTGTTGCATCCCTCAGACGCCCCTTGACTGACGTTTTCGCAAGTTTTCCTTTTTTCGTTTTGTATGAGCTGACAGTTTGGAGGATGGCTGAGCTGATATCTTACAGAATGTCCCTCAATTTAAGTTTTCCTGACGTTTCCTTCCTGATTAGATGAGGGTTACATGTTTGGGTGCGTGGCTTTCTGCAGGTGTTCCATGTTCCTGACTGCACCCTCATCCTGGGTTCTCCAGTGCACCTTTGGCTGAACTCTCACAGCTGCATGCACTGCCCTCTCAGGGACACCCAGCCTGGCCTGCCAGGCCTTCTTTGGAAATTTGGGCGGAAGCCTTCCTGACTCAACTCTTGTGTTCTGCATACCTGTGAAAACAGCACCCTGTAGATGACACAAAGTTCTACCACTGGCTCCAAGCAGTCCTTAGGCCTTTGTGCATCATGGCTGCAGAAGCATCCATGGGCCTGGATGGCTGAGCACCGTGAACTGAATGAATCCCAGGGAACCCGCCCAGGTGGCCCTTCTCAAGCAGGGTGCCCTGGGGCTCTCCTCTCAAAACAAAGTCTTTCCCTTTTGCAACTGTGAGCCTTGGAAAGCTTGGGCCTTGTGGGTTCCTTATATGTCTTCAGGGCATCTTTTCCATTGTCCTATTGTAAAGTACTTGGATTCTTTTTAATGCTAATCTTTGACCCACCAGGCTGTCCATTGCTCCATCTTTACAGGCCTTTCTTGGGGGTGGGGGCTGAAAAGTTTTTAAATGGGCTTTTGCTCCTCATTTTCCGCACAAACCTGGCTCAAAGTAGCAAGCAGCATCCATGCTACGGCCTGATATTTAGGCTACCTTGATATTTTCTCCATCAGATGAATGATCCTTCCACCCTTCGTATCAGTCTCACACAAATCTCAGGACATGAACACAATACAGTCCTATTTTCTGCTGGAGCACAACACACATGGCCTGGATCCAGCCGCCACTGGCATCCTTCTTCTCAACGGGAACCTCCTAAGTCTGGCCTTTCTCATCTGCAACCTCTCTGCACTCTGGTCTTCTGAGCTCGGACCAGAATCTTCCATCAAGCTCAGATGATAGCATTCTAGGGCTGCTTCCCCAGCTGGCACCTCCAAACCTTTCCAAACTGCTGTGGACCACTTCCACAGGCCTCTGAACCACCTGGTGAGGTACAGTCGCTGCAGTGACCAGACTTCTTGTACCAACATCTGTATCACCCACTTTCTTGTCCCTGAACACAATACTCAGCACTACACATTAAGGGAAGAGAGGTTTGTTTCAGCTCACATTTCAGTTCCTAGTTAGCTAGCTCCGGGATGGCAGGATGGCATGTCAGAGGTGCACATTGATAGAAATGCTGCTTGCCTGGTGGAGGCCAGGAGGCGCATGGTAAAGTGTGGGCCAGGGAGCAAGATACACCCTCCCAGGTCACACCCGCGCTGACCCACCTCTTCCAACCAGGCCCACGTCCTCACACCAAGCCTGGCGTAGCACCCCCATCAACCAGTCACCCTCTGGAAGCCCTCGCCTCTGGGTGCAAGGGGCTTGAGGGTGACATCCAGATAGAATCCATAACCTGTAGTTTCCATAAAAGGATGCCATTTCTGATAAGTGATCTAGAAGTGTTATAAGAAATCTAGGCAATATTTAGAGCATAAAACCTTACAATTTATTGAAGACAATTTTCTTTTCAGTAATGCACGTTATGATGGACAGAATGGGAGTTAGTACTGATGATGAGTCTTTACTTTCACGTTTTGCTCCAACGCCCTGTTCTGTTTGCAGTAGTAGTTTGGCCCTTGAAGTATTTATAACTGTGGAATGAGTGCACAGATGGGTTTCTGAACTGTGTTTCTTTCCTCATTTCTCTTTTGGTCACTTGTACCTGCATCAGCAGGAGATATGAATTTCACAGAAGCATTGAGTAGTGATAACCAAGAACAGTGTGGCTATCAGGGCTATTTCAGCTTAGGTGATCTCAGAGCGAATCAGGTGTGGATGTCAAGGATGTGTGTACGTGACATGTGTTTCACACCTAAATGTTTGAATTAGAAATGCAACAAAGAATGGAAGCTGGGACTGTATTGGGTGAGGATTTAGGCAACGTAATGTCTGAGGAAGAGGATGGGATGTGTACGTTTATGCCCAGGGACAGTTGGAACCGTGTAACAGACACTTTTTGTCACGCACAGTTGTAGGAACATCGCAGCTCATCTTGGGAGAACACCTCCACCTTCAACCCAAGACCTCCATTGTGTACATCTGGGAGGGGATTTTGTTTGGATTAAACCCGATGAGGATAGTCATTTCCATGGTTATACAGGTTGGTTATGACTAAATCCTTTACACAAACCCAGTCAGAACAAACGTGAAGAATGTTATTTGAAATGATGGAAATGAGAGCCTTCTCATCTTGGGAAATCATCTGAGAGCTGCTAGGGCCCGAGGGAAGCCTGGAATAGATAAGGGAAGGTATGCCTAAGAACCCAGAAGTGGAGCCAGGTCTGAGGAAGGAGAACAACACAGTGAATGCTGGAAGTTTTTTAATCCCTCCTGAAGTCAGATGTCAGAATTGAACAAACCAACCAGCTTTTCGTTGCTTAAGGCTTTCAAATTTATTTCTTACTTTTAGCCTGAAATATGGTTAAATGATATGGGTCCCAAATTCGGCCATAACAGATGAATGAATGAATTACGGGTGACATGATTTAAAAAATCACTTTAAAATTTATTCCAGTTGAAAAGGATGCATATTGCTGCTGTTGGGATGGGAGAGCCCAATGCCTGTTGTGCCTACGAGGAAGAAAAGGAGCAAGCTAAAGTGGGCTGACTAAGGCTGAAGGACCTCTGCTAGGACACTTGCTATGGCTGAAGAGAAAGGCCGAGGCAACGGATGGACACGGGTAGGAATGGCCAAAGACTTTTGCCATGGAGACGACCAGGCCCTGGGCAGACAGCAAGCAATATTGTCAGTGTCTTGAGATCAGCAAAGCAGCAGAGGTCTTGGGGCAGAAGGACTGCAGCTTGCAGACTAAGACAGCCCTACACACAAGTGAGGTCACAATGGACCGCCCTTGCTAGCTGGGGAAGAAATCCCAGGAGGACAGGCCATGACTGGGCGCTGTGTGGTGGCTGAGCAGCAGGGGAGTCAGGCCCTCCCAGAGACCGATGGAGCCTTTCTAGAGCTCGTGGAAGGCTCAGGACCCCACGGGTCTTGCCAGGTCAGGAGCTCTAGTGTGGCTCAGGTGGGCCCACACCCTCAGGCTGAGGTGGGCACAGGTGCGGCCGGGAAGCTGCCGGGGCCTTGTGGAGAGCGTCGGACACAGGCAGAGCCACTCCTGCACCCACACACCCTACTGTTTTTGACCACACACCTGGGGCAGGGGCCTAGACCCGTCCAGGACTCACCGGGGGCTGCCCCACCGCGTCTCCAGAACCTCCCCAAGAGCCAAGGTTGGACCTGCCCCCGAGAGGTGTCACTCACGTGCCGTGCAGGTGTCAAGGGCAGGACCTCGAGGGGAGTGACTTGGTCACCGAGACACGCTACCGGACACACACAAGTTAACCGAGGAGAGGTTTATCTCGGCTCGCACTTGGGAGAGGTTTCAGTGCCTAGTCAGCAGCTCGAAGGCAGCGCGGCATGGCAGAGGGGCCTGGCAGACAGAAAGCAGAGTCCAGGGAGCAGAGGCAGGGAGGTGAAGGCTTCTGGGCCCTGAACCAGGCGATTTCTCTCAGCCCAGATCCCACCTCCTGACAACCCAGGTGTACCAGGCCCATGAGGCCGTCACCTCCCAGAGGCGGCTTGTGAGTGCGTGAGGCTCTGCGGACAGGTAGCTCTAAACTGTCCCCAAGGGAGAGGGATGGGAGGGTGACCTTGGGGGCAGGAGGAGGGGCGCGCATCCCTGCAGGTCAGCTTCCCAAGCTGGAGCTCTCTCCTCCTGGGACCAGAGCAGGCGGGGCGTGCAGTGACACCGAGCGGCCGCCGGAGGGCAGCAGAGCCCTGCGCTGAGATCCCGCGCTCAGGTTGCCAGGGGAAAGAGAATATGTTCGTATATTCGTGCTTATTTCTACCACCTTATTCTGTCTTCCTCTCTGTCTTGCCTCCTCGAAGTAGGCTGGAAGCTTTTCGTTATTTCTTCAGAAGTAATTCACCTCACTGTTTCTTTTTCAGAGAGAGAGAGAGAGAGAATAGGTCTTGCTCCGTGTCCCAGATCTGAGATGGCTGGGAAGCACCACCACACCTGACTTTTCCTTTTCTCTTGCAGTTAGGAGTGATGTATCTGGTCTCTGGTTTTTCCGTAGGGACCTTAGATATCACACCCTGAACTTTTGCTTGTTAAATGTAGGTCTTTAAATTTCTTGATTAACTTTTGTTTGGAAGAGGTTTAGCTTCCAGGAAAACCGAGAGAATGCTGGCCTGGCACAGCTCCGAGCAAGGGCGGGCGGGGACCTGGGCTCCCCAGAGGGCGGAGCATCTCCAACAAGCACTCCTTACTCCTCTGCCTAGGAGGACCCTGCCCTTTCCCGGTTATCTGATGGTTTGTTCCTGGGGCCACAGTGACGCCCCCCCCACCCCGCCGCAGGGATCATCGCCCTGAGGGCTCCGCTGGGCGCCTGAGCTGAGCTCGGCAGTGGCACAGGGGGGTCTCAAGTGAGCTGTTCGCCGCCCTGGCGCTCTGCCTTCCTGTGGCCCGGGGCCTTCCGCGCTTCCTTCCTCGTCCCGTCCCCAAGGCCTCTCTCTCAGGGACCCCGGTGGCTGCGCCCGAGCTGACAGGGAGAGTGCATTCTGCGCCGCGCTGGTCCCGGCTTCCTCCCTTCCTGTTCGCCCGCGCTCTGAGCCGCTCTCCTGGCTTCCACACGGTCCTCTGCGTGGCAGTGTCCCCGCTGTCCTGGTCCGGGAGGAGGCCTGTAGGGGGGCCGCCTCTGCTGGGCTTCTGCGCCCCGGAAGCTCCTCGCTCCCCTGGGTGCGGAAGGGCAGAGCACGCAGTGAGCCCGCGCGGTGACCTTGGCCCCTGAGGTGCTGGGTCCCGGGCTGTGCGGGTGGTTCCAGCCCGGCCTGGCCGGGCCCCAGGAAGCACCGGGTCCCGCCTGAGGGGCTCCCCCTTTCCGCCTCGCGGCCACGCGAGTGTGGACACCGGCGAGCCCGGAGCTGGGGCTAGTTTAGTGCATGGTGATAGGTATGGGTCTAGTTTGAACCTTTGGCAAGTTGAAATCCAGTTGTTCCAGCACCAGTTATTAAATAGGCTATCTTTCCGGGAGGAGGATTTTAGTGAAACTCAAAGAAGCTTAGATCACATGACAGCACCCACCACACCACATGACCTAGGAGTCGAGGTCAGGGTCCCCATGACAGGGAGGCACTAGGGATCATGGAACATCTTAGAAAAGAGCCTACAGTCCCAAGAGCTGACGGAGGAAAAGAGGCAGATTGGAGATGTCCAGAGGAAATTGCCAGCACCCTCTTACCACTTAGCTTGGCCACCCGGATGCAGTGCTCCACCACCCTGGCCCTGTCTCCAGCCCTCGTGCTGGGACCCCCAAAGCAGGAGGTGATCGTGCAGTTGGCCACCTGATTAAAATATGTGATAGTGGCCCGAACGGTGGGCGCCAGAGGTTCTTTGCCCCTCTTGTTTCTCCGGGTCCAGATGGAGCCCAGGCAGTCCCAGGGCACCACATTCTTGAACAGCTCCTGTGGAGGAAGACAGCATCCCACGGGCAGAACCCACCCCAGAGAGTCGATGGCTTCAGCCATCCACAGGCAGGTGGCCGTGGCCTGAGCTGGACATCAGGAAGCTGCAGATATGGACAGAGACTTCTGCAAATGGCCGGTTTTCCTCCACTGCCCACTAGTGATGTCCAACTCATGACCTAGGACCTGGCACTGACGTGAAAATCAGTGGCATTGTCCCCGTGCCCATCCTCCCAAACCTCCAGCACGAGCAGACATCTGAGTCCCGCTCATTCTGAGGTATTGTCTTCTTTCCAACCTCACCTGCCCTCTGCTCCTTTGCCCAGGTCAGTGGCACATTTCCTGGGACAGCTATGACTGGGGGCTCTGTGTGGGTGTGTGCTGTAGAACCCATGAATCTCAAACGCCTACAAAGTGATAAGGCTGGCCAGGTCTCCTGGGATGATGGCAAGGTGACACATGGTCCTGCCTGCACCTCAGGGCACACCCTCCTCGGCCAGTTGGTCTGAGTCCCCGCCGTGTTTCCCAATTGTCCAATCGCAGTTGACATCACAGTCACTGTGTGAAGCGGGCATGTGAGTGCCCTGTCTCTACTGTCTCTACCTCCACCCAAGGACAGGAGTGGCTTGGGGCTGAGACAAGTATAGGTGATGCAGTTCGTAGAAGAAGGAACTTTGATCTGGTCAACTGGGAATGTCAGGCCTGAGGAGATCAGTGCGAGAAGGATGGGTGTCCCCCACCCCATCCCACCCCACCCCACCGAGCTCAGCTGCTCACCGAACCCATCAAGGTCAGCTGCTCTGCCAGCAGCTTGGGAGAGAAGGCTAAGCGCACCTTCTGCAAGGGCCTGTCCTCGTCAGCGGCAGCAGAGAGGCAGGAGTGCTGTGGAGCTGGCTTCTGCTTCTCTCCTGTCTCCAGAGGAGGCTCCTTCTCTGGTGCTGGCTCTGGCTGCAGAGCAGGCCCATGGTGTTCTGGACATGGAGCCGGAGCTAGCAGGAGGAAAGCTCAGCAGTGTCAGTCACTTGCCAGCTCCCTGCGGAGCATAGCAAAGACATCCTGGCCATTTGGGGGATTCCAATGCCCAAGCAAAAGCCATGAAAGCCTTCCGGACTGCTGTGGCCCTCACCATCTGTTTCGGCCTCGTGGGGCTCTAGATATTCCACCTGAGCAAGGGGAAGGCACAAGGGAGGCTCCATGTCTGCTCCAGGTGAGTTCACTTGCAAGCCGGCCCTTTTGATCTTGATTTGGGGAATGTCCGGTGGATGGTGCCATTCGGACCAGGTTTCCAAACTGGGAGAGGTGGCGCTGGGGAGAGACGAGTGAGCAGCAGAGTCAGAGGCCCGGGCTTTTCTTCCACCCTGCCTCTCTGAGACAGCGTCGTGTCTTGTGTGGCCCTCTGTGCCTCGGTGTAGAGGAAAGCTGACCCCACCCCAAGCCCTCTGTGACTGTCCTAGCCTCGGCTGACTTTGTCCCACTAGGCTAATGCTAACATGGGTTTCCACTTCACACTGATGATCCTTTCTGAGCGAGGCAGGCACAAAACTCCGTGCACCTGAGCGCTCGGGGCTGGGCTCCAAGCCAAGTAGTCCAAAACAATCCGTACCCTAGCAGGCCGCAATGTTTGCTGTACCTCCAGCCATGAAGTGGGGGCTGCGGGGGGTTGGGGCGGCGGGACAGAGCTCTGACACCTCACAGCCTGACCCTGTCCAAGCAGGCCC
The DNA here is from genome assembly GCF_053883595.1 of Heterocephalus glaber. Lineage (NCBI taxonomy): Eukaryota > Metazoa > Chordata > Mammalia > Rodentia > Bathyergidae > Heterocephalus > Heterocephalus glaber. The sequence continues at coordinate 26,023,216 of NW_028258343.1, read as the reverse complement.
CTTACATACCCTGAGCGCGAGGGGAAGCACTGCCCATGAGAGCTCACGGCTGGCACTGACGTCCAGGATGGGCACTGGGCTGCCCCTCTCACATGTGGGTTCCTCCTGAACATTAGCCGGAAACATCTGCGGCCAGAGCCGAGCCAAGGTCGGAAAAATCTCGGATTGCGGTCCTTTCTGTGGCTAGACCTTCGGGAAGCGGGAAAATGGCAACAGCTCATCCTCCCCTCTTCTCTGTCTCCCTCCAAGGGGTCAGGACGGGAGACAGCTTCAGAAGGGCACCCAGTTTCGCTGGGTTCTAATACCAAGGAAGTGAGGTCGCATCCTCAAAGTTTCGCTACAGTTAGGGTGAGGAAGTGGCTCGGGACCAAGGGGCAAGGTGCACTTTGGGTTGCGGTTTTTCTTGGGATTTGGTTGAGGTTTAGGAATCCATTTAGGCTTCTATTATGGCTGAGGGCGGGAGATTCAGTGTTAGAAAGCAGGCCTGCGGTTTACATGGTTGGTTATTTTTATTGTGCAGTTCACAATCATTTGAGGAGTGGCTACATGTACATAACAGAGCTTGAAGGGCCGGGGATTTAGCTCAGTGGCACCATGCCTGCCTCACCAGCACAAGGTCCTGAGTTCAATCCCCGGTACCAAAAGAAGGAAAAACCAAAAATACCAAAACAACAACAACTCGTAGTACAGCTTATATACATGACGAGTTTTAGATTTATATACAACTAAGATGGCCACCCAGTTCTTCCATTTCCTGTTATTAATGTCATCCCTTAGTCTAGTACATCCCGTACAAGGAGTGAGCAGATATTGATGTATAATTACTACCTAAGATCCACCTTCACCACTGGCTCTCCACAACAATCTGCAGTCCCGTCCGGGCTGCCACATTGCATTTCATTGTTGCATCCCTCAGACGCCCCTTGACTGACGTTTTCGCAAGTTTTCCTTTTTTCGTTTTGTATGAGCTGACAGTTTGGAGGATGGCTGAGCTGATATCTTACAGAATGTCCCTCAATTTAAGTTTTCCTGACGTTTCCTTCCTGATTAGATGAGGGTTACATGTTTGGGTGCGTGGCTTTCTGCAGGTGTTCCATGTTCCTGACTGCACCCTCATCCTGGGTTCTCCAGTGCACCTTTGGCTGAACTCTCACAGCTGCATGCACTGCCCTCTCAGGGACACCCAGCCTGGCCTGCCAGGCCTTCTTTGGAAATTTGGGCGGAAGCCTTCCTGACTCAACTCTTGTGTTCTGCATACCTGTGAAAACAGCACCCTGTAGATGACACAAAGTTCTACCACTGGCTCCAAGCAGTCCTTAGGCCTTTGTGCATCATGGCTGCAGAAGCATCCATGGGCCTGGATGGCTGAGCACCGTGAACTGAATGAATCCCAGGGAACCCGCCCAGGTGGCCCTTCTCAAGCAGGGTGCCCTGGGGCTCTCCTCTCAAAACAAAGTCTTTCCCTTTTGCAACTGTGAGCCTTGGAAAGCTTGGGCCTTGTGGGTTCCTTATATGTCTTCAGGGCATCTTTTCCATTGTCCTATTGTAAAGTACTTGGATTCTTTTTAATGCTAATCTTTGACCCACCAGGCTGTCCATTGCTCCATCTTTACAGGCCTTTCTTGGGGGTGGGGGCTGAAAAGTTTTTAAATGGGCTTTTGCTCCTCATTTTCCGCACAAACCTGGCTCAAAGTAGCAAGCAGCATCCATGCTACGGCCTGATATTTAGGCTACCTTGATATTTTCTCCATCAGATGAATGATCCTTCCACCCTTCGTATCAGTCTCACACAAATCTCAGGACATGAACACAATACAGTCCTATTTTCTGCTGGAGCACAACACACATGGCCTGGATCCAGCCGCCACTGGCATCCTTCTTCTCAACGGGAACCTCCTAAGTCTGGCCTTTCTCATCTGCAACCTCTCTGCACTCTGGTCTTCTGAGCTCGGACCAGAATCTTCCATCAAGCTCAGATGATAGCATTCTAGGGCTGCTTCCCCAGCTGGCACCTCCAAACCTTTCCAAACTGCTGTGGACCACTTCCACAGGCCTCTGAACCACCTGGTGAGGTACAGTCGCTGCAGTGACCAGACTTCTTGTACCAACATCTGTATCACCCACTTTCTTGTCCCTGAACACAATACTCAGCACTACACATTAAGGGAAGAGAGGTTTGTTTCAGCTCACATTTCAGTTCCTAGTTAGCTAGCTCCGGGATGGCAGGATGGCATGTCAGAGGTGCACATTGATAGAAATGCTGCTTGCCTGGTGGAGGCCAGGAGGCGCATGGTAAAGTGTGGGCCAGGGAGCAAGATACACCCTCCCAGGTCACACCCGCGCTGACCCACCTCTTCCAACCAGGCCCACGTCCTCACACCAAGCCTGGCGTAGCACCCCCATCAACCAGTCACCCTCTGGAAGCCCTCGCCTCTGGGTGCAAGGGGCTTGAGGGTGACATCCAGATAGAATCCATAACCTGTAGTTTCCATAAAAGGATGCCATTTCTGATAAGTGATCTAGAAGTGTTATAAGAAATCTAGGCAATATTTAGAGCATAAAACCTTACAATTTATTGAAGACAATTTTCTTTTCAGTAATGCACGTTATGATGGACAGAATGGGAGTTAGTACTGATGATGAGTCTTTACTTTCACGTTTTGCTCCAACGCCCTGTTCTGTTTGCAGTAGTAGTTTGGCCCTTGAAGTATTTATAACTGTGGAATGAGTGCACAGATGGGTTTCTGAACTGTGTTTCTTTCCTCATTTCTCTTTTGGTCACTTGTACCTGCATCAGCAGGAGATATGAATTTCACAGAAGCATTGAGTAGTGATAACCAAGAACAGTGTGGCTATCAGGGCTATTTCAGCTTAGGTGATCTCAGAGCGAATCAGGTGTGGATGTCAAGGATGTGTGTACGTGACATGTGTTTCACACCTAAATGTTTGAATTAGAAATGCAACAAAGAATGGAAGCTGGGACTGTATTGGGTGAGGATTTAGGCAACGTAATGTCTGAGGAAGAGGATGGGATGTGTACGTTTATGCCCAGGGACAGTTGGAACCGTGTAACAGACACTTTTTGTCACGCACAGTTGTAGGAACATCGCAGCTCATCTTGGGAGAACACCTCCACCTTCAACCCAAGACCTCCATTGTGTACATCTGGGAGGGGATTTTGTTTGGATTAAACCCGATGAGGATAGTCATTTCCATGGTTATACAGGTTGGTTATGACTAAATCCTTTACACAAACCCAGTCAGAACAAACGTGAAGAATGTTATTTGAAATGATGGAAATGAGAGCCTTCTCATCTTGGGAAATCATCTGAGAGCTGCTAGGGCCCGAGGGAAGCCTGGAATAGATAAGGGAAGGTATGCCTAAGAACCCAGAAGTGGAGCCAGGTCTGAGGAAGGAGAACAACACAGTGAATGCTGGAAGTTTTTTAATCCCTCCTGAAGTCAGATGTCAGAATTGAACAAACCAACCAGCTTTTCGTTGCTTAAGGCTTTCAAATTTATTTCTTACTTTTAGCCTGAAATATGGTTAAATGATATGGGTCCCAAATTCGGCCATAACAGATGAATGAATGAATTACGGGTGACATGATTTAAAAAATCACTTTAAAATTTATTCCAGTTGAAAAGGATGCATATTGCTGCTGTTGGGATGGGAGAGCCCAATGCCTGTTGTGCCTACGAGGAAGAAAAGGAGCAAGCTAAAGTGGGCTGACTAAGGCTGAAGGACCTCTGCTAGGACACTTGCTATGGCTGAAGAGAAAGGCCGAGGCAACGGATGGACACGGGTAGGAATGGCCAAAGACTTTTGCCATGGAGACGACCAGGCCCTGGGCAGACAGCAAGCAATATTGTCAGTGTCTTGAGATCAGCAAAGCAGCAGAGGTCTTGGGGCAGAAGGACTGCAGCTTGCAGACTAAGACAGCCCTACACACAAGTGAGGTCACAATGGACCGCCCTTGCTAGCTGGGGAAGAAATCCCAGGAGGACAGGCCATGACTGGGCGCTGTGTGGTGGCTGAGCAGCAGGGGAGTCAGGCCCTCCCAGAGACCGATGGAGCCTTTCTAGAGCTCGTGGAAGGCTCAGGACCCCACGGGTCTTGCCAGGTCAGGAGCTCTAGTGTGGCTCAGGTGGGCCCACACCCTCAGGCTGAGGTGGGCACAGGTGCGGCCGGGAAGCTGCCGGGGCCTTGTGGAGAGCGTCGGACACAGGCAGAGCCACTCCTGCACCCACACACCCTACTGTTTTTGACCACACACCTGGGGCAGGGGCCTAGACCCGTCCAGGACTCACCGGGGGCTGCCCCACCGCGTCTCCAGAACCTCCCCAAGAGCCAAGGTTGGACCTGCCCCCGAGAGGTGTCACTCACGTGCCGTGCAGGTGTCAAGGGCAGGACCTCGAGGGGAGTGACTTGGTCACCGAGACACGCTACCGGACACACACAAGTTAACCGAGGAGAGGTTTATCTCGGCTCGCACTTGGGAGAGGTTTCAGTGCCTAGTCAGCAGCTCGAAGGCAGCGCGGCATGGCAGAGGGGCCTGGCAGACAGAAAGCAGAGTCCAGGGAGCAGAGGCAGGGAGGTGAAGGCTTCTGGGCCCTGAACCAGGCGATTTCTCTCAGCCCAGATCCCACCTCCTGACAACCCAGGTGTACCAGGCCCATGAGGCCGTCACCTCCCAGAGGCGGCTTGTGAGTGCGTGAGGCTCTGCGGACAGGTAGCTCTAAACTGTCCCCAAGGGAGAGGGATGGGAGGGTGACCTTGGGGGCAGGAGGAGGGGCGCGCATCCCTGCAGGTCAGCTTCCCAAGCTGGAGCTCTCTCCTCCTGGGACCAGAGCAGGCGGGGCGTGCAGTGACACCGAGCGGCCGCCGGAGGGCAGCAGAGCCCTGCGCTGAGATCCCGCGCTCAGGTTGCCAGGGGAAAGAGAATATGTTCGTATATTCGTGCTTATTTCTACCACCTTATTCTGTCTTCCTCTCTGTCTTGCCTCCTCGAAGTAGGCTGGAAGCTTTTCGTTATTTCTTCAGAAGTAATTCACCTCACTGTTTCTTTTTCAGAGAGAGAGAGAGAGAGAATAGGTCTTGCTCCGTGTCCCAGATCTGAGATGGCTGGGAAGCACCACCACACCTGACTTTTCCTTTTCTCTTGCAGTTAGGAGTGATGTATCTGGTCTCTGGTTTTTCCGTAGGGACCTTAGATATCACACCCTGAACTTTTGCTTGTTAAATGTAGGTCTTTAAATTTCTTGATTAACTTTTGTTTGGAAGAGGTTTAGCTTCCAGGAAAACCGAGAGAATGCTGGCCTGGCACAGCTCCGAGCAAGGGCGGGCGGGGACCTGGGCTCCCCAGAGGGCGGAGCATCTCCAACAAGCACTCCTTACTCCTCTGCCTAGGAGGACCCTGCCCTTTCCCGGTTATCTGATGGTTTGTTCCTGGGGCCACAGTGACGCCCCCCCCCACCCCGCCGCAGGGATCATCGCCCTGAGGGCTCCGCTGGGCGCCTGAGCTGAGCTCGGCAGTGGCACAGGGGGGTCTCAAGTGAGCTGTTCGCCGCCCTGGCGCTCTGCCTTCCTGTGGCCCGGGGCCTTCCGCGCTTCCTTCCTCGTCCCGTCCCCAAGGCCTCTCTCTCAGGGACCCCGGTGGCTGCGCCCGAGCTGACAGGGAGAGTGCATTCTGCGCCGCGCTGGTCCCGGCTTCCTCCCTTCCTGTTCGCCCGCGCTCTGAGCCGCTCTCCTGGCTTCCACACGGTCCTCTGCGTGGCAGTGTCCCCGCTGTCCTGGTCCGGGAGGAGGCCTGTAGGGGGGCCGCCTCTGCTGGGCTTCTGCGCCCCGGAAGCTCCTCGCTCCCCTGGGTGCGGAAGGGCAGAGCACGCAGTGAGCCCGCGCGGTGACCTTGGCCCCTGAGGTGCTGGGTCCCGGGCTGTGCGGGTGGTTCCAGCCCGGCCTGGCCGGGCCCCAGGAAGCACCGGGTCCCGCCTGAGGGGCTCCCCCTTTCCGCCTCGCGGCCACGCGAGTGTGGACACCGGCGAGCCCGGAGCTGGGGCTAGTTTAGTGCATGGTGATAGGTATGGGTCTAGTTTGAACCTTTGGCAAGTTGAAATCCAGTTGTTCCAGCACCAGTTATTAAATAGGCTATCTTTCCGGGAGGAGGATTTTAGTGAAACTCAAAGAAGCTTAGATCACATGACAGCACCCACCACACCACATGACCTAGGAGTCGAGGTCAGGGTCCCCATGACAGGGAGGCACTAGGGATCATGGAACATCTTAGAAAAGAGCCTACAGTCCCAAGAGCTGACGGAGGAAAAGAGGCAGATTGGAGATGTCCAGAGGAAATTGCCAGCACCCTCTTACCACTTAGCTTGGCCACCCGGATGCAGTGCTCCACCACCCTGGCCCTGTCTCCAGCCCTCGTGCTGGGACCCCCAAAGCAGGAGGTGATCGTGCAGTTGGCCACCTGATTAAAATATGTGATAGTGGCCCGAACGGTGGGCGCCAGAGGTTCTTTGCCCCTCTTGTTTCTCCGGGTCCAGATGGAGCCCAGGCAGTCCCAGGGCACCACATTCTTGAACAGCTCCTGTGGAGGAAGACAGCATCCCACGGGCAGAACCCACCCCAGAGAGTCGATGGCTTCAGCCATCCACAGGCAGGTGGCCGTGGCCTGAGCTGGACATCAGGAAGCTGCAGATATGGACAGAGACTTCTGCAAATGGCCGGTTTTCCTCCACTGCCCACTAGTGATGTCCAACTCATGACCTAGGACCTGGCACTGACGTGAAAATCAGTGGCATTGTCCCCGTGCCCATCCTCCCAAACCTCCAGCACGAGCAGACATCTGAGTCCCGCTCATTCTGAGGTATTGTCTTCTTTCCAACCTCACCTGCCCTCTGCTCCTTTGCCCAGGTCAGTGGCACATTTCCTGGGACAGCTATGACTGGGGGCTCTGTGTGGGTGTGTGCTGTAGAACCCATGAATCTCAAACGCCTACAAAGTGATAAGGCTGGCCAGGTCTCCTGGGATGATGGCAAGGTGACACATGGTCCTGCCTGCACCTCAGGGCACACCCTCCTCGGCCAGTTGGTCTGAGTCCCCGCCGTGTTTCCCAATTGTCCAATCGCAGTTGACATCACAGTCACTGTGTGAAGCGGGCATGTGAGTGCCCTGTCTCTACTGTCTCTACCTCCACCCAAGGACAGGAGTGGCTTGGGGCTGAGACAAGTATAGGTGATGCAGTTCGTAGAAGAAGGAACTTTGATCTGGTCAACTGGGAATGTCAGGCCTGAGGAGATCAGTGCGAGAAGGATGGGTGTCCCCCACCCCATCCCACCCCACCCCACCGAGCTCAGCTGCTCACCGAACCCATCAAGGTCAGCTGCTCTGCCAGCAGCTTGGGAGAGAAGGCTAAGCGCACCTTCTGCAAGGGCCTGTCCTCGTCAGCGGCAGCAGAGAGGCAGGAGTGCTGTGGAGCTGGCTTCTGCTTCTCTCCTGTCTCCAGAGGAGGCTCCTTCTCTGGTGCTGGCTCTGGCTGCAGAGCAGGCCCATGGTGTTCTGGACATGGAGCCGGAGCTAGCAGGAGGAAAGCTCAGCAGTGTCAGTCACTTGCCAGCTCCCTGCGGAGCATAGCAAAGACATCCTGGCCATTTGGGGGATTCCAATGCCCAAGCAAAAGCCATGAAAGCCTTCCGGACTGCTGTGGCCCTCACCATCTGTTTCGGCCTCGTGGGGCTCTAGATATTCCACCTGAGCAAGGGGAAGGCACAAGGGAGGCTCCATGTCTGCTCCAGGTGAGTTCACTTGCAAGCCGGCCCTTTTGATCTTGATTTGGGGAATGTCCGGTGGATGGTGCCATTCGGACCAGGTTTCCAAACTGGGAGAGGTGGCGCTGGGGAGAGACGAGTGAGCAGCAGAGTCAGAGGCCCGGGCTTTTCTTCCACCCTGCCTCTCTGAGACAGCGTCGTGTCTTGTGTGGCCCTCTGTGCCTCGGTGTAGAGGAAAGCTGACCCCACCCCAAGCCCTCTGTGACTGTCCTAGCCTCGGCTGACTTTGTCCCACTAGGCTAATGCTAACATGGGTTTCCACTTCACACTGATGATCCTTTCTGAGCGAGGCAGGCACAAAACTCCGTGCACCTGAGCGCTCGGGGCTGGGCTCCAAGCCAAGTAGTCCAAAACAATCCGTACCCTAGCAGGCCGCAATGTTTGCTGTACCTCCAGCCATGAAGTGGGGGCTGCGGGGGGTTGGGGCGGCGGGACAGAGCTCTGACACCTCACAGCCTGACCCTGTCCAAGCAGGCCCCTTACATACCCTGAGCGCGAGGGGAAGCACTGCCCATGAGAGCTCACGGCTGGCACTGACGTCCAGGATGGGCACTGGGCTGCCCCTCTCACATGTGGGTTCCTCCTGAACATTAGCCGGAAACATCTGCGGCCAGAGCCGAGCCAAGGTCGGAAAAATCTCGGATTGCGGTCCTTTCTGTGGCTAGACCTTCGGGAAGCGGGAAAATGGCAACAGCTCATCCTCCCCTCTTCTCTGTCTCCCTCCAAGGGGTCAGGACGGGAGACAGCTTCAGAAGGGCACCCAGTTTCGCTGGGTTCTAATACCAAGGAAGTGAGGTCGCATCCTCAAAGTTTCGCTACAGTTAGGGTGAGGAAGTGGCTCGGGACCAAGGGGCAAGGTGCACTTTGGGTTGCGGTTTTTCTTGGGATTTGGTTGAGGTTTAGGAATCCATTTAGGCTTCTATTATGGCTGAGGGCGGGAGATTCAGTGTTAGAAAGCAGGCCTGCGGTTTACATGGTTGGTTATTTTTATTGTGCAGTTCACAATCATTTGAGGAGTGGCTACATGTACATAACAGAGCTTGAAGGGCCGGGGATTTAGCTCAGTGGCACCATGCCTGCCTCACCAGCACAAGGTCCTGAGTTCAATCCCCGGTACCAAAAGAAGGAAAAACCAAAAATACCAAAACAACAACAACTCGTAGTACAGCTTATATACATGACGAGTTTTAGATTTATATACAACTAAGATGGCCACCCAGTTCTTCCATTTCCTGTTATTAATGTCATCCCTTAGTCTAGTACATCCCGTACAAGGAGTGAGCAGATATTGATGTATAATTACTACCTAAGATCCACCTTCACCACTGGCTCTCCACAACAATCTGCAGTCCCGTCCGGGCTGCCACATTGCATTTCATTGTTGCATCCCTCAGACGCCCCTTGACTGACGTTTTCGCAAGTTTTCCTTTTTTCGTTTTGTATGAGCTGACAGTTTGGAGGATGGCTGAGCTGATATCTTACAGAATGTCCCTCAATTTAAGTTTTCCTGACGTTTCCTTCCTGATTAGATGAGGGTTACATGTTTGGGTGCGTGGCTTTCTGCAGGTGTTCCATGTTCCTGACTGCACCCTCATCCTGGGTTCTCCAGTGCACCTTTGGCTGAACTCTCACAGCTGCATGCACTGCCCTCTCAGGGACACCCAGCCTGGCCTGCCAGGCCTTCTTTGGAAATTTGGGCGGAAGCCTTCCTGACTCAACTCTTGTGTTCTGCATACCTGTGAAAACAGCACCCTGTAGATGACACAAAGTTCTACCACTGGCTCCAAGCAGTCCTTAGGCCTTTGTGCATCATGGCTGCAGAAGCATCCATGGGCCTGGATGGCTGAGCACCGTGAACTGAATGAATCCCAGGGAACCCGCCCAGGTGGCCCTTCTCAAGCAGGGTGCCCTGGGGCTCTCCTCTCAAAACAAAGTCTTTCCCTTTTGCAACTGTGAGCCTTGGAAAGCTTGGGCCTTGTGGGTTCCTTATATGTCTTCAGGGCATCTTTTCCATTGTCCTATTGTAAAGTACTTGGATTCTTTTTAATGCTAATCTTTGACCCACCAGGCTGTCCATTGCTCCATCTTTACAGGCCTTTCTTGGGGGTGGGGGCTGAAAAGTTTTTAAATGGGCTTTTGCTCCTCATTTTCCGCACAAACCTGGCTCAAAGTAGCAAGCAGCATCCATGCTACGGCCTGATATTTAGGCTACCTTGATATTTTCTCCATCAGATGAATGATCCTTCCACCCTTCGTATCAGTCTCACACAAATCTCAGGACATGAACACAATACAGTCCTATTTTCTGCTGGAGCACAACACACATGGCCTGGATCCAGCCGCCACTGGCATCCTTCTTCTCAACGGGAACCTCCTAAGTCTGGCCTTTCTCATCTGCAACCTCTCTGCACTCTGGTCTTCTGAGCTCGGACCAGAATCTTCCATCAAGCTCAGATGATAGCATTCTAGGGCTGCTTCCCCAGCTGGCACCTCCAAACCTTTCCAAACTGCTGTGGACCACTTCCACAGGCCTCTGAACCACCTGGTGAGGTACAGTCGCTGCAGTGACCAGACTTCTTGTACCAACATCTGTATCACCCACTTTCTTGTCCCTGAACACAATACTCAGCACTACACATTAAGGGAAGAGAGGTTTGTTTCAGCTCACATTTCAGTTCCTAGTTAGCTAGCTCCGGGATGGCAGGATGGCATGTCAGAGGTGCACATTGATAGAAATGCTGCTTGCCTGGTGGAGGCCAGGAGGCGCATGGTAAAGTGTGGGCCAGGGAGCAAGATACACCCTCCCAGGTCACACCCGCGCTGACCCACCTCTTCCAACCAGGCCCACGTCCTCACACCAAGCCTGGCGTAGCACCCCCATCAACCAGTCACCCTCTGGAAGCCCTCGCCTCTGGGTGCAAGGGGCTTGAGGGTGACATCCAGATAGAATCCATAACCTGTAGTTTCCATAAAAGGATGCCATTTCTGATAAGTGATCTAGAAGTGTTATAAGAAATCTAGGCAATATTTAGAGCATAAAACCTTACAATTTATTGAAGACAATTTTCTTTTCAGTAATGCACGTTATGATGGACAGAATGGGAGTTAGTACTGATGATGAGTCTTTACTTTCACGTTTTGCTCCAACGCCCTGTTCTGTTTGCAGTAGTAGTTTGGCCCTTGAAGTATTTATAACTGTGGAATGAGTGCACAGATGGGTTTCTGAACTGTGTTTCTTTCCTCATTTCTCTTTTGGTCACTTGTACCTGCATCAGCAGGAGATATGAATTTCACAGAAGCATTGAGTAGTGATAACCAAGAACAGTGTGGCTATCAGGGCTATTTCAGCTTAGGTGATCTCAGAGCGAATCAGGTGTGGATGTCAAGGATGTGTGTACGTGACATGTGTTTCACACCTAAATGTTTGAATTAGAAATGCAACAAAGAATGGAAGCTGGGACTGTATTGGGTGAGGATTTAGGCAACGTAATGTCTGAGGAAGAGGATGGGATGTGTACGTTTATGCCCAGGGACAGTTGGAACCGTGTAACAGACACTTTTTGTCACGCACAGTTGTAGGAACATCGCAGCTCATCTTGGGAGAACACCTCCACCTTCAACCCAAGACCTCCATTGTGTACATCTGGGAGGGGATTTTGTTTGGATTAAACCCGATGAGGATAGTCATTTCCATGGTTATACAGGTTGGTTATGACTAAATCCTTTACACAAACCCAGTCAGAACAAACGTGAAGAATGTTATTTGAAATGATGGAAATGAGAGCCTTCTCATCTTGGGAAATCATCTGAGAGCTGCTAGGGCCCGAGGGAAGCCTGGAATAGATAAGGGAAGGTATGCCTAAGAACCCAGAAGTGGAGCCAGGTCTGAGGAAGGAGAACAACACAGTGAATGCTGGAAGTTTTTTAATCCCTCCTGAAGTCAGATGTCAGAATTGAACAAACCAACCAGCTTTTCGTTGCTTAAGGCTTTCAAATTTATTTCTTACTTTTAGCCTGAAATATGGTTAAATGATATGGGTCCCAAATTCGGCCATAACAGATGAATGAATGAATTACGGGTGACATGATTTAAAAAATCACTTTAAAATTTATTCCAGTTGAAAAGGATGCATATTGCTGCTGTTGGGATGGGAGAGCCCAATGCCTGTTGTGCCTACGAGGAAGAAAAGGAGCAAGCTAAAGTGGGCTGACTAAGGCTGAAGGACCTCTGCTAGGACACTTGCTATGGCTGAAGAGAAAGGCCGAGGCAACGGATGGACACGGGTAGGAATGGCCAAAGACTTTTGCCATGGAGACGACCAGGCCCTGGGCAGACAGCAAGCAATATTGTCAGTGTCTTGAGATCAGCAAAGCAGCAGAGGTCTTGGGGCAGAAGGACTGCAGCTTGCAGACTAAGACAGCCCTACACACAAGTGAGGTCACAATGGACCGCCCTTGCTAGCTGGGGAAGAAATCCCAGGAGGACAGGCCATGACTGGGCGCTGTGTGGTGGCTGAGCAGCAGGGGAGTCAGGCCCTCCCAGAGACCGATGGAGCCTTTCTAGAGCTCGTGGAAGGCTCAGGACCCCACGGGTCTTGCCAGGTCAGGAGCTCTAGTGTGGCTCAGGTGGGCCCACACCCTCAGGCTGAGGTGGGCACAGGTGCGGCCGGGAAGCTGCCGGGGCCTTGTGGAGAGCGTCGGACACAGGCAGAGCCACTCCTGCACCCACACACCCTACTGTTTTTGACCACACACCTGGGGCAGGGGCCTAGACCCGTCCAGGACTCACCGGGGGCTGCCCCACCGCGTCTCCAGAACCTCCCCAAGAGCCAAGGTTGGACCTGCCCCCGAGAGGTGTCACTCACGTGCCGTGCAGGTGTCAAGGGCAGGACCTCGAGGGGAGTGACTTGGTCACCGAGACACGCTACCGGACACACACAAGTTAACCGAGGAGAGGTTTATCTCGGCTCGCACTTGGGAGAGGTTTCAGTGCCTAGTCAGCAGCTCGAAGGCAGCGCGGCATGGCAGAGGGGCCTGGCAGACAGAAAGCAGAGTCCAGGGAGCAGAGGCAGGGAGGTGAAGGCTTCTGGGCCCTGAACCAGGCGATTTCTCTCAGCCCAGATCCCACCTCCTGACAACCCAGGTGTACCAGGCCCATGAGGCCGTCACCTCCCAGAGGCGGCTTGTGAGTGCGTGAGGCTCTGCGGACAGGTAGCTCTAAACTGTCCCCAAGGGAGAGGGATGGGAGGGTGACCTTGGGGGCAGGAGGAGGGGCGCGCATCCCTGCAGGTCAGCTTCCCAAGCTGGAGCTCTCTCCTCCTGGGACCAGAGCAGGCGGGGCGTGCAGTGACACCGAGCGGCCGCCGGAGGGCAGCAGAGCCCTGCGCTGAGATCCCGCGCTCAGGTTGCCAGGGGAAAGAGAATATGTTCGTATATTCGTGCTTATTTCTACCACCTTATTCTGTCTTCCTCTCTGTCTTGCCTCCTCGAAGTAGGCTGGAAGCTTTTCGTTATTTCTTCAGAAGTAATTCACCTCACTGTTTCTTTTTCAGAGAGAGAGAGAGAGAGAATAGGTCTTGCTCCGTGTCCCAGATCTGAGATGGCTGGGAAGCACCACCACACCTGACTTTTCCTTTTCTCTTGCAGTTAGGAGTGATGTATCTGGTCTCTGGTTTTTCCGTAGGGACCTTAGATATCACACCCTGAACTTTTGCTTGTTAAATGTAGGTCTTTAAATTTCTTGATTAACTTTTGTTTGGAAGAGGTTTAGCTTCCAGGAAAACCGAGAGAATGCTGGCCTGGCACAGCTCCGAGCAAGGGCGGGCGGGGACCTGGGCTCCCCAGAGGGCGGAGCATCTCCAACAAGCACTCCTTACTCCTCTGCCTAGGAGGACCCTGCCCTTTCCCGGTTATCTGATGGTTTGTTCCTGGGGCCACAGTGACGCCCCCCCCACCCCGCCGCAGGGATCATCGCCCTGAGGGCTCCGCTGGGCGCCTGAGCTGAGCTCGGCAGTGGCACAGGGGGGTCTCAAGTGAGCTGTTCGCCGCCCTGGCGCTCTGCCTTCCTGTGGCCCGGGGCCTTCCGCGCTTCCTTCCTCGTCCCGTCCCCAAGGCCTCTCTCTCAGGGACCCCGGTGGCTGCGCCCGAGCTGACAGGGAGAGTGCATTCTGCGCCGCGCTGGTCCCGGCTTCCTCCCTTCCTGTTCGCCCGCGCTCTGAGCCGCTCTCCTGGCTTCCACACGGTCCTCTGCGTGGCAGTGTCCCCGCTGTCCTGGTCCGGGAGGAGGCCTGTAGGGGGGCCGCCTCTGCTGGGCTTCTGCGCCCCGGAAGCTCCTCGCTCCCCTGGGTGCGGAAGGGCAGAGCACGCAGTGAGCCCGCGCGGTGACCTTGGCCCCTGAGGTGCTGGGTCCCAGGCTGTGCGGGTGGTTCCAGCCCGGCCTGGCCGGGCCCCAGGAAGCACCGGGTCCCGCCTGAGGGGCTCCCCCTTTCCGCCTCGCGGCCACGCGAGTGTGGACACCGGCGAGCCCGGAGCTGGGGCTAGTTTAGTGCATGGTGATAGGTATGGGTCTAGTTTGAACCTTTGGCAAGTTGAAATCCAGTTGTTCCAGCACCAGTTATTAAATAGGCTATCTTTCCGGGAGGAGGATTTTAGTGAAACTCAAAGAAGCTTAGATCACATGACAGCACCCACCACACCACATGACCTAGGAGTCGAGGTCAGGGTCCCCATGACAGGGAGGCACTAGGGATCATGGAACATCTTAGAAAAGAGCCTACAGTCCCAAGAGCTGACGGAGGAAAAGAGGCAGATTGGAGATGTCCAGAGGAAATTGCCAGCACCCTCTTACCACTTAGCTTGGCCACCCGGATGCAGTGCTCCACCACCCTGGCCCTGTCTCCAGCCCTCGTGCTGGGACCCCCAAAGCAGGAGGTGATCGTGCAGTTGGCCACCTGATTAAAATATGTGATAGTGGCCCGAACGGTGGGCGCCAGAGGTTCTTTGCCCCTCTTGTTTCTCCGGGTCCAGATGGAGCCCAGGCAGTCCCAGGGCACCACATTCTTGAACAGCTCCTGTGGAGGAAGACAGCATCCCACGGGCAGAACCCACCCCAGAGAGTCGATGGCTTCAGCCATCCACAGGCAGGTGGCCGTGGCCTGAGCTGGACATCAGGAAGCTGCAGATATGGACAGAGACTTCTGCAAATGGCCGGTTTTCCTCCACTGCCCACTAGTGATGTCCAACTCATGACCTAGGACCTAGCACTGACGTGAAAATCAGTGGCATTGTCCCCGTGCCCATCCTCCCAAACCTCCAGCACGAGCAGACATCTGAGTCCCGCTCATTCTGAGGTATTGTCTTCTTTCCAACCTCACCTGCCCTCTGCTCCTTTGCCCAGGTCAGTGGCACATTTCCTGGGACAGCTATGACTGGGGGCTCTGTGTGGGTGTGTGCTGTAGAACCCATGAATCTCAAATGCCTACAAAGTGATAAGGCTGGCCAGGTCTCCTGGGATGATGGCAAGGTGACACATGGTCCTGCCTGCACCTCAGGGCACACCCTCCTCGGCCAGTTGGTCTGAGTCCCCGCCGTGTTTCCCAATTGTCCAATCGCAGTTGACATCACAGTCACTGTGTGAAGCGGGCATGTGAGTGCCCTGTCTCTACTGTCTCTACCTCCACCCAAGGACAGGAGTGGCTTGGGGCTGAGACAAGTATAGGTGATGCAGTTCGTAGAAGAAGGAACTTTGATCTGGTCAACTGGGAATGTCAGGCCTGAGGAGATCAGTGCGAGAAGGATGGGTGTCCCCCACCCCACCCCACCCCACCGAGCTCAGCTGCTCACCGAACCCATCAAGGTCAGCTGCTCTGCCAGCAGCTTGGGAGAGAAGGCTAAGCGCACCTTCTGCAAGGGCCTGTCCTCGTCAGCGGCAGCAGAGAGGCAGGAGTGCTGTGGAGCTGGCTTCTGCTTCTCTCCTGTCTCCAGAGGAGGCTCCTTCTCTGGTGCTGGCTCTGGCTGCAGAGCAGGCCCATGGTGTTCTGGACATGGAGCCGGAGCTAGCAGGAGGAAAGCTCAGCAGTGTCAGTCACTTGCCAGCTCCCTGCGGAGCATAGCAAAGACATCCTGGCCATTTGGGGGATTCCAATGCCCAAGCAAAAGCCATGAAAGCCTTCCGGACTGCTGTGGCCCTCACCATCTGTTTCGGCCTCGTGGGGCTCTAGATATTCCACCTGAGCAAGGGGAAGGCACAAGGGAGGCTCCATGTCTGCTCCAGGTGAGTTCACTTGCAAGCCGGCCCTTTTGATCTTGATTTGGGGAATGTCCGGTGGATGGTGCCATTCGGACCAGGTTTCCAAACTGGGAGAGGTGGCGCTGGGGAGAGACGAGTGAGCAGCAGAGTCAGAGGCCCGGGCTTTTCTTCCACCCTGCCTCTCTGAGACAGCGTCGTGTCTTGTGTGGCCCTCTGTGCCTCGGTGTAGAGGAAAGCTGACCCCACCCCAAGCCCTCTGTGACTGTCCTAGCCTCGGCTGACTTTGTCCCACTAGTCTAATGCTAACATGGGCTTCCACTTCACACTGATTATCAGGAGACAGGCACAAAACTCCGTGCACCTGAGCGCTCGGGGCTGGGCTCCAAAAGTAGTCCAAAACAATCCGTACCCTAGCAGGCCGCAATGTTTGCTGTACCTCCAGCCATGAAGTGGGGGCTGCGGGGGTGCGGCGGGACAGAGCTTGACACCTCACACTTGACCCTGTCCAAGCAGGTTACATACCCTGAGCGCGAGGGGAAGCACTGCCCATTCACGGCTGGCACTTATCCAGGATGGGCACTCTGTTACATGTGGGTTCCCCTGAACATTAGAAACATCTGCTCATAGCCGAGCCAAGGTCCAAAAATCTAGATTGCGGTCCTTTTGGGCTAGACCTTCGGCACCCGGGAAAATGGCAACAGCTCATCCTCCCTTCCTGTCCCCTCATAAGGGTCAGGACAGAGACAGCTTAGAAGTTCACCATGCTTCCCTTGGTAAACCAAGGAACAGTCGCATTCAAATTTTCGCTACTGTTATAGGAAGTGGCTCAAAGGGATAAAGGGGCAAGGTGACTTTGGGTTGTGGTTTTTCATAGGATTATAAAAGACTTTAGGAATAAATATTAGGTTCTATTATTTCTAGGGTTTAGATTCTTGTTAGAAAGGGCCTGCGGTTTCATGGTTGGTTATTTTTCTTTGCTTCACAATCATTTGAGGACTCTACATGTACATAACAGACAATAAGGGCTATTTTCTAGTGGTATGCCTATCAAGTACAGGTTTTCAATATTTGTTTATGAAAATAAGGAAAAACCAAAAATGCCTTTCCAACAAAACTGTAATACAGTTATATACATGGCTATTTTAGATTTATATACAACTATTATGGGACCCAGTTCTTCCATTTTGTTATTAATGTCATTTAGTTGTTCTCTCAAAATGCAATATGTGGAATTACTACTTAAATCAACCTGGACCTTTTGTCTCCAAAATGAGTCCCGGGGCTGCATTGCTTTCATTGTTGCACACTATCCCTTGACTGACGTTTTCCAAGTTTTCCTTTTTTTTTTTAGAGCTGCATTTGGGGATGACTGATCTGTATCTTACAGACTGTTAATTAAGTTTTCCTGACTTTCCTTCCTGATAGATGCGGTTACATTAGTGGGTCTGCTAATGATCAGTCCATGTAACAACTGCACATTATCTTTCTCCAGTCACCTGGCTGAACTCCAATATGTTGCCCTCTCGACCCCCAGCCTAGCCAACCAGGCCTTCTTTCAATTTGGTATTAACCAATTCCTGACTAATAACCAAAGTTCTGCATATTTCAAAACAAACCCTGTAGTGACTCAGGGTTCTAAACTGGCTCCGTGTCCTTGGCCTTGTGATCTGGCTGCAGAAGCATAAACGGGCCTGGATGGCTTAGCACCGGAACTGGAATCCAGGGTGGTCTGGTGGGACTTCACAATCTGGGCACATTTGGGGCTCTCTCTCAAAACCAAGACCTTCCCTTTTGCAACCGTGAGCCGGAACGCCGGCCTGGTGAGGTTCCTTTTGTCTTTGGGCATCGGATTGTTAGAGTAAAGTCTTGGATTCTTTTTATGCTAATCTTTGCTCCCACCAGGCTTCCTGCCCATTTCAGGCCTTGGTGGGGGAGGGGTCTGAAGAGTTTTTCAATGGGCTTTTGCTGTCTTTTGCACCCTGGCTCAAATAGGAAGCAGATCCATGCTACCCTGATTTTAGGCTCTTGATATTTTTCTCATCAGTGAAGTTTTCCAGCTTCGTGTAGTCTGACAAAACTGAGGACATGAAGACATACACCCTCTTTCCCTCGGAGAAAGATCCCTGGGTTAGGATGGCCCCCCAAGGGAACTCCTAAGTTCTGGCCTTTGTATCTGCAAGTTCCCACCCGGGTCTTCACCCCGACCAGGAACTTTTGATTGCCAAATGGGCAGTTCTGGCCTCTTCCCCACAGGTACCTACAAGCCTTTGGGAAACTGATCTCTAACCACCCACAGGCCTTGACCACCTGGTGAGTTACAGTCGCAGAGGGCCAGACTACGAGTAGCAGACTGAACCCAAGCCGGCCGCGCCACAATACCCTGCCTCCAGGGAGGGACCGAAGAAGATCTTATTTTCCCTCCCCCTTACTCTCTCCCCTCTCTTCTGCAACAGCAGGCTGAAAGAAATGACCCGGTCCCAGCCGGGGCTAGGGAGGAAGAGCCCGCCCCGGGTGCTGGCAACCGTAATGGTCCCGCCCAAAATACTCGTCACCGGCGCGCCGCGCTGCCAGGACCAGCAGACTCTACTGTTTGTCCGCTGTGAGCGATAGGGCCCCCTGATGAGCATGGGAACCAGCCTCACCATTACTGGCCCTTTGCTACAAGTGATCTTTATAATTGGCGCCGACAACATGCCAATTTCTCTGATAACCCTAGAGATTTGATTAACCTGTTAGAAACTGTTTTGTTTACCCATCAGCCCACTTGGGATGACTGTCAACAACTTCTGCAGGTCCTGTTCACCACTGAGGAACGAGAGAGGATCCAGAATGGGGGGACTGATGATGGTCCTACCACCAATGCTGACACCCAACCCTTCTTTTCCTCTGTTTGACCCAACTGGGACTTCAAACTGGGAAGGTAAGAGAGGCTTCGGGTCTATCGCCAGGCTCTCCCATTTCTCTGAAAGGCACTGAGCCTACATTGGCAAGGTAGGGGATTTCAACAAAAGTTAGATGAGTGCTGCTTTCCTAGAAAGAATTCAGGGCTTTTCATAGGTCCTATGGACCCAGAAGCAATTGAGACAAGGCAGCTGTAATAATACATTTTTCAACCAGGCGGCGCCAGACATTAGAAAAGTTACAGAAAGTAGCTAGGACAAAGAGTATTCAGGACTTGGTGGCAGTGGCAGAGGAGAGTGTATACAATAGAGAAACCGCAGAGGAGAAACGAGAAAAACTGATGACCGCCAGACCCGAAACTTAGCTCGGAACTTCTGGCTGCCACTGCGGGAGAACAGAAGGAACGTGAACGTAGACTAAGAAAGATTGCGGTGGAAGGAGAAAACAAAGAGAGACGCAGAACCCAGTTGGGGAAAAATCAATGTGCTCATTGCAAAGAGTATGGACACTGGGCCAGAGACTGTCCCAAAAAAAACAACAGAAGGGACGCCCCAAGGCCCCTATCCTGGCTATGGATGAATTAGAATGATTAGGGGGGACGGGGTTCGGCACCCCTCCCCGAGCCCAGGGTAACCCTAAAAGTGGAGGGAAGACCTATCGAGTTCCTAGTGGATACAGGGGCTCAACATTCAGTCCTACTTAAACCATGTGGCCATGTTTCTGATAAGACCTCCTGGGTTCAGGAGCTACAGGCATGAAAAAGTATTCATGCTAAGGCAAAGAAAGGGACTTGGGACAGCCTCAAATATGATTAAATGATTGGGTACCAGATTGCCCCTACAGACTTAGGGACTAAATTAGGGGAGACTGATTTAAAAATCACAAAATTCATTCCAAAAAGGTGGCATATTCAGGAGGGAAGGCCCATTCATGGTACTAACCAGAAAAGAGCAAGATGAAAGTGGGCTACAGGAATGAACCTCTGCTCACATTGTTGGCTCAAGCATGGGCAGAGACTGGAGGCATGGGGAGCTGCCAGCTGTGGATAAAACCAGGGGCAGGAAATACAAGTTCGCAATATCCTAGTTCCTATATCCTAACCCAGAGGCTTGGGCATAAGGACTGGAGCTTGCTCAGGGGATCCTTAGGCCTTGTCAATCAGCCTGGAACACCCCCTTGTTGCCAGTGCGAAAACCTCATTCTAATGACTATCGGCCAGTGCAGGATCTCCGGGAAGTGAACAAGAGGGTTATGGACATCCACCCCACAGTGCCTAATCCATACACCCTTTTGAGTTCACTTCCCCCGAGCCACCGATGGTACACAGTCTTGGATCTCAAAGATGCTTTTTTTAGCCTTCCGCTAGCACCCAAAAGCCAACACATCTTTGCATTTGAATGGAGTGACCCAGAACAAGGCCTCAACGGACAGCTGACATGGACCCGATTACCCCAAGGATTCAAAAACTCTCCCACCATCTTTGACGAGGCCCATGATTGGCCCTCTCTAGCATCATGAGAAGGGGGGAATGTGGGACCAAAATGACTCCATTTTGGAGCTGTCTCCTTTGTTCTCTCAAATTTGTGCTTAAACTAGGAATTCACCACTTGAAATTCCTGAGTTTATTATCCAACCACCTGTGTACCCGGGGAGAGAGCGTTCCAGGCACACTATCTGTAGGATAAGCAGTTAATGAGCTGACTGTCCACACAAGATAGATGCGGCCATTAGTGGGTCTGCTAATGATCAGTATGTAACAACTGGCCGTTAATCTTTGCCCCTTTTCTCCCTCACAAAAACCAATACGTAATCCCCTTCGACCCCCAAAGCCTAGCCAACCAAAACCCTACACTTCATATGTATTGAGTATTAACCAATCACCTGGCTACTAATAACCAAAGCTTGTTGTATTCTCAATAAAAACCCTGCTAGTTAGGGACTCAGGGCTCTCAATCTCGATCCGCTGTGTCGGTGACAGTTGAGAGTCCCTGCTTAAGCTTGAATAAACGACCCTTGTGTGCTTACATCGGAAACGGCCTCCTGGTGGTCTCTGGGACTTCACAATCTGGGCACAACACTTTAAATGTGTTACAAAGGTAAAGTCATCATAACTGTCATGTTAAAATATTATTTGTGGCTCTTTTTCTGTTAATATTCTACAGGAATTCAACTACTAAAAAACAACCATGACTGATAACAGTAACAGTTCTCTATATTTTAAATTCCAAAATGCTTGCTATTCCGGTAAAACTATAATAGTTAAGTTCATTATTCTTGTTATGATGCTAATGCTATTGACCTTCTCTTCTGGATGTTCAACAACTATAGTTTGGAGACCAGAACTAAAAGGTAACTGGGCTATGAGGACCGCCAATATTTTGGCCCTGGCCCCTCAAGGTCAACAACATTCCAGAACATGAGGGAACCTTCTCTACAGGGTCCTACATCTTTGGTAAGTCACTCAACCTCCTAAACTGGGAGATTGCTGGACACCAGCAGACAATATACTGTGTGCCAAAGGAGGGTCACCAAGAAAAATATCTCCAATGCTTTCACTGAAAGCAACTTGGTCAAGCAAGGCCATGACCCATCCAGACAGCTGACACTGACAGAGGAGCAGAGAGGCACTATGCATGGTTCCAAAGTAATGGCCTGGGGAGACTTAACTCACCTTAATAGATAACAAGAGGTTCATATTGATTGACATAGGTCTTGCTTTAACTTGGTCTTAAACACCCAGCAGAAAAAATAACCAAAAGAGGTATAAAACAATGACATAATAATAAAGCTAGACTTCAGAAAAATTAAGACATAGCCCACCCATTAAAATCTTTTGCTTCACTCATGACACAGCCATTTCAAAAAGACAAAACTTTGGGTACTAAATGGAAGCAAAAATCATTAATTAGCTACAAGTGTGTACAGATTCTTTTCAAAAAAATTAAAAGAAGTTCTTTATGGATACCCAATCCTAGAAACCACTGGTCTCCAGATCTCTCCTTTTAGATAAGTGTTTTTCTGATTCTGTGATAACTAATTAACTGTTGTGTAGGGATCAAAAACCAAAAAACCATAAAGCAAGAGTATTGGGAAAAAAATCACCTGCTTGTCAGCCACAGTCAGGATAAGTTCTATACCAAGCAGCTACAAGATTTATTCCTTTAAAAATAATGTACATCCTTGTTCTCTGTTTATGATGGTGCTTCTCATTGTGCTCATATTTCCTGGATACCTACCCTACCTGTGTCTAAAAAGATCAAGCCTTTTATGTTACACTTGATCGCCTCAAGTTGGCCAGGGTCCTTGTGGAGGTTATCAGTTCTCTTTATTTTTAAATATATCTGGGAGGCTTCCAAAAACTGAGAGATACAGGAATCAAACTGTCCTGGCCTTGAATTTAAAGGAGAAGTCAGGTTCATAGTAACACTACACTCATCGGTAGGATGGCGTCCAAAAGACATTTGCTCAGTTACATACACCTTTTATATTCCAAACAAAGGATTATAAAGATTATATAAATTGTGTTTATCACTTTTCCACTCATTCTCTAAGAGCAAGGACATGACACAGGGGCCCTTAGATCAGGAGCTATGATCTCTTCCATAACAGTCTCTTACTTTTATAACAAATGGGCTCCTAAACATCCAGCTGTCTCTGTAAAATCTATGTAAATAATAAATAAAAAATTACATGTCAAATGAAAAAAATTAAAACTCAATGGGCCAGATAGATATGCCCCCCAAGGTACTAATCAATGGTGGGGTACGTTTGGTTCCTGGAGCTCATGGCTCACCTGGCTATTACCACTCTTGGGACCCCTCAGTATTATCTGTTTAATTCTCTGTTTTGGACTATGCCTGGTTTGCTGTTTTCAAAATTTCTTGCAGGAACTATTGAGGGTATTCACCAGCCAGACCATCACAGAGTACATCATGGCAGGGTACCAGCCAGTACGGCAAAAGGAAGAGGTCCCCACTTGCCACCGGCCTCATGAGATCCAGGGCTAGCCCCGATCTTTGCCCCTGGTCATCAGGAAGCAGCTCCACAAGAAGAGACCTTCGCGCATCTATCATACAACAAAAGCCTGGAATGATAGGTCTCCCACCACCTCAGCAGCTATTATGTATTGTAGCTGCCCTCTTCCTATGGTGCCTTGCCCACTCCCCTGTGTGATGTCATGCCAAGATGGTTGCTCCCACCAAAGAATAAACCCTTCTTCCCAGCATGCCCCTGTTCCCGCCTAGAAAGTAACCTAATATGTCATACAACCTAGTGACATCACTGACTCCTCCATTCCCTAGTCACTACCTCACTCAACCCCACCTCAGCCCCTACAAACCCCACCCTAGTCTCTATAAAAGACTCTCCCTGCCCCGGCCATATTGTTTTCTCTCCTTGGTTCAGAGACAGCCCGGCAGATCTATTCCCCTAATAAAGGCTGGCTGTGGCCTGGTCTGGTTTTCGCCTTCGGCCCTTTTACCTCACACCATCTTAATTGTATGTAAATCTAAAACTCGTAATATATACAAGCTGTACTATGAGTTGTGGGTTTTTTGGGTTTTTTTGGTACCGGGCACTGAACTCAGGACCTTGTGCTTGTGAGGCAGGCATGGTGCCACTGAGCTAAATCCCCGGCACTTCAAGCTCTGTTATGTACATGTAGCCACTCCTCAAATGATTGTGAACTGCACAATAAAAATGAACAACAATGTAAACTGCAGACCTAATTTCTAACACTGAATCTCCCACCCTCAGCCATGATAGAACCCCAAATGTATTCCTAAAACTCAACCAAATCCCAACAAAAACCTCAACACAAAGTGCACCTTGCCCCTTCGTCCTAAGCTACTTCCTCACCCTAAATGGAACGGAACTTAGAAGATGTGACCTCACTTCCTTGGTATTGGAACCCAATGAAGCTGGGTGCACTTCTGAAGCTATTTCCTGTCCTGACCCCTTGGAGGGAGACAGTGGAGAGGGAAGGATGAGCAAAGGCCATTTTCCCACTTTCTGAAGTTCTAGCCACAGAAAAGTCCACAATCAGAGCCTTTTCCGGCCTTGGTTTGGCTCTGGCTGCAGATGTGTCCAGCTAATGTTCAGGAGGAACCCACATGTGAGAGAGGCAGCCCAGTGCCCATCCTGGATGTCAGCGCCAGGTATGACCTCTCATGGGCAGTGCTTCCCCTCGTGCTCAGGGTATGTAAGGGGCCTGCTTGGACAGGGTCAGGCTGTGAGGTGTCAAAGCTCTGTCCTGCCGCCCCACCACCGCGCAGTCCCCACTTCATGGCTGGAGGTACAGCAAACATTGAGGCTTGCTAGGGTACGGATTGTTTTGGACTTCTTTGCTTGCAGCCCAGCCCCGAGCGCTCAGGTGCACGGAGTTTTGTACCTGCCTCGCTCAGAAAGGATCATCAGTGTGAAGTGGAAACCCATGTTAGCATTAGCCTAGTGGGACAAAGTCAGCTGAGGCTAGGACAGTCACAGAGGGCTTGGGGTGGGGTCAGCTTTCCTCTACACCGAGGCACAGAGGGCCACACAAGACACGACGCTGTCTCAGAGAGGCAGGGTGGAAGAAAAGCCCGGGCCTCTGACTCTGCTGCTCACTCGTCTCTCCCCAGCACCACCTCTCCCAGTTTGGAAACCTGGTCCGAATGGCACCATCCACCGGACATTCCCCAAATCAAGATCAAAAGGGCCGGCTTGCAAGTGAACTCACCTGGAGCAGACATGGAGCCTCCCTTGTGCCTTCCCCTTGCTCAGGTGGAATATCTAGAGCCCCACGAGGCCGAAACAGATGGTGAGGGCCACAGCAGTCCGGAAGGCTTTCATGGCTTTTGCTTGGGCATTGGAATCCCCCAAATGGCCAGGATGTCTTTGCTATGCTCCGCAGGGAGCTGGCAAGTGACTGACACTGCTGAGCTTTCCTCCTGCTAGCTCCGGCTCCATGTCCAGAACACCATGGGCCTGCTCTGCAGCCAGAGCCAGCACCAGAGAAAGAGCCTCCTCTGGAGACACAGAAGCAGAAGCCAGCTCCACAGCATTCCTGCCTCTCTGCTGCCACTGACGAGGACAGGTCCTTGCAGAAGGTGCTCTTAGCTTTCTCCCCAAGCTGCTGGCAGAGCAGCTGAACTTCATTGATGTAGTGAGCAGCTGAGCTCAGTGGGGTGGGGTGGGGCGGGGGACACCCATCCTTCTCGCACTGATCTTCTCAGGCCTGACGTTCCCAGTTGACCAGATCAAAGTTCCTTCTTCTACCAACTGCATCACCTATACTTGTCTCTCAGGCCCAAGGCACTCCTGTCCTTGGGTGCAGGTCAACAGTAGATGCAGGGCACTCACATGCCCACTGCAAACAGTGATGATGATGTCAACTGAGATTGGACAATTGGGAAAAAGGGCAGGGCCTGAGACCAACTAGCAGAGGAGAGTGTGCACTGAGGTGCATGCAGGACCATGTGTCACCTTGCCATCATCCCAGGAGACCTGGCCAGCCTTATCACTTTGTAGGCATTTGAGATTTATGGGTTCTACAGCACACACCCACACAGAGCCCCCAGTCATAGCTGTCCCAGGAAATGTGCCACTGACCTGGGCAAAGGAGCAGAGGGCAGGTGAGGTTGGAAAGAAGACAATACCTCTGAATGAGCGGGACTGAGATGTCTGCTCATGCTGGAGGTTTGGGAGGATGGGCATGGGGACAATGCCACTGATTTTCACGTCAGTGTTAGGTCCTAGGTCAGAAGTTGGACATCACTAGTGGGCAGTGGAGGAAAACCGGCCATTTGCAGAAGTCTCTGTCCATATCTGCAGCTTCCTGATGTCCAGCTCAGGCCACGGCCACCTGCCTGTGGATGGCTGAAGCCATCGACTCTCTGGGGTGGGTTCTGCCCGTGGGATGCTGTCTTCCTCCACAGGAGCTGTTCAAGAATGTGGTGCCCTGGGACTGCCTGGACTCCATCTGGACCCAGAGAAACAAAAAGGGCAAAGAACATCTGGCGCCCACCGATCGGGCCACTATCACACATTTTAATCACGTGGCCAACTGCATGATCACCTCCTGCTTTGGGGGTCCCAGCACGAGGGCTGGAGACAGGGCCAGGGTGGTGGAGCACTGCATCCGGGTGGCCAAGCTAAGTGGTAAGAGGGTGCTGGCAATTTCCTCTGGACATCTCCAATCTGCCTCTTTTCCTCCATCAGCTCTTGGGACTGTAGGCTCTTTTCTAAGATGTTCCATGATCCCTAGTGCCTCCTTGTCATGGGGAGCCTGACCTCGACTCCTAGGTCATGTGGTGTGGTGGGTGCTGTCATGTGATCTAAGCTTCTTTGAGTTTTACTAAAACACTCCTCCCTGAAAGATAGCCTATTTAATAAATGGTGCTGAAACAACTGGATTTTAACCTGGCAAAGATTCAAACTAGACCCATACCTATCACCATGCACTAAACTAGCCCCAGCTCCAGGCTCGTCAGTGTCCACACTCGCGGAACCGTGAGGCGGAAATGGGCTACTCCGCAGGTGGGACCCAGTGCTTCCAGGGGCTTGGCCAGACCGGGCTGGAACCACCGGCACAGCCTGGGACCCAGCACCTCAGGGACCATGATCACCGCGCGGGCTCGCTGGGTGCTCTGCCCTTTGGCACCCAGGGGAGCGAGGAGCTTCTGGGGCACAGAAGCCCAGCAGAGGCGGCCCCCCCACAGGCCTCCCCCCGGACCAGGACAGCGGGGACACTGCCAAGCAGAGGACCATGTGGAAGCCAGGAGAGCGGCTTAGAGCGTGGGCGAACAGGAAGGGAGGAAGCCGGGATGAGCACAGCCCAGAATTCACTTTCCCTGTCAGCTCAGCGCAGCCACCAGTGTCCCTGAGAGGCCTCAGGGACAAGAAAGGAAGCACCTGTCACAGGATGCGGAAGGCCCCGGGCCACAGGAAGGGAGAGCGCCAGGGCGGCGAACAGCTCACTTGAGACCCCCCTGTGCCACTGTGGAGCTCAGCTCAGGCACCCA
The DNA here is from genome assembly GCF_053883595.1 of Heterocephalus glaber. Lineage (NCBI taxonomy): Eukaryota > Metazoa > Chordata > Mammalia > Rodentia > Bathyergidae > Heterocephalus > Heterocephalus glaber. Next base: position 25,996,234 of record NW_028258343.1, on the reverse strand, counting down.
GTGGAGCCCTCAGGGCAATGATCCCAGAGGAGCCCTCAGGGCAAGGATAACAGCAGAGTCTTCGGGGCAAGGAACTCAGCGGGGTGTCACTGTGGCCCCAGGAACAAACCATCAGATAACCAGGAAAGGGCAGGGTCCTCCTATGCAGAGGAGAAAGGAGTGCTTGTTGGAGATGCTCCACCCTCTGGGGAGCCTAGATCCCGCCCTCGCTCTGAACTGTGCCAGGCCAGGATTCTCTCAGTTTGCCTGGCAGCTAAACCTTTTGCAAACAAAAGTTAATCAAGAAATTTAAAGACCTACATTTAACAAGCAAAAGTTCAGGGTGTGATATTTAAGTTCACTATGGAAAAACCAAAAACCAGATAAATCACTCCTAACTGCAAGAGAAAAGGAAAAGTCAGGTGTGGTGGTGCTTCCCAGCTATCTCAGATCTCGGTCACCGAGCAAGACCTACTCACTCTCTCTCTCTCTCTCTCTCTCTCTGAAAAAGAAACAGTGAGGTGAATTACTTCTGAAGAAATAACGAAAAGCTTCCAGCCTACTTCGAGGAAGCAAGACAGAGAGGAAGACAGAATAAGGTGGTAGAAATAAGCACGAATATACGAACATATTCTCTTTACGCTAGGCATCCTCATACAATACTCGCAGAGCTGGGGCCCCTGGCAACCTCAGCGCGTGATCTCAGCGCAGGGCTCTGCTGCCCTCCGGTGGCCGCTCGGTGTCACTGCATGCCTCGCCTGCTCTGGTCCCAGGAGGAGAGAGCTCCAGCTTGGGAAGCTGACCTGCAAGGATGCGCGCCCCTCCTCCTGACCCCAAGGTCGCCCTCCCATCCCTCTCCCTCTGGTACAGTTTAGACATACCTGTCCACAGAGCCTCACGCACTCACAAGCCGCCTCTGGGAGGTGATGGCCTCATGGGCCTGGTACACCTGGGTTGTCAGGAGGTGGGATCTGGGCTGAGAGAAATCGCCTGGTTCAGGGCCCAGAAGCCTTCACCTCCCTGCCTCTGCTCCCTGGACTCTGCTTTCTGTCTGCCAGGCCCCTCTGCCATGCCGCGCTGCCTTCGAGCTGCTGACTAGGCACTGAAACCTCTCCCAAGTGCGAGCCGAGATAAACCTCTCCTCGGTTAACTTGTGTGTGTCCGGTAGCGTGTCTCGGTGACCAAGTCACTCCCCTCGAGGTCCTGCCCTTGACACCTGCACGGCACGTGAGTGACACCTCTCGGGGGCAGGTCCAACCTTGGCACTTCGGGAGGTTCTGGAGACGCGGTGGGGCAGCCCCCGGTGAGTCCTGGACGGGTCTAGGCCCCTGCCCCAGGTGTGTGGTCAAAAACAGTAGGGTGTGTGGGTGCAGGAGTGGCTCTGCCTGTGTCCGACGCTCTCCACAAGGCCCCGGCAGCTTCCCGGCCGCACCTGTGCCCACCTCAGCCTGAGGGTGTGGGCCCACCTGAGCCACATTAGAGCTCCTGACCTGGCAAGACCCGTGGGGTCCTGAGCCTTCCACGAGCTCTAGAAAGGCTCGATCAGTCTGTGGGGGGGCCTGACTCCCCTGCTGCTCAGCCACCACACAGCACCCATTCATGGCCTGTCCTCCTGGGATTTCTTCCCCAGCTAGCAAGGGCGGTCCATTGTGACCTCACTTGTGTGTAGGGCTGTCTTAGTCTGCAAGCTGCAGTCCTTCTGCCCCAAGACCTCTGCTGCTTTGCTGATCTCAAGACACTGACAATATTGCTTGCTGTCTGCCCAGGGCCTGGTCGTCTCCATGGCAAAAGTCTTTGGCCATTCCTACCCGTGTCCATCCGTTGCCTCGGCCTTTCTCTTCAGCCATAGCAAGTGTCCTAGCAGAGGTCCTTCAGCCTTAGTCAGCCCACTTTAGCTTGCTCCTTTTCTTCCTCGTAGGCACAACAGGCATTGGGCTCTCCCATCCCAACAGCAGCAATATGCATCCTTTTCAACTGGAATAAATTTTAAAGTGATTTTTTAAATCATGTCACCCGTAATTCATTCATTCATCTGTTATGGCCGAATTTGGGACCCATATCATTTAACCATATTTCAGGCTAAAAGTAAGAAATAAATTTGAAAGCCTTAAGTAACAAAAAGCTGGTTTGTTTGTTCAATTCTGACATCTGACTTCAGGAAGGATTAAGAAACTTCCAGCATTCCCTGTGTTGTTCTCCTTCCTCAGGCCTGGCTCCACTTCTGGGTTCTTAGGCATACCTTCTCTTATCTATTCCAGGCTTCCCTCGGGCCCTAGCAGCTCTCAGATGATTTCCCAAGATGAGAAGGCTCTCATTTCCATCATTTCAAATAACATTCTTCACGTTTGTTCTGATTGGGTTTGTGTAAAGGATTTAGTCATAACCAACCTGTATAACCATGGAAATGACTATCCTCATTGGGTTTAATCCAAACAAAATCCCCTCCCAAATGTACACAATGGAGGTCTTGGGTTGAAGGTGGAGGTGTTCTCCCAAGATGAGCTGCGATGTTCCTACAACTGTGCGTGACAAAAAGTGTCTGTTACAGGGTTCCAACTGTCCCTGGCCATAAACATACACATCCCATCCTCTTCCTCAGACATTACGTTGCCTAAGTCCTCACCCAATACAGTCCCAGCTTCCATTCTTTGTTGCATTTCTAATTCAAACATTTAGGTGTGAAACACATGTCACGTACACACATCCTTGACATCCACACCTGATTCGCTCTGAGATCACCTAAGCTGAAATAGCCCTGATAGCCACACTGTTCTTGGTTATCACTACTCAATGCTTCTGTGAAATTCATATCTCCTGCTGATGCAGGTACAAGTGACCAAAAGAGAAATGAGGAAAGAAACACAGTTCAGAAACCCATCTGTGCACTCATTCCACAGTTATAAATACTTGAAGGACCAAACTACTACTGCAAACAAAACAGGGTATTGGAGCAAAACATTAAAATAAAGACTCATCATCAGTACTAACTCCCATTCTGTTCATCATAACATGCATTACTGAAAAGAAAATTGTCTTCAATAAATTGTAAGGTTTTGTGCTCTAAATATTTCATTGATTTCTTATAACACTTCTAGATCACTTATCAGAAATGGCATTCTTTTATGGAAACTACAAGTTATGGGTTCTATCTGGATGTCACCCTCAAGCCCCTTGTACCCAGAGGAGAGGGCTTCCAGAGGGTGACTGGTTGATGGGGGTGCTACGCCAGGCTTGGTGTCAGGATGTGGGCCTGGTTGGAAGAGGTAGGCCAGTGCGGGTGTGACCTGGGAGGGTGTATCTTGCTCCCTGGCCCACACTTTACCATGTGCCTCCTGGCCTCCACCAGGCAAGCAGCATTTCTATCAATGTGCACCTCTGACATGCCATCCTGCCATCCTGGAACTAGCTAACTAGGAACTGAAATGTGAGCTGAAACAAACCTCTCTTCCCTTAATGTGTAGTGCTGAGTATTGTGTTCAGGGACAAGAAAGTGGGTGATACAGATGTTGGTACAAGAAGTCTGGTCACTGCAGCGACTGTACCTCACCAGGTGGTTCAGAGGCCTGTGGAAGTGGTCCACAGCAGTTTGGAAAGGTTTGGAGGTGCCAGCTGGGGAAGCAGCCCTAGAATGCTATCATCTAAGCTTGACAGAAGATTCTGGTCCGAGCTCAGAAGACCAGAGTGCAGAGAGGTTGCAGACGAGAACGGCCAGACTTAGGAGGTTTCCGTTGAGAAGAAGGATGCCAGTGGCAGTTGGATCCAGGCCATGTGTGTTGTGCTCCAGCAGAAAATTCGACTGTATTGTGTTCATGTCCTGAGTTTTGTGTGAGACTGATACGAAGGGTGGAAGGATCATTCATCTGATGGAGAAAATATCAAGGTAGCCTAAATATCAGGCCGTAGCATGGATGCTGCTTGCTACTTTGAGCCAGGTTTGTGCGGAAAATGAGGAGCAAAAGCCCATTTAAAAACTTTTCAGCCCCCACCCCCAAGAAAGGCCTGTAAAGATGGAGCAATGGACAGCCTGGTGGGTCAAAGATTAGCATTAAAAAGAATCCAAGTACTTTACAATAGGACAATGGAAAAGATGCCCTGAAGACATATAAGGAACCCACAAGGCCCAAGCTTTCCAAGGCTCACAGTTGCAAAAGGGAAAGACTTTGTTTTGAGAGGAGAGCCCCAGGGCACCCTGCTTGAGAAGGGCCACCTCGGCGGGTTCCCTGGGATTCATTCAGTTCACGGTGCTCAGCCATCCAGGCCCATGGATGCTTCTGCAGCCATGATGCACAAAGGCCTAAGGACTGCTTGGAGCCAGTGGTAGAACTTTGTGTCATCTACAGGGTGCTGTTTTCACAGGTATGCAGAACACAAGAGTTGAGTCAGGAAGGCTTCCGCCCAAATTTCCAAAGAAGGCCTGGCAGGCCAGGCTGGGTGTCCCTGAGAGGGCAGTGCATGCAGCTGTGAGAGTTCAGCCAAAGGTGCACTGGAGAACCCAGGATGAGGGTGCAGTCAGGAACATGGAACATCTTCAGAAAGCCGCACACCCAAACATGTAACCCTCATCTAATCAGGAAGAAAACATCAGGAAAACTTAAATTGAGGGACATTCTATAAGATATCAGCTCAGTCATCCTCCAGACTGTCAGCTTATACAAAATGAAAAAAGGAAAAATTGTGAAAACATCAGTCAAGGGGCGTCTGAGGGATGCAACCATGAAATGCAATGGGGCAGCCCGGACGCGACTGCAGATTGTTGTGGAGAGCTAGTGGTGAAGGTGGATCTTAGTAATTATACATCAATATTTGCTCACTCCTTTTACAGGATGTACTAGACTAATGGATGACATTAATAACAGGAAATGGAAGAACTGGGTGGCCATCTTAATTGTATATAAATCTAAAACTCGTCATATATATAAGCTCTACTATGAGTTGTTGTTGTTTTGGCATTTTTGTTTTTTCTTACTTTTGGTACCGGGGATTGAACTCAGGACCTTGTGCTGGTGAGGCAGGCATGGTGCCACTGAGGTACATCCCTGGCCCTTCAAGCTCTCTTACGTACATGTGGCCAACTGCATGATCACCTCCTGTTTGGGGGTTCCAGCACAAGGGCTGGAGACAGGGCCAGGGTGATGGAGCACTGGAACCAGGCGGCCAAGATAAGTAGTAAGAAGGCGCTGTCAATTTCTTCTGGATGTCTACAACTGCCTCTTTTCCTCTGTCAGCTCTTGGGTCTCTAGGCTTTTTTCTAAGATGTTGCATGATCCCTAGTTATACCTTGTCATGGGGACCATAGTTACCGGGCCACTGTATGGCCGCTCCCAGCTAATGGGATGCTTATGAAATGTCTCAGAACTGCTCACAGGAAAAGAGAACTGCGTTCCATCCACTTCACCACATGTGCTGCCAGGGTGGAGGATTCTGGCCTGGGAACACACTGCTCCCAAAGAAGAGTCACTTCTGAGGACACCGTACAGTCACTCCCAGCTAATGGGATGCCACCAAAATGGCTCAGAATCCCTCACAGGCAAAAAGAGAATGGGTTCCACCCACCTTACTGCATCTCTCACCAAAGGGGAATATTTTGGTATGTCATAATGCCACTCTCGATGTGGAGGCTGCTTGCTGGCACTGTACAGCCACTCCAAGCTAGCAGGATGCTTTGAAATGGTTCAGGATCTCTCACAGGAAAAAAGAGATTGCATTTGATCTGTGATACCACATCTCCTGCCACAGGGGATGTTCCTGGCCTGGCACTACACTGCTCCTGTAAAGGAAGTGCCTTTCGGTTTGACATAAGCCCGGTCTCAGCTAACAGGAAGTGTCTGAATTGATTCAGAACCTCTGAAACTAAAAAAGAGATTGCATTTTATGTATCTTCCCACATCTCCTGGCCAGGGGGAATATTGTGGCATGGTACCATGCTGCTACCTTAGTGGAGGCTGTTTCTGGGCCACATTACGGACACTCCCATTTAATGGGATGCTTCTGAAATGGATCAGAACCAATCACAGGAAAAAAGAGAATGTGTTCCTTCCACGTTTCCACATCTCCTGCCATGGGGGAATATTTTGGGATGGCACAATGAGACTCTCCATGTGGAGGCATCTTCCTGGCCAACATACTACCACTCCCAGCTAATGGGTTGCTTCTGAAATGGCTCAGAACTGCTCACAGGAAAAAAAAGAATGTGTTCAATCTACCTTACCAAATTTCCGGTAATGGGGGAGGATTCTGGCATGGCTCCATGCCGCTCCCCAATTGAAGGCAGACACCTGGCCACAGTACCGATGATCACAGCTAACAGGATGCTTCTGAAGTGGCTCAGAACAGCTCACAGGAAAAAAGAGAATGCATTCCACCCACCTTACAACATCTCCTGCCACGGGGGAATATTTTGGGATGGCCAAATTGCGCTACTGCCGTGGAGGCATCTTCCTGGCCAACATCTGCCACTCCCATCTAATAGGTTGCTTCCAAAATGGCTCAGAACCACTCACAGGAAAATTCAGAATGTGTTCCATCTATGTTACCAAATTTCTTGCAACGGGGGAGGATTCTGACATGGCACCATGCTGCTCCAAGAGTGGAGGCAGACTCTGGGCCACCCTACTGATGATCACAGTTTACGGGATGCTTCTGTAAAGGCTCAGAAACACTCACAGGAAAAAAGAGAAATCTTTTGACCTGATATACCACACCTCCTGGTACCGCAGAGTATTCTGGTCTGGCAATACCATGCTCCAGTATTCAAGGCAGCTTGCTGTCCACAGTATGTCCAATGCCAGCTAAAGGGATGCTTCCAGAATGGCTCAGAACAGCTCATGATAAAAAGCAGAATGCATTTCATCTACTTTACAACATCTCCTGACACCGTGGAGGATTATGGCATGGCCCCACTTCACTACCAAAGTGGAGGTGGCTTCCTGGCCACCATACGGTCACTCTCAGAAATGGGATGCTTCTGAAATGGCTCAGAACTGCTCACAGGAAGGAAAAAGAATGTGTTCCATCCACCTTATCACATCTCCTGCCACGGGAGGGGATTCCAGCATGACACCATGCCACTCCCAAAGTGGAGGGAGCTCAACACCCCTCTGTCACAAATAGATCAACTAGACAAAAAAAAGCAATGAAATACTAGAACTTAATCGAACTCTTGAACAAATGAACTTAACAGATGCTTACAGAGTCTTCCACCCCACAAAATCAGAATAAACATTCTTCTCAGCTGCACATGGTTCATTCACAAAAATAGACCACATACTCACACATAGAACATGGTTAAGTAAGTGCAAAGGAGTTGAAGTTATCCCCTGTATATTATCAGACCATTGTGCAGTGAAATTGGAGATCCATAGCAAAAGAAACTCAAAAAATTCATATCCATGTGGAAATTGAATAACACACTTCTGAATAACCAGTGGGTCACAGAGGAAATTAAAGAAGAAATCAGACAGTTCCTTCAATTAAATGACAATGACAATAGGACATATTGGAATCTATGGGACACAATGAAAGCAGTCTCATGAGGGACATCCATAGCAGTGAATACACATATTAGGAAAACAGAACAAGCCCAATATAACAACCTGATGCTGAACCTTCAGCTTCTAGAAAAAGAAGAACAGGACAACCCCAGAGCTCATAAAAGGGAGGAAATTTTAAAGAGCAGAGGAGAAATCAATGCAAAGGAGACTAAGAGAATGATACAAAAAATCATTGAAGCCAAGAGTTGGTTCTTCAAAAGAATCAACAAAATTGACAAACCCTTAGCCAACCTTGTCAGAAAAAGGAAAGAAAAGGCCCAAATCCATGCAATTAGGAATGAAAAGTGTGAAATGACAACAGACCCAGCAGAAATCCAGATGATCATCAATACCTACTTCCAGAACCTATATGCCAATAAGATGGACAACACAGACGAAATGGACAGATTCCTAGATACATATGAATTACCAAAGTTGAACGAAGAAGACCTAAAAATTCTGAACAACCCAATATCAACCAATGAAATTGAAAATGTCTTTAAAAACTTATCAACTAAGAAAAGCCCAGGCCCTGATGGCTTCACTGCTGAATTTTACAAGACATATAGAGAGGAACTACTGCCAGTACTGTTTACATTCTTCAATGAAATTGAAAGGGAAGCAATACTCCCCAATTCATCCTTAGAAGCAAGCATCACCTTGATCCCCAAAGCAGAGAAAGACCCAACTGAAAAGGAGAACTATAGGCCAATCTCACTAATGAACATAGATGCAAAAATCCTTAAAAAGATACTGGCAAACAGAATGCAGAAGATCACCAAGAAGATCATACACCCTGAACAAGTGGGATTTATCCCAGGGATGCAGGGATGGTTCAATATACACAAATCAATCAATGTAATACACTATATCAATAGAGACAAGGACAAAAACCATATGATTATCTCCATAGATGCAGAAAAAGCATTTGACAAAATCCAACATGCATTTATGATAAAAACCCTACAAAACATTGGAATAGATGATCTCTACCTCAAACTGAAAGAAACCATCTATGAAAAACCAACAGCCAATATCATACTAAACGGTCAAAAACTGAAACCCTTCACACTAAAATCAGGAACAAGAAAAGGATGTCCACTATAACCACTCTTGCTCAATATAGTTCTGGAAACATTAGCCACGGAAATTAGACGAGAGAAAGAAATAAAAGGAATAAAGATAGGAAGTGAAGAAGTCAAAGTGTCATTATTTGCAGTTGACATGATACTCTATATAGAAGACCCCAAGAACTCCACCAAAAGTCTTCTAGACTTAATAACCAAATTCAGTCAAGTAGCTGGTTACAAGGTCAACACACAAAAATCAATAGCTTTCCTCTGCATGAATGACAGACTCACTGAGAGAGAAATAGGCCAAATAATTCCTTTCACAATAGCATCCAAAAAACTGAAATACCTAGGAATCAACCTAACGAAAGAAATCAAAGACCTCTTGTGTGAAAACTATGGCACTCTGAAAAAAGAGATTGAAGATGCTATCAGAAAATAGACAGACATCCCCTGCTCCTGGGTAGGAAGGGTTAATATAGTGAAAATGGCCATACTTCCAAAACTGCTATATAGATTTAATGCAATTCCAATTGAGATCACACCAGCATACTTCAAGGACCTTGAGAAAACAATCCAAAACTTCATTTGGAACAAGAAAAGACCCAGAATAGCAAAAGCAATCCTAGGTAACAGAGGCATGGCAGGGGGTATCACAATCCCCAACCTGCAACTACACTACAAAGCTACTGTGATGAAAACAGCATGGTACAGGCAAAGAAACAGACCTGAGGACCAGTGGAACAGATTAGAAGATGCAGAAACAATGCCGGACACCCTCAGCCATCTCATCTTTGATAAAGGAGCCAAACAATCTCACTGGAGGAAAGATAGCCTCTTTAATAAACGGTGCTGGAAAAATTGGGCTTCAATTTGCCAAAGATTAAAACTAGACCTATATCTTTTGCCATGCACTAAACTTAAATCAAAATTTATTAAACATCTAAATATTAAAATAGAAACTCTGAACCAGTTGGAACAGAGGTTAGGTAGAACCCTTGAAGACATTGGTGTAGGAAAAGATTTTATGAACAAAACCTCAGTTGCCTGTGAACTAGTACAAACAATCAACAAGTGGGATCTCTTCTTATTAAAAAGCTTCTGCACAGCAAGAGAAACCACCAGCAGTGTGAAGAGACAACCCACAATGTGGGAAAAAATCTTCACCTGCTCTTCCTCAGACAAAGGTCTACTATCTCGAATCTATAAAGAACTTAAAAAGATCAGACCTTCCAAATTTAAAGACCCAATCCAAAAATGGGCATCTGAAATGGACAGACATTTCTCAGACAAAGAAGTAGAAATAGCAAATAAATACATGAAAAAATGTTCAACATCACTGGTCATTTGAGAGATGCAAATGAAAACAATGCTGACATTCCACTTCACTCCAGAAAGAATGGCTGCTATCATGAAATCAACCTATAACAAATGCTGGTGGGGCTGTGGGGAAAGAGGAACCCTGTTCCACTGCTGGTGGGAGTGTAGACTGGTGCAACCACTGTGGAAATCAGTATGGAGATACCTCAAAGAACTAGGACTGAAAGTCCCATTTGACCCCACTATTCCACTGCTGGGGATCTTCCCCAAAGAATTAAAAGAATCATACCACAGTGATAATATGTGCACCCATGTTCATAGCAGCACAATTTGTAATAGCTAAAACTTGGAAACAGCCCAAATGCCCATCAACTGGAGACTGGATCAAGAAAATGTGGTTTTTTAATAAAATGGAGTACTACTCAGCCATAAAAAATGAGAAATTAGAGACATTTATAGCTAAGTGGATGCACATTGAGGCGATAATCCTAAGTGAAATAAATAGGACACACATGAATAAATACCGAATAGTTTCTCTGGTGTGAGAAACTGAAAGTGTAAATAAGGACTAAATGTATAATAGGCAATGTGAAATACGAAGAAAATGGGCAAAGGCGAAGGAAGTGGGAGGGATTGGGGAAAGGACAGAAAAGAATGGGATTAATATGAGAACATGGAAAAATAGGAACAAAATCTTCCTAAATAGGGAGGAATGGAGGGGTTGAAGGGAGGGCTGGGCAAGGGTGAAAAATAAGAACCAAGAGAGACTATGTAAAGTTGCAAATTTCCAATGATGAATGTCATTATACTGTATACCTAAAATGCACCAACGATTAGAAAGAATAATTGATAATGCAAAATAGGAAGAAAAGCTCCAAAGTGGTAAGGGTAGTGGGAGGGGCAGGAGCATGGAAAGAAAGGAAAGGGAAAATGATGAGAAATGGAAAAAAATGGAAATAAAGTCTTTGTAAATAGGGAAGGGTGGAGGGTGTGAAGGGAGGGCTAGGAATGGGGAAACATAAGAACCAAGATGGATTATGTAAAGGTACAATTCCCAATGAGGAATGTAATTGTGTTGTATACCTACAATGTACCAATAAAAAAATTTAATAAATAAATAAATAAAAGAAGACCCAAAAAACTCAGCCAAAAGACATTGAGAGTTAATTGACAGATTCCGTAGAGTAGCTGGATACAAAGTCAACACTCAAAAAACAATAGCCTTCGTGTACACAAATAACAGACTCACTGAGAGAGAAATTAGGGAAACAATTCCTTTCACAATAGCATCCAAAATAATGAAATATCTAGGAGTCAATCTAACAAATGAAGCAAAAGACCTCTACACTGAAAATTACAGCACTCTGATAAAAGAAATTGAAGAGGATACAAGAAAATGGAAAGATATCCCTTGCTCCTGGGTAGGAAGAACAAATATAGTGAAAATGGCCATACTTCCAAAACTGCTATATAGATTCAATGCAATGCCAATCGAAATTCCAACAATATACTTCACAGAACTAGAGAAAACAATCCAAAAATTCATTTGGAACCAGAAGAGCCCTAGAATAGCTAAAGCAATTCTAAGCAACAGAGACATGGCTGGGGGTATCACAATCCCCAACTTGAAACTATACTACAAAGCTACTGTGAAAAAATCAGCATGGTACTGGCAAAGGAACAGACCTGAGGATCAGTGGAATAGATTAGAAGATGCAGAAACAACTCCAGACATGCTCAGGTACCTCATCTTTGACAAAGGAGCCAATCACCATCTTTGGAGGAAAGATAGCCTGTTCAATAAATGGTGTTGGAAAAACTGGATTTCAACCTGCCAAAGATTGAAACTAGGCCCACACCTATCACCATGCACTAAAATAAGATTGAACTGGATTAAAGATATAAATATTAAGACAGAAACACTAAACTTGCTGGAAGATGAGTTAGGTAGAACTCTTGAAGACATTGGCATAGGAAAAGACTTCATGAACAAAACCTCAGTAGCACGGGAACTAGCAGAAAGAATCAACAACTGGGATCTCATCTTATTAAAAAGCTTCTGCACTGCAAAAGAAACCACCAACAGAGCTAACAGACAACCTACAATATGGGGAAAAAAATTTTAGCAGCTGTACCTTAGACAAAGGACTACTATCTAGAATTATATAAAGAATTGAAAAAAATCAGACCCCCCAATTTGAAAGACCCAGTTCAAAAATGGGCATCTGAAATGAACGGACATTTCTCAGATGAGGAAGTAAAAGCAGCAAACAAATATATGAAAAACTGGCCAACATCACTCATCATTTGAGAGGTGCAGATGAAAACAACACTGAGATTCCACTTCACCCCAGAAAGAATGGCTGCTATCAAGAAATCAACCAATAACAAATGCTGGCAGGGGTGTGGGGAGAAAGGAACCCTTCTCCATTGTTGGTGGGAGTGCAGACTGGTGCAACCGCTGTGTAAGTCAGTATGGAGATACCTCAAAGAACTAAGACTAGAGGTCCCATTTGACCCAGCTATTCCCCTGCTGGGTATCTTCCCAAAAGAATTCAAAGAATCATACCACAGTGATATATGTGCACCCATGTTTATTGTGGCACAGTTTGTAATAGCTAAAGCTTGGAAGCAGCCCAAGTGCCCATCAACTGGAACCTGGATAAAGAAAATGTGGTTTATTTATAAAATGGAGTACTACTCAGCCATAAAGAATGAAAAACTAGAGTTATTGATAGCTAAATTGATGCATATCAAGGCCATACTCTTATGTGAAATAAATAGGACACACATGTGTGAATACCAAATAGTTTCACTAGTGTGAGAAACTGAGAGTGTAAACAAGGGTTAAAATGATTAAAATGAATAATTGATAATTTGAAATAGGAAAAAAGGTCCAAAGACGAAGGAGTGAAAGGAGGGGAAGGGGAAAGGAAAAGAGGGAAAGGAAAACCTATGAGAAAAGAAAAAAAAAAAAGAAATGAAATCTATGTAAATATGGAAGGGTGGAGGGTGTGAAGGGTGCACAGGTAATGGGGAAAAAATAAGAACCAAGATACATCATGTACACGTACAAACACCCAATGATAAATGTAAATGAATTGTATACCTAAAATATACCAATAAAAGAACTTAAAAAAATCTACTTACTTCCTTAAAGACATGGGTCTTTCTAGAACTCCAAGGATAAAGCCTGCTGAGAGAATTCTTTCTCCCTTAAATGAAAATATGAAGAAGTTCTGAGGGTCAATAACTATAGTGATGAATATTTGGATACTATCAATAATTTCTACCTTCCTCTCTCTGACTGTGAGCATGAAAAGCACATTTGGCCATGAAGAATGGTCCAGCCATTCTACATGACAATGGGATGCAGCCTCATAGCCATTGAGAAGTCTCTATTGTTTTACCTCCACTGACATACATGTCAAACAGCAGGGAAAAGAAAAGTCTCTTCTCCAAAGTTCATCAGAAAAAACTAAGATATTCCATGGCTGAAGATCTCACAAGATCTGATCATGACTCTGGCCCTCAGCAGCATTCATGGTGAAAAAACATCACATGGCCAGGTTACGTAGAGGCTCATTTTTTACCTTTCTAAGGAATATCATGCCCTGTAGCCAGGCTACATGCACAGAGGTCTCATCTATCATCAGCAACCTCACCACAACAAACATTTTTTCATCACTGCACATATCTGAAAGGAAGGCAAACTGCACCATGCTAAAACCTTATCCTTTGCTCTGCAAGAACACTGCGCTGTGCTCTGGCATCACCACTGGCACAAAGGCTTTCTCTTCCCTCTGATACCAAAAGCAATTCGAGTGCAAAACTCTCATCCTGAGACTCATTATCATCAACTACTGACCTGCAAAGAATTCTGTGCTTTCTCCTGGGCAGGGTGGTCCATCACAACACCACTGGACCAAAGAATAAGCACTCCAAGGATGTAGAGAAGATCAACATTCATTTTACTTCACTATACACGAAGGAAAAATTCAGGGTCAGTGGATTGTCTCAGTTCTTCCTTCATTGCTCTCCTGGGCTCCAGAACCTAAAGCAAAGTCACAGCAACACCACTACCCCACGACTCCACATCAGGGACCCCAATATCACTTAGTGAAGGCCATGGATATTCCCTGCCTATGTTGCAGTGAAGGTCCATGACTGTCCTTATACAGATCCTGGTGATGTTCAGGGCTCACCATGAGCTGGGACTCCCTCACTGGAAAAGAAGCACAAGAGATTCTACCTTTGTGGTCTCCTCCGTGTCTACCTGTACAATTCCCATGTCATCCTATCATTCAGGTTCCATCACCACCACCATGCTCCTCCCTCCTTCTTGTCAACAAACTAGACATGCCATGGTAATGGATGCCTTTGAGGAGATACCTCCCAATTCACTCCAATCCCCATCTCAGGGACCCATTCTGTCACAGTGACCTCATGCCCTGCTTACTCCCCTAGTGGGACAAGTATGAAATACACATCATCTCTCCTGGAAGGGAACCAATAGCATCTGATGCTTCCTCGTGACAGCAAGAAGGCACAGAGCACCACACTTGTTGATGAAGAGGGCAGAATCAGAGGTTTACCATCGATAGCCAATCTGTCACAGAAAAACAGGCTACGATGCTGAGTGTGGCACAAACTCTGAACCACTCAGTAGTCAAGACCTTAGAGGGCACATGTCTAGGAAACATGTGAATACCTCATGCACACCCTCTTCACATCCATCTGAATACAGACCATCACTTGGTTCCCAATGAGGTACCGGCACGCTGATTCTCACCTGACACCTGCATGCAGTTCCAGCCATAGTCTGCTCATCTTCCCTTGAAGGAACCTGCAGAAAACATGGAGAAGACAAAGTCAGTGTTGAGTCAATGAGCATTTCAATTCCCACCAAAACCACTGACTCACACTGGAAATGTACCTGGCTGCTGGGATAACTGCATGAAAACAATCCTGTCCCCACAGTCAAACCTCTCCTAAGTGGACCCCTGCAGACTCTCCTGTGCTACAGCTCCCCAGGCTGGGACACAGCTAGCACCCAAACCTAGACACCATGTCTTCTTCAGTGCTCACTCTTTTACCATCCATTTCACATAAGCTGTGCCAAGTGTCCCCTCCCAGAGAGTGGCATTGCTGTGGATTCCATCCTTCCTTACTTGAGCAACTTCAAATCAAGCAGTGGGCTACAAAAGCCAAGCCACACCTTTGTCACTTACTCACACATGTGGAAGTGGCAGGACCTCATTGGTGGCCTGGGCACAAGCCCACACTTACCTAGATGTCTGTATGCATCCACCTGATTATACTGTGCTGCTCACTGTGACAAGACTGTCCCTGTGAAAATGACATCAGAGAATACTGATTTAGTCCATGTGAGTATTGTGGAGGTCACTGTGTTAGACTGTGGCCCCTTTGCTTTAACACCTCAGTCTCAGGGGTGTTTCCTAGAAAAAATATGGTAAGAGAATTCTTTCTCACTTGAAGGAAAACCTGCAGAAGTTCTAAGGCTCAATATTCATAGTGGATGTTAGCAAGAATCCTGG
Source organism: Heterocephalus glaber (assembly GCF_053883595.1). NCBI lineage: Eukaryota > Metazoa > Chordata > Mammalia > Rodentia > Bathyergidae > Heterocephalus > Heterocephalus glaber. The sequence continues at coordinate 25,980,778 of NW_028258343.1, read as the reverse complement.
CCTCCCCATCCACCTAGCCAACAGGAAAACTACATTATGGGTCAGTTCCCCTACATGAAAATGGGAAACTTACCAGCAGCCACTGGGAAGATTTCACTTTCACTGGCACACAGGGGAATCAGTGGGGAAAAGCAAAGTGTGCCCAAGTGCCCTCCTACAATGTACATCAGTAAAGAAGGTGTTGCATGGCTGAGGGTAGCAGCATCTCCCAAGACCTTTTTCATTAACATGAAACATGTTAATACCAGGTTAGCCAGAGGCTCCTTCTGACCTGGATACAGACATCTGGCCTAGTGATCAGCTTGTACCCATGGTGGTATTTCCCTGGCCTTCCGTAAGTGTACATCAGCCAACTTCTTGATCACTCTGTATCCATGAAGGGAAAAGGAACAAGGCCATGCTAAAAGGATACAGCATGTTCTGCAAGCATACAATGTGCTCAATTCATTGACAACCACCACTGGTGTGGGAGGCTTCCACTCCACCACATACCAGATTGAAACTGAGGGAAGAATATCATCCCAAGGCTCTGATCCTCATCAAGTGGGTGCCTGCAAGTTACCTGTGCTTCTTTCTCAGCAGTCTGGTACTCAAGCATGTCACTGCATATAGTAAGCAAGCAATCCCAGGACACAGGGACCTTGAACAGTACTTTCCCCACTCTATACAAAAAGAAAACTCACACAGACTAGATTTCTGATTTGTTAGTCTTTTATATTTGAATTTATTCACACAAAATATGGTATCGGCTACACTCAGGGCCCCAACATGCTCCACTGAAGCCTAGGAAGATCCATTTCCTGTGCTGTGATGGAGGCCATACTTGCTGCTATCTGGATCCTGGTGAGGTTCCAGGGTCTGGCCTTTCCTGGCTGTGAGGTCTGGACCCATCACTAGAAAACACACCCGAAAGAACCCATCCTGTACTTTATCCTATGCCCTTCTTTTTCTCCATCTGCACAATCAGCACATCATGGGATTACTCAGGTGTCCATCACCACTACAAGGACCCTCATTTATGCACACTGAAAGCCAGAGAAGAGAAAATGGACACTCCTGAGCAGACACCGGACAAACTGTTACAATCTGTATCTCAGGGAACTACTCTAGGATAATTATCTGAATCCTTGCTTTTTCTCTACAATGCCTAGTTTGTTGTTGTTGTTCTTCTTCTTTTTTTTTGAAGCAAAAAATTTATTAGTACATTTCAGGTAAACATAATGATAGCATTCATCACAGGGAATTTGTACCTGTTCATGATGTACCTTTCTTCTTCTTTTTTTCCCATTCTCCTCCCCTCCCTCTACCTCTCTCCTTCTCCTTTATTAACAAAAGCTTTTTTTCCATTTTTCTTCTATTTTCTTTTCTTTCTTTCTTCTTTCCTCTCCCCCTCCACCCTCTTTTGTTCCCCTTTACAATGGCCAGTTTAAAGGCACACTTTCGGCCTGGATTCAGTAGCACCTGATTCTACACCCTGATAGGAATGAGGCCCTTAACCTCACACTTGCCAAATAAAGGAGACTACCTCAGAGTTTCACTATCAAAAATGAAAATCACATCTGAAAATAAGGTCTCTGATGTGTGAATGTGGGGTCAGCTCAGAACTCGACAGTCACAGTGACCTTCCCAGCATAAGAATCCAGTATGTGACAACATCTCATTGGGCTATTACCCTTATGCTAGCCACCTGGATATTGAAGATTGGATGGGTGCCAATGGACTGTAATTTATGCTTTTGTTTTTCCTTGGTTTGTTCAAGGTTTTTTCAACACACTCATTCAATTGATCACTTCCATTAACTTGAAAGCACCTACAGAAAACTGTCATTTAGCTCTCATCTTGCTCTTCCATGTCACTGACTCTTTCTGCCCCTCACCCAGAAACAGAAAGGCATCCTTCAGCTATGTGTTAATAGAGTCCTTAATTCTATGTAAATTGTATTCTCTGGCATGTCCAAATGTGTAATAGAGCCATCTGTAAATTTTTCAATGTTTACTGTTGTGTTGTAACACCACCATGTCTACATCCAACCATGATGCGATGGATCCCTGAAATTGTACAGGTTCAATATTCATTTCTGTCTCATACAAAATTCAGTATTGCATTCACTAGATATTTTCATCATGTCTCTCATTTCATCCATTAGTACTTGTAACAAAACCTCAGTAACAAGTGTCAAGGACATCCTCATCACTCATCCCTGTATATGAAGATCTGATTTCCTGTGATGTGGTGAATGCCCACATTAGCACTTATAGAGAGATCAGTAGTGTTCTACTTTACAAACTTATTTTGCTTGCTGTGATGTATTCACCCATCTATGGACTCTTGTCATAGACTTCTGATTTGGTATATGTCTCATTTGCACTTATACAACTCCAAATTCCCTATGTCACTTCATCATTTCAGCATCCACTTACGTTATCTAGATACTTGAAGGCGTCCATGGATAAAGCCTTGTAAGAGAGTGTTGTCTGTCTTCAGTGATAGATGCAAACCTTCCAAGGACAATATTTCAGAGATGGACTCAGTGAAAATTACATGAATCTCTTCTCCACCAGTAGCAATACAAGCATATTACATCTATTACATTCCAGAAAAGATGCAATGACATTTGATGTATCCTTGTAATATTAAGGTGATAATATGTTTTGAAAACATGTATCACCAGAAGTGGGGGAATCTAATAAAACCTAACACAGTCATAAAATGAATTGCTGAAAATGAGATGTCACTCGTGAGTGACTATATCATCCCAGACCAATACACTACCCAAGACCTTAACATCTGAGCACCTAGTTAGGAACTTGCCAGGATTATAGAAGATCAAACAGCCTTCACTGGACTACGACCATTTTATCATTTACCTTGTTACTAGGGTGACTGCAACAACCATCTTTTCTGGATCACTGTGTTCTCTTGAAGGGCATCTGAAAAAAATACAAAGCCGGTTTAGCATAGAAGGTGCTGTGTCAGAACATGAGCCCACTCCCTTTTTAATGTCCATTGCTAAAGGACAGCTAAACTCCTCAGGATACTTGGATTCACCAAACAAAAACAGTATTGTCAGAGAGCCCATATTTTGTCATCTCCACACCCTGGAAATTAACCTATGCTTACTGCAGTCATAGAGTTCCACGATAATTTCTATTAACCAGTTCATAATCACTCCCTCAGCAGTCCTTGCTAAAACACCAATTTTCCCTATGGCATATAAAGGATAAACTCATATTTACTAGAACTGTGAAGGACAAAATTATTTCTTATAGAAGCAGTGACCACTAAATCTAGTAATAGTCAGGACACCCTCATCCCTTTCCTCTATAGATGAAGATCTGGTTTAGGATACCTCAGCACTTACCTCATAACCCTCTATGGACTTTACTCACTCCCGTGGGTAGGATAATCACAGTGTCTTCAGAGGAACTTGAAAATCAAATCATGAAAAATGATTTTGGAACCTATGTCATTCAAAGAAGACATTGACACATTCCCTTGGTCATGGCGTTCAACATGACAAATCATATTCTTATCACAATTACATGGCTAAAGCTGAACACTGAGGTAAAAGCCTACTAAGAAATATCATCTTGTTTGGAAGAAACACTAGAAAAATTCCCATATTCAATACTAGGGGATAGGAAATATGGTCAATGACCTGCATCCCTATACAATAACCTATCACAATCTCTAAATAAGTCCATAGTACAATCTCATATTTACAAAAAGCATTACTGACAAATCATATTTTGAACTGTGTTCTAAGCAGAGGTTACCACAGGAGTTCAAAAGCATCATTCATGATATAAATACCAAAAAATAATGCCTCTAATGATTTCAAGTCAACAAACCTGTACACTAGGATAAAACTTAATGGAATACCTGCCAAAAAGCCAGGGTAACATTGTGTTAGATATCCCATCCACTTTACCAAGAAAACTGAAGGTTATTTGTTGGCATCTTGGTAGGGACAATTTCTTAATTACCAGGTTAGTCATAACATCTCATAAATTACCATTCTTAAGCTCAATCACTATAATTTAATAACTGTTGGAATCTTAGACAACACTTTGAGATGTGTGTTTAGGACGCATCATCTTTCTCCTGAGGGGAGAAAAAAAGGACAACTTTAAAATTTTGGTCACCTCCATCATCAGGGAAACCAACTGAAGTACTTAGATCTTTAGAACTTCAAGGTCAGAGATGCTGTCCTTCACACCATTTTCTCTTGGCTGGCTACCTGTAGAAAAAATTATGGTCAATACTGTGATGTGGATCAGTTGAATAACTTACATGGATCCCTGCATATGCCTCCACACCTCCTAGGATTAAATTCAGAGTTTATCAAAACTTTATATAACAAGCTACTTGTTACTAGCAGTGGTAAACAGAATCATTCCTTTACTAAATATGTACAGGAAACATGCTAAAATAAATGTAAGAACCCCACACTTACAATATCCCTCTTGATCATCATGGCCATGGGTTCAACAAATTGCCACTGTTGGTCATCATGAGACTTACCACCGTATCTGCATGGAAATGTAAAAACATGGGTGACAAGTATATGTATGGTAAGACTTTTCTACTGGGACCCTTCACATAACTTTCTTTATTGTCATTATTGCAAGATTTCATTTCTACCTGGACTCATCAACTCTACTTGTATTCTTGATTATTTTATGATGAACATCATTGTTCCAAACCTCATTATCTCATGACTGCTAATATTTAACTTGTTAACTACCATGATGCATAAATGCAGAATAATAACCTGAGTACATGAAAGTCATTTGAAATTCCCAGGGTAAATTCTCTCTAAATGTAAGATAATGCAATAATATGGTTTCTAGAATATGAAATACTCCATTCCTTATCTACATACTTACATTTTTTTAATCATATGATAAAAATTGCAGGGAAACAAACACCACTGACCCAGATATTTGATGATCTAATGGTCAGTCTGGCACGTGCTGTACATGAAAATATTTACTCTAATACAGAAATATCTCCTGATAATGAACTTTTTAAGTTCACTCTTAACCCTTGACAGGAATCAAGACACAACCTACCAGGAACTGTTGAATAGCTTCTATTACATCCATGATCACAGGACTCTACCTGGATTCTTGTGGTTCTCCAAGGTCAAGAATAATGTCAGATAAGACAACATTTCTTCGTGGAATATCTGCCTAGTTCCTATGATTACTATAGTTGGGACTATGTGATAAATACTTGGATATGTGCAACCTCCTTACAGGGTTACACATTCTCTCTGAAATACAGAAAAGAAACTGCGTGGTTTCCAGTGTTCCTAAGGATGTTATTATTCCTCACCTGAATACTGGCAAAGAAACCGTGATGGCAAGTGGTAGGGAAACCATAACCACTTGCCTCGTGTGATCTGAAGATCAGGTGGTCTGTGCTTTAGTTTTGGTCTACATCAGCACTTGTTTGCATAACAGCAATGTCTGCCATTAAAGGCTGATGTTAGATTAACTGTGATCTCATGATAGAAATCTGCAAAGGCTTTAGAAAATACATCTTTAAGAATACTTGAGAAGGTAAAACCAGTAAGATTGCCAAGCTATGCTGTGGTTTGGGCCTACATCAGAACCTACATGAAACCACCTACCTACATGGTGTGCTGACCAACAGTTGAAAGGGTTACTATAAGGTCTTGACAGAAATCTAAAAATCCCAGTGTTTGGTGCACATCTTATTGCATGTCTATACCTGCAAATAAAGAAAAATCCATGTTTACTGTTACAAATTTATTTTTTACCTATAAACATACTGTTCTAGTTGGTCTTTCCAAGGAAACAGATTTACCACAGGATATACAAATTTATAGGACTGTCTTACAATATTCTCCCAAAAAGTCAAACCCAGAAAAGTGCAATAGATCTTTCCACATAATATTCCACATGAGTCCAGCCAGAGGCCTACAGCCCTCAGCAATGTCTCATGCAAGTTCATATCAAGAATCTGCACCAAAAGGCCCAAGGGCAAGTGGCAGAAGCTCAAAAGTCTATGCCGGCAGGGTGAACAATCTGTGCCAGAACACTGAGGGATCTGCACTGGAACCAGGGAGTGATGCTCAAGACAAAGGCAAAGACCAGCACCCCCCCACCCCACCCCCACCCACCCACTGAGGGAGCAACAGCAAGAAAAGCCACTGAGTTCCAGTTCCAACAAAGCTTCTCCTGGGAAATCAGCAGCCAGCATTCCTCCCCGTCTATCCTCCTTTTATGCAGTTCTGGCAACAATCCTTAGGTGGGTCACCCACATGCAGAATCACCCTCTCAGTTAAGCTGAGTGTTCCCACTTAAGCTGGCCGTTATTTCATCTGCACACATACCAAAAACAATCTCAGTAGAATTTCAACAGTATCATTAATTACCTTGATGTCTGGAAACAACATCTTTAATGAGAAATGTAATAGCAGCTCATCTCTGTGCACTTGGAAAGAGCTTGATGGGAGAGCAAAAGACTTGAGAACACAAGTTCCAGTGTCACAGTTCTAATTTCATGGTTTCTCAGTGTTAGTCAAGGGTGTTATCTATCCTTCCTTATCACTTGCCTGCATACCTGGAAAGCTCCATTAATGAACATGTATGTACACAGTGATGTCTTGACCAGAACCTAAGTAGATCCATGTGATAAATACATTTAAGGACACAGTCTGTTCTATCAAGATACCAACAAATAACCTTGGTCCACTTTCATCATTAGGGAACCGTTAACCCTCTTTGGATTCCATCAAAACTTCAGTACCAGCAACATTCTCAGAGTCATCATATTCTCTTCACATAACACCTTCAATGATTAAATTGTAAGACTGAGGGCCTTACCAAACGCTCCCGAGGAGCTGACTGCAGCGACGATCACCCGGGAAGGAACACACCGGACAAGTTGGAAAGTAAAACAGACCTTTATCAGTCTGGCCAGATGGCACTCCCAAAGCAAAGTAGCTAAGAGAGGCAACTGGCTCAGAGTCCGAGGCTGTTTTTATAGGGGGTTGAGGGGGAGGTTAACATGTAGATTTATGGAAAAAAAGGAACAAAGGTTGGTGGTCGACTGTCACGTACTAACGGTCAGCAGACACACAGTAATGGTCACGACCACATGGTCATGACCGTCACGTACTGATGATCAGCAGACACAGTGATGGATTGTTCTACCGATAGTGGGTCCGGGAATTTTCGTTCTCCGGACAAACAAGGGGTTGAATGATTTACTTAGGAACTTTGCTTTGTTACAGATTTTATCTACTATTTCAAGACTAACAAGCACATTCTAACCATTAAATTTTAAACATAACAGAGGCTAGGGGAATAAATGAATTTTGAATCATACAGTCCCACAAAATGGCCAATACTGTGGAAAAAATAGTATATCTTACCAAGACACATATAGTTATTAATAGGATTATTACTAAAGTCATTATATTTAAAGTCTAAATGCTAAGGAATAAAAAAAAGCATTATTTCCCAACTGACAATTTTTTTCCTGACACACAAAAAGCATGATAACACAATTATCACCTTGATTGCCTAGGTATCTGAAAATCAAATGGTCCATATATTTTTAAAGCCCACATCATCACTCAGAAACCAGCAAAATCTCCATGAAAAATCACTGAGAAGCCTCACCAGCCCCAACCTCTGACTTTCCCCTCATCTTTGTAAAATATGAACACTCTCATGTAGGGAACAGGGGAAGGGGACATTACCAGAACCTCTGCAGTAAGTCCTAGTCGCCTCTGAGCCACGGCAGCACACGGCGAATTACAGGAAAGGTAGACAAATGAGACTGAGAAGAAGCTGAGCTTTGGGTCTGATCAGTGCTGCTCTGGGTGGCAAAGACAAAAACCCTCTAGCTTCCAGCACCTTTTATTCAGTACATGGGGAAACAAATGTAACAAGTGAAAAATAGAGTTCAGTACTTCACATTGGGATAAACAAGGTGTAACAAAAAGCTGGGGGGCAGTGGAAATCTAAGAACAATGAGGAATTATGCAGATGAAGATTTGGTTCCTCCCTGGCATCTCCCACAGGTGTGGTCTTGTCCTGCAGATTGCAGCATCCGGGGGTGGGGGGGGGGTGGGATCACTGAGGTCTCAGTTGTGACCAGAGGCCAAAACGCAATTATGTCTGGAATGTCCTAGCTTGGCTGTAGGGAGGAGAACTAGGCCTACTCAAATGATTTTTCACTAGAATTATGTAGCTCCCAACACTCTCAGACAGTTATGATGCCCCTAACAATCCTTTGTCTCCTGTTTACAGGCAGCAAATGCTCCAGTCAGTCCTTAGGACCTAATGAGATCTGATTAGTGCATGCCTCTGCTACTCAGTGTTACGCGGCCCTAGAATTGACCATTATGGGGGTATTTGCACTAAAGAAGTTAATAGATTCCACACTTGGGGCATTTCTTTTGGGAGAGCCAGTTATTAAGCATTTACCAGAATATGCTGGTGCACAAAGTAATAAATGAACAGGGAGAAGCACTATGAATACTGACAACTCAATCTTTTTGTTTCTCATGAACTTCTTGCAACTTTTGTAGATGAAAGAATATGTCAGTTTGCTCCACATATGCCTTAAAATACACTATTTTTCTAAATTGTTATATATTTTATGAAAAGAAATGTTAGACACTTTTATTACAAATTTCTTAATATAATATTAATGCTGGTTAGGAACTTACAAATCTCATGTCAAAAGTTTATAAATGTGCTTACAAAGATAGGTATTAAATAATTCTTATATAATTCAAAAAAATTTAGATTAGTGTGTATATATATATTACTAGACCTAGCATAGAAATCAGATACATAAATTTATAACATAGGTATAAATTTATAAAATCACTGATACAGGTTTGAACACACACACACACACACACGCCCCTTCATTCATCCTAGTGATAGTCTTATTAGTAGTGGGTCTCTAGGGCTCAGACTTACTAAAATGTTTCTGATTTAAATCCAAAGAGCTGAAAACTCATAAGTTGGGTTGGAGATGCTTACAAGCCAGAAAAATCATGTTCTAGAATACATTAAGAGTAATAGTGATGCACAGAATGTATGAGAACCCCATTCATCAGCTGAAAAGGCCTCTGGGATTGGACAGAGTGGAAACAAAAAGGCCAGTTCAAATCACAAAGCCAAATCTCACTAAAAGGTCTTTCTTTTGAAGACTGCATTTAATTGACCAGTAACCTAGCAAGTAGTACATTTTTAGAATGCAGTTTAGCTGAAAAGCTGGTTTTATGAAGAAGTCAGTGACCACTGGAAGTAATCAATACGCCCGTCCCCATGGGCCATGGCCTAAGTACATATGGATTTCAGACCCCTGCTTCTAGTTGCATACTGGTCATGCCTCCTAATTAGCTCTGACACACAAAGAGCTCTGAAATTATCTTTCCTGTTCTGATTATACAAAAACAGCTGAACAAACTAAAAATCAGCAACTTTAATTAGATCCACAAGAGCACTAAGGTCACATCACAAACTGCCACAGCAAAAAACAGACAGACATGCAAAGATAGAGAATCACAGTTTACCGGGACCAGAGACATATGGATATAGAAACTGGTAGGAACAAATAAACAGCAACTGATGAACTGCTGAAAGCTGACTTCAGACTAACTCCAGAGTTAAAATCCACTGTACCCAGTTTTAGGGGGCCTCCTATACTGGCATGGGTTTGGCCTTCAGAAGACCCACCAGGGGTGAGTCAAATATAAGAGACAATCTTCTCTTCTGTGAGCAGTGAAGAACAGAAATAACCACTTTGAAATAAGCCCAGACAGTTCTACTTTCTCTAATGAGATTGTGCTCAAGGGAAGCTACTTTGCTACAGCTTTATCTGATGAAGAGGAAGAGCAACTGACATTGTTAGTCATTCTAGATTTTCTGTCTTGCATAAGAGGAAAAAAAAGTTGAGAAAAGTTACTGATGGCTACAACTCAGGAACTCAAGTCCATTAGAAAACTGATATATAATTTTAAGGTGGAATGCTTCCCTTCCTCAAAATCTCATCCCTACACTGACAGAGCTCCTATATAAAAACAGTGGGTTACAAATGAGACACCTAAGAGAGACATTCTATTTAAGAAGAGGTTCTTAGGAGACTTGGAGACAGCATGGAAGTGGCAAACAATGGGAAATTAGAGAAAAATGGAATCTTTGGTGCACAGTTATAATAAACCTTAAACAGGAAACACCCAGGTCCTGGCCAGACTAATATCATCTTTATACTGATAGCCTGACTGCCTCAGTGCCCAACAACAAAATTTTGGATATACTAAAGGCAAGAAGAAAATGCGATCTGAAGAAACAGAATGAGCATCAGTACTGGATTCAGATATAACACAGATTTTGAAATTGTCAGATAAGAAGCTTACAACTGTGATTGATATATTAAAGGTTTTATGGTATGCTAAAAAATTTATTTGGTCTTTGATCCCATTCCTGGCAAAGAATTTCAAAATCTCTTGAAACTTCCTGAGTTATGGGCATGTTTGTGTTAATGTTGATCTTAATGAAATGACTCATGATAGATGCCTAATTAGCTTCAAGATCAGGGCTGGTCACTAGAGAGACCAAACTCATGATTAGAAGGCTGGAATCCTGGGCCAGTCTGACCTCCATGAAGGAGAAAGCACTGAAGATTGAACTCAGTCACATGCCCAGTGGTTTACACAGTCATGCCTGTGTGATGACAGCCCATACGAAAACTCTGGACACCAAGTGGAGCATCCCAAATCATGAACACACTGTGGTGCACAGACAATGCTACATCCAGATTCCATAGAAAGGATACAAGAGCACTGAATCCCGGCCCTTCCGGAACTTTTCTTGTGTGTTTCCTTCATAATAAAACTGTGTTTGTAAGAACAGCACTTTCGGGAAGCTGCACTTGCGAGCCAGGCAGCAGAACCACTGAGCTAAATCCGCAGCAGTACAGCATTTGTAATGTGTTCTGTGAATCATTAGAGTGAATTATCAAAATTGGAGTGGTTGTTGGGACATCAAAATTTATAGCTTGTAAGTCAGAAGCATAGGAAATATGGGGACCACACTTGCTGTTGGCATCTAGAGTAAGAGGCAGTCTTGGGGAGGGCTAAACAATTAACTTGTGAATTACAGATGGTGCCAGAATCAAAATGCAATGAGTAGAGTTGAATCAGAGCAAGAACAAATGGAAAAAGTAGAAAACATTTAAGAACACATGGGTAACAGAAGAATTAAAGTCAGTATGCTATAGAGAAACTTGTATATCTTTGTTTATTGTGGCACAAACTCAAAATAGCCAAGATATGGAATCAGTCTAGATGAAAATCAACAGATCAATGAAGAAAATATGATATGTACACACAATGGAGTGATATTCAGCCATAGAAGAAACAAAATTATGTCATTTGTGGGAAAATGGATGGAAATAAAGACCATCACATTAATTGAAATAAGCCAGACTCAGAAAGATAAGTACGTGGATTTAATAAAAATGGACATGAAAGCAGGAGGGACACTACTTGACCAGAGAAAGGGAATAAAGAAGAGGAAGAAGTAGGTGTGAGGCAGGGTAATAGGGGGCTAGATATGATCAAAATATGTTATGTGCCTGTATGAAAATCCCACAATGAAAACCAGCCTTTTTTAAAACTACTATGCCCTAAAATTAATACCTATAAAAAAGAACAGTTCAGTAACATAATCAAAAAGAAATGGAAACTCTAACAAAGAATCAAAAGGAAATGGGAGATACAAAACAACATTGTGGCAGAAATGAAGAATGCCTTGAAGGATGATCAGGTTAGAAATGACTGGGGAAAAGATCAGTGAGCTGGATGATAAGTCAATCAAAACTCCCTAGGCTGAAAGACAAAGAGAAAACAAAAGAATAAAAAACTCCCCAGAACATTCAAGAATTGTGGGACAATTACAAAAGGCATAACATGCCCATAATGGGAACTCTAGAAGAAGAAAGGAACATAAAAAATAACTGAAGTAATAGTAGCTCAGAATTTTCGAAAATGAAGGACACACACCAAATCTCAGGTTCAAGAACCTTTACAACAATTAGCAAGGTAAATACAGAAAAAATTATCAGTACACATATCAAATTCAATGTGTAAAAATCAAAAACAAAGAAACTCTTGTAAAATGCAGGGAGATAAGACCTTAACTACTGAACAACAAAGTTAAGAATTACACCAGGGTTCTCAGAAATCATGTAAGCAAGAAGAGAATGCAGTAAAATATTTAAGGTGTTGACACAAATAACCCATCCACACAATGCTAAAATTCTTTGTACAGGAAAAATTTCCTTCTGACATAAAGAAAAAAATGTTTTCAGATAACAATTGAAGAAATGTAGTGCCAACAGATATGCTAGACAAGAAATGTTCCAATAAGTTCTTTAGAGATAGAAATCAAATATGACGAGAGAGACCGAGGAAGCAGAAAGGAAAGAAGGAACTGAGGAAGGTAGGAAGGAAGAAAGACAGGAGGGAGGGAGGAAACAGGTGGGGAGAGGAGGAGAGTAATAAGGGAAGGGAGAAAGAAAGGGCATTGGAGAGGAATAAAGAAAGGTAAAATAGAACATTTTATTCTTAATCCATTAGATAACTGCTCAAAGTAATAGTAGCAACAATATATTGGGTGCATATAATTTATGGATGAGTGGAATCAGTGACAGCAACAGTGGCAGGGATGGTGAAACTTTTATAGCTTTCAATGATACAAACAGCTTGCTGCAGCACAAGTGCCATAGGTTTGCCACCACTGGCATAGGGAGTAGTAGCATGGGGGAATTGAGAATGCTCTGCTCTAAGGTACCTATGTTAGCAGAGAAGCAGTATAGTGTTATTTGAAACTAACAACTTAGACTTGGTGGTTTTAGATAAGTTGTAAATATACATTGCAAACTCTATGACAAGCACTAACATTTTTAAAAATTTTTTATTTATTTAATTTTTCTTTTTGGTCCTGGGGATTGAACTCTGGTCCTTGCACTTGCACAACAGGCGGCAAAACCACTGAGCTAAATCCTTGTCCCACACTCACATTTTTAAAAGGTATAATTGATATGCTAAGTGAAGAGAGAAACTGTATTCATTAAAGAAACAAGGCAAGAAAAATGACAGAAGGACTACTCTCTAGAATATATAAAGAATTGAAAAAAATCTGACCCCCCAGATTCAAAGACCCAATTCAAAATGGGCACCTGAAGGGAACAGACATTTCTCAAAGAAGTAAAAGCAGCAAACAAATATATGAAAAAATGTTCAACATCACTCATCATTCAAGAGATGCAGATGAAAACAACACTGAGATTCCACCTCACACCACAAAGAATGGCTGCTATCAAGAAATCATCCAATCACAAATGCTGGCAGGGTTGTGGGGAAACAGGAACCCTTCTCCATTGCTGGTGGGAGCGTAGACTGGTGCACCCACTGTGGAAATCAGTATGGAGATACCTCAAAGAACTAGGGCTAGAGGTCCCATTTGACCCAGATATTCCCCTGCTGGGGATCTTCCCCAAAGAATTCAAAGAATCATACCACAGTGATATATGTGACCCCATGTTCATAGCGGCACAGTTTGTAATAGCTAAAGCTTGGAAGCAGCCCAAGTGCCCATCAACTGGAACCTGGATAAAGAAACTGTGGGTTTTTTTAATCAAATGGATTACTACTCAGCCATAAAGAATGAAAGACTAGAGTCATTGATAGCTAACTGGATGCATATCAAGGCCATGCTCTTAAGTGAAATAAACAGGACACACATGTGTAAATACCAAATAGTTTCACTAGTGTGAGAAACTGAGAGTGTAAACCAGGGTTAAAATGATAACAATGAGTAATTGATAATTTGAAAGAGGAAAAAAGGTCCAAAGACGAAGGGGTGAAGGGAGGGGAAGGGGAAAGGAAAAGAGGGAAAGGAAAAACTATGAAAAAAAAGAAAAAAATAAATGGAAAGGATGTCTATGGAAATAGGGAAGGGTGGAGGGTGTGAAGGGCCCACAGGTAATGAGGAAAAAAATAAGAACCAAGATACATCATGTACAGGTACAAACACCCAATGATAAATGTAAATGAATTGTATACCTAAAATGTACCAATAAAAGAACTTAATATTTAAAAATTAACAAAGAAAAAAAATGAAAAACGAGAGAAGATTTTTAAAGAAATAAAAAACTGTCATGACTAGAAAACACAAGCGTGGTAGAGATTAACTGAACTATATCAATGATTATTTTTAATCTGAATTACCTAAATATATCAATTTAAATGTAAAGACAGAGCATACTTATGAAAAAAATTCAAGTATAGCCTTTCTAGTCTACATAATTCCATTTGACATAAGTAAAAGTGGAAGGATAGAGAAAGATGATATACCATGGCAACACAACCCAATGAAATCTGAACTAGCAATATCAATTTCAGACAAAGCAGACTTCAAGAAATAATCAGGGATAAAGAATTGTAATAGATAATGATAAATGGAGTCAGCTCTCCAAGAAGGCATAGTGAATCTTAACATATATGCACCTGAACAACTGATTATCAAAATAGGTGGGAAAAAAGATCACTAGAGCTACAAGAAGAAATAGACACATACATTATTATAGTTGGAAACTTCAACACTCTTCAATCAGTAATTGATAGATGCAGCTGAAAGAAAAAATGGAAGTGCATAGTTGAATGAAAGGCCACCATCAATTCATTGGATGTAACTGACATTTCATAAATACTTCATCCAACAAAGCAGAACAAATTCTCTTGAAGCTCACATGGAACATTTACTAAGACAGACCACATTCTAGGCCACAGGACAGATGTTAACAAATCATAGTTTGTTCTTGTACTACAAGGAAATTAAGCTCGATATCAATAATAGAAACATAGCTAGAAAATTCCCAAAATATTTAGACTGTAACACACTTCCAAATGACATTTATCAGGAGAGTCTCAAGAAACTTTAAACTATTTTAAAGTAAATGATGAGAATGCAAATTATCAAAATATGTTGAAGGCAGCAAAACCAGTGCATAGAGGAAAATTGATAACATTGAAAGAACAGTATTAGAAAACAAGAAACAGTAATCTAAGCTTCCACTTTAGGAAGCTACACAAATGAGAGCAATATAAAATGAATGCAAGGGCTGGGGATTTAGCTTAGTGGTTCTGCCCCCTGCCTCACAAGTGCAAGGTCCCAAGTTCGATCCCCGGTACCAAAATAAAGAAATAAATAAAATGAATGCAAACAAAAGAAAAAAACAATAAAAATTATTGCATAAATCAATAAAATTGAAAAATAAATTTTTTTTTAAATATTGCTAAAACCAGAATATGATTCTTTGAAGATCAATGAAATTGATAAATCTTAAACCAGGCTAATCAAGACAAAGAGAGAAAGAGGTCAATTACTAATATCACAAACAAGAGAGGACATCAATACTGAGCTCATTGAAATGAAGAAGATAATTTAGAGTATTCTGAACAACTCTATGCTGTGAGAGACCAGAGAAGTGAGGCCTAACTGGCCTCTCTGAGCACAAAGGAGAAAAGCTGCACTCAGGGTGACTCCATATTGCGGGTTCCAGGGAAAAGCTAGAACACCTAAGATTAAGTTGTTTACCAGAGTATGTACTAGTGGATATTGGAAAGCAGATGAACCTTGTGCTACTTTGATTGCTTGTACCAGTGTTTAGGTGAATAAATACAAGATGAGCCAGATGCTGGGGCTCCTAAGAGGCAAGAGCCCCCTGGCTGCCCAAAGTTAAACTGATTCATGTCTCTTTGTCATTCATCCTTGCTTGCCCCCAGGCAACCAGTCTATTTAACAAAAATAGCTATCTGTTTTAGATACCTTCTAAACCTACCTGCAGTAGGTAGATTTTCCTTCTTCAGTCTTCCTTAACACACTGAGGACACAGGAAGGGACACTACATGTTCCCTTTCATTCACGGATTTTAGTTTTGTTGTTTCTGTTTTCTCCTCTCATGGAATGACAGGTAAGCTTTGTTAGTTTTCTGCAGTCATTATTGGCAACCACTATCTCTTCCTGTTCCCAGCCTGAACATAGTCTTGGCTAATTACTACCATAATCTTTACTTAGTTGTTGTTTGGCACAATGAATGATCACTCTTTCCTAAGCCTGAACTGTTTCCAACTCATTCCATAGTAGAGTTATAACTGTCTCAAGTGTCTGCTTGGATCTTGATCATTTTTTAGGCCAAACGATCAATATTTGTTCTTATAGAAGTCCCTAACCTACTTCTTTCAAAATGAAATGTTTATGGATATTTTCCTTCTTGCACATTTCTTCACACTGGAAACTCTCAAAACTCTTGAAAATATGGATGCTTCTCCCAGTTTTATGCTCTAGAGCACAGGTTAGCCAACTTTTCTTGTAAAGGGCCTGATCATAAGTACTTCTGGTTTTGTCAACTTCTATCTCAAATGACTCACTATGTCTTTCTATTGTGAAAGCCATCCACAGGAGTTTACACAAAGGAGTCAAATTGAGCCTCAGTAGCCCTAAACAGTAAGCTACTCTACACGTGCTGCCTCTTAACTTCTTTCTCTCCCTGTCTCACTTTACCTACCAGTGTTTTGTGGGTCACTTCCTACATAAACTGCCCTGGGATCTGGTATCTCAGGGTCAGTAACCCAAACTTAAGGTAACTGCAATAGAAAGATGAAACATGCATTAACATGGTGAATAGATTTAAAATTAAGATTGATGGTGAAAGAAATTGTGAAGACAAAATGAGAAGACAGATGTAAGAGTACTGAGAAAAGATAAAGCACTCCACACATATAAGGTGAGAACATTTATATTATGGTTGTCATTAGAGTCTGAACCAGAAAATTGCTGTATAAAACACTGCCAATTCAAAGCTACTCTTAATTAGGGAGGCAAGCAGTCATATGAACAATATAAAACAGATGATTGAAAAATAACAGCATCAAAGTACTATATAAAATTTAAGCTTCATGTTTCATATCTTTTTATAGATTTTTCTGTCAAATAAAGTTGGTAGAATAACAATGTCTCCATATAAGTTAGCCGGATAAAAAAAAGTAACATTTGCAATAGTGTTTTTGACCTATTTTGAAAGTGAGAAAAACATTATAGAAAGAGTTGACTTTTCTTTTCAACATAACCTATCCTAATGTCCTTCCTGTTTTCCCAAGCACAATGAAACTCATTAAATTGGTGTCTATTCATGTTCATGGTTTTATGATTTTCACCCCACATCCGTGGCCCTATAAGCAATATACACTGTAAGTTTTGGATTTTAAAATTTACATAAATATGGTCATGCTGTTCAAATCATTCTGTAACTTGCTGTGATCACACAACATTACCACTGAGACCCATCCATGCTGATATATGTTAATTGAGTATACACACGTCTTTGGAGAGATCCTCCCTCTTCTATAGGATAAGTTATTTTGTGTGTCCTTTCATAAAATACATCAGGGATTCTCAAGTGGAGCAATTTTGGCCAGGGCAGTGTCTGGAGCCACTGGGGGATGTGACACTGCCATCTAATGGGTAGAGGCCAGCGAAGCTGCTAAGCTTCCCACAGTGCACAGGACTGCTCCCACATTGAAGAAGCATCTGGGCCAAAATGATAACAGTGCCAAGAGAAATCCGTGGTATAAATAGAAACCATCTATTCTACATTCCTGAAGAACTCCTGAAAATGGGGAAGTAACCCAAATAGACCATTCAAGCCGAGATAGTACACATTCTGCCTGATGGATCATCAGAACTGTGTCTTCCATGCACTAGAGAATGTTTGCTTCTTACACATGGATTTTCAACGGTTTTATGGATAACCATTATTGCTTATTTTGGGGGGTTGTGTTTATGGGCATGTGTACTGTGTGTGTGTGTATTATGCTAGGAGAGAATACCCACAAGTTGGATCCTCTGTACTCTTCATATTGATAGGATAATATAAGGAGAATTAAACTAGATTTAAGGTAGCAAAGAGTAACCATATTTTAGGATCTCATACATGGTGTTAAAAGATAATTTTTAAATGATAAAATCATGATTCTCCTATAAAAAAGTAAACATTTGTTAAAGATTTTACTCTGCTCATTAAAAATTTGAAAAACTTTAAGGTATTAACCAGTTTAAAAGAGAATCCAAAGAATAGACACAAGGGCCAGGGATTTAGCTCAGTGGTTTTGCTGCCTGCTGCACAAGTGCAAGGACTCAAGTTTGAACCCTGGTACCAAAAGAAAAACAACAACAAAGAATAGACACAAATAGAGTGGACTCTTGACTTACAAACTCAATCGGTTTCCAAGGACTGGTTGTAACTCAAGTTGGTTGTAAGTCAATATAGCTGAGATCTGAATTTTTACCTGGGTACACACTATAGATAACAAAAGGCAGACTTAGGTCCATTAACCTAATTAACCCAAGTTGTTCGTGTGTCAGGACAGTCGTACCTTGAGGGTCCAATGTATAGGGGAAGAACAGTGAAATGAATGTGCAAATTGAGACAAGATTGGCTTTTCCATCATAGGAGAGAGAGAGACTGAGCTTCTCTCCTCTGCCAAACAGGAAATAATTTGGTGTTTATAAACAACAAATGCTTTGCATTTCTATCTATTATCAATCATTTACAAAGTTGTAAAACAGCTCCCAAAGAACAAGATAACCCAATAGGGAGTATGACTTCTTTTCCTGTAAAGGCATACATTTAAGAATGTATAGCCCAAACTTCAGAATATATGCAACCTGCTATTGTGATTATCATGTGTCAGCTGTGAAGCAAATACAGGATTTCCACTACCCCCAAGAGAATGGATGTTTCTTTTGTCAGTCATCATGGGAAGAACACATTCCAGGGCAGTAAAACAATGCCAGGCCCAGGTTGAGACAGTTTGGAGAACTTCCTTCTCTAAGGTGGGAAAAATTGGACCTCAGTCCCAAAGTAGGGAGGTACCCAGATTCGCCTGTCTCTCGCCTCCCTGATCTGCCTCCCTACCATAGGATGGATGTGGAAATGAGGCAGGGTTTCATAGTTTCAGTTTGGATGTGTCAGTTCTAAACCTATCTAA
Source organism: Heterocephalus glaber (assembly GCF_053883595.1). NCBI lineage: Eukaryota > Metazoa > Chordata > Mammalia > Rodentia > Bathyergidae > Heterocephalus > Heterocephalus glaber. The sequence goes on along the minus strand of NW_028258343.1, from coordinate 25,961,667 downwards.
TTCTCCTGGCTGTTGTAAATTATTCTGTTTTAAGTTTCTTTTCCTTGATTTTCAAGATAAAGTGGATGATTTTAGCACATTTTAGATATGAGGAATTTGGAGAAGGAATGACCTTGCTTGGAGACCATAATAGGATGACTCATCAGTGGTCATCAGGGGAAGACAGTGATATCCAGCAGCATTACTGTCCAGAAGAAAGACAAAAAGGCAGGGGTCAAAAGTGACTGGGCCTGAATATTCATTAGGCACTAACCTGGGGACATCAGAAATAGGGAAATAATTGGAGGAAGGACAGTTTTCTGCAGTTTTGCTGATTTGAGCTTACACCATGGAAGCTGGGCTTGAATCTGAAGTATGACTTTTGCTGTCAAAGATTATTAAAGTCTGAGACTCGTGTTACTGGTTGTGGGAACATTTTATAAACCAGAAAGATTGAAAATGCAATGATAAAGGTGATAGGATAAAAGGGTGCTTTTCTTCAGTTGTAAAATTCAGTTCCTAATTTGGTCTAGAAATGGTGAACAAACTCATATTGAATAGGTAACAAGACAATCAACAGCAAGAAAAAAATCAAGATCATGATGATCCAGTCTTCCAGAGGATTTAATCACCTGCCATTGGAATTACTATGCTTAAGACACCTTCTGCAGAATTCTTTGCATAAGCCTATTAGAGACAGTTCATGAAATGTGCTTCTCATTTTGTGCCACCTATTCAGATATAGGTTTGGCTTTATATTCATAAGTCCAAGACCACAGAAATTCACTCTTATTTTATTTAGTAAGAATTAGTATGCTAAGCCTAAATTTTACACTTCTCAGCCTGTCAAGGACAACTGTAGGTACATGATTAGCCCCCAGATGGGATTTGCATCAGAAAGGCAGCATGCCTGATAGAAAGGTCTGGAACCTTGGTCTTAAATTGCACCCTGACACCTACTAATTGAAAAATCTTGAATAATTTGAATCTCAATGGGTTTTTATTTAATCTTATTAAAATGAAGGGTTTAACCAGATGATTCTTGGGTTATTTTGTTTGTTTTTTTTTTGGTACTGGAGATCAAACTTGGGACCTTGTGTTTGCAAGGCAGGCAGTGGAACCACTGAGCTAAAATCCCTGATCCCTAACCAGATGATTCTTATTGGTTCATCTAGCTAAAGTTTCTTTGATTTTATAAAGCAGTTGTCCAGTATTCTTCCAGTTTTGCATGTGGCAGAGGAACAGATGTAACATATGGAAAGATAAGAGCCAAGAACTCTGACTTTTTCTCCACAAAGTTACCTACTAAACATCAAAGTGTTTGCATCTGATTTTTTAAATGACTTCAAATTTTGTCTTTTGTTCTCTTTACATCCATAGCTTTTTCACATACAGAGTAAACTAGTTAAATTAAGTCAAATAATAATAAGGAAATAATTGACATCTATCAAAACTATTAAAAACCAGGAAAATACATATGCTGGAAAAGCTATAGGAAAACTGCAGCACACACCCATGCTGATGTTACTGGCAAAACATTTTGAGGTGACATTTTGAATATACTTATCAAGTATCATAAACTTGTTTGACTTAGGAAACCCCCTATTCCAAAGTTATATTTAGGATTGTTCTATTTCTCCAATTCTAAGTTTCAACTTTAAAATTTAATATCAATTCAATAATGTTTTAAAAGGAAAAACCAAATATACTAAATTATTACTTGATACACAATAAAAGAATATGTATACCTTGGAATAAAAGAAGTATGAAAATATTAAAGGAGAAAAATCCATATACAAAAATATACTCAAAGCAGACTTAGCTTTTGTTTCTTTGATTTTTTTTTTTTTTTTTTGGTACTGGTGATCGAACTCGGGTCCTTGTGCTTGCGTAGCAGGTGGCAAAACCACTGAGCTAAATCCCTGGCCCAAATTAACCTGGGAAGTTGGATTGGTTGTTTTGTTTTGTTTTGGTACCAGGGATTGAACTTGGGTCCTTGTGCTTGCACAGCAGGTGGCAAAACCACTGAGCTAAATCCCTGGCCCTCTCCTTTGTTTTTTGAGATAGGATCTTGTGATGTAATCTAAAACAGCCTTATACTTACTATGTCGCTCAGACTGGTGCTGCACTCTCCAAAGTCCTCCTGTCTCAGCCTCTTGATTCTAGGATTATAGGCACCCCTCTGTGTGGCATAGAGCAGAGTTATTTATAATTTCAAAAAATAGCACTGGCATCTAGTAATAAGAAAATGATTAAATAAAACATGTAATATACAAATACAGTGGATGTAACACAGCTCTTAAAAATTCTACAAAAAAGTGAAAAAGGAGGCATAGTTCCAAATTATTGTTACAAAATCTGTAAAATGTATAAGTGCATAAAATATAGTTTTATCAACTTAGCAATATGTTCATATGGATAAAAATATTAAAAGATTTTAAACAAATGAGAAATTATGTCACTGAGATACTGGAATTGCATATACGTGTGTATTTTTAAATCTTTCATATAGTTAAAATGTTTCAATCACAAGTAAAATTTCTTAGAAACATTCATGTTTGTATTATACATATTTAAAGTGTACGACATGATGTTTTCACCTATAGTCCACCAAAAATATGTATGCATACTTCAGAAAAAAACATATAAATATTTTAATACTCAATTTATTGAGATATCATGAGATTAATGTAAGTTACCTTTGGCCTCTACCATTACAAGAGGTGCTCAAAGTGGTGTCTGTGCGCTTCCAGACATTTATTAGTATGGCAAACTGCTGGGTTTTAATGTTTGTAGTGCTTTGAAAACATTTAAAATTGTCGTTTTGGACTTACATCCTAATTTCAATGTTATCCTCACCATCAGGACTTCTACCATGCACCGCTACTTCAAAAATTTTTATTAATCTTTCAGATATTTGTAGTGCATCTATGAGTTGATTTTATCAGAGGGAGGGAGTTTCTTATCTCTTGTATCATTAATTGAGGCTTTCATACATGACTTGATAATTATTGGTTTCCCCTTAAAAATATTACACACTATTACACACACATGCACAGTGAGAGTCTTGTGAGCTCTCTACCCTGTGACACTCAACCAAAGCCTTATATAATTTTTCCTTTTTAATTTTTTTATTCTTTCTGAGAACCTTTGACATTTTTTACCATTGATTTTTTTTCTTTTTTGGTACCAAGAATTGAACTCAGGACCTTGCACTTGCCAGGCAGGTGAGGCACAATTGCGCTAACCCCTGGCCCCTACCTTCGAAATTTAAAACATTGGTTGCTTATACCCTGTTCCTGGATAGATTTGTCAGTTTTACTTTGGCTAGGGCTAGGTCTTTTCAAACCGACAATTGAATGTTTTCCCTCAACTTTTAAAAAACTTCCGTTTGTTCCGGAATCTTTTAAACATGCCAATAACCCATACACTGGATGTCTACTCTGTGGCTCTACCTGCTTTTTCTAAGCCGGCTAGGACATAGTCTTGGGGAAAACCTCCCCCACTCTGAGTCTGTACCTGCAGAAATCTGTACCACCAGGAGAGAGCTTGACCACAGCGCGCTGTGGGCCAGGCTGCTTCCCTCCCTTCCAACCTACAGCCGAACCAAAGGAACGAACGGAAACGTGAGGAGGCAAAGCCCGCAAAGCTTGTTCAGTACAGAGGGGTCTGGAGGACTGGGCCTCAATCACATTTTTTACATACGTCAGCTTTAGAAACCTCTCCCAGGACTGAGACTCCATCGCCGCAGTCTGGCGCCACAGCAGCAGGCGCACGGGAAGGTACTGCTAACGGTCGCCAAGTGTGCGCCAGTTGGGAAGGGCCCGGATGTTCTTATGACGCACGCCCAGTGTGGCGCAGGTACCAAAGAGTGCGCATGTGCAGGAAGTAGTACTGAAGGAGGCGCAAGAAAATGCCTTGACATCAACGCCTAGAGTCCTACAAGTTCAACTAGGCTGTAAGAGAACTTCAATAGTGGGGTTTTTTTATGGCAGTTTATCTGCCTGATCCAAGACCCCACCCAGGACCACACACTGCAATTTGCTATCGTGTCATTTTTCATTTTTCTTTATTAAGTTTTATTAGCACATTATTGCAGTACATAATGATTGAATTCCTCGTGGGGAGTTGGTACATGTACATAACACATCTTCATTCTTTTTCCATTCCTTTCCCTTCATCCTTTTTCTCCTCCATTCACGTCTTCGTCCCCTTCCCTTTTGCAAAAGATCTATCTCTCTGATTTCTATTTTATTTTCCTCTTTATTTATATTTTGGGTTTCTTATATAAGAGAAACTATGTCATATTTAAGCTTGTACGTCTGATTTATTTCACTTAACATTATGGTCTCAAGGTGCATCTATTTTCCTACAAATTTCCTACCAAGTTTCCTTCAAGATAATCCTTCTATATGACATAGTAATAATATGCTACTTGTGTAAAGACCATATTTTCTATATCCATTCATGCCTTGATGGACATAAAGGCTGCTTAGAAGATTTCTCTCTTATGAGTTGTGCTGCCATAATCAGTTTTTCAGTTTGTCTTTAATGACATACACATTTTGAGGTTGTTTTGTAGCATTTGGGATCCAACCCAGAGCTTCCTCCATGCTAGGCCAGTGCTCTACCACTGAGCTAAATCCCCAGGTCTGGCATTGACATTTTTTAAGAAGACAGTGTGGTTGTTTTGTATAATGTGTCCATCTATTCTGTGTTATCTCCTGTTATCTCAGAATCAGGTTATGAATTGGTGGTAGAAGTTCATACGTGATGAGGTTTGCATCCCTGTGGCTGTGTTGTCTCAGAAGGCATGCCATAGGACTTGGTGTTGACTAATCTTTTGGTTGAGGTGGTGTCTTCCAGCTTTCTCCATTATAAAGATACCTTTTCCCCCATTGCAGTTATGGACCTTTTTTTTTTAGATTCCTGTTCCCCATGGAATCTCTGTAGGGTCTTTTATTACAGCATGTCAAATATCAATCTCTTTAACTTTACCCCTGCCTTGCTCTTATTAAATTCCCTCTCCAAGTTGGCAGTCTTATTACCCACCCAGAACCTCCAGCTAGAAACCTCAGGGGTCTTTAATTTCTCCTTGTCCATACGGAGCCAAGAGGTCCTAGTGATTCTCAGAAACATCTCCCAAATCAGACACCTTTTCTACTCTAATAATTTAACAGGCTAAGGGACTATATTGGGTGATGATTTAGGCAATATATTGTCTTAGAAAGAGGATGGGATGTGTACATTTATGCCCAGGGACAGTTGGAACAGTGTAACAGACACTTTTTGTCATGCATAGTTGTAGGAACATCCCAGCTTATTTTGGGAGAACACCTCCATCTTCAACCCAAGACCTCTAATCTGTACTTTCAGGAGTGGATTTTTTCAGATTAAACTAAATAAGGACAGTCATTTCCATGGTTATACAGGTTGGTTATGAATAAATCATTTACAAAAGGCCAATCAGAACAAATGTGAAGAATGTTATATGAAATGATGGAAATGCAAGTCTTCTCATCTTGGGAAATCATCTGAGAGCTGCTATGGCCCAAGGGAAGCCTGCAATAGATAAGAGAAGGTATGCTGAAGAACCCAGAAGTGAAGAAAAGTCTGAGGAAGGAGAACAACACAGTGAATGCTGGAAGTTTCATTCAGTTCACAGTGCCCAGCCATCCAGGCACATGGTTGCTTCTGCAGCCATGATGCACAAAGGCCTAAGGACTGCTTGGAGCCAGTGGTAGAACTTTGTGTCATCTACAGGGTGCTGTTTTCACAGGTATGCAGAACACAAGAGTTGAGTCAGGAAGGCTTCCACCCAAATTTCCAAAGAAGGCCTGGCAGGCCAGGCTGGGTGTCCCTGAGAGGGCAGTGCATGCAGCTGTGAGAGTTCAGCCAAAGGTGCACTGGAGAACCCAGGATGAGGGTGCAGTCAGGAACATGGAACACCTGCAGAAAGCCAAGCACCCAAACATGTAACCCTCATCTAATCAGGAAGGAAACATCAGGAAAACTTAAATTGAGGGACATTCTATAAGATATCAGCTCAGTCATCCTCAAAACTGTCAGCTCATACAAAACAAAAAAAGGAAAAATTGTGAAAACATCAGTCAAGAGGCGTCTGAGGGATGCAACAATGAAATGCAATGTGGCAGCCCGGACGGGACTGCAGATTGCTGTGGAGACCAAGTGGTGAAGGTGGATCTTAGGTAGTAATTATACATCAATATTTGCTCACTCCTTGTACAGGATGTACTAGACTAAGGGATGACATTAATAACAGGAAATGGAAGAACTGGGTGGCCATCTTAATTGTATATAAATCTAAAACTCATCATGTATATAAGCTGTACTACGAGTTGTTGTTGTTTTGGTATTTTTGGTTTTTCCTTCTTTTGGTACCGGGGATTGAACTCAGGACCTTGTGCTGGTGAAGCAGGCATGGTGCCACTGAGCTAAATCCCCGGCCCTTCAAGCTCTGTTATGTACATGTAGCCACTCCTCAAATGATTGTGAACTGCACAATAAAAATAAACAACCATGTAAACTGTAGGCCTGCTTTCTAACACTGAATCTCCCACCCTCAGCCATAATAGAAGCCTAAATATACTCCAAAACCTCAACTAAATCCCAAGAAAAACCGCAACCCAAAGTGTACCTTGCCCCTTGGTCCCGAGCCACTTCCTCACCCTAACTGTAGCGAAACTTTGAGGATGCGACCTCACTTCCTTGGTAATAGAACCCAGCGAAACTGGGTGCCCTTCTGAAGCTGTCTCCCATCCTGGCCCCTTGGAGGGAGACAGAGAAGAGGGGAGGATGAGCTGCTGCCATTTTCCCACTTCCCGAAGGTCTAGCCACAGAAAGGACCGCAATCCGAGCCTTTTCCGACCTTGGCTCGGCTCTGGCCACAGATGTTTCTGGCTAATGTTCAGGAGGAACCCACATGTGAGAGGGGCAGCCCAGTGCCCATCCTGGACGTCAGTGCCAGCCGTGAGCTCTCATGGGCAGTGCTTCCCCTCATGCTCAGGGTATGCAAGGGCCCTGCTTGGACAGGGTCAGGCTGTGAGGTGTCAGAGCTCTGTCCCACCGCCCCAACCCCCCGCAGCCCCCACTTCATAGCTGGAGGTACAGCAAACATTGCGGCCTGCTAGGGTATGGATTGTTTTGGACTACTTGGCTTGGAGCCCAGCCCCGAGCGCTCAGGTGCACGGAGTTTTGTGCCTGCCTCGCTCAGAAAGGATCATCAGTGTGAAGTGGAAACCCATGTTAGCATTAGCCTAATGGGACAAAGTCAGCCGAGGCTAGGACAGTCACAGAGGGCCTGGGGTGGGGTCAGCTTTCCTCTATACCGAGGCACAGAGGGCCACACAAGACACGACGCTGTCTCAGAGAGGCAGGGTGGAAGAAAAGCCCGGGCCTCTGACTCTGCTGCTCACTCGTCTCTCCCCAGCAACACCTCTCCCACTTTGGAAACCTGGTCCGAATGGCACCATCCACCGGACATTCCCCAAATCAAGATCAAAAGGGCCGGCTTGCAAGTGAACTCACCTGGAGCAGACATGGAGCCTCCCTTGTGCCTTCCCCTTGCTCAGGTGGAATATCTAGAGCCCCACGAGGCCGAAACAGATGGTGAGGGCCACAGCAGTCCGGAAGGCTTTCATGGCTTTTGCTTGGGCATTGGAATCCCCCAAATGGCCAGGATGTCTTTCCTATGCTCTGCAGGGAGCTGGCAAGTGACTGACACTGCTGAGCTTTCCTCCTCCTAGCTCTGGCTCCATGTCCAGAACACCATGGGCCTGCTCTGCAGCCAGAGCCAGCACCAGAGAAAGAGCCTCCTCTGGAGACACAGAAGCAGAAGCCAGCTCCACAGCATTCCTGCCTCTCTGCTGCCACTGACAAGGACAGGTCCTTGCAGAAGGTGCTCTTAGCTTTCTCCCCAAGCTGCTGGCAGAGCAGCTGAACTTCATTGATGTAGTGAGCAGCTGAGCTCAGTGGGGTGGGGTGGGGTGGGGTGGGGTGGGGTGGGGCGGGGGCCAACCATCCTTCTCGCACTGATCTCCTCAGGCCTGACATTCCCAGTTGACCAGATCAAAGTTCCTTCTTCTACCAACTGCATCACCTATACTTGTCTCTCAGCCCTAAGCCACTCCTGTCCTTGGGTGGAGGTCGACAGTAGAGACAGGGCACTCACATGCCCGCTTCACACAGTGACTGTGATGTCAACTGCGATTGGACAATTGGGAAACACGGCGGGGAGTCAGACCAACTGGCCGAGGAGGGTGTGCCCTGAGGTGCAGGCAGGACCATGTGTCACCTTGCCATCATCCCAGGAGACCTGGCCAACCTTGTCACTTTGTTGGCATTTGAGATTCATGGGTTCTACAGCACACACCCACACAGAGCCCCCAGTCATAGCTGTCCCAGGAAATGTGCCACTGACCTGGGCAAAGGAGCAGAGGGCAGGTGAGGTTGGAAAGAAGACAATACCTCTGAATGAGCGGGACTGAGATGTCTGCTTGTGCTGGAGGTTTGGGAGGATGGGCATGGGGACAATGCCACTGATTTTCACGTCAGTGCTAGGTCCTAGGTCAGAAGTTGGACATCACTAGTGGGCAGTGGAGGAAAACCAGCTATTTGCAGAAGTCTCTGTCCATATCTGCAGCTTCCTGATGTCCAGCTCAGGCCACGGCCACCTGCCTGTGGATGGCTGAAGCCATCGACTCTCTGGGGTGGGTTCTGCCCACGTGTTGCTGTCTTCCTCCACAGGAGCTGTTCAAGAATGTGGTGCCCTGGGACTGCCTGGGCTCCATCTGGACCCCAAGAAACAAAAAGAGCAAAGAACATGTGGCACCCACTGTTCAGGTCACTATCACATATTTTAATCAGGTGGCCAACTGCACAATCACCTCCTGCTTTGGGGGTCCCAGCACGAGGGCTGGAGACAGAGCCAGGGTGGTAGATTACTGGATCTGGATGGCCAAGCTAAGTGGCAAGAGGGTGCTGCCAATTTCCTCTGGACATCTCCAATCTGCCTCTTTTCCTCCGTCAGCTCTTGGGACTGTAGGCTCTTTTCTAAGATGTTGCATGATCCCTAGTGCCTCCTTTTCATGGGGACCCTAACCTAGACTCATAGGTCATGTGATGTGGTGGGTGTTGTCATGTGATCTAAGCTTCTTTGAGTTTCACTAAAATCCTCCTCCCTGAAAGATAGCCTATTTAATAATTGGTGTTGGAACAACCGGATTTCAACCTGCCAAAGATTCAAACTAGACCCATACCTATCACCATGCACTAAACTAAGATCAAAGTGGATTAAATATCTAAGTATTGAGACAGAAACACTAAACTTGCTGGAAGATATATTAGGTAGAACTCTGTAAGACATTGGCATAGGAAAAGACTTCATGAACAAAACCTCACCAGCCCAGGAACTAGCAGAAAGAATCAACTACTGGGATCTCATCTTATTAAGAAGCTTCTCCACTGGAAAAGCAACCACCAACAGAGCTAACAGATAACCCACAATATGGGAAAAAATTTTAGCAACTGTACCTCAGACAAAGGACTGCTATCTAGAATATATAAAGAATTGAAAACTATCAGACCCCCCAAATTCAAAGACCCAATTCAAAAATGGGCATCTGAAATGAACAGACATTTCTGACAAAGAAGTAAAAGCAGCAAAATATATGAAAAAATGTTCAACATCACTCTTCATTTGAGAGATGCAGATGAAAACAACACTGAGATTCCACCTCACACCAGAAAGAACTGACTGCTATCAAGAAATTGTCCAATAACAAATGCTGGTGGGGTTGTGGGGAGAAAGGGATGCTTCTCCATTGTTGGTGGGAGTGTAGACTGGTGTAACCACTGTGGAAGTCAGTATGGAGATACCTCAAAGAACTAGGACTGGAAGTCCTATTTGACCCAGCTATTCCCCTGCTGGGTATCTTCCCAAAAGAATGAAAAGAATCATACCACAGTGATATATGTGCACCCATGTTCATAGAAGCACAGTTTGTAATAGCTAAAGCTAGGCAGCAGCCCAAATGCCCATCAACTGGGAACTGGATAAAGAAGATGTGGGTTTTTTTATAAAATGGAGTACTACTCAGCCATAAAGAATGAGAAACTAGAGACATTTATAGCTAAATGGATTCATATTGAGTCCATCCTCTTAAGTGAAACAAATAGGACACATGTGTGTAAATACCAAATAGTTTCTCTAGTGTGAGAAACTGATTGTGTAAACAAGGATTAAAATGATTAAAATGAATAATTGATAATTTGAAATAGGAAAAAAGGTCCAAAGACGAAGGAGTGAAGTTAGGGGAAGGGGAAAGGAAAAGAGGGAAAGGAAAAACTATGAGAAAAGAAAAAAAAAAGCAAACAATGTCTATGTAAATAGGGAAGGGTGGAGGGGGTGAAGGGCGCACAGGGAATGGGGGAAAATATAAGAACCAAGATGCATCATGTACAGGTACAAACACCCAATGGTAAATGTAAATGAATTGTATACCTAAAATGTACCAATGAAAGAACTGAAAACAATAACATAAAATAAAATAAAAACTCTTCCTCCCTGAGAGTGCTGTCATTTGGGCCCAGTTAGTCCCTGCCATGGCTCCCTGGGCATCATCTCACCCAGGAGGGGAAAGGCAGCTGAGGTAGCTGAAATTGGAACAGGTTGATCTCCAGCTGCCCCACCCTACATGCAATGGTTTCCTCCCTTCTCTCCCTAGGAGTGCCTAAGGCTCAGGAACCTCTCACTCATGCCATCATCTCTGCTCTGCAGAGCACACTGGTCCATCGGCTGAGTAGCACCTGGGGAGAGGTATCCAGGTGGGCCTGGCTTTCTCCATAGCGACACTGGGGCACACAAGGGCCTGTCTATTGTAATAGATCTGACTCTGCCTCCTACATGACCCTGGGAGGGGTTGGGAAGCCAGGGACACAGCAGGGAGCCATCACCTTGTAGGTGGGATCCCTAAGCTTCCCTCCACTCACTTCCCTGGGTTTCTGACTCAGGTTACTATCTTAGTTTCTTTTCTCTTTGCTGAGACAAAATAACCCACATCCAAAGTTAAAGGAGGAAAGGTTTAATTTCCTCACAGTTTGTAGTTAGTCTAAAGTTGTCTGGCTCCAAGGAAGGGAGAATGGCAGAGGAATGTTGGAGAGGAGAAGCAGTTGATGGCAGGGTAAGGCAGGCCTAAAGAAGCAAAACAGCAAAGTAGTGAGGATGCAGCCAGCAGCAAGCAACAACAGCAGCCCTCTTCCGGTCCCTTACATTCTGTCCAGGATGCACACCATTCAGGTGGGTCACGCCCACAGCCAGGGTGGGCCTTGCCCTTATGTACACCCTGAATTATGCCAAACCAATGAATGGACTCATTTAGTAAGCACACTCCATTGATCCCAGCATCACACCCTCTGGATCCAGCCACCTCTCAGAAGCATGACTTGCCCCCACACGGGGCTCTGAGGGGACAAATAGACACAAGCCATAAGAGTTACTTAACTGCCAGGCACAGTTGTACACAAGGGTCTTTCAAGTGAGCACTAGAGAGCAACAGAACTGTTTGCCCAGCTGAAACCATAACTGCCAAACCTGACCAAACAGATGATCAGTGGAAATGGGGAGGGGACCCAGAGGGTCAAAGGAAAGGTCCCATCCCAGTCCTGGGGCTCTCATACATTTTAGATGAACCCAGCTAGAATCGCTCACTCAGACAGGTTGCGTCCTCTGGGTTCTCAAATAAAATGAATTTGAACTCACATACCTCCTATTATTCTGCAATTCCTCCTCACTGTTTCCCATCTCAAACAGGAAAAGCTTCAAAAATTTCAATAAGTTGTGTGCCAAGGACAAGTAGAGAGCAGGAATCTGCTCATGAAGGTAATTTTGAGGCTCAGATCTGGGGTGAAAGTGTTTGAAACAGAGAGAAAGGGGTGAAATTGGAAAAGGTTCTGTGCCAGATGGGATTGTTTTTCTCATTTGAAGCTTGAGAAATTCCAGTTGTATCTTCTGGAATCAGAGGACTGGCTGTATCTGTCTTTTTTTAAGTTGAAGGCCTGGGGGCACATGAGGCTTAAGGGATGTCGCTGGGCTCTCCAGGGAGGGTGGATGAGCTGGCAGAATCAGCAGGTCTCTGGCTGCCATGCTGGTCCCTCCTGCTGGAAAGTGGCTTCCCCCATGCAGTTGGCTGGAGGTGGTAAGGCTTCCTTACTCCAGCAACTTGGCCCACAATATTTTAGGAAATCAGGACCTGTTCCTCTTCCATCTTCACTAAAGCTCTGACAGAAGGGGACACCCTGACTATAGCGGAGAAATCCCACTGGGACAGGTGGTCAAGGGGAAGCTCAGCTCCTGTGCTAGTGGGTACACTTGGGACTGATTCATGGGTGTGCTGTCACTCCCCTCTGCTCCTTTGCTCACACTGATGGGTCTTCAGATTCCTACTTCAGTGTCCAGTTGGCAGCAACACTGTCTCCTGATGGATGTTAGAACTATCTCGAGGATGCATGTATTCAATAGTAGATCCTAACTGATCCGATCTCAGAGCCCATTTCCCAAGGAAATATGTCCTCATCACTCAGAGTTGACAACTTGGGAGGTCACATTCTCCGTGGCTGAGCAGAGGCTCTGTCAAAAGAACTCCCTTGGGGGATTCATAGGAGGAGGTGAACTTGGGCATGGCCTCCCATCTAGCTGTGGGGCAGAGACTGCAGGGGTCCGGGACAGGCAGGAGCTTCTCAAACATGCTATCTGAGACCCGCTGCTCTATTCCATTGTGCATGGGCATGGAAGGGTCTCCAGACACTCATCAGGAGCTCAGAGGAGGGGACAGTGGTCAGGGCTGGTGCTGGGACATTGGGTGAAAGGAGCTGAGCTTTTACTTCCAGTGGGTGAGAGGAGCTAGCTTCCCTTTTACTGCTCTGGGAGAGTCTTTGTGCAGGCAGCACAGTGTGGCAAGGAGCGAAAGTTGAGGTGCTTCCTCCTGGATGCTCCTCAGAGTGGTGAGGATTTCAGCAATAATTATGTAACATGGAGCCCTCAGGAGGTGCTGTGAGGCAGGTGCATGTTGAGATGGGGAAGCATGCTCAGGGTTTCCAGACCACACACCCAGGGTGACAAAGCAAGGCAGCATGGAAGCTGGGAGTGAATGGCCAAGCATAGTCGAGTAGTAACAGAGCTGTACCAGCTGACAGGAGCCAGCTGTGCGGGGTCTCAGCTCAGGGAGACAGTTTTATAAGGGCAGAAAAGTCTCCACATCCCTATCTAACCTGGCAGGAGGGGCTCTCCAAGAAGCCCACCCTGGAGAATGACCCCCAGAGAGCCCAGATGAGGCAGCAGCAGCAGAAGAAGGTGACTGTCCAGGGGTAGGGAAGGTCCCAGGAGTCAGAGGACAGGAGAGCCTCCCTTCCTTCCAGGACATTCCACACCCAGAGAGCAGGGCACCTTCCTCCTCCAGCCTTTCTCTGCTGTGCTGGAGATGCCTCCATCAGAGAGGCCAGAGCAAGACCCTGGAAGGGCTGCACACACAGCACATATGGGCTAGAGCTGGAGATGGGCACAGCATCGTGTGACCCACACCAGTCATCCCCATGGAAGCCAGGCAGGGTGGCACATGCCTGCAACCACAGCACTCTGGGAGGCAGAGGCACAAGGATCACAAGTTCGTGCCCAGTTTAGGCAACATGATGACTTAGGAGGTCCCTGTCCCTGGGTGAACAATAGAAAAGGCTGGGGATGTAGCATGATGCAAAGGAGCTAGTTCCAGTCCTCAGTATGAAATAAGAAAATCAGCACCAGGGAGGTAACTCAGGGTGTTTGGTGTCACAGGAAGCCCAGCAGGAAGATGGGAGGGAGAGAATTGGAAGGACTTAGTTCAGAGTCCCAGAGGTGTGGGAGACAGGTGTGTGCAGGTTCAGGGGGACTTCCACACTCTAAGTGGGAGTGGGGCTGGGTGCTCATCCTCTCCACCCCCTGATGGCACAGGGTTCTATCCCCTTCCTTGGCACATTCCTCACTGACCTGGTGATGCTGGACACGGCGATGAAGGATTACCTGGATGTGAGTGACCCTCGGGCAGCAGCTTTGGGAACAGGATCCTGGGGCTTGGAAGGGAAGGCCCCTGTGTTGAACCTTCAGGTCCTGGCACTCGGCAACCTGCTGCTATGAGGGAGATCCTCACACCTGGCCCTGGGTGCTGGAGGCTCCAAGTCCATCCTGCCTAGGGGTGAAGCACCCTCCACAATGACCCCAAGTCCCTCTTTTCCAAATCCTGAAGCCGTGGAGCTGCCTGGCTGCAAAGCTGCAGCGGCCCTTGACTGAGCTGGACTCAGTCTCTCCTTAAGGTGGAGTCCAAGGGAGGAGAGAGAAGGTGGGGCCCCAAGGCCAGGAAGCACCTCTGTGGCCAGTACTCCTTTCCTCTCCGAGGCCTCAGTTTCCCTGTCTGACACCAACTGCCATTTGGATTTATGTCCCTCAGCCTCAGCTCCCCTGTGCGTCCTCTGCAGAGCCCAAACCTGCCTGGGGTCCTCGTCCTTCTCCATGCACTCCTGGTCCCAGGGGACCCTGCCACGATTCCAACAGGACCAAGGCTGGGGTGGGCTATTCATGGCTCAGGCTTTCTCATGTGCTTTTGCTATCTGCCTTGCAGGGCAATCTTGGCAACTTGGAGAAAACAAAGAAGGTAAGCAGCTGTGTCCTGCACTTCCAGGAGGGTGGGAAGGCAGAATTCAGAAACCTCCTGGGCTGGACGCTCCTTGGCTTCACCCTCTGCATTGTGCCTTATTAGGAGGGTTTTGTACACACAGAAAGATGAAAACCATCCCGATGGAGTGTGTGCACAGGAGACTGGACCCGACACATGGACAACTGCCTGGACATGGGGCAGTTTCGGCCCACGTCTGAGAACAGCTTAGGGCTCGGGTGGGATTGAGAGGATGGGGGGACAATTAAGGGAAAGCCCTGCAGACCAGCCCTGAACTCTTCCCTCCTTGCTCACGGCCCTCACCTCGTGTCCAGTGCCAGCCCTCTCAGAACCCATCTGTTCCTCTTGCCCCAGGAAGCCAAAATTCTTCAGGAGATGCAGCTGTTCCCGGTGGCAGCAAGGAAATATAATTTTCAGTGTGAGGAAAATGTTGAGGTCTGGTTCCACTCGAGGGAGTGGCTCAGTGAGAATGAGGGGTGAGGCCAGGCAGGACTCATGTGAAAGCCCAGGGTTGGGGGGCTCTCCCTGGCTGCCCGCTGCGGAGAGCCTGTGGCCACGGCTCCAGTGTCAGCCACAGACCCTGCTGCAAGGAGGCTGCAGAGGCAGCAGGACTCGGGCTGCTGGGCGGGCACTGGGAGGGAGACTCCAGGTGGGGCTCTCGGTGGACTCACAGATTCCTCTCTGTCCTGCAGCTACAACCTGTCCTGCCTTCTGGAGCCCCGAGCCCAGCAGGAGAGCAGCACTCTCGGGCACAGGAAGACTTCATCCTAAGTCTCAGGAACCCCTGAAGGCCCGCGCCATCAGGCCCAGACAGGCTCGGCACTCAGTGAAGCCTGGGCTCTGAGCTCCCAACAGAGCTGGCTGTCATGTCCAGCTCCACTCTGACCAGCCTGGGATCAGGGTGGGGCGTCTCACCACTGTTCCTCAAGCCCCATTGTCACCAATTTGATTGGCCCTTCCAATGCCTTTTTCCTTTTTACATATCTTATTTACTCTGTGCTTCTTTTGTTTCTCAGTGTTTTTATTCAAATTAATATAGATAAGTTATACATTGTGTTTTCCGCTTTTTGTGATTTTTTTTCACTTTAGGCCATATAGTCTATAGGTCACTATAGGTCAATGGAGAACATTCCTTATGAATGTATTTCATTTTCTGCTATTAAATTTGAGTCTATCTGTCCATCCATCTATACCACAGTCATGAAACATCTTTACAGCTTGCAGCTATTATAAAACCTGAACTGAGGCCAGGTGCATGAGCTTCTTGATCTCTTCCTTCAGGAGGTTTACTGGACCACATGTGGTGTCTGTCTGTTTCTCTCATCTATGCTTTCTTGCATGGGTTTTAGAAACCAGCTTCCAGCTGTCTAGTGCTACAGTGTCAGCCTCTCTTTGCAGTGTTCCCATATTCATGATGTTTCAGCACCACAGATCAGTTAAATCCTCAAAGAACACAGCCCAAGCTTCCACTGCCTCAGGGTATCACCAGGGAAAAGGCATAAATGTTAATTGTTTATGCTAGGTCAAACCCTTCTCCCACTCTTTCAAAATTGGACTGAAGAAAACATTTCCAAATTTACTTTAGAGGCACAATGTACCCTGGTACCTAAGCCAGACAAGGGTGTACAGGAAAATTATAACCCAACATCCATCATAAACATATATACAGAAATTCTAAACACAATTCTAGCAAGCTAAACTTGGCAGTATATTGCCAGGGCCATTTACATGATCATGTGGAGTTTATCCTTGTGATGCCATGATGTCTGAACACATTCAAGTCAGGAAATGTGGTGCCGCACAATAACAGAATAAAGGGGCAAACACCTAAACGGTCACCTCACCTGACACAGAAGGAACGTGTGCTAACATTATGCATCTTTTTATGATAGATGCTCTAAGCAAATCGAGTACAGAAATGTAAGACAACACAATGGAGGCCATTATCACAAGCCCACAGCTGGCATCACGCTCAGTGGTGAAAAGTTGAAAGCCTTGAATGTGGGAAACAGGACAAGGATACTCATCATCAACAATTCTTCTCAACATGGTGCTAGAAATGCAAGTCAGAGCAATGAAGAAAGCAAAAGAAATAAAAGTCATCCAGACAGAAAACTGCTGAAGAGCCTTTGTCACTCTTTAGACAGGATCAAAAGCTGTTAAAACAAATGCAGTGAAGTTGCAGGACACAAACCAACATACAAAGTGACACATGCAATGCACAAAAGAAATCAAGAGAACAATCTCTTTAATGAGCCACAAAAAAGAAAATAAAAACTTGGCCCTTTTTGAGGACTTGTCCTGGTTTCAGAAGCCACTCTGGCTTCAGGATGTGGACAGACCTCTCAGTGCCACACACAGGACAACCATGGTGGCAGGAAGGAAAGGAAGGAAGGAAGGAAGAGAGAGAGAGAGAGAGAAAGAAAGGAAGAGAGAAAGAAAGAAAGAAAGAAAGAAAGAAAGAAAGAAAGAAAGAAAGAAAGAAAGAAAGAAAGAAAAGAAGGAAGGAAGGAAAATACTAGGAGTCTTTCCCTACACACTTGACTTCCAGGCACAGGGCTTGGTCCATTTTCTGGCCCCCTCCCAGGGTGTTGGGGTCACCAGAATATTTACATCACTGAGCCAAATTCATGCTGGACTCAAGCCCTCTCTTTCTGTCCAAGCCCTGAAAGTCCAGTATAAACGTATGCCCAGCCTTGGTAGGAAGTTCTCCACCCTTACAAGCTAGTGGGAAGTTTACATTGTTTTATTTGTTCTTCTTTTCAAAATTCCAGGCCTTGGACAATGAGCAGGGCTGTGTGGATGGACAGGATAAAGAAGGACTGTGACAGCAGTAATTTCCGGGGTAGCCCTCCTCCGATGTTGATATCAGAAGTAGTACTGCTAGGGCCCCTTGTCTATTCCTATGGACTGCCTCGGCCTCCCTGACCGCACCAAGGCGCATGTGTGTGCTGCATTGGCCGATCCAGGCTCACCTGACCCCAAACCTCGACCGGTTTTAGCACTTTGTTGTCACTGAGACACATTCCCTGACATCCACTGGAAGGAGCACAGATTTGTGGCCGACGGGGTCCTCTGCGTGGGTCCCCTGCACAGAAGTCTTCAGCGGGGTGCCCGGGGCACCAGGTCTCCAGGGTGTCTACATGGACCAGCTCCCTGGCACATGCGTCCTCCACGCGCCGATTTGGACATGCAGGGGACCCCGGCCCAGAGTCCTCCCTTCCTTCAGAGGTGCCTAGCCCTGCCCTATCCCCAAGCCCTGCTCTCAGCCACCGGGCCCAAGCGCCTGCGGTTTCTGAGGGCGACTTCAGCAGGTGGTCCCCGGAAGCGGGGCCAGGACAGCACGGCAACGGCTACAGGCAGAGGACAGCGTGCCAGGCTGCACTGGACAAGGCGAGGGGCACTGTCATCAGGGTGCCCAGGGCCGGAGTGCCCCGCCGTCCCGGCTGCATGTGGCTCTGTGGCACAGTGAGGACCTCCGCCAGTCACAGTCCAGACACTGCAGCACCCCTGGGAGGCCCGAGCCCCCTGCCACTCCCCGCGGTCTCCACGAGGCCCGCTCACCCCCTGCTGGTCCCCGGGCGCCACTGCATCCTCCTGGGCCTGGCTCTGGGCTCAAACTGGGTGTGGCTTCCGTGCTACAGGAGCCCCAGCTCTGGGCTCGCCGGTGTCCACACTCGCGTGGCCGCGAGGCCGAAATGGCTTCCTCCTCAGGCGGGACCCGGCATCTCCTGGGTGTGGAGAACACCTTAAAATAAGATGGAATTGTATAACCCTAAGTGTGCTGTAACCCTAAAGTGTGCTGTGACTTTAAGAGTGCTGTAACCTAAGTATAATACAATCATAAGAGTGATGTGTAACCATAAAATATGAAAGTAATGAAAGTAGAACCTTAAGTGGTAGGGAACTGATAAGGGTGTAGCCCGAACTGGACGGGGTGTACCCCAAATTGGGCAGAGTATCGCCCAAGCTGGACAGTGTGATAAGTCTGAACCAATACCACAAACGCCCAGCTAGAATAGTATAAAAGGAGCTGAAGACCCCAAGCAAGTCGACGATCCGTCCCACCGACCAGTTGGCCAGTCAATCTGATGATCTGGCCACCGACCGAGACATCTGCACACCTGATCCCGCTGGGAGGAGCATCGCCGCCGACCAGAGGAGACCAGAGGACAAGGCAAGCGGAGAGGCAGACAGCCTAGCGCAGACTTGACGCCCTTCATCTACGGATCGGACCCTCTGACCCTACGGGAGGAAATGTCACGCTCCCATAAGGACTTGCACAGTACAGGTACAGGGACATGGTAATTGGCAGACTTAATATTGTGTGGTAATTGTATTGAAATGAATTAGGATAATATAAGATAAGTGTGTGAATTGCCATCTGAGTCCGAGTCCTCTTTACCCACGGTACTTGCTCGCAACACTGGGGCCCGGCCAGGCTGGGCTGGAACCACCCACGAAGCCTTGGTCCCAGCACCTCAGGGACCACGGTCACCACGCGGGCTCGGGCGCCCCCTGCTGGCCGCACAGGCTCGCTGCATGCTTTCTCCGTCGGCACCCAGGGGAGCGTGGAACTTCCGGGGCACAGAAGCCCAGAAGAGGCAGCTCCCCTACAGGCCGCCTCCCAGACCAGGACAGCGGGGACACTGCCACGCAGAGGACCGCGTGGAAGCCAGGAGAGCGGCTCAGAGCGCAGGTGACCAGGAAGGGAGGAAGAGAGGATCAATTTCCAACAAAGCTACCAATAGCTGCCATGTGCTAGATACCATGATGTTCTACAGCAGGATGTCAAGCAAGTTCAGTACATGATGTGATGTTCACACACATGACAGTGTTAAACATGTGAGCATATGCATACTCTTAGAATTTGAGGATATTGGTCTATCATTATCCTTTAGCTAGCAGGAACCTGAACTAAGTTTAACTAAGTTTTTAAAACTCAAGCTGAACCTTGCAGGGTTTTCCACTTTTATCCTTGTAACAATATTTTCTCCCAGACTACATATAGATTTGCGTTTTAGAAAAATCAGTACCCTGAATTTTCCTGGAGCGTGGTGAACCTTTGGGTTATACCTACATATGCTTATCTGTGTGTAGAGCTTCCTTCATATTTTGACTCGTCTTTTTCTCTTCACAGGAGCATTGCTATATTCCTAAGGTCAGTTCTATATTTCCAGTTTTCTGTGTCTTCCTCATCCCCATCACATTCTCATGACTGTTCTTTTTCTTTACACTGTACATATTTTCTAATCTTGGTTTCCAAATATGTGCTCTTTATGGCCTCCAATATGAATTTCTACTCTGCCTTTACTGTTTTGGTGTTATTTATCCTTATATACATTTAAACATACCCTAGCTTTATGCTCATTCTTTTTTTTTTTTTTTGTACCAGGGATCGAACTCAGGACCTTGCGCTTGCGAGGCAGGCGCCAGAACCACTGAGCTCAATCCCCAGCCCAATGCTCATTAATATAAGTCAATTTTGATTATAAGAAATCCGCTTCATGAGAACTTTCTTTTAATACCTGTACTTTGGCTAATGAGGCAGATCTTCAGATTTTTGTTTGCTTCTTGAAGTATGATTTAAACTTGATATCGCTCACCCTTTTTAGGTATACAGTCTTGTGAATTTTGACACATGTATGCAGCCCTTAAACACTATCACAAATACATATATTACACATTTCAATTAGTCCTTACTAGATCTTAACCCTTTACCCTTAGCTCTAGTGACCACATATCTGATTTGTCTTTATCATTTTATAGTTTCTTTCAGAATATGATATAAGGTGCTACTTTTGAGTCTGAGTTTCTCATATAGCACAATGCCATCAAGAGTTATAATTTTGTTGCATATGTCAATAGTTTGTTTCTTTTCCGCAGGGATATTCAGAGTGAAAAACATCAATGAAGAGTACATAGGAAGCCAGTAGATAAAAAAATGGGTGGGTAATGCTTAAGTTTCATGAGATGTACTTCAAGAAAGCTTGGTTTCTGATGGAGAGCAGAGAAGAAAGGGGTTTAATGACACAAAAATTAGCAACCAAGGGATTGTGGAGAAAGCACTACTGTTACATTAGGATTCCACAGAACAAGAAGTAAAGAAAACACCACTGGAGACAGCCCCCAATTCAGAGCAGTATGAAAGGGCTTGAAAGGAGGGTTAGCCCTGCATGGTTAACATATTTACAGCAGGATCATAGTTTAGAAGTCTTGCTGCCAGGTGGCTTAAACCATTGATGGTACATGTACGACTGTCCCATCAGGTGGTTTTTTTATTAATTGTACTGGTAAAAATATCAATGAAAGTGATTAGATCTGTTTGTATCACCAGTGGTACAAGCTGCCTAATAGGACAGTCATGCATTTACCATTGGTGGTTCAAGCTGATGGTAACATGTTAAACTCCAAGGTTAACAGCTGGCAGTCCTGGCAGACTCCTAGAGTAGTTTGCTTCTTTTTGTCTTTAGTAGTATTCTTTTGTGAATATATCACAATTTGCTCATCTATTCATCACCTGGTCGACATTTTGGTTCTTTCTAGTTTTTAGGGATTTTGACTAAAGCAATTACAAACATTCAGGTACACATTCATGTATTTATTTCTCCTAGGTAAAAAGAACTAGGTAGCATTTCTAGGTTGTATCACAAGTGCAGATTTGATTTTATAAGAAGCTACCAAACTGTTTTAAAGTGGCTGGATCATTTTGCTTTCACAGCTTCAATATTCCTGCTGCTCTGCATGCTTGTCAGTGCTTGGTACTTTCAGTTTATTTTTTGTTATCATCATTATTATTATTATTATTATTATTATTATTATTATTATTATTTCTTTTTCATTGGGGTTTTTGAGCCAGGGCCTCCCTTTGTAGTTTAGGCTGGGCCCGAACTCACTGTGTAGCCCAGGCTGGCCTCAAAATCCCAGTGATCCTCCTGCCTCAGCCTACCGAGTGCTGGGATTACAGGCGTGCACCACCACGCCCAGCTTCAGTTTATTTTTAATTATTATCCATTCTAATGTGTGTTGCAGTGCTTTTGTTTATTTTGCAGTGCTAGGATTGAGCTAGGGGCTTAATGGATGGTAGCTTTTGATCTAGTTTTAACTTAGATTTACCTAAGGACTCCTGATGCATGGAGGTTGGTACCATACATCTTTCCATGTGCTTCATGTGCTTGTTTACTGTTCATCTTTTTATTTATTTATTTATTTTTGTGGTACTTAGGATCAAATTCAGGACCTTGCAATTGCAAACTAGGCATGGTGCCAGGGAGCTAAATCCCCAGCCCTGTTCAGCTCTTTTTTATGAGGTATCTTTTCAAATACTTTTAGTATAGATTTATTCAGATGTCTTATTAAATTTTGAAAATTTATTACGTAAATGAACATATCAGAAAAATATTTGCACATATTTTCTCTTGATCTAAGGATTGTCTTTTCATTTCTTTTTTTGTTGTTGTTAAATTCTTTTATTGGTGCATTGTAGGTATACAACACCATTCCATTTCTCATTGGGAACTGTGCCTTTACATAATGCATCTTGGTTCTTATTTTTTCCCCATTCTCAGCCCTCCCTTCATGCCCTCCACCCTTCCCTATTTGCAAAGTCTTTATTTCCATTTCTCAGCATTTTTCCTTTCCCTTCTTTCCTTTCCCCTGCCCCTCCCACTACCCCTACCCCTTTGCACCTTTTATTCCTATTTTACATGATCGATTATTCATTCTAATCATTGGTACATTTTAGGTATACACTATAATGACATTCATCATTGGAAATTTGCACCTTTACATAGTCTCTCTTGGTTCTTATTTTTCACCCTTGCCCAGCCCTCCCTTCAACCCCTCCATTCCTCCCTATTTACAAAGATTTTGTTCCTATTTTTCCATTTTCTCATATTAATCCCATTCCCTTCTATCCTTTCCCCAATCCCTCCCACTTCCTTCCCCTTTGCCCCTTTTCTCCCTATTTCACATTACCTATTATACATTTAGTCCTTATTTACACTTTCAGTTTCTCACACCAGAGAAACTATTTGGTATTTATACGTGTGTGTCCTATTTATTTCACTTAAGAGTATGGCCTCAATGTGCATCCACTTAGCTATAAATGTCTCTAATTTCTCATTTTTTATGGCTGAGTAGTACTCCATTTTATTTTTTTAAAAACCACATTTTCTTTATCCACTCTCCAGTTAATGGGCATTTGGTCTGTTTCCAAGTTTTAGCTTTCACAAACTGGGATGCTATGAACATGGGTGCACATATATCACTGTGGTATGATTCTTTCAATTCTTTGAGGAAGATCCCCAGCAGTGGAATAACAGGGTCAAACGGGACTTCCGGTCCTCGTTCTCTGAGGTATCTCCATACAGATTTCCCCAGTGCTTGCACCAGACTACACTCCCACCAGCAGTGGAACAGGGTTCCTCTTTCCCCACAGCCCCACCAGCATTTGTTATTGGTTGATTTCATGATAGCAGCCATTCCTTCTGGAGTGAGGTGCAATCTCAGTGTTGTTTTCATTTGCATCTCTTGAATGACCAGTGATGTTGAACATTTTTTCATGTATTTATTTGCTATTTCTACTTCTTTGTCTGAAAAATGTCTGTTCATTTCAGATCCCCCTTTTCAGATTGGGTCTTTAAATTTGGGAGGTCTGATCTTTTTAAGTTCTTTATAGATTCGAGATAGTAGACCTTTGTCTGAGGAACAGCAGGTGAAGATTTTTTCCCACATTGTGGGCTGTCTCTTCACACTACTGGTGGTTTCTCTTGCTATGCAGAAGCCTTTTAATAAGAAGAGATCCCACTTGTTGATTGTCTGTGCTAGTTCATGGGCAACTGAGGTTTTGTTCATAAAATCTTTTCCTACACTGATGTCTTCAAGAGTTCTACCAAAACTCTGTTCCAACTGGTTCAGAGTTTCTATTTTAATATTTAGATCTTTAATCCATTTTGATTTTAGTTTAGTGCATGGCAAGAGATGTAGGTCTGGTTTTAATCTTTGGCAAGTTGAAGCCCAGTTTCTCCAGCACCATTTATTAAAGAGGCTACCTTTCCTCCAGTGAGGATGTTTGGTTCCATTGTCAAAGAAGAGGTGGCTGAGTGCGTCTGAAATTGTTTCTGCATCTTCTAATCTGTTCCACTGGTCCTCAGGTCTGTTTCTTTAGCAGTACCATGCTGTTTTTAATCACAGTAGCTCTGTAGTATAGTTGCAGGTTTGGGATTGTGATACCCCCTGCCATGTCTCTGTTACCTAGAATTGCTTTTGCTATTCTGGGTCTCTTGTTTTTCCAAATGAATTTTTTGGATTGTTTTCTCAAGATCCATGAAGTATACTGCTGGGATCTCAATTGGAATTACATTAAATCTATATAGCAGTTTTGGAAGTATGGCCATTTTCATTATATTAATCCTTCCTACCCAGGAGCAGGGGATGTCTGTCCATTTTCTGATATCATCTTCAATCTCTCTTTTCAGAGTGCCATAGTTTTCAGAGAAGAGGTCTTTAATTTCTTTTGTTAGGTTGATTCCTAGGTATTTCAGTTTTTTGGATGCTATTGTGAAAGGAATTATTTGGCCTATTTCTCTCTCAGTGAGTCTGTCATTCATGTAGAGGAAAGCTATTGATTTTTGTGTGTTGATCTTGTAACCAGCTACTTGACTGAATTTGGTTATTAAGTCTAGAAGGCTTTTGGTGGAGTTCTTGAGGTCTTCGATATAGAGTATCATGTCATCTGCATATAATGACAATTTGACTTCTTCATTACCTATCTTTGTTCCTTTTATTTCTTTCTCTTGTCTAATTGCCATAGCTAATGTTTCCAGAACTATATTGAACAAGAGTGGTGATAGTGGACATCCTTGTCTTGTTCCTGATTTTAGTGTAAAGGATTTCAGTTTTTGACCATTTAGTATGATATTGGCTGCTGGTTTTTCATAGATGGTTTCTTTCAGTTTGAGGTAGAGACCATCTATTCCAATTTTTTTGTAGAGTTTTTATCATAAATGCATTTAGGATTTTGTCAAATGCTTTTTCTGCATCTATGGAGATAATCACATGGTTTTTGTCTTGGCTCTATTGATATAGTGTATTACATTCATTGATTTACATATATTGAACCATCCCTGCATCTCTGGGATGAATCCCACTTGATCAGGGTGTATGATCTTCTTGATGATCTTCTGCATTCTTTTTGCCAGTATCTTATTAAGGATTTTTGCATCTATGTTCATTAGTGAGATTGGCCTATAGTTCTCCTTTTCAGTTGGGTCTTTCTCTGCTTTGGGGATCAAGGTGATGCTTGCTTCCAGGAATGAATTTGGGAGTACTGCTTCCCTTTGAATTTCATTGAAGAGTTTAACCAGTAGTGGCAGCAGTTCCTCTCTAAATATCTTGTAGAATTCAGCATTGAAGACTTCAGGGCCCAGGCTTTTCTTAGTTGATAAGTTTTTAATTATGTATTCAATTTCATTGGTGGATATTGGGTTGTTCAGAATGTCTAGGCCTTCTTTGTTCAACTTTGGTAATTCATATGTATCCAGGAATCTGTCCATTTCTTCTGTGTTGTCCATCTTATTGGTGTATAGGTTCTGGAAGTAGGTATTGATGATCCTCTGGATTTCTGCTGGGTCTGTTGTCATTTCACCCTTTTCATGCCTAATTCCATGGATCTGGGCCTTTCCTTTCCTTTTCCTGATAAGGTTGGCTAAGGGTTTGTCAATTTTGTTGATTCTTTCAAAGAACCAACTCTTGGCTTCATTGATTTTTTGTATCATTCTCTTAGTCTCCATTGCATTGATTTCTCCTCTGATCTTTATAATTTCCTCCCTTGTATGAGCTCTGGGGTTGTCCTGCTCTTCATTTTCTAGAAGCTTGAGGTTCAGCATCAGGTTGTTTAATTGGGCTCATTCTGTTTTGCTAATATGTGTATTCACTGCTATGAATTTTCCTCGTAAGACTGCTTTCATTGTGTCCCATAGATTCCGATATGTTGCATTGTCATTGTCATTTAATTGAAGGAACTGTCTGATTTCTTCTTTAATTTCCTCTGTGACCCATTGGTTATTCAGAAGTGTGTTGTTCAATTTCCACCTGTTTATGAAATTTTTTGAGTTTCTTTTCCTATAGATCTCCAATTTCATCACACTATGGTCTGATAATATACAGGGGATAACTTCAATTCCTTTGCACTTACTTAAACATGTTCTATGTGTGAGTATGTGGTCTATTTTTGAGAATGACCCATGTGCAGCTGAGAAGAATGTGTATTCTGATTTTGTGGGGTGGAAGACTCTGTAAACATCTGTTAAGTTCATTTGTTCAAGAGGTCAATTGAGTTCTAGTATTTCATTACTTATTTTTTGTCTAGTTGATCTATTTGTGACAGTGGGGTGTTGAGGTCCCCCACTACAATTGTATTAGTGCATACATGACTTTTCATGTCTGTTAGTATTTGTTTTATATTGTCGGGCACACTAGTGTTTGGTGCATAGATATTTATGATTTTCATCTCTTCCTCTTGGATTCTTCCCTTTACAAGGATGCAGTGTCCTTCTTCATCTCTCTTAATCAGTGTTGGTTTGAAATCTACTTGATCTTCAAAGAGGATAGCTACTCCTGCTTTTTTTCAGGTTCCTCTCTCATGGAGAATTGTTTTCCACCCTTTAACTTTCAGTCTATAAGTTTCCTTTTGAATTAAGTGTGTTTCTTGTATGCAGCATATTGTTGGATTTTGCTTCTTGACCCATTCTGCCAGTCTATTTCTTTTGATTGGTGAATTGAGACCATTAACATTGATAGTTATAACTGAAATGTATTGACTTGTCATTGCCATGACTTTTTCTTTTTGTTGGGTTCTCCTCCTTTACATTTAATTCCTTGTCGTGCCAGATGGGTTCATTCTGCTTTGCTTCCTGGGGTTGTGATCCCCAATGTCTGTTCCTAGGATATTGCATAAAATTCTTTGGAGTGCTGGTTTGGTATTCACAAAGTTCCTAAGGTGCTCTTTGTCATGAAAGTATCTTATTTCTCCATCAATTTTGAAAGATAGTTTTGCCGGGTACATCAATCTGAGTTGGAGGCTGTTTTCTTTTAGGGCTTGGAATATGTCACTCCAAGCTCTTCTTGCCTTGATGGTTTGTGTTGAGAAGTCTGTGTGATTCTGATGGGCTTTCCTTTGTATGTGATTTGTTTCTTTTCTCTGACTCCTTGGATAAGTGTGTTCTTCTGTTGTGTTTCTGGAATCTTAACAATTATATGCCTATGTGTAGATTTTTTTTATCAAGGCTATTTGGAGTCCTATATGCCTCACTTATCTGTATGTCAAGCTGTTTTCCCCTTTTTTATGTCATCTCTACTCTCTCTTGTTTCTTCATTGAGCCCAATCAGTCATATGTTATTCTTCTTTGCATCATCTAGCAGCTGCTGGATTGATTTCTCATGTTCTTTTATAATTTTGAAGGAATTTTTCTTTTCCTGGTCACTAATTGCAATCTTATCTTCTATATCTGAAGTTCTGTCCTCACATTGGCTCATTCTGCTGTGTAGACTTTCAATGGAGTTTTTCATCTCCGGGAAATCTATTTGCATCTCTTTTATGGATTCTATTTGTTTCCTATTTTGGGATTCCATCATGTTCCTGAGCTCCTCTCTAGATTTATTAATCATGTCTTGCACTAGGGGCACAATTTCTCCTGTTATTTGAGAAATTATGTCTGATTTCATTTTTTCCAGATCCTCTTTTGTTTCCAGTTCAGTGGGTCCAGGTGGTTGAGTATCAGAGTGTTCCATCTCCTTTCCCTTTGGGGTTGCTATAGGTGATCTGGAAGTCTGGTTTTGAGACTTATTTACGTGTTTTCTCATTTCAACTGGGGGGGGCTGTTGGTGCCTGCATGGATTACCTCCTCTGAGCTGGGAAAGGTGGTACAGGGGCCAGGAGCAGCAGTAGGGATGGTGGCCCAAAAGCCCTTTCCTGTGGGCTGGGAGCAGCGGGAGGGATGGTGGCTGTGAAGCCCCTTCCTCTGGACCAGGAGCAGTGGGACGGCAGCTCAGAAGGCCCTACCTCTGGGCCATGAGCGGCAGGACTCAGTACCGTGGTCTGGTGGTCCGGTGTTCTCTGCATCTTTGTAATGTGGAACCAGGTTGCTGCCTATCTGCAGCAGGCTGATTCAGCATGTTCTGCTTGACTCACAACCTCAGTAGGGCTGTCTTTTCATTTCTTAATAGTACCTTTCTCCAAAGTATAAATTACAAACTTTGATGATGGTATATTCATGATAAATTGCTTTTTTATTTCTAAATGTATTACTTTCTATTTATTAAGTCTTTTTCTTAAGCTCTACTTTATCTGATATCAATATAGCCAATACACCATTTCAAAGTATGATATTTATGATATATTTTTTCTCTTTGGGGGCTTCTCTTTCTACATTTCTATTTCTATTTTTTTCTATTTCCCTTTGCACTCAAAGTTCATCTCTTTTAAAAAGAATTTGACTTGACCCTGCTCTTTTATCCAGTCTGATAATCTCCTTAACTGAATGCTACATCTTTTAAATTCAGTGAAATTACCTATATGGTTAGTTTTCAGTTTACCATTTTGTTACGTGTTGTTTCTTTGTCATATTTGTTCTTTTTCTCCTTTTCCTCCATTTCTCCCTTGCTCTGAACTGCTATTACATCACTTTGGGTATAAGAACTTTATCGTTTTGAATTTTTGTGTTATTGATGTTATCAATTTTCCTTCCATGTGTATTTTAATAAAAACTTCTCTGTTATTATTTTTACTTTAAGTTGCAGGTTGACAAATATATTCTTTTTTTTTTTTGTACCGGGGATTGAACTCGGGACTTTGCCCTTGCAAGGCAGGCAGTGAAACCATCAGGCTAAATCCCCAGCCCAGACAAATATATTCTGTAATAGGGAAGTTAGTAGTAGACTCCTGAGGCCCAGGAAAGTCATCCTCCCTACAAGCTGCCTTCCACACCAGGACACTTATTTATTTTCAAAACTCACTTATTTATTGCAAAGTGCCAACACTGCAATTAAACCTGAGTACTGAGGTGTTAGTTTAGAGAAAATCAACACTTATGTGATCCTCAGTTGCCAGGGTGACTTGGCTCATGTGGCAAAGGAGAGGGTTCAGGGATCCCATGGGAATGTGCACCACAGGTTTGCCACACATGATCTAGAGGACCTCAAACAACTCACGTTGTTGCAGGGAGTGGCATGGCCTGCTTGCTAATGTGGCATGAGAGTATTCAAGCCACATTTCACCTCAACAGAAAATTTAAATATATATCCATACACATATGGCCCATCATTCTCTAGTTATGTTCACTCACGGTCCCCTCTGCCATAAGACTTCTACTGTATCCTAGAGACCTCACTACAGAGCATCTGAAATGCATTCTGCATCTCAGGTCAAACTTGCTCCATGTTTGAGAAGTAGCTTGTGCCTTTTACAAGAGCCTAAACCCCTGTTTAGGATCACTATCTGAGATTGCTACTGAGCCATTTCTGGAAATATGTATCTCCCTCACCCTACTCACCCTGCAGTATGGCATGCACTGTCCATCAGAGAAAAGCCCAAGGCTTGAACAGTTAGCTCATCCGGCACTGTCATTCCCTCATGAAGACGCCAGTTGAACAAAAGTGCCAGCTCTGTTTCTGGATGGTGGCTCGGTACACTTCTCAAAGCTTCTCCTACTGACATGTTCTAAGCCATATTCACTTGCAAGGTTTTTGGCAACTACAAAACATTAAACATTAACCTTGTTTAATTTCACATATTCATCGGTAAACCTTACTTTCAGGTTCTGGTTAATGACATCAACAACAAACTATTCTCCATATTCTTCAAACAAATTTTACAGATAAAATTGCCACATTTTACTGAATTAACAATTGTCAAAGATCAGTTCTTATTACTACTTCAGGTTTGTGGCTGGTGGATCTGGTAATGAGCCAACTCTGTGTGTGTGTGTGTGTGTGTGTGTGTGGCTCTGTGTTTGTTTTACAACCAAACCAATGTTTAAGTGCCTTTCCTGATTCATGTGGTGGCAAAATTCTTCACAGTACTGTGCTAATACCATGTGTACTCTCAAATATGTGTGCCACGTATTTGGCACTATGTGAAAAATAACAGTGAAATAACCTGTTTCAGTGGTTACCACTCCTGACTGTTTACAGATTCCACACTGTACTTGGGGTAGGGTACCCTATACAGTTAATCATTTAAGAAATAATTTTTTCATACCTGATATGATAACAGTGATTTATAGCTCATAGGCAACTTTTCTTCAGTGACCTTTTTTGATATTTTCAACAATGAAATGAGAAATCAGATTGTTGTGTCTATATTTACTCCTTTGCTCTAGATATCAATATTCTAAAGTTATGGGGAAATATCATCATCTCTTGACATGAAAATGACTCTTTTGTTATGTTAAGAAGTTTAAATTGTCAGACTTTACATCTGAAGAGCTGGAAATACTTTGTCTTTCCCCTTCAGTCTCTATGCAGTCGTGGAAGTCTATTATTTTTCTCTGAAGTATGTCCTGTATCTCTTCTTTTCATTTTCTTCTTATTGTGACCAACTGCTGTTCATTTTGTGCTCATGACATCTTGAAATACAACAACCAATTTTTGCAACAATTTTCTTAACAACAAAAACTACAGTTCAAGTTATACAAAATGCAAACATTACAGGAGTAAAGTATACTGATTGCCTTTTTAACAATGATTAAGATTACTGATTTGCACTTTAAAATTCTTCTTTAGTTACTGAGGATTGAACCCAGGACCTTGCACATGCTAGTCAAGTGCTTGACCACTGAGCAACACTCCACCTGTTCTTAAATTTTATTTATTTTTGGTACCAGGGATTGAATTTGAGACCCTGCATTTTCAAGGCATGTGGCAGCACCACTGAGCAGAATCCTACACCCTTTAAATTTTATTTTTAAGACAAGGTCTCACTAAATTGCCTGGGATGGTCCCAAACTTGCAATCCTCCTGCATCAGCCTCTTGAGCCACTGGGATTACAAGTGTCTGCCACCATCCATGGCTGGTTTGTACTTTTTCAACTATGATCATGCACCATTAACTATGGGATATGTTCTTAGAAATCCATTGCTCAGTACTGCTGTCTAGGATGTCCATGATATAACTAGATAACATCATCAAGAACCACCACTGTGTGCATGGTCTGGCATTGAGAGAAGTGTCACTCAGTGTATGACTCTATTAATGTAGGAGTGTATATTTATAAAATATTTAATACATTTTAAACTGATGTACTAGTTTAAGATATTGTTCAAAGTAAATTTTATAGTATCTTTTTAAGATATTTTACTATAATTATAAATGATAATAGTTTGTCATTTTTTCCTCTATTAGTAAGGTTTTGATATCATAGTAAATTTAAAATGGATCATATATCCTATATTTTTGATTATATGAAATAAAATAAATATATCTTTTCTCTTCCTCATGAAAAAGCTCTTAAAAACACATAAATGTGTGCCTTGACTTTTAATTCTCTGACTGAAGGTTTGATGTACATTTACTCTAAGCCCATTTGATCCTGGGCTGTTTAGAATCAGGCCATATTTTTGACTGCCTTCCTGCTGTGGCCTGGGTCAAGAATATCCCTGGGCCCCATGGTACAGGCTCGGCCCCAGCTCATGGTGGTCCTGTACAAGCTGCATTATTAAGAGGCGGCCTAGGGGAGGTTCTACTTCAAGGCGGTTGGGGCAGAAGGAGGTTGTGAGTGTCTCTCTGTCTCTGTCTCTGTCTCTCTCTCTCTCTTTCACCAGCCATGAGGGGAGCAGCTTTGCTCTGCCATGCACTGCTCATCACTATGTGCTGCCTCACCAACCACAGACTGACACCCCCAAACTGTGAGCCCAAATAGACCTTTCCTCTCATAAATTCATATCTCAGGTGTTTATTATGGCAAGGAAAAGAAGATGGATACACTTCTCTTTGATGGTTATTGGTCTACTTAGGTTTTCTGTCTCTTTCTGAGTCAGCTTTGATAGCTGGTTTCTGGAGGAGGTACCACTGGGATTCAGAGAATGCTTGTATGCTGGAGGAAATCAGAAACATGCTCACCTGTAGTTTTCCCAAATCTGGCAGGCCCCACAATTGTAATCCACACAGGCATAGTAGATTAAGCATGGGGTTGGAGGATATATTTTATGAGATTCTTCATGAATTTTTCCTTAGTTTTCTTACTAGATAAAAAATAAATATACTGATGGTGTATTACAGGGAAAATTGGACTCTGTATTTCCAACTGGCTGAAATGTTTCTCCTTAACTTAGCTCCAACACAATAGAATTTATAAGTTATTTTAATGTATACATAGAGCAATTCCTCAAGTACATTGAAAATCTGTAAAATAATAAAACAAATCTCAATTACAAAGAAATATAAGTATAAACAAATATTAATATTAGATAATTGAAAATTATTTCATAGCAATACACAATCAAAATAATGTTTTCTAAAGGGCTTTCAGTTTATGACAGTTAATATCTTTTCTATATACTGGATATTTATGTCGAGGAGTGGTAGGTTGTGGCATTTTTTTCCACAGACCAATTTATCCTCACAAACAGACCCATTCCAAACTGTCTCCTCTGCCCTGCAATTCAGATGTTGAAGCCCTAATCCCCAAAGTGACTATATTTGGAGATAGGGCCTTTAAGGAGGTAATTAAGGCTACATGAGGCCATATGGACAGAGCTCTAATCCAACAAGGCTGTGTCCCTTGAAGAAGAAGAGACCCCAGGGACAGGCCTAGAAAAATCTCCATGTGAGGGCACTGTGAGAAGGTGGCCATTTCAAGCCAAAGACAGAAGTCTCATGGAAACCACTCCACCAACACCAGATCTTGGACTTCCAGCCTCCAGAACTGAGAGAAAATAAATTTCTGTTGTTTAATCTTTCCTGCCTTGGGCACTTTGTTAAGGTAACCAGAGCAGTCTGCTTCAAGTGGGTTCTTGGGATATCTTTTGGAGTATCCTGGTAGGCCAAAAGTTTTACAGGTGATTTCCCACTCTCATAAACATTAACAGTGGTTACGAGAGGGGAAAATGCCTACAGGGAGCAGTTAAGGTGTGAGGATAGAAAAGAGAGAAAAGAGTATGGAGAGGAAAGAGTGGTCCCAGGTTTCACCTTGGCGGTGATGAGGGACCATCAATTTGGTTTCAATATGTTCAGTCTGAATATCCATGCTCAGTTTGAATATCTTTTCACAGCATCAGATGGCCAAGCATCAGCCATCCCTAGACTCGACAGAGTAGGCAGAGTAGTGTGGTTAATATTGGTTCTCCTTGACATCTGTCTCCTTGACAGTTGCCACTGGGGAGTCAATTGTCAATATCATTGCTCTTAAGCTGGAGGGAAGTTCATGGCCAGGCATGCATGCAAGGGATAAGAAGAAACTCAAGGGTTGGGTGGGATGTCTGCTTCATCTTATATTCTTGGTAATAAAAGAAAAGCTAAGTTCCACTTGAAATCTCCAAGTATTTTTTTAGCTAGTTAAGAATACTACACAATTCTTAAAATGTTTTGAATTATTTAGTCTTCTTCCTAGAAGTACCTGTATTTTATTAAAGCAATATTCAAAGAGTATGGTTTTCAGATATATTTGATGAAATTACCTTTACAGAGTCCCAGTAGCCAAACAAGCTTGTATACTTGTAGGTAAAAGCAAGCATTTTCTGGGCAAGGTGTGCTGATACTGTATCACATGTCTCAATCAAACTCGCACAATTTTCCACCAGTTTCATACTCAATGTATACTGTACCATGTGGATTTTCTGAGCTCCATGAACAGAAATTATTGGTATCAAAAACTTCTTAAATTCTTACTAATGAGAAAAATCATAGAACCTAATATATCTGGTGGGAAAAAAGTCATTCATGTACAACACATAGACACTTCTGGTGACCACTTCAGTGTAACAAACAGGTCTTTTTCAGCTACCAAGTGGCTGAGTGCTGGCAGCTAACCCTCCTCTGACCCTGTGAGGGCTCACAGTTGCTCTTGATTTATGGAATTGTTTTCATAATTAAGTGGTACTGACAAAGTAAATACAGCCCTAAAATATGCGTTTCTTTTGAAATGTAATCTTGAAATAAGGCATTAACCAATTTGCCTTGGTTTCATGCTCAAATGTTACATTTTGAATTATTAAAAATGAAGGAAAAGTCATAACCTGTATCATTTGTAAATTATTCAGATCTGTTTCAAATGTTTCTCCCAGTTCACTTCTCAGGCACTCAACTGCATCAATTTCCTGCTCATCTTCCTCATTCATCTCTTCCTCATCTTTTGTAAACACAATGCCATCATTGTCCTCATCAGGCTCTTCCTCATCACCTTCTCTAATACCAACCTAAGAAAGAAAATATTCCCTTTCACTGCTCACTCAGCATATGTGCCAAATGACACTGGTTAACACATCAGCAGGACTATTTTGTAACAACTTGGTATTGGTTAGTATCCTGTAAAAACAGTCATCTGGTAACAGTAAAATTTTAGATATCTGGCGTTCAAGACTCTGACACCACAGCAACCCCATTTGTAAATAAATAGATGAGTATTAAATGCTATTAAATGTGTAGAGTTGTCAGAATGCTACTTATTTTTGATGGTCTTCAGAAACAATACATAATGCCACTCAAAGAGCTTAGAAAATGTATTAACTATATTAACTAGGATGAGATCGGTTCCTTTATCTGTAAAATAGGAGCAATAAAAGTGAGGTAGCTTACAAGGCTTAGGGGAACATTAAATGACTTAACATAGATAATTTTCTTTATTCATTCATTCATTGATAGACATTTAGGCTGTTTTAACTGACTTAATAAATGGGAAGCAAAATCCAGTTATGATGGCACATGCCTGTAATTCCAACACTGGGAAGACTGAGGCAGGAGAACTGCAAGTTCAAGCCCAGCCCCTACAACTTCATGACTTAATGACTTTGAGACTCTGTCTCAAAATAAAAATAAAAATGGTCTGGGTATATAGCTCAGTGGCAGTGTGTTCCTGGATTCAGTCCACACTACCTGAAAACACACACACACACACACACACACAGAAAGCTCCCAAAAAAGTCTGTGGCACATGATGCACTATTATACTTATTTGTTATAAAGCACTGTACTGATAATGTCACCGCCCTGACCTTTTAGGAGACTACAGCCTGCCTGAGAAACAGGATTATTTCATGAATGATTCTTAAAGATCATGGCAAGAATTTCGTACTATATTGTGTACATAGACATAGAGTTTAAATGCTATTGTTCTTTTTGCACACACAAAAAGACATTTATTATGTGTCTCCTCTACCCTGCCTCCATATTATTTTCCCTGCAGTAGTCCTTGTCTCAGTTGGAGTTTGCCCAGCTCAGAAGCCTCCTCCTGGGTACTGGGAGCAGTTCACCTCCCCTGCGCTGGTGGTGGCAGCGGTACAGCAGTCAGGAAGCCTCTTCCTGGGTTCTGGGATCAGCTCACCTCCTCTATGCTGTGGGGGTGGTAGTACGAGGGGCCAAAAACCTCCTCCTGGGTTCTGGATTGACTCACCTCCTCTGTGCTTGGGGGGGGAGGTGGTACAGTGGCCTGGAACCCTCCTGAGTGCTGAGTGTGGCTCTCCTCCTCTTAGCTGGGGGTGGCGGTGGTACAGCAGCCAGGTATCCTCTTCCTGCACACTGGGTGTGGCTCACCTCTGTTCTGGGGGTGGAGGTAGTACACCTAGAAGCCTCCACCTGGGTGTTAGGAGCAGCTCAACTCCTCTGCACTGGTGGTGGCCAAAGTACACAGCCCGGAAGCCTCATCCTGGGTGCTTGGAGCGGCTCACCTCCTCTACACTGTGGGGAGGCAGTGGCACAGTGGCCCAGAAGCCTCCTCCTGGGCAGTAGGAGTGGCTCACCTTCTCTGCACTGGGGGTGGCCATGGTACAGTGGCCCTGTAGCCTCCTCCTGGGTGCTGGGAGTGGCTTAGCTCTTCTGCACTGGGGGTGGTGGTGGTACATCAGTCCAGAAGCCTTCTCCTCTGTGCTGGGTATGGTGGTCATACAGAGGCCTGGAAGCCTCCTCCTGAGTGCTGGGAGATGCTCACCTCCTGTGTGCTGGGGTTGGTAGTGGTACGGTGGACCAGAAGCCTCATCCTGGGCGCTGGGAGTGGCTCACTCCTCTGGGCTGGAGTGGACAGTGGTATGATGGCACAAAAGCCTCCTCCTGGGCACTAGAAGTAGCTCACCTCCTCTGTGCTGGGGGTGGCAGTAGAACAGCAGACTGGACACCTCCTCCTGGGCCTGTCTTTCAAATGAATACCTGGCCCTTGTCACACCACCACCCTGCTTGGCTGACCACACTCAGTCACACTGAACATTCTCCTATGTGTGTCTACTCTCTGTGAATGCAACAGGGTGAAAACACATCTTTGCTCCTTTGGCACACATGCTAGACTGAGCAAGGCTCTGCTATGGCCCCAGAAGGATATCTCTCTCTCCCTCTCTCTCTCTCTTTCTCCCTCTCTCTCTCTCTTCCTCTCTTTCTTTCTTTCTTTAGAAACACATTTATTTTCTGGAATGGCTTTAGGTTCATAGCAACTTTGAGCAGAAGGTAGAGAGTGCTCCCGGGTCACTGCCTACACTGACAGATGACAGATGAATGCACGGACACACACATGGCCAGAGTGTTCCAGGAATCGCTGTCACCCCAGCCACCTCACTATCATCCTGCCTCCAGGATCTAGCTGTATGCCCTAATTTTGTTTGTTCGTCTCTGAGGAAGGGAGCCAGTGTTTCCCCATTCAGGAAGGCTGACCAAAAGTGGTTGGGTCAAGGATGGGCACCAGCATGACCACCAGACAACCAACCCCTCCCTCCCTCAGAATCCCCTATCTGCTGGACACAACAAGGCTTGCCCCTCGGCACCATGACAGTTGGCAGTTGCCATGACAATGACCCAAAGGAACTGGAAGAAGAGAGGCTCCACCAAGATTCCCAGAAAACTTCTGCCCC
The DNA here is from genome assembly GCF_053883595.1 of Heterocephalus glaber. Taxonomy (NCBI): domain Eukaryota; kingdom Metazoa; phylum Chordata; class Mammalia; order Rodentia; family Bathyergidae; genus Heterocephalus; species Heterocephalus glaber. The sequence continues at coordinate 25,924,921 of NW_028258343.1, read as the reverse complement.
ATTTTCAGAAAAGACATGACTATTTCTCCCCTCCTTAAGCCCAGAAATGCCACCCCCACCAACCCCCCCCCCCACACACTTCCTTTTCTCCTACACCTCCCAGTAAGGCCCTCCTTCCCTCCCTCTTCCCCTAATTCCCTTCTGGGCCAAAAAGCACATCTGTCTGTAAATGTGAACACCTTCCCACTTCTCAGTCACTGGTTCCACAACCCCATGAGAGGGCAGAAGGACCTAGTGTGGGGGTCAGAAATCCATAGCATGAAATCTGACTAATAAAACAGACCGGTCTTCACACTCCCCATCCAGAGTTCACAAGAGGGCTCGCTCCCCCGTCCATCCCTGTCTCTCACCAACCAATGCTGCCTAAGCCCTCTGGGATTTCAGTTCTGGCCTTTCCAGAAGGATAGATGTGGTGGAAGCCTTGGATTCAATCCCCTACTGCCCCAGATACATACAGAAAAACAGAGGGACAGACAAATAAACAATAAAATGAAAAAGGCAGTGCCAGAGAAGGCTCTTGCTCTTTTGCTTCATTTTGCACTCATCTCATCTCACCTCTGTGAGGTGGCGCCAGGGGAAAACACTCTACATTTGGTCCCAACCACCCAGAACAAAGGTTCCTCCTAGGTGCTCAGAGTCCCAGTTAGGACAACAGCAAGGGGAACACCCGAGGACCTCCACCACCAGGAGCCTGGGCTGCCTCTGTGTCCATCTCCTCCTCCACTACCCTGCCCCCCTCAGCCCCAAAAGAGGGGCTGCAGTTCCCCCCCGGGTGGGTGCACTCAGTTGGGTCAGCCAGCTCCTCCCTGGCACCTCTCTCGCAGCAGCTTGAAAAGCCTCTCTGTGGGGTTTTCCACCCACCCTCATGAAGATCTCTCAGAGCATGGCCCAGGATGAGAAGATACAGGACACACAAAGGCATGAGTGACTCTGTCACACACACATACACACACACACACACACACACACACCCTGGTGCCCTTTCCCTCAACGGTCCTGCGCCTGCAGAACAACAGATGCCACCGGGCCCCAGGCTAGGTTGGGGTACCAGGGGACCCTAGTGGGACAGGCCAAGGCTTCCCTGCCAGATTGGAGTGAGGGAGGGGGCACAGAAACTACTGCTCAAGGAGGGGGCAACCCACCGCCACCACTTCCAATCACACCCCATCAGGGGACATGTGCAAGTCAGGATGAGTAGGTGTACACTTGGACAAACAGGGGCCTCAGCCAGGCGTGGCACATGCCCATCATCCCACAACTCACTCAGGAGGCTCAGGCAGGAGGATCAACACGAGTTGAAGGCCAGCCTAACACTAACCCTAACCTCATAACCCCTAAGCCTAACCCCAACCACAACCACAGCCCTAAGCCCTAACCCTATCCCCTAATCCCAACCCCAACTCTAACCCTAACATCTAACCCTAACCCCTAACCCTAAATTCTAACCCCTAAACACTAACACTAAATCCAACCTCAACCCCAACCCTAAACATAAACCCAACCCTAACACCTAAACACTAACCCTAACCCTTAACCCCTAAACCCAACCTAACCCTAACCCCTAATGCTAACCCATAACCCTAAACCCTGACCCCAAACCCAACACTAACCCTAAACCTGAAACCTAACCCTAACCCCAACCGAAACCCTAAACACTAACCCTAACTCCTAAATCCTAACCATAAACCCTAACCTCAATCCTAACTCTTACACCATAACCCCTAACCTTAACCTTAACCCTACACCCTAACCCTAAACCCAAACCCCTAACCCTAAAACCTAACGCTAGCCCCTACCCCTACCCCTAATCCTAAGCCCTAACCCTTACCCCTAATCATCTAACCCTAACCCCTACCCCTAACCCTAACCCTACCCTAACCCTAACCCTAATGAAAGCTTCAAAAAAAACTAATACCTAAGAATGAATGTAACAAAGAAAGTAAAAATACTCTAAAAGAAAAACTGTAGTAGTCAAAATAACAGAGAGATTGAAGAGATTAGAAAATAGAAAGACACATCTTGTTCCTAGACAGGTGTTGCTGCACATTGGGAGTCAAAATGATCTTCCAGAGACAGGAGAGTTGAGTAAAATAAAAAAGAAGTTTATTGCCAGGCAATGGCCAGTCCCAGGACTGACCTTGAGCTAAGGCAGTTTCTCCTTTTTATACCTTGCTTGTAGCCTACAGGGTAGCTTGAGTTGGGGTTATACAGAATGTAGCAAGGAGGTGGTAAAGCAACATTAGACAATTTTCCATTGTTTCAAGCTTGGGGGCTTACATAAACAAATTTCAAGGCTAGTTTCTAATCTTTCTGGGAACAGGCAGCCCTACAAGAGGGGGAAGGCCCACCCAGAGTTTCCAATCAGGGACAAGTTGGCACAGACAGTTTTTTAGGGGTAGCTCACACAAAATATATAAACAGTCCCTTGTTGCTACATTGAGCTGACACAGAATTCATAAACATGTACTTTACAGTAATTATCCATTCCAAGTTATGTTTGGCAGCTCTTTCTACCTCACAGGCATAGCCAATTAATGTTGTCAAAATGTCCATATTCCCGGATTTTTTATTTTATTTTATTTTATTTTTGTGGTACTGGGGATAGAACTCAGGACCTTGTATTCCCAGATATTTTTAATGCAATTGTTATCAAACTTTCAGTGTACTTTACAAAACTATAAAGTGCATTTCTAAAATTCATAACAAATCAGAGGGCTGGGGATTTAGCTCAGTGGTGCTGTGCCTGCCTTGAAAGCCTGAGGTCCTGAGTTGGAGCTCTGGTACTGGAAAAGAAAATGAGAAAAGACCAAGAGTAGCCAAAGAACCCCTGAGCATAAGAGCAAAGCAGGAGGAATCATTATTTGAGATTTAAAGTGATGTTGCAAACTTATAGTGTACTGGAAAAAGACTGTGCTGGAAAAACTCACTATCCTAGTACAGAAAATAAAATCCAGACCCATCTCTCATACATTCTCTAGAAAAAACAAATAAAAATGGACCAGAGAACTAGATATTAAACCAGAAACACTAAATCTAATGGAAAATAAAACAGAAAAAGCTCTTGAAGACATTGGCAGAAGCAAAGAATTTTGGAATAACTCAATTGCACAAGAAATAATATCAGCAATCAACAAATGAGATTATGTCAAATTTAGATTTTTACAGCAAAAGAAACAACAAATTAAAGAGAGAACCCCTGGAGTGGGAAAATCTTGGTCAGCTGTTCCTTGGACAGAAGACTAACATTTAAATTGTATTTTAAAAACTCAAAAACATTAGACACTCCAAAATAAATGACCAAATTTTAAAAATGAAAACTCAAAGTGAATAGATACTTCTCAGAAGAAGCATTTATGGCCATAAAATGCAGAAAAGTCTGTTCAATATCTTTGTCCATTAGAGAAATTCAAATCAAAACCCACTGAAGTTTGAGCTTGTTCCAGTAAGCATGCTTCAAGAACTCCAAAATAATGCAGGTGGGGTTGAGTGGGAAAGGGAACCATTCTGCAAAGTTTATTGCAAGAAGAAATAGTACAACCACTCTGGAGATTCCTCCAAAAAACTAAAACCAGAGATCCATTTGACTCAGGTATAACTCTTCTGGGTATCTTCACAAAATATGTAATGACATCTTACAGAGATACATGCACTCTATTTATAGTAGTAAAACTCGTAATACCTAAATTTTGGAAACAACCTACATGTCCATCAACAGATGAATACATAGAGAAAATCTGGTATATATACAAAATAGAGTACTACTCACCATAAAGAGACATAAATTTCACGTAGGAGGCTGAGGAGGAAGATTACTGTGAGATGGAGGTTAGCCTGGTCTCCATAGCCAGTTAAAGGCAAGCCTGAACTATAGTGAGATCCTGTCTCAAAAAAGAGATAAATTTGATTCATTTGTGGAAAAAATGGATGCATCCTGAGACTATAATGCTAAGTGAAATAAACCAGACACAGAGGGTTAAATAGTGAATAGTTTCCTTTGTAGCAAAAACTAAACATATACCTCATTTAAAGAGCTACATAAAAGAAAGGTGAAATGAAAAGGGGACGTAGATTATGTGGAGAAGAGAGGGGGACCTGGGACTGGAAAGAGGGGAAGATTGGGAGGGAAAGGGAAAGTAAAAATGATTAAGGTTACATGTGCCAATTCCCCAAGATAACTGCAACTATTATGAATCGTAAGTGTACACCAATGAAAGCAACAACAAAGATGTTGGCCCAGACTACAGTGTAGGATTAACTCTGCCTATCTCTCACTGAAAATGGAATCTGCTTTTATTCTCCCATCTTTTCTCCCCCCACCCTTATGCAACTCCTCAGCAGTCCAAACACCTAACCTCCTTGGGATCCATCATGGGGCCCAGACCCACAGGCTGGAAGGTTTTGCATAACACAATGCCAATGGCCACACAAAACTTCAATAGCCCTGGGCCGGGGATTTAGCTCAGTGGTTTTGCTGCCTGCTGCGTAGGCACAAGGACCCAAGTTCAATCCCCAGTACCAAAAAAACCAAAAAATAAAAAAACTTCAACAGCCCAGAGGATGAGTTTACTATGATTGCACAGCAGTCTGCATCTCACAAAGGAAGAAACATCTTCTCAAACTGTACCCTTGGCCACCAGAAATTATGGTACCTAACCCTAATGAAGAAAACCCATGGAAACTTCCTTCTCCATTTATTCTGTGATCAGAGTGGCTTTCCTCTCCTTGGTCAGTGCTGTCTTCCCTCAAAAGGAGCCCCAAAGTTTCACATTCCTGTGTGAGTGCCTGAAATACAATGGGTCTCATTTCCATTCCTCTCCAAGCATAGGATCCTATCCAGTTACTTGTTTTCTGTTATTCTCTATACCACTCTCCTGCTTTCTCTCTCTTGGTTTCTGCTCCTCACCTGCTCCTCCTCCCCCACCTGTAGGTACACAAGGGTGAAATAAACCCCTGCCCAGAAGAGTTCACTTCCCAATAGGGAAAAGCATACTAGAAAACAAAGGCAGTGGTGTCCCATCCCGTGGGTAAGTCAACGGAGACCCTAGAGGGGGAGCAAGAATGACAAAGGACAGGGGACACGAGAGATGGAGACAAGACAGGTTTCTGATCAAGTCTCGTTTATTGCGGAAGCTGCTACAGCATATGTACCGTAGGGCTAGAGGGAGGGAGCAAGGGGAGGGTACTGGGGCTACTTCCTTGTTGCCGGGTAGACTTGCAGCAGGCTTAGACATGCCCGTAAAAGGCACTCAAGAGTTCTAGTGGGGGGGGGGGCAAGGCCCCCCACAGGTCCTCCCTTTAAAATTATAATTTTAGAAAGGCATCAGGAGAGCCAAGCCTGGGGGGCTGAGCCTGTCTTGGGTCAGAGTGACATACGTGTCTGCACCGTGTACCTTACCCGTCATCGGTTAACCAGAGCATCAAGGCTCTGGCACCTGTCTTAGGCGGCGCACGAGGGCTCTCTCATTGCATGGCACGCTTGCTCAGTTGCCCGTCATTGGCTTGCCAGCCCACTCACCAGGTGGGGCAAGAACACTTCGCCACGGCAAGGACCTAATCGACGGTCCGGCATTCGTCCTGGTCAGCCATTGCCAATCTATGATAGTAGACCTGTATGGGTGCTGTTTTTATTGCCTCTATCCGGGCTCTAAGGAAGGCCATGATTTTGTTGTATATTATGGGCCCCAAAGAAATGAGCAGAAATAGGCCCAATAAGGGTCCCAGCAAAGGGAGAAGATAAGGGAGGAAACCATTGAGGCCAGTCCAGAGGGGATTTTGAGCAAATTTTTTCCCTGACGATCCCAGATTTATTGGCATAGAAACAACAATGTTCATGTAGGGCTATGTAAATCCCTCCTTGTTTCGCCGTGAGGAGGTCCAGGCCCCTTCTATTTTGAAGGACCACCTCAGCCAAAGAATCGATCTGATCTTGTACATCTGTAAGAGTGTTGGAGAGAGCTTGAACATCATTAATCAACTGGTTGGATAATTTGGCATAGGAGTGTAACGCCACTCAGATGCCAGCAGAGCCAGTGGCAAGGGCACCGGACACCCCCAGTCCCACGAGCAGGGGGACCAGTGAAATGGCCCTGTTATGTCGCCCAGCGATATAGTCAAAGCTGGGCAAGGGCACCGGCTCATCTCCAGGAATGAGGGCGATGTCCGGGAGGACAGTCGCCACCACGCACAGCCCAGTCCAATTAGTGGGGAGGAAGGGGAATGCCAAGCTCCCTCCACAGACGAGCACGTGACCCGGGGCAGGGCAAATGGCGGCAGAGCCATTAAGCATTACAGAGCAGAGAGAGGAATTTTGGACTCTGACAGGTATATCGAAGCTATCGTTGTGGCCCAAACTTAGATAACAAGCTGAAGCATTGAACTGTACTGGCTGGACCCCGAAGGGCAGAGAAAAACTGCAATTGTAGCTAGAACTGTTGGCATAGTCAGTTTGGTCGACAACTGGCAAGGCGAGGGGCAGGGGTGTGCCAAGGGTCAAACATAGCCAACAATCCACAGCAAAGGCTGGGTTGGATGTATTGATCAATTGATAAGTGGCCTCTAAGACACTCAGGGTTTGGACGTCAGGGTCTGGTCCTCGAGGTTTGGGAAGGGCCAGCGGATAATAATTTAGGGAGGTGTACATCTCTTGGATGATAGTCTCGAGCTGTTTTTGTACTCGCTCTTCCCTGAGCTGATCTGAAGGCCCGCCACCATCAGATACATGAATTGAGGCCTGTGGCGGCCAGCAGACATCTTTGCTGGGACTGCCGTTGCAGGAGGGTTGGCCAAATTTAGGATATCCAGTGGGGCTGGAAAAGTCCCAGTCACCTCCGACGGAGCCCCTGTAAGTTTTTTGTAGAACAGCAGTTAGATATATTTTTCCATTGGAATGCGTACATTGTTGGGCTTCAGTGTAACAGGTAGAATGCATCTCTGTGGCCTTGGCACAATTGGCAGGGCATGGCCCTGGTTCACCATTGACTGTTGGTATGACTTTAGGCTTAGGGACGCAATCCCATTCTTGGTTATATCCTTCCGCTAGCGCGGCCTCATAAACCAAGTAGGCAATCTTGTGCCGCAATCAGTACTACGAGTGTAACTTGTGGGTGCAGCCCCACCAGAACCCCCAGCACAGTCACAGGGGTTGCCATACAGGGCAATGAGCAGTTGTTCTTTGTTAACTGGTTGAAATCCACTTTTTGTTAGTGGTGCCAGGAACAGCAACAGACCATGCAACAAATTCAGGGATGTCATCTTTTTAACCTGTAAGCAAAATTTCGTCCTGCAATGTAAGCAAGGCTTGGCTGTAGATAAGAGAGTTAGGCTAACCTGATTAAGTTTTCGAAGATAACCAATGTGGACATATTACAATAACATATTTAAAACTTAACCAATGTAAATATTTTGTAACAACATAATCAGTGCTTAAATATCAAGAATAACCAATGTAATCAATTTATAACATATTTAGATAATATTCGTTGTGATGTGTCTCCCATAAGATTATAATATAAAATTTACTAGGGGGTCCCTTTAATGAATTAAGACCAGAATAATCATTTTCTGGGTGGCCACTTCTATATTCATCAAAGGGAGTCCCCATCTATATTCATTTTGACAAACAAGAATATATATCTTTTTATTTTTCAACTGTCAATTGCAATTTGATTTTTGCATGTAGGTGACAATACATATTACTTTCATAAAATAAATCTCAGTGGCACTTTGATCAATTAGCAACCTGGGAAGGAAGGCATGTCTTTAAGTTAATAATATTTATCTGTAAGTCAATTTAACAATAGGCGAATATCCTTTGAAAAGGAAGGAACATATTGAGCTCAACTGTACGAACACAAACAACAGACAATAGACAAACATATGAGACAGTGTATAAAATTAGGGTGCACTCAAATATAACTGGCCAAATTGAATTATACTATTCTCTTTATGATTATTAGATTATAATTGTAGGCACCATTGTTAACTGGTTGAACTTGGACAATGTTAGGTCATCGGCATCATTAACACACTTATCAACTTGTTTTACTAAGCGTTCTGGAAGCCACCTGGCTGACTTCATTTCCTTGGAGTAAACACAGACTGACCCTCGGCCCCAGATGAGTACGGGGTCAGGCCCATGCCATGAGTGGTCCAGGGGGTCTCTCCACATCACAGAGGCAAATTGTTTTTGTGTCTCTGGTTGCCAGAAACGGTTAGCTGCGGATAATCCCTTAGCATCCAAATTTAAAAAGTTAAAAATAAATAGTGCATGTGATATTAGGTTTCTGGGTGACCCCTTGATAGGGTACCATTCCCCCTTTTTTATTTTATCTAATGTAATTTTGAGTGTGAGGTTGGCTTGTTTTATAATGCCTTGTCCTTGTGGATTATATGGGATTCCCGTTATGTGTGTTTGCAAAACTTTGAAAAACCAGAGCTGGTATAGCCTGGACCATTGTCTGTTTTAATTTGTTGTGGACATCCAAGTACTGAGAAGGCAACTAGAAGGTGGGCAATTACATGTTTAGTAGCCTCCCCAGATTGTAGGGTGGCAAATATAAATCCACTATATGTATCAATGTTGACATGTATATATTTAAGATGTTCAAATTCAGGGTAATGTGTGACATCCATTTGCCATAGGGCATTTGGAATTAAGCCACAAGGATTAACTCCCAGATGAGGTGTGGGAAGATGGAGGGTGTACGTAGGGCAGGTTTTAACAATTTGTCTAGCTTGTTCTCTAGTAAGTTTATACATGAGGCGAAGCGTGTGGGCACTAAGGTGATGTAACTGGTGCGCCTTCTGTGCCTGATCAATCTGAATGGAGGCATCAATACTTAGAGAGTAGGCAGAAGCCTGAGGTCTTGTGGCCAGATCTGTTAACCGGTTGCCTTTTGTAAGTGGGCCGGGTAGGTTAGAGTGGGCACGAAGGTGCCCAATAAAAAAGGGCTTGGATCTTTTTCTGATTAGATCTTGTAATTGAATAAAAAGACCACCAGTTTGAGGAGTGTGTTTTATCAATCCACATGTCTCTAATAGGGGAACAGATTGAGCAATGTAAGCACTGTCAGTAAAGAGATTAAAGGCTTGTTCAGGGAATGTAGAAAAGACTGCTATGACTGTATGTAGCTCGGTTATTTGGGCTGAAGAACAGCTGGTTTGGAAGTGGACGATGTTATTGTCCCACACATAGGCAGCTATCCCGGTAGAAGAACCATCTGTAAAGACTAATAGGGCTTCTGTTAGAGGAGAACAGGAAGTGACTTTTGGGAAAATGAACTCATGTCTATTGGCAAAGTCAATAAGTTTGTTTGGAGGATAGTGATTGTCTATTAAGCCTGTATAAGAAGCGAGAGCAACTGGCCAGGAGCCGGTAGTCTGCATAAGCCAATCGATTGGGGTGAGCCAATTTTCTGCCACCGATTCTAAAATGGCCATTGTGTAAGGTGTAGTGGCCCCGTATTGAGCTGCGGCCGTTTTAAATTTTTTAATGACCTTAAAATCGAAACCACTGTGGTGTCTCCACGCCTGTCCCTGTGTGTCAGTAGTTTTAGTTACGGGAAAGGCTTCTGCATTTTTAAGTTTTAGGGATACTCCCGACCCGGATGGCACCCTAGGGGCCGCCCCTCTAACGGGGAGTCGTGGCTTAAGTTTGTCCTCTCTACGGACATTTTTATGGGTTTTGCCTGTTCTTAAGCCCTCGAGCTGGGTAATAAGTTCCCGGTGTTCCTTTTCTAATCTTATTTGTTCTTTTAGAAATTTTATCTTGTCCCGGAGTTCCTTTTGGGGATCAACAGCAGAGCATGCCAAAGCGGGCGCATTGGGAGTGCTGGGTACCGGAACATAAAGAGGAGGACCTTGGACTATGGGCGGCCAGGCAGGATTATGATATCTGGCTGTCTCCTCCTCAAGATTGGCCCAGTCAGCCTCCCCCGGATCGTTCCGTGGCAAGGGGGGGTGTCTGAGGTGGCGGAGGGAAGGGTACAAGGCCGGTTCCTCCTTAACAGGCGGGGCGGGGTCAGAGGCAGGGGCTGAAAGAGCAGAGGCGGAAGCTGAGAAGTGCCAAAGCTTTCCTTTAAAAGGCTTGGAAGAGGCAGAGCCCGCCTGTAAATCCTCATTGGTTGCATTTTTTTTTTTTTTTTTGGTCTGGCTCATCGTCACTATCAAAAGACATCAAGTCTTTTTCCTCATTTTTTGAGGAAGTCCCGTCCCGCAGGTGCTCGGGCCTCGGCGCCATCTTGGCATCTCGGGGGGTGTTTACAAACTCCTCACTCCGAGGGAGAATGATCGACCCTTCCTCCGATCAGAGAGCTGTCTCCCCGACCTGGATGGCTTGAGCCACCAGCGGATCTTTGGTTTTTTGGGAGATAATTTCATTAATAAGATTTCAATAAGAAAATGCAGTAATTGGGACCTTTTCTGGTCCACAAGTAGCATAATAACCTTTAAGGGCCTCCCCTACTCTTTTCCATCTCCTCTCGTCAATGGTACCCTCGGCGGGAAACCAAGGGCAGAGATCTCTAATATAATCAAAAAAAAATTTTAACAACTGTTTGACTATAACCTTTACCCCTCATGTCTGTAAAGTTTCTTTAAGACCTTGTACAAATAACTCATGTTGGCTAATGCCCTGTCCCATAATCGCTGCTCAACTCACCGAGGTGCAGGAAAGACGGCAGGTTCACGTCAAACGCAATCCTCTTTTTTCTATTTTATTTTATTGGGCCCCTGAGTAGCGTTCTTCACTGGATCCCCCGTTCTCTGGCCCCACGCTGGACGCCACTTGTCCCGTCCCGCGGGTAAGTCAACGGAGACCCTAGAGGGGGAGCGAAAATGACAAAGGACAGGGGACACGAGAGATGGAGACAAGACAGGTTTCTGATCAAGTCTCGTTTATTGCGGAAGCTGCTACAGCATATGTACCGTAGGGCTAGAGGGAGGGAGCAAGGGGAGGGTACTGGGGCTACTTCTTTGTTGCCAGGTAGACTTGCAGCAGGCTTAGACATGCCCGTAAAAGGCACTCAAGAGTTCTAGCGGGGGGGGGGGCGGCAAGGCCCCACACACAGTGGGATGGGATTTGGAAGTCATGGACACAAGGGCTCAAGTCACTTTCCCAGGGGCAGTGGAGTCTCCTAAAATGGGGACAGGAAGGAGCATGCAGGTGGAGAGGGCTCAGGAGGACCCTGTGGTCTGCAGAAGCTGGGGCTTCCCTGAGCTGTGAAAGAGCAAGAAAGGAAGGGTGGGAATCCACACAATGAAAACTGAGGGCTGCCCTGACAAATTCCAGAGCAACAAGGTCCAGGATGGGAGGCCCGGGATGATTTTAACCAGAATCAACAAATCCAGCAAGGAAGTAGAAGCTCTGAAAGGGTCATGTACCCCACAGGTATAAGAGTTCAAGCAGAGGTGACTCTGGGCCATGGAGAACAGTGTGCACTCACCTAGTGGACCTTGGGCCAGAAAATACATGTCCAAGTTAGGGGGAGGTGTGGTGGAGAAACAAGTTCAAAGTGGTGTCAGTGGGTATTTTTCTCCCTATGCTGATGACGTCCTTCCAGCTGAATAAAAATGTGAAGTGTTCACATACAGCAGCTGGTCAACCAAGGGGCTTGTTATGGCTTCTATCTAGATGTCCCCCTAAAGCCTCATGTGGTCACAGGTGGGGCTTTTGGGAGGCGGCTGGAGCTAGAGTGTGTGATGCTGGGGTCAAAGTTGTGCTTCTAGGATTAAGGGTATGTGATTACTAAGCTAGTCCACTTTGCTTTAGCACTGTTCTGGGTGTAGATAATGGGAAGGCCCACCAAGCATCACCCAAAAGGCAGGTAGCCTAGAAGTGATAAAAGGAAGAAGCTGCTGCCACCACTGCTGCTGCTTGCTGCCTTCTGCCTGAGCTGTATCTCATCAGTGATGCCCCTCTGCCCTGCCTCCCTGCCTTTGAGCCTCCCTGCCTTCAATCCGGCTGAACACACTGAAACCTCTCCAAGCTGTGAGCTGAAATACACCCTCCCTCCTTTAACTTCAGGAATTGGGTATTCTGTCTCAGCAAAGCAAAAAGTAACTAACACAGGCTGTTGATGATCTGTAGCATGGGGAATGGCAAGGAGTGCTCTCAGCGGGTCCAGCTGTTACAAACTTAGGAATGAGAGAATTCAACAGCTGGATGTGACTTTTCCTCTCTTAACTGAATGACCATGGTCCTGTGGGCCATCATCTCAATGAATGTTGACACTGAGAACTGATGACTCAGACAAATACCAGAGTCAGAATGTGAAACAAATACCCCACCCCTTCCACATGAAAACACAAACATGCTTAACATCTCAGCCATTAAGCAAATGCAAACTATGACCACAGTGAGGTTCTCCTTCACTCCTTCTACAGCACCTATCATCAATACAATTTCAGGTAGTAAGTGTTGGTAAGGAAGCAGAGAAACTAGAAACCTCACACATGGTGCAGCCTCTGGGTGAAATACTTTGGCATTTCCTCCAAATGTAGAATATAGACTTAGTATACTACTCAACCTTTCCATTCCTAAGTAGATACAGAAAAGAACAGAAGATATATATTCAAACAAAAATGAACATGTTCATTATCTCTGACAAGGTCCTAGCAATGGAAAACAGTCCCACAACAAGTTTCCAAAAAGAAAACTGGATCCAAATGGAAAAGAGAATTCTTCTCCTAAGTGAGACAAGTGGTGAAACTAAAGTTGGATCATGGACTGGACATTCATACCAAAACCCTTTTACCTCCTTACATGGGTGCTCTGTGGTGGTTACCTGGGTTTGCCTCTACTGTGGGTAAAATACACTGCCATTTTCATGCAGATTTGCAAATTAGGAAAGGTAATAACCACTGGAGAAGGTGAGTGGATAAATCATGGTGTACTCATAACATGATTGCGGATGTCCTATAAGTTTGACATCATTGGGAAATAAAATATTTTTTCTATGATCATTATTATTCCAAAAAAGAAACATCAAATGGGCTGGGGATTTAGCTTAGTGGTTTCACCACCTGCTGCGCAAGTGCAAGGACCCAAGTTTGATCCCTGCTACCAAAAAAAAAAAGAAACATCAAACATCACTATAGCAAGTAAGTGTACTAGTGAGCTTTCTCACTGTGAAGAAACAACTTCTGACACCCACAACATAAAGAAGGGGAGGTTCAATTTGTCTCATATTTGTGGAGGATTCAGTCCATGGTTGGCTGCCCCAAGGACCCAACATCATGGAGGAAGTGTGTGGCAGAGAAAAGCTGCTTACCTCATGGTAGCAAAGAAGCAGAGCATGGGAACAGTGCCAAAGATGTTGGGGTGAGGATGACATAGAGACATCAAAGTCATACCTTCATGACCCACAGAGACAAAGAAATGTGTTCCACCAAGCCTCTAGGTAGATCTTAAAGCCAATCAAGGTGTCACTCGATCCTTACCTGTCACACTAACCCTACCAAAATGCAGCCCAGCCAGGGCTATAAAGCCATTGTCCTTCTGTGTGGAAATTATATTAAAATGAGGAGGACAATGAATGACAATAATATGAAACACCAATGTGTGCACATTTTGTTAGGGTTAGATGCCACTCTCTTAGGTACTTTTCTCATTACTGAGACAAAATACTCAACACCCAAAGTTTAAAAAAAAAAAGGTTTATTTCAGCTCCCAGTTTGTAGAGGTTTCAGTCAAAAGTCAGTTGGTTACGAGGCAGGGTAGCATGACAGAGAGGCAATGCAGAGAAGTAGTTCAAAGCATAGCAAGAATAAGGCAGCAAGCAGCAAGCCTGCCTTTCCTTTTTATCCCTTCCACACTACCCACTTTGTGGGTGGTGCCACCCACACCCAGGGTAGAGCTTCTGTCTTCAGTAAATCCATCATGGGTTAGGGTTAAATATAAATTTGATTAGCTAATGTAGGGAAAATTTACATTAGCAGTTGAGGACACCTTTGTTATATCTTTTAAAACTTTTCTTTTTTTCTTTTGAGACAGGGTCTCACTATGTAGCCCAGGGTGGCCTTGAAATCTTCCTGTCTCATCCTCCTGCATGCTGGGATTACAGGAATGCATCACCATACTTTACCTTTTAAAATTAGTATTAGGCACCACTGTGCACATATTACTATTAGGGGTCCACTGTTAGTAGCACAGGGCCCTCTGTTGCTTTGATACTAGTACCAGAGGCCACTCTGTGGATAGTACTTTAGCACTGCAGGCCACAGTGGACAAAACTCGTCACTTACTCCAGGCCACAGTGTGGACATTATCTTAGGGATGTCCAGTGGAAACAGTCATCACTGTGAACGACAACTTCTGCATGAAGCCCTTCCTCTGCTGAGTTCTCTGGAGACCCATCCCTCCACCCTGCACACAGGCCACAGACAAGAATCTTTGCACTCATGGTTGCACAAGAGACACAGACGCTACTGTTCCCATGCTTGAACCCTGCCTCCTTAGTCCCACCCCAGTGTGAAGATAAGTCAGCCTCAAGGCCATATGAGCCCAACAGGGTGGAGACCATCAAGGCAGGCACAGTGCAGAAGCTGGTGAATCACCTTGTGCCTGACCATGGAAGTGGCAACCCTCTTCTTCATGCCCACATTCCTGTACACCTACCCCTACAAGCTCACCATTACCCAATAGGTGCTAAAACTGCTGTTCCTAAGGTGTGCTCCACATCCAAGCCCAGGGGGACTTGCTACCTCCTGGCAGACCCTTGGAATGCTCTGCACCTTTCTGTGTCCCAATTTGCTCTGTGAAAGCTGGGGTGATCTGAGGATCACCATCTGAGCATGTATTTGGGACCAAGAGGGCTGAGAGTTAGAAGCACCTGCTCCAGGCCAGGGTCTGTCAGGGTCAGTGACCCAGGGCTCTGGAACCTCCCCTCCTCCATGAAGAAGCTCTTTGCACCTCACTTAACTGAGTCCTCAGGCAATCCAATTTCCCCATTTTTGAATGAATCCCAACTCTGGAGTTCCCTACCTAAATATAGAGTGGGGACTCCCCATCAGAGTAGAATGAGAGGCCCTGGTCCCACTGAGATATCTAGGTAGGAGACAGATGGCAGGATTAATTTATAGCACATGTATATGAAGCACCTATCATGTGCAGGCATGGTTCCAGTCACTTGGCACCTAATTTAGGGAGAAACACAGGCAAAGCTCTCAGCCTTTTCCTGCTTCCATTCTCATCAGAGAAGAAGACAGTCCCCCTAGACTGCCTGGCAGGTGGGGGCTACAAGAGGATGTGGAGGCCACCCTCTCCTGACCTCTATGTCTGAATTCCTTCACCCCGACTGTGAGGAGTGTGAGTACATCAAGAAGTGAGTGGGCTTAGAGCCAAGACAGAAGAAGGTTTCTGTCTCCAGAGTAGGGGACATTTGAGGAACTGAGTTCAGGGGGGCTGGGAAATGCCAGATCCCAACATGTTCTTGATTGCTAGTAGAGGGATGGGGGCTAGGGCTTTGCCTTCATGAGGAGGAAGACAGGCAACAGGCAGCACAGGGGCTTCTGGGGGCTATGAAGAGCAGGTCCCTGTGAAGATAGACTCTCCACCACAGACCATCCCAGTCAGACATGCCCTCATGATTCTGTATGAAGTCTGTAGAGAAGCAGTGAGAAGCACACTGCTCACATGAGCCTCCTATATTTGTGCAGTGCCCAGATGCATGTGGGGTGTTCACTACCCTGAAGAATTCTGCCCATCCCCAGACCTGGCCAGACTAACCAGCTCTGTCCTGCATCCTGATCAGCATGCTGGGCTGACTTCTCCCCAAATGTACAGATTCCTGACCCAGCTGGAGGACCTAGTGACCAGCGAGGCCAAGCCTGAGGATGAGGAGGCCTGGGATGTGTCTGAGGGCACGGGTAGAGTGGCCATGGCTGAGCCCCACTGGGAAGGAGCTCCAATCACTAGATCCTCATCCACTGAGTGAGAACAAACTCCTCAACTGGCAACAGATGTTCCAACCAAGGTGTACTGGCAGTGACTGGATTCAGCAGAGGCAGAATCTCACCCCATTCCAATCCTGTCCATCATGTCACACCCAGAACCATGCTAATTCCAATCAGTGGACTAATTTAGTACCACATGCTCTTTTTTTTTTTTTTTGGTACCAGGGATCGAACTCAGGACCGTGTGCTTGTGAGGCAGGTGGTGGCACCACTGAGCTAAATCCCTGGCCCAGTACTACATACTCTTTATCACATACTCTAGATCTGGCCAGCTCTGAAAAGCCCAACCTATTAGTGTATGAAGCTTTGGAGAGACATTGAGATACAAGCTGTAACAGCTGCTCTCTGGAAATTATAATATGCAGAGTACATTGTGTGGACATTACATTAGAAATGTCCCTCTCTGAATATTATCATAACATTATGAATGGTCACACTGTTGATATTACAATGAGAGACAACTGTATGGATGGTATATCAGTATCTTAAGGCAATGTCTGAGTATTATTGTACATGAGTACTGGAGGGCATTGCATGGATACTGTTAGTATCAGAGACCACAGGAGATATATTAGTACTACTAGTTTGTGTGTGGCTATAAAATTAGTATTACAGGCCACACTGTGGACATTAAATGAACACCAAAGGCCTCAGTGTTAATATTATATTAAGATGCTACTGGGAGCCAACATGATGGAATACATCTGCAAAACACTTGAGAGGCTAAGGGAAGAGGACCTGAGTTCTAGGGCACTTAGACTACATAGTAAGATGCTGTCTCAAAAAAATGCTGCTATAGGTCTGGGGATTTAGCTCAGTGGTTCTACCACCTGCCTCACAAGCGCAAGGTCCCGAGTTCAATCCCTGGTACCAAAAAAAAAAGCTGCTATGTAGATTTTATATTAGCCTGAAAAGTCCCCAGTGTGGATATTATGAGCCACAGAATAAATAGTATATAATTAATAAAGGGCAATGGTGAGGATACTATCATAATATTAGGAGCCAGGATGTGAATAATTTATTCATATGAAGATGCCACTGTGTGAAAGTCTTAGTATTAGAACGCCACAGTGTGATATCATGTTGCTCATACACAGCTACAATGTAGATATTAAATTAGTATTAAGAGCCACAGAGAAAAAAAAAGAGCCACAGAGTAAATGTATTAATTTTGATGCCATTCTGTGTATATTAGTTTTAGATGCTGAAGTGTGGACAGCAATAATAGGCTAATCTGTGGATATTAAATTAGTAGTTGAGGAAGCAGTGTGGATATTAAATTACTATTAGAGGCCACTGTGTGGATATTAATACATACACAAAGGGGCTGTATGTGCATGACTGAGCCATGCTACCCAATGGGACAGCCATGCATGTACCACTGGTGGTTCAAGCCACTTGATGGGACAGTCATGCATGTACCACCAATAGTTCAAGCCAGCAAAAAGTGTTAAATTAGTATTAAAAGTAGTTGTGTAGATTCTAAATTAGTATCACATTCTGCTTTGGAGATATTCAGAGAGTATTAGAGAACATTGTGGAAATAGTATTAGAGGCTGCCTCTGGATATTAAATAAGTATTAGAGAATGCCCTGAGGACATTACATTCATGTTACAGGCACTTTTGGATATAAATTTGTAGTAGAGGCTGTTCTGTGGATATTGAGTATTAGACACCATCCTGTGGGTGCTAAATTAGTGTCACACATCACTGTGTGGATGTTAAAGTAGCATTACGTGCCACTATATGGATATCAGTATTAGAAGCTGTTCTGGATATTAAATTAGTACAGGCCTCTCCAGGGATATTAAATTAGCAATAGACACCACTCTATGAACAGTAGATGTTATATTCTACTCTGCGGATATTAAATAATTATTAGAGGCTGCTGTGCACATATTAACTATTTGAAGCCACTCTGGATATTAGTGTTAAAGGCCACTCTGTGAATATTGGTCCTAGAGGCTGCTCTGTGGATATAAAATTAGTATTAGATGTCATAGTTTGGCTATTAAATAAGTATTAGAAGCCATTCTGTGTATACCAAATTAGTATTAAAGTCCAAACTGTGGATACTGCATTATTATTAGAGGCCATTCTGGGGCTATTACATTAGTATTAGAGGTTGCTCTGAGGATACAAATTTAATATTAGAGACTACTATGGGGATATTAACAGTATTAGATTCTGCTCTGTGGATATTAAATTATATTACAGGCTGTCCTCTTAGGACAATCCTTTCAGCATATCCTCCTGCTGCTGTGGATCTCTAGCCACTGATTATCCTTTCACTGAGATACAATCACCTCCCAGTGTGGTAGCAGAACTTGTTTCCAAAACCACCAGGAGCCACCTGACTCAGAAGTGGTACAGCCTGATGCCATTCCACCTCTGACAGCATATCTTCTGGCTGCTGTGATCTCCAACCAGCTGAGTCTCCATCCACTGAGACAGAACCACCTCCCAAAGTGGCAGCATGCATTTCATCCAAGGAAGAACAGAGAAAGCCATACAAAAGAGGTTGAGCCTGACCCCATTCCACCTCCAAAAGCAAATCTTCCAATGAAGTTGATCTCCACCTACCAGATTTTCTGTACACCAAGATAAATTCACCTCCCTCTGTGATAGTACACCCTCTCTGCAAGGAAATGGAGGAGCCAGATGAGATAATAGATGTCAAGTCACACCCCATTCCACCTCTGGCAGCAAATCCTCTGACTCCTGGGTCTCATTTCTATTTTTTCTCAGTCAGAAGATCCTGTCTAGTTACATCTTATATTGTCCTCTGCTCTATTCTCCTGCTTTCTTGATTTCTCCTCCTCAACTCCTCCTTCCTCCCTCCAGGTACACAGAGATGAAATAAAGATACCCCTTTAGAAGAGCTCATCACTTCCCAATGGATCCCCAGGGGCAAACACATTGGCAGTTAGAGTCAGTAAGGTGGGATTTAGAATGCATGAACACACGTCCCATGTAACTTCCCCAAGAAACTGAGGGGCCTGCTAAGGTGGGGATGGGAAGAGACAAGCAGGTGGAGAGAGGTCAGGGGAGGACTGTGTTCTACAGAACTCATAGCTGCCTTGAGCAGCAAGAGGGTGAGTGAGGAAGGGAGAGAATCCACATGGCCAGTGGAGATTGAAGGATGGCCTAAGGAGACCCAGAGCAAGAGAGCCTTGGTGGAGAGGCCTCAGATGATTTTAACTGGAGTCAACAAATCCAGGAATCAAGCAGGGAGCTGTGCATTGCCCACAGATCCCACAGGCATGAGAGTGTAGGCAGACATGGCATTGTACCACACAAACCAGTGTACACTCAACTGAGTGGCCTTGGCTCAGAGGCTCCATGACCAGGTCAAGGTGAAGATGAGACAGTTGGTGTAGAGTTCAAAGTGTCCATGGGCTTCCAACACCCTTGGCTGCTCTACCCTCCTTCCATGCAACAGAATGTCCTGAAGCTTGACTTCCAATGACAGAGCTCTGAGCAGACAGCTGAAAAAAATGGGATTTGTTGCCCTATAGTAGCCATTCAGGACAAGAAACTATTAATGTTTGCATGGCATGGGTAATGATGAGGAGTGCTGTAAGCAGACCCAACTGTCCCAGACTGAAATGAGAGAACCCACCAGCTGAATGTGACATTTCATCTCTTATCTGAATGTCTGTGATCCTGAAAAGAAATTTTTTCCCTTTGAGGACAAGTGGCTTTGAGACCTAGGATATGAACAGCTTCCCTCACCACCACTCATCCTAAAAAAGTGACAAAATATACTGATATCCCAAGAAGAAGGCCTTTTCCACACAAAAAAAATAAGCTAAAAAATATAGCTGAAAGTGATAAAGCAAGTATGAAGATCTGCATTCTCTCTGTGTCCCCCTGCCTTCCTTAAGATAAACACCCAACAGAGAGATGGTGATGTGAGGAAAATGGGCCACTCGAACACCTTGGAGCTAGCTTTAAATCCTTTTTACCCAAATATATGGCCTCCTTTGGTTTGGTCAGTGACAAGCAGACAAATTTAAGCCTATGAGCCTAAGGGGCTAGTAACACTTTGGGTGACCATGAAGGGACTTTAGTCCCTGCTCCTGACAGCTGTGCATCCCAGCAATCACTTGGGAAAGAGATTGCTTGCTCATGGCTAGCTCAACCTGCTGTTGGGACTTCAGGGACATTCCAGCACCTACCAGGGACACCTTTGAACCCTGAAAATTCTCTTTCCCATCTGCTGCATCAGCTGCATATAAGTGCTTTTGTTGGTTACAAAAAAAAGGTTTCGGGAACTCTGATCTAGTAAACTTAGAAGTTCCAGGTTCCCTCCTATTCGGAACTGATGGGCTCTGCCTGGTTTCCCCCTGGAAGTGTGCTCCAAGGATCTACTCTCTGCAAGTTTGGACCTCTTTTAGGTCATTCAGCAGTGCCAACTGGGTGAGGCAAGGACCTTCACTCTTTGGGGCCACTCAGACCTATTGCAGGTCTTTTTGGTGTGAAGAGATTGGCGTGAGAAGAGAGTCAGAGGTTAAAACAAACAAATAAACAGTTCCAGACATTTGTTTTGGTTTCATTTGGTTTAGAATACTCCTTTGCTTTGGTCTGCTTTGATAGGCTTTTATTTCCTTTTGCGCTTGCACCACTGAGGTAAATCCCCAGCACATTTTTCTCTTCTTATAACCACTTTTATTGTAGGATGAGCAGCAGGGTTTCATTCAGTACCATCTAAAATTATATAAGCCATTTGGGCTTCAAGTCATTCTGAGGTTTCTTTGTGAGCCAATATAGAACTCAAGGTTCTTGAGCCATTTGTCCACAAAAATAACTTTAAACATTTTTAAAAGATTAAAAAAAACCTGCTGATGTGTTTAAAAAGCTCTGTTATAAACTGCTCAAAAATGAAAATGCTTGTGGTACTTTGCAGCTCCCTAGTAAAGTTTTAGTTACCTGTAATTTAAAAGGAGTGATTTTATTGTGATACACTATATACATATACATATATATATATATATATGAAAGCACACTGATTTCAGAGAGTTGTCCTTAAAAAGATTCACTAAAATAAGACTGGCTAAGATACAAATGTTTTGCCTTTGTGTTTTTCTTTGTGGGCAATACTGATTCTAAACTGGATTATTTTTCATATTAGATAAGACATAAATTTCTAACCATCAATATCTAAATTTTAGTGCAATAAAATGTCTTAAATTGACTAAGATCTATGATAAATTAAGGCAAAGAATAAAAGCTTCAAAAAATTCAAATTCAGTTTAATTAGGCAAGCAATCACCTTTGATATATATATTTCCAACCTGGTTACAACCTCAATCCTACCTTCAGATATGCAATTTTAAGATTAAATATTGTATAAGACTAATTAAAAAAATGACAATAATATAACTTTTTAAAAACTGATAAATTAAAACTTTAAGTCACTGCTTTATGTGTGTTGGCATAAATGTATATATTATGTTATGCCTACGTGTATACTTGTATTTATATATTGTTGAGATGGTACCAGATTCCTTTTTTTAAAAAGTGCTCAATAACTTAAAAACATAAACCTAAATACCTCTTTGTTCACATGACTTTTATAAAATGTTTTTAAAAGGTAAAGTATGGTGATGCATTCCTGTAATCCCAGCATGCAGGAGCATGAGACAGGAAGATTTCAAGGCCACCCTGGGCTACATAGTGAGACCCTGTCTCAAAAGAAAAAAAGAAAAGTTTTAAAAGATATAACAAAGGTGTCCTCAACTGCTAATGTAAATTTTCCCTACATTAGCTAATCAAATTTATATTTGAGATGTTTTAACTTTAGAAAGACTTTCAGTTTCACAAAAGTTAAAGATACTAATTGCTGGGTGTGGTTGCTCAAGCCTGTGATGCCAGCACTCAGTAAGCTGAGGCAGGAGCTGTGAGTTTGAGGCCACCCTGGGCTACATAATCAGTTTAAGGCCAGCCTGAATTACACTGTGAAACCCTGTCTCAAAAAAACAAATTAAAGGGCATAAAAATATAATTAAAATTTTTGAATTTGTTAAGATCCTAAAAATCAGAGTCAGTTAAACATTGAGACAATATGAATATACCAATGTCTGGGTATTCTTTTCTTTTAAATTATTTAGCTTCTCAAACAATGATATATAGCAATAGTCAATATAAAGGCTGCTTCTAAATTTGTACCAGGGGTCCTATTTTTTTTAATGTTCTTACAATTTAATAAAGAATTCTCTTGATGACTGCAGTTATAAAAGCTGTGGTAGTATTCACAGTAATGGTGGTTTTCCTCATTGGTCTGTAGTCTTCAGTAAGTGTAAGAAGGTATTGTATGAAACATCTTTCAAACTGTAAGACCGAGGGCCTTACCAAACGCTCCAAGGAGCTGACTATAGTGAAGCACACCCAGGGATCCCAGCGGTGCCTCCAGAATGCAAGGCCAAGGGCCTTACCAAATGCTCCAAGGAGCTGAAGTGGAGCACACCCAAGGATCCCGGCGGTGCCTTCAGAATGTAAGACCAAGGCCTTACCAAACGCTCCAAGGAGCTAGCTACAGCGAGGACCACCCGGGAAGGAACACACCGGCCATGTTGGAAAACAGACCTTTATTAGTCTGGCCAGACGGCACTCCCGAAGCAAAATAGCTCAGAGAGGCCCCTGGCTCAGAGGTTGTTTTATAGGGGGTTAAGGGGGGCGGTTAACATGTGGATTCACAGAAAAAAAAGAACAAAGGTTAGTGGCTCATTGTCACATGCTGATGTTCAGCAGACATCCTGACTGACAGTTACGACCACCCTCTTTACAGATTGTCCTATAGATACTGGGCCCCGGGACATTTGGATTTAGGGCAAACAGATGGCTGAGTAACCTCGCCCTATTACTGATTGTCCATTGTCCTGAGGCAAACACACTCCAACCATCAAATTTACAACAGAATCTAGGGGAGTAATTAACTTTTGAATCACACAGTCCCACAAAACCAGTAAGACTGCATCGACGCACCCATCATTCTCAGGATTGCTGGTTACCTGGGCATATTTACCCCAGATAACCTTGCCTCCTTGTGTCACAAGGCCCAACTCACTCACGTTCACTTCAATCACTGTACCTTTGGTACTAACACCCAAAGTTGTATATAGTGGTGATGAATTTTTTTTCACACCAAGTATTGGCAGGCAAAAGGTGGCTTTATGTTCAGGATGTGTTACATGGGCCTTCTTGAAACATAAGCCCATTGGTCTAATGAACCTTTCATATTTTGGTGGTTTTCTTGTAAATCCATCTCCAACAAAGCAGACTTTAGTAACCATTCTCTTCCATGCCTTCTTTTTTCTCTTTCCAGTTCAAATAACTTTCAATACTTCTATCTCTCCCTGTGCATGAACTTTGGGCAGAGGGACTTACCATTTTCCCACCTTTTCTTTCTTTCTTTTTTTTTTTTTTTTTTTTGCGCCTTTTCTTTTCTTTTCTTTTCTGTTTAATCATGTTGGAAAGCACTTTTGCCTGAGACTGTCCCTCTCTGTCTAGCAGAGATAGGCAGGTACTGCTCCCTGAGGAGTCTTTTCATCATTCTTTTGTTTGGTGTTTCTCTTTTCATGCATCTTGATAGTCTTCTTCATTTGTATTTTCTCAGCATGGCGCTATTTATGGTACAGCTTAGCCTTCAGGCCAATCATTTTGTTTGCCTTCTTTGAATATTCAGGAGCCTCTGAACTTTCCTTCTTTCTCTTTTTCTCATGGTAATCCAAACGATACCCATAACATTTACGGTCTAATTCAATATATTCATTTTGTGGCATGGTGACAGCTGCAGAGGCGCTGGGGGCGGCCTCAGGTACGGGAAGAAAAGTTTCAACTTTGGGGTCTCCCTGACACATGACCTGACTCCGTGCAGCTGGAAACAGGAAAGAAAAGCAGGGGCCTATTTTTTGATAGACCTTAGTTTAAAATGTTAGAGTGTTTGGGGGTTTTTTTCTTTTCTTTTTTTTGAGACAGGGTCTCACTATGTAGTTCAGGCTTGCCTTGAACTTACTATGTAGCAGAGGCTGGCCTCAAACTCAAAGCAATTCTCCTGTCTCAGCTGCCTGAGTGCTGGAATTCCAGGTGTGTGCCACCATTCCCAGGAAAAATGTTAGAGTTTATACCAAAATCTATCCTTATTTTCCTAGACATTAGTTTAAAAAGTTAGAGTTTATAGCAAGAATGGCCTTTAAGTCCCTGATAACAAAATGAAAATCATTCTTTTTAATAAATAGCAAGTAAAGGCCCAGGTCTAGCTATTTCTTACCTCTGTAGTGGTCTGCATACCATGACTACAGTAGTTTCAGGATTAGCTTCTTCCAAAATGTTCTCAAGACTGCTTTCTTAACCAAGAGTGGTTTAAGGAGCCTGACAGCTTCTACTTGGTTATTCTACTTGGCATGAGTTGGTAACAGACTTCTCCTATGGTTTATTAAAATTAAAAAATGGAAATACTTTTAAAAGTTTCTATTCATTAGCATTATCTAATAAAAGTCTATTGGAAAGCTTTCTTACTAAGTCTATATAAAAAACAGGCGATTTTGTCTTATACACTAAGGTGTGTCTAAATAAGCACTGTTCAGCCATGCTGTACTTCTTCCTAATTTCCTGAAAAAGCGGAGTCCATATTTACATATTAACTCATTCAACTCTAAAATGATTATACAAAATAAATATTTCTCCCTACAGTTCTTAGATCTTTCCAGATTTTCTGAGCTATTCCATTTTTAATGCCCACCATTAATTGATAGGTCTCCCACCACCTCAGCAGCTATTATGTATGGTAGCTGCCCTCTTCCTATGGTGTCTTGCCCCCTCCCCTGTGTGACATCATGCCAAGATGGTTGCTCCCACCAAAGAATAAACCCTTCTTCCCAGTATGCCCCTGTTCCCACCTAGGAAGTAACCTAATACTCGCTCACCTCCTACCACCTAGTGACCTCATGGGCTCCTCCATTCCCTTGTCACTACCTCACTCAACCCCACCTCAGCCCCTACACACCCCACCCCAGTCTCTATTAAAGACTCTCCCTGCCCCGGCCATATTGCTTTTGTCTCTCCTTTGTTCAGAGACAGCCTGGCAGATCTATTCCCTTAATAAAGGCTTGTTGTGGCCTGGTCTGGTGTTGGTCTTTGGCACTTTTACCTGACATTAATAAAGTTCCCTTTATGGTCTTCCAAGTAGATTCACTTATGGGTATCCTTGTTTCCCAAAACAGTTTGCTTTGGTGACATAAAAATGTGATCATAAATAATTCCTTGAGGTCAATATAAAGATTCAAGTTCAAAAGCCCCCCCAAAACCTTCAAAAATTTAAATAATACTCTGTTATAGTATATGCAAAGGGAATTTTGAGATATTGACAACTTTTCCATTTTTTTCTCAATAAAAGTTGGCTTTAAGATAATTACTTGTGGGCCGGGGATTTAGTTCAGTGGTTTCACCACCTGCTGCGCAAGTGCAAGGACCCAAGTTCGATCCCCAGTACCAAAAAAAAAAACAAACAAAGATAATTACTTGTGTTTGTCAAATATTTCACATTTTACATACAATGTAAATGTTATTGTTAAAAATTAAACAGATAAATAAAAGCTCTAAGTTATTTATAATTAAGTTAAAATACTAAAGATTTGTTAAATATAAATTCATATATTCTTTGTTTAAAATTTATCAATGTTAATATATTTAAATATTACAAATATTTCAAAGGTTGATATATTGGCAGTGATATCTATCACTAACATAAGTGATATCTATCACTAACATAAGCTCAAATATCTAAAAATAGAATTTTATCAATCTACAGGTCAACTAGTAAAAATGAGCTTAAGAAAATAACTCTTGAAGTAATTGAGGGTTATATTTGTTTATCATTTTAAGTTATTTATGTAAATACAATTTATTTCATATTCTAATAACAGTCAGCTTTTAAATTTTTAAAAAATTTTTTGATACAGTTAATAGCTATGTTACCTGATCTGTTAATGAGTTTGCTTATGCTGCCTAATGCTAACAGTTTCATGAGATAGTAAAAGGCTTGCTTGCTTCTCTATAAAAATTAAGTGCAATTATTTCAGTGTCTATCTAGTCTTTGTTTAAATTAAGTATTTAAAATGAGTTTTTATTTTTAAACCTCTTTGTTTCTAATAAAACTCCTTATAAGTTCAAAAGCAATGATTTGGGGTATTTCCAACCTCAAATATATTATACATGTGTGTTCTTTTTTAGATATTCAGTGGTTACATCAACATATGAAAGTTTGAGGCACAAATATGATTGAATAATAATTTTTAAATACTGGTGATCCACTGGGATAATTTTA
This sequence comes from Heterocephalus glaber, assembly GCF_053883595.1. Taxonomy (NCBI): domain Eukaryota; kingdom Metazoa; phylum Chordata; class Mammalia; order Rodentia; family Bathyergidae; genus Heterocephalus; species Heterocephalus glaber. The sequence goes on along the minus strand of NW_028258343.1, from coordinate 25,898,642 downwards.
TGATATAAAAGTTATTTTTCTGTTATAAACTGATCATATATATTAACAGTATAACCTTTGAATAAAATGTTTCTAGAGACAGTTTATTGTAAAAATACTTTTTAAAAATTGTAATACACAAAAACAATGTCAAAATCTATTTAAAAGAATAAAGCTTAAGATAGAGATCTGTTCTTAATAAAATTGAAAGCAAAACTATTTTAAAAGGCTACAGATTTGTCAAAATAATTTATTGCATTTTCTATTGTATTGTTAAAATTAAATGTTGAAATAAATAAGTCTTTAAAAGTTTATTTTCCTTAAATATTATGCAGGGCAGTTCCTGATTTGTCTGCAAGTCAGTTTACAATAACTGCTTATTTTCTGTTTATACAGGAGGAACATGAAACTAAAATTTAGCTGCCTACTTTTATTCAGCTACCTCATAAATAAGCTCAAATGATAGTTCAACACTAAACCCAAACTTTGGAGCGTTGAGATAATAGACATTATTTGTTATCTTTAGTAGGTTCAACTATTTAGCCTGAAAATGTTAACTTTTTCTCTGAAATATTCTCAGAACTTTCCCTCTAATTTTGCTAGACTAGTTTCCAGAGCTCCTCATGTGAAAGTTAACTGTGAGAACTATATTCTATTGTATCACACAAATTGTTGCTAGTTGCATACACCAAAGATAGTTTGCTAAATAAATGGCACTGAAGAAAATCCTGACCCAAGTGGCACTACATGGCCAAATGATTCTAACCAAAGAAACTTATACAACAGTATGGTTTTTTTTGGTACTGGGGATCAAACTTGGGACCTTGTGCTGGCAAGGCAGGTGCCAGAACCACTTAGCTAAATCCCTGGCCCAACAACAGTATTTAAAGATAGTTGATGTTAAACTGTACATTTTATAGCCCAGATATATAGTCTAAGGGTTTATAAAATAAGTTAATGCATTATCAACTCTAAAAATATCATGTACAAGATAAATTTTCCTTTAAGTACTTGTGACAGTATTTCAGATGGAAGCAGTCATATATACAAAAATAATCCAGCATCTCAGCTGTTAAGCATATAATTTAAAGAAGTTTCAGAGTACTGAGAAAATCTTAGTTCATTCATGAATGATGGAAAATGCTGATTTGTGGGATTTAAACTGTTTCATTTTAAAAAAATACCCAGAATACATAACCTCTGTACAAAGAAAAATATAAAAATTCTGTATGACCATGTTTGATTATACTACATAATTTAGAATAAAAAGCCACTGGTTGAAAGTTTTTCTACTTTACTCATTCCCCTGACAGCACTGATTTGTGAGCTAACATTAATATTTATTTGGGCTGCATTTATGGAATAAGATTTTATTTTCAAAATGGCATAAATTTTTCTTTAGTGTAAGGACTCTATTTTTAGCAGCCATTATATCTCTAAAGGTTAACAATTTATAGAGAAAATGTTTTAACTACTGTATACTTTTTCTACTGTGTACTCCCCATTTTTAATATTTGCAAAAGGGTAACGTCTACAAAAAAAATTCTTTCACTCTCCCAACCCCACATCTTAATCAAAAGTGTTTCCTCCTCTCTCGTCTCTGACTGAATTGGGGAAGTGTGGGAATTCCAGACAGGGTATGTACACACTTTAGCTGGGATACTTGACTTTGGGTATAAAGACAAGTAAAAGATGAGCTCATTCTTAATTCAGGTATGTCCCAGTGCCTCAAAAGTTATTTGACAAACTGTACTTACTGACAGTCTAAAAAAGATGAGACATTCAAAGATGCTCTAACAATCTTGGGCCTGTAACAGCTGAACAGCAAGAAAGCCATTTAACTCTGCTGTGACAGTCATCACTGACTGGCATTGAAAGTTAGACACCAATCCTGTAGTTACTGATAAACAAGACGTTTAAACCAAGAGTGGTGCCACACACCTGTAATCCTATCACTCAGGAGGCTGAGGCAGGAGGATCACCATGAGTTCAAAGCCAGCCTGAATTACAGGGTGAGATTCTGTCTCAAAAACAAAACAAAACAAACAAACAAACAAACAAAACCAATTTAACTGGAGTGGTGTCACTAAATTAAAAAACTGAAAATAACATTGTAACAGTAATTTACACTGAGGGAAATACGGTTCTGAGGTATTCTATATGAACAGAGATTATAAATAAATGTGTGGCCCCTCTCCACACATCCAGACCCCTCCTTACCTGCTGCCCCTCACACTCACGCTGCTCAGCATGAGGGACGCCTGGGGCAGGCTTGGCGGGAAGGTGAGGCCTGGGGTTGGTGAGGCCCGCAGGTGCTCACACCTCAACCTGCCCAGGGGAGGCGGCCAAGGTCATAGTAGGAGGCTCCTCGCCTGCTGAGGAGAGAGATGAAGCAGCGCTCTGTGGCGACCCCTCTAGAAGGGTCTCTGCTGGACATAAAGCATGGCTGACTGCAGTGCTTTAGTCAGGAGGTGGGAAAGATTCAGAGAGCAGGGTGTGCAACTGGTAAGGTCGTGGGAGGGGGCGGAGCCTGGCTACAGGAGAAGGGGCGTGGCCAGGCTCCTCAGCTAAGGGCATCCTGGGGCTGGGCCATGGGAGGGGCATGCAGGGGGCGGGCCTGGGTTGATGAAGAGGAGGGGCATAGCCTGGCAGCACCAGGATTGGGCACAACAGGGGAAGTCGACAGAGGGGGTTGAGCCTGGCTACAGGAAGAGGAGGCCTGTGGCCAGGCTCTTCAGCCGTGGGTGTCCGGGGTCGGGGTCGGGATCATGGGAGGGGTGGGTCCTGGGTTCAGAAAGAGAAGCGGTGTAGCCCAGGAGTGCTAGGATCGGGCACAACAGGGAGGGTTACGGGAGGGGGCGGAGCCAGGGCACCTCAGCTGTAGGTGTCCTTGAGCTCTAGTGAGAGGGGCGGGGCCTGGGTTCTGGAGGAGGAGGGGTGTGGCCGGGGTGCGTCCCAATTGGGCGCAGCAGGGTGGGTAACGGGAGAAGGAACCTCTCAAGTGTAGGCACCCTGGGGCCAGTAACGGTAGTAGCCAGCTCTGACCCATCCTGGTCTTCTCAGCCCTTTTGTCCTACTGGATAGAGGGTACGTAGGAGTCCAGCTCACCAGGGCAACTGATAGGAGGAGGTTGGTGACAATAGATGCTGACGTCACAGCATTGCCCACTAGAGGTCACAGAATCTTGCACGTGATAACCCAACCCAGAACCCTTGCTGTGCACCCCCAACTGCAGTACCCAGAATTCTTGGCCTTACAGCCCACACCCAGGACTACAATACCCAGAAGACTTTTCCTGCACCAATCATAGAACTACACTATCCAGAATCCTTGGTGTGACCCCCCGCAGACTACATTATCCAGAAGATTATGCATGCCCCACCATCAGCCAAAGCCTTAGCACATCCCCTACCCTGGCACCCCATAATCCTCCATGTGATGCTCTCTCCCAGAAATTCTGTGTGCCTCAACCGCAGAACTACAGTACCCAGAAACTTCAGCATGTCACCCCCACCCATCATGGTTCACAGTAACGTCCCTAGGACACCACTTCACCCATGACTGTTGTAACAGGAAGACACCTGGAAGGACAAAAATACTTGTTGTAAGTGGTTTGCAAAAGAATAGATTTAATACAGGGCACACATAATTTGTAGGATTATTTTATAATATTCACCCAAAAAGTCAAAGGCAGAAGAGTGCAAGAAATCTGTCCATGTGCTGGAGACCCAAAGAATCCAGCCAAGTCTTGGAGCCTGCAAAGTCCAGCCAAAGGCCTAGAGCCCACAGAAATGTCCTCCATGCATCTACATCAAGGATCTGCACTGGGAAGCCCCAAAGGTCAGTGGTGGATTTTAGAAAGTCTGTGCAGGCCAGGTAAAGGATCTGTGCCAGAAGGCTAAGGGATTCACGCTGGAGCCAGGAAGTGACAATCAAGGTGAAGACCAGAGCTCCCCTGAAGAGAACAGCAGCCATCCCCAGTGACAGCGAGGACCACAGCTCCTCCAAGGAGAACAGCCAAATTTCTATCAGGAAAACCAGCTGCAGCAAGCTTCTCTAGGAAAATCAACAGCATACATCTTCCCCTCCTATTCTCCTTTTGTACCATTGGCAACACTCCTCAGGTGGGTCTTCCACGCCCAGAACCACACTGACTCAGTTCAGCTGGGCATTCCACTTAAGTTGACCATTCCTCAATCCACCACAGAACCCAAAAGCCTCTGCATGCACACACTGTGCCCCACCTTCCAGAATACCAGACAATTCCACGTCTGGTACTGCAGTACCTAGAAGCCCCCCACCCCAATGCCCCCAACCACAGGACCCAGAATCCTCTGGGTGCTCTGCAAGGACTAGGTACCCAGAATGATCCCCAAGGACTCTGCTACCCAGAATCCTCAATGTAACCCTTACAAATACTGCAATACCCAGAAGTCTCAGAGTGACTGTCCTGAGAAATATGATACACAGAACTTTCCATAACCCACAAGATTTCAGTACACAGAATCTTCAGTGTATCCCCTTAAAAAGGAAGATACCCTGAATCCTTGGCAGGTTCCCTCACGAATTAATGTACCCAGATTCCTGAGACATGCCCCAGGACTATGGTATGCAAAATCCTTGGTGTGTTTTCAGTTCCCCACCCATGGAATGTTGGTATTTAATTGACTTACTGTTAATAGTGGTACCTCCCAAGTTCATTCAACAAACCTTTATTGAATGACTACCACATATCAAGGACTGTTCAGGAGTTTGAGACCTAGACTCGGGCCCTTCTTGCAGTTTGCAACAAATCTCTACAGGAATTCCAAAAAAGAAAGTATATTAATCAGATTAAATATTCTGTGGGACTTTCTTCATATATTTTCATGTCCCTGGGGAGAATTTGGTCATGTCTGTCTAAAAATTTTTCAATGCTTAAATTGCTTCTGTAGCTTATCACATAAAATTTGCCATCATAGGAGACATAAGTGGGAGCTGTTAGAGAACTAGGCTTACTCTTGGTCTCATGGTCATGCTTGGTCCCTACCTTTTGGAAGTGAGGTCTCCTATTCAGCATGTGTGACTGTTGTTCTAGGGATTTTAAGCTTCCAAGAGATGTCAAGATGTTTTCCACTCTAAGTGGCTGCCAAGGATACCTTTGAGCTCACAGATACTATGTAAAACTTCAGTGAGAGAAGTCTAAATTACAGAGGATTACTTAAATATTCCTTCATTCTTTTCCCAAGGATATGTTACCTAACTTTTGAACTATAATCCAGATCAGCTTCACTTGGTCCTTGTGGAATAAATTTTTACCTAACTGAATCTTGCTTTGGCAGCATGGCACCAATACACCTTAATGAAACAGTATTATGAAATGCAAGACTGTATTTGCTATAAGGACACTGAGATGCTTTTAGGAAGAGCTAAGAGGAACATTTCTCCCAGATGTTCCAGAAATATTTCAAATGGAGAAAGAAAATTTGGTATATATACACAATAGAATATTTTTCAGCCATAAAAATAATGAAATCTTGTCATCTGCAGAAATGTGGATAGAACTGGATGACATAATGCAAAGTAAATAAGACAAGCACAGAAAGTCAAATACTGCATATTTTCATTCTTTTGTAGAAGCTGAAAAATTCTATCCCATAGAAGAAGAGAGCAGAACAGTGGCCACTAGAGAATGGGAAGGTTAGAGGAGAAGGAAATGAAAGGAGGAGAAGGCAAATGACAGGAGGGAAAAGGCAGTGAAAAGAGGCTAGGTAATGGATAGCACACTAGCTAGATAGAGCGACTTAGCTCTGGTGTTCTATAGCAAAGTAGGGTAACTACAGTCTATGGTAATTATGATACACTTTGAAATAATTAAAAGACCCAAAGGGACCCAACACATAGAAATGATAAATGCTTGGGGAGATAAAAGTGTTGATTACTGTAATTTGGTAATTATGCATTGAATAGACATATTATATTATCATACTCTACCCCATAAATATGTGTAAATATTACACTATTCAATTTTTTAAAGTCTGAAAACTTCAGTTTATTTGCCTAATTTTTATCTTTCAACTCAGACCCTGGAAATCCAAGAGCTAAATTCATATCCAAGGTCTACAAATATACAATATCAAGTCCTTATGGGACTTGTCCACACCTGCAAGTTAACATCACCTTTAACTCTGATTCCTAGTTGACCAATTTCCTTTGGCCACTTTATTTTATGCATCATGCATTGTAACATCTGTGCTATGAATGCCATTGAGGGTATAAATAAGAAAAACTGAAAATTTTATCCACCCTCTACCTGGAAATGATACTAAAAACAATTATTTCTTGAATAAAAATCTGGCTCTTAATCTGGAAAGCTACTGCTTAATGCCACGATTTGTTATCAGAAGCATTTTTGAATACAAATAATATATTTAAACATTCCTTTCATGAGTCCATGCATTCCCTGCCTCTGGCTTGTCTTAAATTCTGAAAGTATCTGCCCCTTATATGTCTCACTGTGCTGCAACACTGATAGAAGGGAGTTAATTTCTTGTATTTATTTGTATGAAGATATATTTGCATAATAATGTTAATATTTATCTTTTGAAAGTTTCTAAAGATTGCCTGTTTTAAACAATGATGAAATTGACTTATGTCAACTTTATTGATGTTACTCTTTATACTTTCAAATATGTTTGTGACTGTGTTGGTTTGTCAGTTTTAATGACAACTTTTGCCCATAGCAATCAAAAGTTGAAAACCAGTGTATTTACTCTATGAAGCAATATTTTTTCCATTTTTGCCTCCCCAAAACATGTTGAATATGATATTTCAACATTTTCAAGGCATCTAACATTTACATCTCATCCATCATCCTATTTTCATATTGTTTTTAATTAAGTCTGATAGGAATATTTATTGCAGTCTGTTAGTCTTTTGAATGTAGATTTTTATTTTTAAAATTTTTTTCACAACAACACGAATTTCGTTTTCTTTTGGGTACTGGGGAGCGAACTTGGGTCCTTGCATTTTCAAGGCAGGTGGCAAAATCACTGAGCTAAATCCCCGGCCCAACAACATGAATTTTTAAGGCTACTAACTGTGTGTTAAAATGGTCAAGAAAGTTAAACGATAGTTACAACTTCATTCTATCAAGAGTGTAATCCTGGATATGCAGCATCTTGGTCCTTTTAACTTCTTCTTCCCCTCCTCTCCCTCCTGTCTCCCCCACCCATCCCCAGGCTGTCTCTGAGATCACGGAGAATACTCTCATAGTCTCTTGCATGTCTAAAGTTTCATGGGTATAAAATCCTTGGGCTACATTTTTATCTTAAGGGTAAAAGCTGTCCTGAGACCCAAGCAAAAGAAGGGCCTCTGCCCTGCCGCACATTTCAGAGTACTCATACTTTGATGTGCTTCCCTCTAGTGGTTGGAATCCACCAAGAAGCAATGCTAAGTGTGTGTCCGGCCTGGTCTAGGACTCCATGGCTCCTGGTCCTGGTTTCTCCCCCAGGGAGCTCTCTTCCAATCTATCCTATTACTGAGTATTTGGCAAGCTCTGGGGGTCCTCACTCCCACTGAACAGTATGGCATTTATTTCATGAGATTAATTTTATTGTAATAAAAATATACATAATATAAAATTTAGCACTTTAGCCCTTTTAATATGGAATTAGATTTTATCATGTACGTTCACATTGTTGTACAGCCATCAGCCATCACAAGAACTTTTTTATCATCTGTTTTCATAGAAACATTAATTACCCATCCCTCTTCCCCTTAACCCTTTTTTTTTTTTTTTTTTTTAGACAGAGTCTCACTGTTAGTTCAGGCTGGCCTTGCACTCACTATATAGCTCAGGCTGGCTTCAAACTTATAGCAATCCTCCTGCCTCAGCCTCCTGAGTGCTGGGATTACAGCCATGCACCATCACACCTGGCCCTTTACCCTGACAACCACCACTCTGCTTTCTCTCTCTGAATCTGACTATTCTAGACACCTAGTATAAGTGGAATTGTACAGTGTTTGTCCTTTTGTGTCTAGCTTATTTTACTTAGCATAACATATTCAAGATATATCCACATTGTCACATGTAAGACACTTAATTGCTTTTTAAAGCTGAATAACACTTTATTGTGTGTATTTGCTAATCTTAATTATTCATCTGTTGATGGACATGGATTCACCGTTTGGCTTCTGTGAACAAAGTTGCTGTGAACACTGGTATAGCAACACCTCTTCTGCTTCCTATTATCAGTTCTTTAGGGTATATGGCCAAAAAAAATAGAATTATTCAATCATACAGTAATTCAATGCTTAGTTTTTTTGTGAAATGCCACATTGTCGTCCATAGAAACTGAACCGTTTTTACATTCCCATCAACAAAACACAGAAGTTCCAATTTCTTCACATTCTCCTCAATACTTGTTAATTTCATGGTTTTTTTAAAAAATAGTAGCCATCCAAGTGAGTATGAATTATTATTTCACTGTTTGAATTCTATTTCCTAAGGATCGGTGATATTGAGCATTTTTCACGTATTTACTAGCCATTTGTATGTCTTTGGAGAAATATCTAGTCAAGTCCTTTGACCATTTTTTTTTAATTCTTTTTTTTTTTTCCAGTACCGGGAATCAAATTTAAGATCTTGTGCTTGCAAGGCAGCTGCAGTGCCATTGAGCTAAATCCCTGGCCCTGACTATTTTTAAATTAAGTTGTTTGGTAACTGAGTTATAGGAAGTCTAGATATTCTGGGTATTTATCAGATATATGATTTAATTTTTAAAAACATTTTTCTCTCAATTTGTGGGGTTTTATGTGTCTTTCACTGTCCTGATTGTGTCCTTTGTTGCACAAAGGTTTTTAATTTTGATGAAGCCCAATTTGTCCATTATTTATTTTGTTGTCTGTGTTTCTGGTGTCACAGGTAAGTAATCATTGCCAAATCCAACAATGTGAGGCTTTCCTTTAAGTTTTCTTCTAGGAGTAATACAATTTTAGCTCTAAGGCTTAGGTCTTTCATTAGTTTGGGTTAATCTTTGTGTAAGATGCAGTCTTTTTCATGTAGATATCCAGTTTTTCCCAGGACCATTTGTTGAAAACACTTTTTTTCTTTCCCCATTAAATGATGTTGGCACACTTGTCAAATTCAATTTACCATATATTGAAGGTTTAATTTCTGAGCTTATTCTATTTCATTGGTCGGTATATCCATCTTTCTGCCAGGGTCATGTTTCTGAGAGATCCTTTTTTTTTTTTTAAATATAGCTACACACACACACACACACACACACACACACACACACACACAAATTGCCTGGGCCCAGGCAATTGCCTGTGCAGCGCTATAGATTTTTGAAACTCTGTTCTGGGACCCTTCAATGAAGATAATTATAGATATGACTGAGCCAGCTTGATTTATTTGCTGTCTTAAGGGACTTACCCCATTTCCTATCTGTCCAATGGACTCTGTATCTTCAATATTCACCAGAGAGAAACTCACTGTCATTAATCAGTTTTCCAGAGAATATGTTCTTTAAATTAACATCTTTAAAGCTTTAATTTCAGAAATTTTCTAATATTGTATTTTAATATATTAGTTCCATTCCAATATTTTATTTCCTTCTTTCAGTAATGCAATTTTATAGGATTTTTCTTTCACAGCATTAATTTTATAATTTCCTTAAACTCTATTTTTTCTGTTTTGATTTGTTCACTTCTCTCTTCTGCATCCTTCACTATGTAGTATTTATATCCATTCTTTCTTGTACCTCATCTAACTTTGCCTTTCTTTCCGTGATGATTTGATCTTTCCCTGAGCTTCCTAATCTTTCCTGGGTTACAGTTCACATCTTGTTTTCTAACATTATGTTCTCTGAACTTTTGGATCTCTTCACTATATTCATGCTTGTCAGAAGTGATAGTTTCATTGTGTTTTTTAAATTATCACTTTGTCCTAATTAATATTTTTCCTAATATTCCTTTACCCCTTAACGACTTTTAGCAAGATATATTTTAGCTATCTATAATTTATATTTTATCTTTTTCAGGTCATTTTTTTCTTCTGATATTTTTGTGTAGGTTCTCTGTTACTCCTTTTTTGTTACCTCATCACTGAAGGAAGTGAGTTTTTCTCTAATAACTACGTGCATAAATTTTGTGTGAGGGACATTCAGAGCTTCCTAACAGGATAACTGCATTTTTTTTCTTATGATCTAAGATTTTCCATTTCTTTAACCTTTAATTTTCCCCAACCAAAGCAGATAAGTTTCAGAGCTCATTAAATATAAAGATTCTTTTTTCCTTACCTAGTGCAAGGGCAGACACTCTATAAATCTACAAATCTATCTGACTCAGTATTAGGCCCACTTGTTGGCTTTACTTTGGCACTGCCCTGTGCACACCCTCACGTCCACTGAAATAAAGGATTTGGAGTGTACTACGAGTGTACTTCTCACCTGTGAGAAATAGCTTTTGTTGCCTCTTTCTATGTATATAGATACAAAATATTCTCTTCCCACTTCAACTCATGCTCATGGCTCATTGCCACCATATTTGGCAGTCCTTGTCAACATTTTGTATTCCACAGTTTTAGCTAACTCTGTTTCTCTGAAAATGGGCGTTCAGGGCCAGGGGTTTAGCTCAGTGGTTTCGCCACCTGCTGCACAAGTGCAAGGACCCGAGTTCAATCCCTGGTATCAAAAAAAAAAAAAAGAAGAAGAAGAAAAAAGGAAAAGAAAAGGGGCATTCAATTTCAGTTTCTCCTGTGGCCTTTGAATGATTTATTCTACAGAAAGAGAAAAATATTGGTTTTATGCTGCAGTTTATGGAGATAAATTTGCAGTGCTCATTTGCATTTAGCTCCAAGTTCTTCTGCATTTCTGCCTTCTCCTGTGAGATGGCAGGCCAGAGGTAAGAGCACCCTTTGTGCCAGGAACAAATTGCAGCAGTGTCATTTTTCCATTATAAACATTATTGACCTAAAATGGCATTTCAGCCTTCAGTTTTGTTTTTATTAGAACCATCTCTAATCATCTAGAAAACAGTTAATGATAAAATAACTTCTCCACATATAAATATATGGGAAAATTTTGTCATACTTTAAAAGGTTAAAATGTTAATCTATTAAAGTATATTTAATTCTGATTTCTCTGTAGTCAATGGTGAAAACATTTTTCCACACCTCTTGTGTGTGTGTCCTATGCAAATATGTGCATATATATACAATATGTGTAGAAATGCTGTTGTGTGTAAGTATCTGTGAATGGTTACCTCATTAGGCTGATGCCAATTTGCACTGTGAGATGAAGGAAAAGGGACTTGAAAGCATGAGGCTAATAAGCTATGCAAACCAGGGATTGTTCAAATCCTAGAAGTGAAATTTGCCATCAACTCCTCCATGACTTTCGCCTCAACATTGTAAGATCATTATCGTAATTCTTCATCAATCTTCTAATTAAGTATTGCACAAAGGAAACACTTCAATATTTCTTAATTGAGTGTCTACTCCATGAAAGAAACATTAATGAGTACTCTGGAAGAGTAAAGGGTTTGACAATGATTCTTGGACTGTCACTAGAGAAACCAGTGTCTCGTGCATACCCATCCAGCAAGGAATGGGGAGTTGGTTCTTTGAAAGAATAAATAATATTGACAAACCCTTAGCCAACCTTATCAAAAAAGGAAAGAAAAGGCACAAATTCAAGCAACTAAGAATGAAAAGGGTGAAATTACTACAGTAAAAAATACCCATCAGAAGTCCAGAGGATCATCAATACCTACTTTGAGAACCTGTACTCCAATAAGGTGGAAAACACAGAAGAAATACATAGATTTCTATATACATATGAATTACCAAAGTTGAACAAAGAAGATATAAAAATTTTAAAGAATCCAATATCAATCAATGAAATTGAAAATGTAATGAAAAACTTACCAACAAAGAAAAGCCCAGGTGCTGATGGCTTCACTGCTAAATTCTAAAAGACATTTAGAGGAGAGCTTTTGCCACTATTGTTTAAACTCTTCAATGAAATTGAAAGGGAATCAATACTCCCAAATTCATTTCCAGAAGCAAGCATCACCTTGATCCCCAAAACAAAGAAAGATTCAACTGAACAAGAGAACTATAGGCCAATCTCACTAATGAACATAGATGCAAAACTCTTCACTAAGATACTGGCAAACAGAATGCAGAAGATCATCTAGAGGATCATACAGCCTGACCAAGTAGGATTCATCTCAGGAATGCAGGGATGGTTCAACATATGTAAAAAAATAAATGTAATACATTATATAACAGAGCCAAGGACAAAAACCATATGATCGTCTCAATAGATGTAGAAAAATCATTTGACAAAGTCCAACACCCGTTCATTATAAAAACCCTACAGAAAATTGGAATAGATGGTCTTCATCTGAACCGGATAAAAGCCATCTACGAAAAACCAACAGCCCTCATCATGCTAAATAGTCAAAACTGAAATCTTTCACACTAAAATCAGGAACAAGAGAAGAAGTCCACTATCACCATTCCTCTTCAATATAGGTCTGGAAACATGAGTCACAGCAATTAGACAAGAGAAAGAAATAAAAAAGGAATAAAGGTAGGAAATGAAGAAGTCAAATTGTCATTATTTGCAGATGACATGATACTCTATATAGAATACCCCAAGAACTCCACCAAAAGTCTTCTAGACTTAATAACCAAATTCAGTAGAGTAGCTGGATACAAAGTCAACACTCAAAAATTAATAGCCTTCCTGTACATAAACAACAGACTCACTGAGAGAGGAACTAGAGAAACAATAACATCAAAAAAAGAGAAAGGACTTTCAGTTTCTCACACCAGAGAAACTATTTGGTATTTACATGTGTATCCTATTTATTTCACTTAAGAGTATTGCCTCAATGTGCATCCACTTAGCTATAAATGTCTCTAATTTCTCATTTTTTATGGCTGAGTAGTACTGCATTTTATTAAAAAAAACACATTTTCTTTATCCAGTCTCCAGTTGATGGGCATTTGGGCTGTTTCCAAGTTTTAGCTATTACAAACTGCGCTGCTATGAACATGGGTGCACATATATCACTGTGGTATGATTCTTTTAATTCTTTGGGGAAGATCCCGAGCAGTGGAATAGTGGGGTCAAATGGGACTTCCAGTCCTAGTTCTTTGAGGTATCTCCATACTGATTTCCACAGTGGTTGCACCAGTCTACACTCCCACCAGCAGTGGAGGAAATAATGTTTTTGCTCCATTATACTGGTTATGTGCTGATGTATTTTTTCATGAGTGACATTGTCCTATAATTTTACTGTACTCACTTGGGTTATAAATCAAATAAGTAGCAACAGACTTTGTTTACATTTAAAAAAAAAAAGAAAGGAAAGAAATACTAGGAAGTAATCTAATGAAGGAAGTAAAAGACCTCTACTCTGAAAACTACAGCACTCTGAAAAAAAGAAATCAAAGAGGATAACAGAAAATAGACATCCCTTGTTCTTGGGTAGGAAGAACCAATATTGTGAAAATGGCCATACTTCCAAAACTGTTATATAGATTCAATGCAATCCTGATTGAAATTCCAGCAGCATATTTCACAGAACTAGAGAAAACAACCTAAAAATTTATTTGGGACCAGAAGAGACCTAAAATAGCAAAAGCAATTCTAGGCAACAAAAACGAGGCAGTGGATATAACAATCCCCAACTTGAAACTATACTACAAAGGTACTGTGATAAAAACAGCATGGTACTGGCAAAGAAACAGACCTGAGGATCAATGGAACAGATTAGAAGATGCAGAAACAACTCCAGACATACTCAACCACATCATCTTTAACAAAGGAGCCAAATACACTTACTAGAGATAAAATAGCCTCTTTAATAAGTGGTACAGGAAAAACTATGTTTCAACTTGCCAAATATTAAAACTAGACCCATATTGGGCAGGGGATTTAGCTCAGTGCTGCCACTGCCTGCCTCACAAGTGCAAGATCCCGAGTTTGAACCCTAGTACTAAAAAAAAAAAAAAAATTAGACCCATATGTCTCACCATGCACTAAACTAAAACTGAAATGGATCAAAGATGTAAATATTTAAAAAGAAACACTACACTTGCCATAAGATAGATTTGGTAGGACCAGGGCTGAGAGGTCCCTGGCCATCTGGAGCCCTGCTCCAACTGGCTTGCCACGCCCACCTGCGACCAGTGAGATGGTGAGGACCCCTCCACATCCCCACTGGTGACCAACTTAGCCACATGGGCAACTGCAACCCCTGCCCAACCTCCACACACCCCCACCCTCAACTCTGACCTCCTGGCCGTCCCGCTACCTGGTTCCACACTACAGAGGCACAGGGGGGCATAAAGGCCATTGTCCTGAGCTCCAGAAAACAGAGCAGAACTGAACAACAGAGAGAGGGCCTCTCTCAGGCTCCTTGATGAAAACACTGGAAAAGTGAAGAGAATCTCTGCAATAAAAGCACACCAGACCACCATACTTGGTAAGTTGGAGTGAAAATCACCTCCCATCGGAACCTGGACTATCTTCAGGGGAAGGGTAACAGGAACCTGCAATAGAGCCTTGCAGAGTTCAACCCTGCATGAGGACAGGGAGCTCAACTTGGGACTTGCAGCCAGAAATCTGTCTGAAATTCAAGGGTCTGTGATTGGCTTGCTGAGACTCATTGACTTATATTTGCACACTGCTGCCCACATTGTCTATTGTGACAGCAGAGACACACCCTGAGAGGCCCTTCATTTTTATTTTTTATGTTATTTTCAAAATTATTTTTTTGCTTTTATTTTTTTTCTTTTTCTACTCATTTCAAATTTTTATTTTTCTCTTTCTTTTCTCTTTTCTTTTTTTCCCCTCACTCTCTTGCTGTTCCACATTGTTCTTTATCTCCCTTCATGTTCCTGTTCTGGCCCTAATGCGTATTTCTTCTTTATTTTTCTTTTATTCTCTTTTCCCTTCTCTTGCCTGTGTCCTCTGGCCTCGCTGCTAACCTTTCCCTATCCTTCTACCTATCTATCCCTCCCTCCCCAACTCTTCCTGAGTCCCTATCCCGAAGGATAAAGTTGCTATAATGAAGAGTTTATTCACTATAAACATATATTGGGTTGGTCCTTGATTTTTATTTAATTCACACAGGTAAAGGTGATAGATTAATAACTACCACAAATTGTCATTTTCTAAGATGTACTTCATGCTGTGGTGTTAGTGATTGTATCACTTGGGCTAAGGTGTTGTGATTGATCTAATCAGTTGTCCTTCCTGGTATAATGAAAATGAGACAGTCGCAGAGTCATTAGAGACTCAAAACCTAAAGACCAGCTGTATCTGGAAGACACCTCTGAGAAGCAATCATTCCATAAGGGTTCTAAATACAAGCAACAAAGGCACTTACAATAAGCAACTTCGAAGTATCAACCCAGGAATTAAACCAAGGACAGTACCAAAAACAAAAATGAGAAGACATTTAAGCAAGGCAGAAACTCAGACTTCCACTCCACAAAAGGCAAATTCTGGGGGAAACGAGGTGGAAAAGTCTGATAATCAACCACCTGGACACCCTGAACTGATAGCACAGGAAGTAACAAAACAAATGAATGAGGCTCTAGAAAAATTTAAAGCAGAAATAATCTCCCAGATAACTGCAGAGATGGTGAGCAGAGTGAGACATGATTAGAGGCTCTAGAACAGAAACTGATAAAAAAAATAGATGAGCTCAGAAACATGCTGGAAGCCATGAATGCCCAGCATAAGAAAGAAATGGAAATCATGATTGCCCAACATAAGAAAGAAATGGAATCCATGAAACAGATTGAAACAGATATCCAGGAGATTAAAAATTCCATTGAAAATATGCACAGCAGATTAAAGGAATGTGAAGATAGAATATCAAATACAGAAGACAGGATCGTGGTTAATGACCATGAAAACAGACATTTCTTAAAAATAGTAAGGGACCACAAGAAATCAATCCAGCAGCTGCAAGATGATGCAAAGAAGAATAACATAAGACTGATAGGAGTCCACAAAAAAACAGGAGAAAGTACAATTAACATAAAAAAAACTGTTCACAGGATCCAGGGATTTAGCTTTAGATTTAGCTTGCCCGCTGCGCAAGTGCAACAATTATTTTAAAATAGCATCCAAAAAAATGAAATATCTAGGAATCAATCTAACAAAGGAAGCAAAAGACCTCTACACTGAAAACTGCAGCACTCTGAAAAAAGAGTTTGAAGAGAAATAAGAAAGTGGAAAGATATCCCCTGGCCCTGGGTAGGAAGGATCAATATAGTGAAAATGGCCATACTTCCAAAACTACTATATATACTTCACACAATTCTGATTGAAATTCCAACAATATTCTTCACAGAACTAGAGAAAACAATACAAAAATTCATTTGGAACCAGAAGAGACCTAGAATAGCAAAAGCAATTCTGGGCAACAGAGACATGACAGGGAGTAACACAATGCCCAACTTGAAACTACACTACAAAGCTACTGTGATAAAAACAGCACGGTACTGGCAAAGAAACAGACTCAAGGATCAGTGGAATAGATTAGAAGATGCAGAAACAACTCCAGACATACTCAGCCACCTCATCTTTGAAAAGTAGCCAACCACCCTCATTGGAGGAAAGATAGCCTACTTAATAAATGGTGTTGGAGGGCCGGGGATTTAGCTCCGTGGTTCTGCCACCTGCCTTGCAAACACAAGGACCCAAGATCAATCTCCGGTACTGAAAAAAATAA
Organism: Heterocephalus glaber; assembly: GCF_053883595.1. NCBI lineage: Eukaryota > Metazoa > Chordata > Mammalia > Rodentia > Bathyergidae > Heterocephalus > Heterocephalus glaber. The sequence continues at coordinate 25,881,914 of NW_028258343.1, read as the reverse complement.
ATAAATAAATAAATAGTGTTGGAAAAACTGGATTTCAACCTGCCAAAGATTAAAACTAGATCCATATCTATCACCATGCACTAAACTAAGATCAAAGTGGATTAAACATCTAAATATTAAAACAGAAACACTAAACTTGGTGGAAGATAAGTTAGGTAGAACTCTTGAAGACATGGGCATAGGAAAAGACTTTATGAACAAAACCTCAGTAGCACAGGAACAAGCACAAAGAATCAACAACTGGGATCTCATCTTATTAAAAAGCTTCTGCACTGCAAGAGAAACCACCAACAGAGCTAAGAGACAACCTACAATGTGGAAAAAAAATTTTAGCATCTGTACCTCAGACAAAGGACTACTATTTAGAATACATAAAGAACTGAAAAAAATCAGACCCCCCCAAATTCAAAGACCCAATTCAAAAACGGGCATCTGAAATGAACAGACATTTCTCACACAAAGAAGTAAACGCAGCAAATAAACATATGATAAAATATTCAACATCACTGGTCATTGGAGAGATGCAGATGAAAACAACACTGAGATTCCACCTCACCCCAGAAAGAATGGCTGCTATCAAAAAATCAACCAATAACAAATGCTGGCATGGGTGTGGGGAAAAAGGAACCCTTCTCCATTGCTGGTGGGAGTGCAGACTGGAACAACCAATGTGGAAATCAATATAGAGATACCTCAAACAACTAGGATTAGAAGTCCCATTTGACCCAGCTATTCCCCTGCTGGGTATCTTCCCAAAAGAATTAAAACAACACATAAAAACCAGTAGCATTTGTGTATACCAACAATGAATGAGATGAGAAGAAAATTATAAAAATAATACCATTCATAGTAGCCTCAAGAAAAATGAAATATCCAAGAATTAACCAAATCAAGGAAGTGAAAGATCTCTACAAAGAAAACTACAATACTCTGAAAAATTAGATTGAAGAGAACATCAAAAAATGGAAAGATGTCCCCTGCTCCTGCAGAGGCAGAATCAATATTGTCAAAAGAGCCATACTCCCAAAAGTGTTACACAGGTTCCATAAGTCCCAATGAAAATACCAACAACATACTTTACAGATATAGAAAAAACAATCCTAAAATTCGTATGGAACCAAAAGAGACCTAGAATAACAAAAGTAATTTTGAGCAAAAAGAGCAAAACAGGAGACATACCAATACCTGACTTCAGGCTATACAACAAAGCAATAGTGAAAAAATGGCATATACTGAAACAAAAACAGACACATGGATCCGTGGAACAGAACTGAAGATATAGAACTTCCCCCAGACCCATTCAGCTGCTTGATCTTTGACAAAAGGGCCAAAAGCACATGTTGGAGGAAAGACGGCCTATTCACCATGCGGTGCTGGGAAACTGGGCATCTCTGTGCAGAAGACTGAAACTGGACTCATCTCTCACCATGCACTAAATTAAAATCAAAATGGATCAAAGATCTAAACATTCAAACAGAAACATTAAACCTACTGGAAGAGAAAATAGGTAAAACGCTGGAAGACATAGGTGTAGGGAGGGATTTTCCAAACAGAGCCTTAATTGCACAAGAAATAACAGCAAGAATCAACTAATGGGATTATATCAGACTAAAAAGCTTCTGTACAGCAAAAGCATCAATCACTAGAGTGAAGAGACAACCTACAGAATGGGGAAAAAATTTTGCCAGCTACTCCTCAGGCAGAGGACTAATATCTAGAATACACTAAGGACTCAAAAAAATCAAATCACCTAAAATTAAAGATGCAGTCAAGAAATTGGCAAGAGAAATGAACATCTGTTTCATTTCACATAGTCTGTTCACATAGGAACAAATGCAAATGGTCAACAAATATAAGAAAAAAATTTTCAACATCTCTGGCCATCAGAGAAATCCAAATTAAAACATTGCTGAGATTTTGTCTTACTCCAGAAAAAATGGCAATCCTTAAGATATCAAATAATAACTAATGCTGGCAAGGCTGTGGTGAAAAAGGAACCCTCCTTCACTGTTGGTGGGAATGTAACTTAGTACAACAGCCATTATGGCAGTTAGTATGGAGATGCCTCAAAGAACTAAAATTAGAAATTCCATATGATCCAGCAATCCCCCTGCAAGATATCTTCTCCAAAGAGCTTAAGACATCAAACTACAGTGATACATGCATACCAATGTTTTTAGCAGCATAACTTCCAATAGCTAAATCTTGGAAACAGCCTGTGTACCCATCAACAGATGATTGGATAAAGGAAATGTGGTATCTATATACAGTATAATGGAATACTACTCTGCTATAAAGAATGACAGATTTGAGACATTTGGAAGAAAATGGATGCATTTGGAAAATATAATGTTGAATGAAATAAACCAGATGCACAAGCTTAAATACCATATAGTGCCTTTCAGTTGAGTGAGACAAGTACAAACAAAGAGAATAACAAAAGATCAGTAGAAGAGGACAAGGTCATGGATTTCTTGGAATAGGGAGACGGCCCAAGGGAAAAAGCATGACGGGGAAGGAGGTGAGGAAGGGGAGTTAAGTAGAATAAAGATGTGCCATGTACAGGACCTAATATCTTCAATTAATGTAAACGTATGTCATAACATGGGCTAATAATAATAATATCAACAAGAATAATATCAACAATAGGGGAACTGGAGGAGGAGAGAAGGGAGAGGGGATTAAAGAAAGAAGCTGTGGTATGTACATGTAACCATGCCCCAAGATGCTTATAAACTGCATGAACTGCAAGCATGTACTAATAAAATTAAAAATTTCTTAAAAATATACCCTTTACTGTCCATATTTCTATTAGAATTCTACTCTTCTGAGTCCTCACTATGACATTCTAGGTTTTTCTAGCCTGTTTATTCAAATCCCTGCTTTAAACCAATTCCATGAGCTTCTCCACACCATTATGTATACGCCAAAAGCAAAGATAGCCCCTTTCCAGGACCAATTTTCTGTTTTAGTCAGCTGTCTATCACTATAACAAATGTCTGAGATGATCAATTTGAAAAGAGGAAAGTTTCCTTTGACTCACAGTTTTGGGGGCTCACTTGGCCCCATTGCTTTTGGGCTTATGTTGGGGCAGCACATTATGGCAAGAATGAGTGACAGAACAAAGCCCCTCACCTCATAGCTGGAAAGCTAAAGAGGGAAGGTCTGGTGTCCTACCATCTCCTTTGAGGCAGTGACCCCAGTGACCCACAGACCTACACTGCATCCCAGCTCTTAAAGTGTCCACCACCTTGGAACAGCACCACCATGGGATCCACGTCTCCACATGTGGTCTCTAGGGGACATTTAAAATCCAAGTTCTAGCACATGCATAAATAATACACTAAGAGAAAGTTTCAAAATAAATTTAAAATTACACATTCAATGGGTCCGGGGATTTAGCTCAGTGGTGCCACCGCCTGTCCCTGCAAGCACAAGGTCCTGAGTTCGATCCCTGGTACAAAACAAAAAAACAAACAAAAAACAAAATAAACCCCACATTCAACTGAATTAATAGAAAATAAGGTATCAAAATCTGTGGGACTGAGCCAGTGGTGTGCCTAAAGGGAATATATAAAACCCTAAATGCTTATAAATGAAATCTCAATCATCAATCTAAGTTTTTAGTCCAAAACTCTAACAAAAGAGCAAAACAAACCAAAGTAAGAAAGAAACAAAGAAATAATGAAGAAGAGAAATCAGTGAAATTGAAAATAAAAAAAACCAGAGAAAGTAATTAAACCCAATGCTAATTTTGTTAAATAGTGTTGTAATTGCTAAACTTCCAATAAGAGTCACCAAGAAAAAACATACATAAATTATCAATATCAGGAATTAAAACAGAGATATCACAGCACTTCACAACATTAAAGGGATAAGAAGGGAAGAGTGTAGTATTCAGAACCCAGTTCAAATAAATTTAATGACTAAGATGAAATGCAAAAAATCCTTTAAATTACAGGCTACCAATATAAAACCAAGATAAAAGAGATCCTATGTACAGTCTTGTAATTGGACTACTAAAGAAATTGAATTTATACTTAAAATCTTTGGAAGTAGAAATCTCTAAAAATACAGTTTTACTATAAATTTTACTAAACATTTAAAGAAATGATGCTAATTCTACACAATCTATTCCTGAAAACAGATGAGGAAAGAATACTTCCTAACTTATTTTATGAGGCCAGTATTAAGGTGAATGGCTTTAGATGAAGCTGGGGAGGTAAGCATAAGAATTTGATCTTTATTCTAAGAACAATGAGAAGCAAATTGAAGTTTGTTTAGTCTTTCTAAATATAGTTTGGGGATGAAGCAGGAATGGCAATGGACATTTTCTTACACTTCTTTTCAATTGTTCTTCTCTCCTAAATTGGAGAGACAAACAACCTCTAAGCACCTTGTCCCTTTATGCTTCCTTTGTCCTGGCCTTACCACCATGTTCTAGCCTATTTTCTACACAAAAAAAGTCTCCACCAGGGCTGGGGATTTAGCTCAATGGTTCCACCACCTGCCTTGCAAGCACAAGGTCCCAAGTTTGATCCCCAGTACAAAAAAATAAAAGGCCTCCACCATATCTTGCCAACTATAACAGATGGAGTAAAAAAGATCCACTAAGGAGAGGAATGTTTGATCTAAACCTTGCACCAGTGACAAAGAAACCAACTTATAGTTCTAACTGATCTTTTGCTTTTAGAATTCCAAGGATTCTAAATCTGGAAGATCTGACATTAAGGACTCCCTGAGCCAGCAGAAATTAAATGCAAGATTATGTGAGTGGAAGGGAAAAGATCCATAACTTATATCAAACTATTGAAGGATTTTTGATTCCCACACTAAACTGTGGGTACAGGAGTTTATATTCTTCCATGAAGTTAGAATTATCACTGACGACTTGCTGAATGGAAGTCACACCAATGTAAAGTGCAAAATAACAAAGTATTATTAGGTGGTTTATTATAAAAAAAGAGAGAAATGCAAAATAAACTAATATTAAAGACTTGACTACTTTATGGCTTGCAGTCAAGTCTAGATATGGTCCAGTCCTTTATACCTTCTTCATGGGGGAGAGAGCATACAAAAATTAATAGTCATACTCATGACCTTAAATCATTGTAAAATTATGAATTCACATGCATGTTATCAAATAAATATTTTTATATTAATATAGCTGTGGAATTCATCTGAATTTCAGTTATTAGAAAAGAAGTAGCCCACGAAACTGTTTACACAGAGTAACTTTTGTATTGCCTTCTCCTTGAAAATGTATTCTGCCTACTAATCAACCAGATTTCACCCTAAGCAGGGAAGCAACTCAGTCCTTCTTTATTTTTCCAAGAGACAAGGTTTCCCAAGGCTCTCTTTCCCTTTCCCTTTCTTCTTCTCTTCCTCCTACCTTTCCCTCCTGCCCCCCCCCACACACACTGTTTCTTCACTAATGCACAACTTGCTCCTCATGGTACAACTTGGATCACACTATCAGGTGGCCCTAAATCGCCCTGAGCTCAGGGCACCGGACCATGAATTTGGTTTCCAAACAGTAGCTATAGAGTCCGGGTCTGATTGGGTGAGCAAGAAAGAGGGACAGGGTCTCCATCAAATCACAAATCTAGGATTCTCACCTCAGCCTCTCTACAACCCTGGCAGCAGGCCTGCAGTTGTTCTCGGAAGAACCGCCCCCGGGGTTGCCATGGAGACCGGACGCTGCAAGTTGCAGAGCGCCTGAACGCAGAAATCACTTAGGAGACCTTCGCTAGGCGACGCCTTGCTTTGCCTTCTTCCCGACCTTCACGTCCCGGTCATCAGAGCTTTTTTCTCGACTCTTCCCATGGAAGACTCGACCACCCTGAAACAAGAAAAGGAAAACCAACAACTGGCGGAAGCAGTGCAGCCGTGGGAAGAAGAGACAGCAGCTTCTCCCCAGGATCTTGGTCCCGAGTCATTTGGGCCCTGGGAGGTCGAGTGGGCGCCAGACCCCGGCCCCCGGCCCAGGAGCAGCCGTGCTCGGACCCCCGAACCCGTAGGCCCCGTAGCGGAGCAAGCAGCGTCGTCTTCCCCGCCATCGCCTCAGAAGCCCTTGTCGACTCTGGCCAGGCAGGACCTCGGGGCCCTACGGCAGCTAGACAGGATCACCAATGGGACTCTTGATGCTGGGACTCCTCTTTCTGACCCACCGGGGCAATCGACTGATGCGAGGGAATCGGCTCCCCCAAGCCAATCGGGGCAGGACACCTCTGCACTGACTCAGCAACCCGATCCAAGTAGCAAGCCCTCTAAACCACAGGAGCTGCGACCTGGCAGTGCCCAGGAGGAGGCCTGGAGCAGCCACCAGAACAGAGATCAGCCTGGGCCCAAGGCCTCTGAGGCGGCCCCCAGCACTCTTGAGATCGCGGTGCAGAACGCCAAGGTTTACCTGCTTCGGGCCAGCAGCAAGACAGGCTTGAACCTGTAAGTCTAGGGTAAAAGGAAGGAGAGCAGTCTGACGAAGTGAAAAGGTTGGGGGTTATCTGTGACGGTATATTTCTCTAGGTAAACGGAAATACACTTAAAATGATATAGGGAAAGAAAGTCATAAAATTTCATCACAGCACTAAAAGCAGTGGGGTCTCTTAGAATTTAAAGACTCTAGTGCACAGAAATAAAACCTATCATTTATGAGTCTTGCCCTTTGAAGAGAAAATAAAAGCAAACTTTAAGCATCTTTCCAGGATGCTTGTAAAAAATAATTGCCTACAGTGTTAGAGAAGGCCTGTGTCTAAAATCCAGAAGTTCTCGTGCTTGTGTAGTATGGCTTTGAGCCACTTTCCAGGCCAGCCCTGAGGTGACCAGTACCTCAGCTTCCTGGGGACGTCCTGCCTTGAGCACTGAATGTACTATATCCTTAAAAAGCCTCCAGTTCTGGATAAACTGTGAGAATTTGTCATCACCCAGGCCATTTAGAAAATTCCCATTTTATCCAGATGTCTCTTCACATTTGGTGACCAGCAGTCCAGGTATGCTCCGGGTATCCCATTATAATTAATTTCAGAACTCCTAACAATACAGATTTCTATAGATGCTTGCCTTTAGGGTTACATAATCAGAGTCTGTCAAAGGTATGGTTAGAAGGGACTTTAGAAAACATCAAATCAACCCATTTGTTTGTAGGGGAAGGAACCGACTCCTAGACTACTTAATTTGCTGGATCCACAGGCTCAGGGCACCAGTGACTCACACTTCCCTCCCCTGTGGCTCTGCTCCAGCTGCATGGCCTCGAGAGTTGCTATGTGGGTCCCCTGGCCTGGAGACTTCTTTCCTAGTCCTGTGCTTGGCTGGCTACTGGTCCTTCAGAACTCAACTTCCGTAGAACTCAATTATAATAGCCTATCTTTTCCTTCAGAGTACTCAGAGCCATTTATAGCTGTGTACATATTTATGGACTTACATTTTAGTTCCTAACTCAGTGGACTACACTGCAGGCCCCAGAATGCAGTGACCATGTGAGTTTTGTACACTGCTCTATGTTTATCTCCTAGTATGATGATATCAACTTATTGAACATGAATGAATGAATGGCAGAAGAGTACAGGTCACCTTCTGAATCTGTTTCAGTTCTCATCATAATCTGCCAAGGTGCCTCCTGTTTTGTCAGAAAATAATGAGTGCCTACTAAATACATGATGAATATATACTGAATATATAATGCCTACTGAATATATAATGAATGTATGCTGAATATAAAATGAAGCATATATTGGCAGTCATTATTTCATTTTAAGAAACAGAAAATATGACTCGAAAGTCTATTCCCCTCCACACCTCGGTACCGGGGATCAAACTCAGGACCTTGTACTTTTGAGGCAGGCACAGAGCCACTGAGCTAAATCCTCAGTCCTCTAAAGTCTAATTAAAAAATAATATTTGATGGGAGAATAAACCCACTAAACCCAAGATTCACTAAACCCGAGATTGAGCAATTCAAAATATTATTTATAAATAAAATGCTATTTTATATTTTAATTTTTTTATTAAATTCTTTTATTGGTACATTGTAGGTATACAACACAATTACATTTCTCATTGGGAATTGTACCTTTACATAATGCATCTTGGTTCTTATTTTTTCCCCATTTCTAGCCCTCCCTTCATGCCCTCCACCCTTTCCTATTTACAAAGCCTTTATTTCCGTTTTTTCCATTTCTCATCATTTTTCCTTTCCCTTCTTTCCTTTCCCCTGCCCCTCCCACTTCCCCTACCCCTTTGGACCTTTTCTTCCTATTTTGCATTATCAATTATTCATTCTAATCAATGGTACATTTTAGGTATACAATATAATGACATTCATCATTGGAAATTTGCACCTTTACATAGTCTCTCTTGGTTCTTATTTTTCACCCCTGCCTTTAATTTTAAAATTATAAATTATAAATTTTAAATTTTATTTTAAAATTATTTTTATTTAAATTTAAATTTAATTTTTAAAAATACAATATTATTTATAAATTACTATTTTAAATTACAATTTTCTTAAACTGTTAGAGTGTAATTTGCTACTCAGTATGAATTCTACTTGAATTTCTATGGTATATTTCCTGTTATAACATCCTGGGTTAAATAACAAGCATGAATTTTCAAATTTTTCTAAAATAGCAAAACAGCTCATTATAAATATTTGTAAGTTTACTAAAATATGAAATTGAATACAAAAACTAAAGTGAGAAAATAGCCTCATTAAATCATTTTACAAGTGATATCAGCCAAATATTAAAATTTAATTTGGCTTTCAAATTCTATTTCTTAGGTCATTAATCAGTATCTTGGGTTAATATTCACTGTTTAAGTACTTTAGAGCCAACAGTCCAAAACAGCTTAGTAAAGATGGCTTTAATTTCCATTTCTTATTGTACATCTAATTTGACAGACATAAAATCTATTTTTGTGGCAATTAAAATAATCTTTGATTAAATACAGGATCTGATCATGGTTTTCCATTTACAGAAAAGAATTACTTCCTTCTTTTCTACCATTCTATTAAAACAACTTGGGCTGGGGATTTAGCTCAGTGGCACCGTGCCTGCCTCCACAAGCGCAGGGTCAAGTTTGATCCCCGGTACCAAAAAACCAAACATTAATTCTCCCTAAATGAAAAATCATCATCATGAATTAATACCTAACAAATATATATCATGATTTCACACAATACCTTTTTCAGGTGTAGACTTAGAAAACATTTATAGCCTATATGTACTGAAGAACTATGAGTAAAACACATATGGACATTATACTGAAACCTGAAAAATAAAGTAAAAATTCAGGTTTAGATATTCTGATTCATACACCAGGTATTGGAGCAAATCAAGCCCTCTCCTTACAAACACAGCAATTGTCCACGAACTTATGTGAAAATTTTTCTCATCTGAACTACAGAGGCTCCTCCCTGAGTAAATATTAAGAAAGCTTAATGAAGGTTTCTCAAGTTTTGTTCATTTATAAGAATAGCATGCCAGGCTTGGTGGTGCACGCCTGTAATCCCAGCACTTTGGAAGCTGAGGCAGGAAGATTGCTACGAGTTTGAGGCCTGCCTGAACTACTTAGCAAAACCCTGTTTAAAAAAAAAAAAAAAGAATGGCAAGATTTGCAGAGGGATTTGTTCTTCAAATATAATATTTTAACTGCCCTTCACATGGGTTGCCCATATAATCTACATATTTTCTGTGATATTCTTAAAATCCATTAGAAATATAGACATTAAAGGAAAAAAAGAATAACATCTCAGGTCAGTTAATAGAAAACAGGCAGCTATTGAGCATATATTTGTTTCATTATAGCAAGGGAGAAGACGTAAGAAAAATGGAAGTCTGATCTTGGCTATGAAAGGGCCTAATGTGCTTGCTATGCAGGAAATAATGCATGTGACCTCCTCAGCAGCATTTCTGTGTCACCAGAAAGGGCCACTCTAAGCTAAGGGAAATTGGGGAACAGCTTGAGTGTGAGTCTTTGAGAATAAAGGGGGCTTAAAATTATTTTTTGAGAGAAATGTTATGTTTGGGACAAATGAAGTCTCTCAGGGGGGATTTAGCAACAAAAGTGATTTTTCTTTGATTTACCTCACAGGACAGGTCTAATTGAACTAGAAAAAGGTTGGAGAGATGTGATGCAGAGAGTCATTTTATGCAAGTTCCATCCTGAACATAAGTTTCTTTTCCCCATGAGAGATTGACAGGGGTTTGTCTTCTTAAAAGTAAATCTGCGTTGTAAATCTGGTATTGAAAAGGCCCATAGTAACAGTAATGCATAAGATATAGCGAATTAGGGGATAGAGGCAGTTTCAGTACTTCAGTTGTGAAGTGACAGCTAGGGCCGTGGTTTTGATCGAATGAAACCAAATATCGGTCATCACAGTTTAATAAATGTAATACATGATGATACTTGTCTTAGTTGTGTGTAGTGGAGGCTGCCTTATGAAACTTATTCCTTGTAGGTCTAAATAAAGTAAATAACTGGCTTAAAAATAGGATGGAAATGGGGCAGGGGATTTAGCTCAGTGGTGCTGCCACCTGCTTCGCAGGCACAAGGTGCCAAGTTCAATCTCCGGTACCAGAAAAAAGGTGGAAAGGAAGTAAACAGGTCTTAAAGACAGAATCAGCAGATTTAGAAGTCAAGTTGGGTTGGCAAAGACAGGGGAATGGAAAAGACAGTAACAATGAAAATGTTAATCACTTTTAAATATGTAACCAAAATGAAATGTGAAGATGCGGATGTGGATATCCATCGGATATGGATGATGTGTCTTGCTTTAATATGTTTTTCTCTAATAATTTAAACATCTATATCCTATTAGAGACATTTCCTAAGGAAAATTCTAGGATAGCTTCTCTCTGACATGGTAGAAATCATCTACACTGAAAATCTCTGATGATGTCAGGTTGATGAATTCCCTAAACCCAAGCAACCTGCAGGAAATACTTCTATAAGTGCTCTTGATGTGCATATGATCTGGAATTTCCTCTGTTTGAGTAGATATGATCATCTTTCTAATATGCTGACCAAGATATTAGATGAGCGTCCTGAAAATGCTATTGACTTCATTGAAACTATCAGCCAAGATGTGAAAATGGCACATTTTAGTAAAAAATTAGATACACTCCAAAATGAGAATGAGATGCTTCCAACGTATGAAATGGCAGAGAGGCAAAAGGCTCTTTTTCTCCAGGGACATTTGGAAGGAGCTGACCAAGAACTGGAGGATGAAATAGTAAGTCATCACTGTAAATATTAATGGTTAAATTCTGGGGTGGGGGTCTGGGAAGATGAGGGTGTATGGCTTTAAATTCATAGCAAGTGGTTTTTATGGCTCTCTAAATAGTATTTGTATCTTAATTTCCTTAAATATTTTCAAGCCTCCAATTAACTCACTCACTGTGTACCACTTACTTCCTCGTTAATTAGTTTTTCACATTGTGTGGTTTGTTATTGTTGTTGTTATTTTGATACAGGGTCTTGCTATGTAGCCTGGAACTCATGATCTTCCTGCTTTAGTCTCCCAAATGCTGGGATTACAAGCATGTACCACTAGGCCTAGCTCACATGGAGTTGCAACATTTTATAGGCCTTAGTTTTTGTTAGAAGTTTGTGTGTGGTAACTTTCTTGGTAACAGAAAAGATGGTTTCTTTGTATTTTATATTCTCCAAGTTGTCTGGTACAGATTTAGGTATATGGCTGTTTCTTATTAAATATTTGTGAATAGTGAATGTCAGATATAGTTAAATTTCTATCACCTACTGACTCTGAAGCTGTGGTGAGGTTGTAGTGCAATGCATTCTCCACGTGTCTGCGGTGAGGCTGATAGAAGCAAACCTACGGCACTGCGGTTACACTGAAGCTGTATGTTACGGCTTGTGTCTAGACGTCCCCCCAAAACCTCATGCAGTCATGGGGGGAAGGGGCTTTTAGGGGTGGCTGGATCTAGAGTGTGTGGTGCTGGGATCAAGGCTGTGTGATTACTAAACCAGTCCACTGATTGGTGTGGCACAGCTCTGGCTAGGATTAAGGGTGTGAGTGCTACACCTGCCCTAGGGTGGGCAGACTGCCTAAAATATAAGGGACAGAAAAAGTGCTAATGTGATCCTGCCTGCCTGTTTGCTGTGGACTGCTTCTCCTCTGCAGTGCCCCTCTGCCATGCCACCCTGCCTTGGAGCTACTATGGACTGAAACCTCAGAAAACTGTGAATCAAACCAAAGAAACCGTTCCTCCTTTAACTTTGGGTGTTGGGTATTCTGTCTCAGCAATGAGAAAAGTAAGACGGTGTATTAAAGCTGGACTGCAGTTATATGAAAGCATAGCACATACACTTATGTACACTGTGCACTAGGTGCATAGTAGGCTATACCATCTATCATGTTTGCACAACGTAATTGTTTAATGAGACATTTCTCAGAATGTATCCATCATTAAGTGTTACATAATGGTAATTAAAAATTGAATTTTTGAATCAACTTCCACATTTCCCTTAAATCTACCAGGAAATTTAGAAGTACTTCTAATGTCATTTGCAGTCTCTTCCAAGGTAAGCTCCTTCTATTATGTCTTAATATTATGCATATTATGTTCACGAGACATAAGGTAAGGAAGAGGAATAAAATGCTTTTTAATCTTCATAGACAAAAAGATTAAAATATTAATGAGAGAGTTGGTGATGGTGGGGGAGCTATATTATACAGAAAATCTGGTGTATCACAAAAATTTTGGCTTCAGTCAGGTATGATGGCACATTCCTTTTTCTTTTTTTTTTTTTTTTTCGTACTGGGGATCGAACTCGGGTCCTTGTGCTTGCAAGGCGGGCAGTGGAACCACTGAGCTAAATCCCCAGCCCTAATGGCACATTCCTGTAATCCCAGCTAGTCTGGAGCCTGAGACAGGAGGATTGCAAGTTTTAGGTCAGCATGCACAACTCAGCAAGACTCTGACTCAAGCTTAAATTGTATAAAGTGGTGGGGATGTAGCTCAGTGGTAAAGCACTTTCTTTTTTTTTTTTGTATTAAATTTTTTTATTGGTACATTGTAGGTATACAACACAATTACATTTCTCATTGGGAATTGTACCTTTATATAATGCATCTTGGTTCTTATTTTTTCCCCATTAGCACTTTCTTGACATGCAGGAGACTCTGATTTCAACCCCCATTACTACAAAAAGAAGTTTATATAAGTTACAAATCTGATATTAGTAATCTATTTTCAAAAAAAAAAAGAGACTCACTCTGTCAGGGGAAAGGTTAGGACCTAGACAGTAGGCACAAGCCTAGGGCTCAGCAACTCATGACAATGAGGTCCACAGTACAGAATGAACAGATGACTGGGTTCAGGAGTCAACACCAGGCTGCTTCAACAAGGTGGCATTTGGTTGAGTTGCCTTGCACAGTTATGAGGTCTCAGGAGCACAACACATGAGGCAGACAGAAGATTTCCTCTGGAGACATTAATCAAAGCAAGGTCAGAATGGGCACCATGGTATGGAAAAGCATAGTGTCATAGGGATCCCCAGCCTAAAACCAGCATATTGGACGAAGATAGAAATAACCTGTTTTGACCTGGAGTCTAAGCCCCGTCTTAGTTATTTCCTCATTGCTGAGACAAAATACTGGCACCCACAAGTTAAAGGAGGAAATTCTTATTTTACTTTAAGTTTGTAGAGGTTTCAGTCCATAGTCAGCTGACCCCAAGGCAGGGCAGCATGACAGAGGGGTATTGTAGGGGAGAAACAGTTTGTATCCATCAGTACTTACTAGAGAAACAGATACAACACAAGATATACAAATATATATGAATTGACAAGATTGGCTCACAGTGGCCACACACAGAGTCAGATGAGGAAGAGTGCACAGGATCTGTCTTCACACTGGAGACCGAAGGATTGAGTTGAAGGTCTGGAGCTCACTGCAGTGTCTCATGCAAGTCTGTATCAGGAGGCCAATGGAAGCCTGAAAAGTCTACACCTGGAAGGCTTAAGGATCCGAAGAATGAAGGAGCTGAAGAATCCTCTCTAGAAGGCAGGAGATGATGTCCAAGGGGAAGACTGGAGCTCTTCTCAAGGAACAGAAGCAGCAGCACCCTTCCTCATTTCCCCTTTATACTCTCCAGGCAACCAAGCCACCCTAGGGTGGATCCTCCACACCTCAGGGCATGGAATTGCTGAGCCAATTTAGCTAAGCTTCTCTTAACCAAACTTCAAGTAGACACTATCAATCAACCGTCACCCAGTTCATGGCTGGGTAGGCAGAAAGCAGCAAGCGGCAAGCCTCCCTTTCTCTTTTATCTCATTCAGGCTAAAAGCCTACTGGATGGTGCCAACCACACTTAGGGTGGGCTTTCCCATTACTCACACCCAGAACTATGCTAAATCAACCAGTGGAGTAATTCAGTTTTCACATGCCCTTAATCCATATTCACACATCCATGATCCAGCCACCTCCCAAAGCCCCATTTGTGAGTGTATGAGGTTTTGGGGAGACATCTAGACACAAGCCATGGCAGCCTCTTACAGAGTCAATAAATCATCCTGATGAAAAGGGTAGAATTGGTTTTAGAACCAGGGAAAGCTGAGTCATCAGGTGAAGATGAAAAGCTCCACCTTAAAGCAGGAACAGGAAGAGCTGGCTTCCCAGGGAATGAGACATCAGCTATGTGACAATGCTGTTCCTGACTTCTTTGTGTACTGCACTCATGTTTTTAGTCGTGGTTAGACTTCAGCGTTCATTCATTCATTCATTGGCAAATGCTATGACTATCTACTGCATTCTAGGTATGGGGATGTATGTGTGAAAAGACTACTTTTTGGTACCAGGGATCGAAGTTGGGACCTTGTGCTTGTGAGGCAGGCGATGGCACCACTGAGCTAAATCCCTAGCCCTGAAAAGACTTTTCTGACTTTAAGTTGCTTGCAATCTAGTAAGAGAGACAATGAAAATAAAGCTATTTGATTAGTACAATAAAGAGATGGCCTCATATGATGGGAAAAACCTGGGCTTTGGAGTTAGAGCTGAGTTAGAATTCTGGGTCAGTCACTCACTAATTGTGTGACTTGGAGTAAGTGACTTAACTTTCTGTGCTTCAGGGACAGTCACATGGAAATACTCTGAGAAGTATGGATAGTCTATATGTAGGGAATCACTTCTGATAGATTCAAAGCCCAGGGCACCTGAGAACCCTTAAGGACATGACCCCGCCATCTAGCACATGTGCACAATGGGACACACCTATGTAAGCATGACTTAGGATAGACTACATGCGTTACATGCTTA
The DNA here is from genome assembly GCF_053883595.1 of Heterocephalus glaber. Taxonomy (NCBI): domain Eukaryota; kingdom Metazoa; phylum Chordata; class Mammalia; order Rodentia; family Bathyergidae; genus Heterocephalus; species Heterocephalus glaber. The sequence goes on along the minus strand of NW_028258343.1, from coordinate 25,866,637 downwards.
TGTGAGGACATAATGATGTAAGGCTGTGCAGTGGCCCACATAAGGGCCAAGGAATAAAGATGTTTGTTTCTGGTCTTGTTGCTGATGTTAGCTCTGTGCACTTTCTTTACCCTGGAGACCTCACCCACAAGCCCTTCAGCCCCCCCAACCCAGACAAGTGGCCTAGTTGGCAGGATGAGGTGAGTGTCCCCTTGGTGCCTATGGGGCCAGTGCCTGATGGCAAGGGAGGACCCCAGGAAAATGCGGACATTTCCCGGCCTCACTTTGGTTACCTGTAGCCAGCTTTTTGGCAGCATGGAAAGCCCCCAAAGACTGGGAAGCAGTTCAACTGACACCCAAGGTCATATTGAATCCCTCCACCCCATGAGTTGACAGGACAGATGGCTTGGCTGGTTTTCATTCTTTTCTACCATATGGGACAAGAGGCAGAAGATCTCCTCCAGTGAGAGGGACAAAGAGAGGGGAATCTGGAGCAATGACTGGCCACTGCAAAAGCCGTGTTGGAGGAGCACCACCTCCTCCCAAAGCAAAGTCCCCATCACCAGGAAAGTCCCCTGGCACTGCACACAAGGCCTGCTATTTGACAAGAGGTAGGGGTGGAGGAGCCCCTAACCCGAGGAGGGGGACAGGGGACCACCCATGTCTACCTGTCACACAACAAATACAACCTACACAGCCATGGAGCTATGAGAGGTGGCAAAACAACTGAATCAAAAGGTGGGTGAAACAGTGTCCATGAGGCTATGTTGTGGGACGAAGTGGCTGCTAACAATGTCAACCCCACGAGAGATGTTCCAACTAGCTAGCATAGCCAACACCCACTCTGTGCAATGGGTTTTGCAGGATGTGCAGCGGACAGCCCCAAGAGCAGGTAATGAGATTTTGATAAAACTGGTTGATAGCAGCAGCCCGCCTGGTTTGGGCAAATTCAGGCGACCTGCCAGAGCAAGTCACAAAATGGACAATCTACTTAGACTTAGTAGCTGTGCTGTGGGAAATGGGCATGTGACAAATGATGTTTGCTATGTGGTATCATAGCCCTGATGAAGAACTGCTTGCAGCGTGCACGAAAGACTTGATCCTGGCTATTGACCTGCTGGCTGCCAGTATGGTATTCTAGGCCAGGGGGTAAGATGATCCCAGCCACAATCCTATCGCAGGGTGAGCATATGGCCTGCATCCTCCTAGAAAGGCGGGATCTCCCTATAATGGTTTCTCTTTTTGTCCTGTCCTTCTGGTCAGGATAAGACATGCCAACAGCATCATCTCTTGGGCACACGTTTGCCCATGTACACCAACAATCACATTGTTGGGTGTGCACTGAACCCTGGACCAATGCAGATGAAGGCCTCCTGTGGAGGATCACACCAGTGTCCCTGCTCAGTTGGACTGACTGGTAGCAACAAAACCAGATGGGCTCTACCTGGGATCAACACCACCAGACTGCTAAAGCACTGATCCAGAAGAGCATGACCACCTGACAAGAACTGGAACCTGTTATATATAATGGTTGGGGGTGGATGACAGTAAATCAAGTAATGTTGCTGGGTGGCCACAAGCTGTGTTGTGCCAACAATAGTGTTAGTAATATTATTTTGTTCTCTTTATTGTTGTGGTGATGTTTGTACACAAGGATCAGCCCTATGAGCCACTCATAAGAAGCAATATTCCCCCAACCTTTGAAGGGGTGGGATGTAGGGAATCACTTCTGATGGATTCAAGGCCCAGGGCACCTGAGGACCCTTAAGGACATGACCCCGCCATCTAGCACATATGAACAACGGGACACACATAGCATGAGCTAGCATAGACTATCACACATGCATTATGGGCTTATGTAAGGACTGATGATGTTAAGGCTCTTTAGTGGCCTACATAAAGGGCCAAGGAATAAAGATGCTTGCTTCTGGTCTTGTTGCCGATGTCAGCTCCAGGGGCTTTCTTTACCCTGGGGATCTCACCTGTGAAAATCCCTTCAGGCCCCCAACTCTGACACCACATAAAAGCCTGGGTACACACTAGGGCTTTGGCCTAGGAGTTACAGTGCTTTGACAGCTGGCTAGACCTCCACACAGAATGGAGCACCTACTTCTGCTATTAGCAACTGGGTAGGACTTTGTAGCAGAAGTGATATTTCATCTGGATCACAAAGGATACAGGGTTCACCAGGTGAAGACTGTAAAAAATAAAATTTTAGGAAAAATGAAAAGTAAAAAATCAGGAAAGATCCAAATTCCAAGCAGCCACATATGATGCGAGGTGGTGTGGGAGGATTCTTCCCAAACTAAGCACTGTTTGCTGAGGTGCAGAGGAAGCTTTGAGGACACTACCACCTACAGCTCAATTAGGAAAAGAAAAAAACCAATGAAAGAAGCTCAGAACAAGTTCTAGGGGGGTGAGTAGGACCAACAATGAGTTTTACAATTCAATATCAAGAGCCAGCATGGTAGAGCACATGTGAAATCCCAGCACTCAGGAGGCTGAGGCAGGAGGATCACCACAAGTTCAAGGCCAGCCTGGGCTACATAGTGAATTCAAGGCCAGCCTGAACTACATAGTGAGGCCCTGTCTTAAAATAATATATACGAAAGAGGTGAGGATTGGAAAAGGCATTATATTTATCGTGATACTATAATATAAATGAGAGCAGATCATTTGTAAGAATAGCAAATGCTCTCAATTTCTCTATCCTGATCTCAGGTTCTATCCTACATTTCCACATTCTAAAAATTTTTTTCTTCAGACAGCTTGTTCATTTTCCTGTTTTTCTTTTACAGGACTATTTATATTGTTCTTCATTATCTTAAATCCCAAATTATTTATTCTAAGTAGGGACACACATCTGACTACATTGTCTTCACATTAAATTGAACACAACTTTATTACATTTTCCTTTTATTTATACTGTTACCATATATATGTACATACGATATGTTGATTTTTATTTGCCCTAAACACATATAACCATGTGTTTCAAAAGTATTTTTAAGTGGCAATATAAACATATTTACACTCATATTTTCTCTAAATATTTGTGAACATAAGTTATACTACATCTTATTTTAGCATAGTAAGAGTTACTTAAATCTTTTTATGAAACAGAATGTATTTTCATTGCCAATAAGTTATTAAATTCTTTCTTCCTAAAATATAGATATAAAACAGGGTAACAATCATATTAAGGAGTATAAAATACAATAAGTATAAGAAGCTACATTTACAAATAATGTGAGTAGAACTGAAATTTGAGAATTATTATAGCTTAAGTTAAATCTTCAAAGAAATGTTGAAAAGGTGGAGAAACTAGAGCTAATATCAAGAAAACAGGCATTTTCATTTACCAATAAAATTGTAACCATAACATTTGTTTTCACAGGCAGAAAGCTCTCTTCCAAATGTAGTGGAGTCTGCTTTTTATTTTGAACAAGCAGGAGTTGGTCTAGGCACTGATGAGACTTACCGCATATTTCTTGCCCTCAAACAACTTACTGACACCCACCCAGTCCAAAGATGCCGCTTCTGGGGCAAGATCTTGGGTCTGGAAATGAATTATATTGTAGCTGAAGTAGAATTTCGTGAGGGGGAAGACGAAGAGGTGGAAGAGGAGGATGCCACTGAAGCTGAAGAGAGGGACAATGGTGAAAGTGAGGTTGACAAAGATGAGGAAGATGAGTTACCGAAGTCCTTTTACAAGCCTCCACAGGCAATACCAAAAGAAGAAAGTAGGACAGGTGCCAACAAATACGTCTATTTTGTTTGCAACGAACCAGGAAGACCATGGGTGAAGTTACCATCAGTCTCACCTGCACAAATTGTTACTGCAAGAAACATCAAGAAATTTTTTACTGGGCGATTAGATGCTCCCATCATAAGTTACCCACCTTTTCCAGGAAATGAGAGCAATTACTTACGAGCACAAATTGCCCGAATTTCAGCAGGGACCCATGTCAGTCCTCTAGGATTCTACCAGTTTGGTGAAGAAGAAGGAGAGGAAGAGGAAGAGGTGGAAAGTGGACGAGATAGCTTTGAGGAAAACCCTGATTTTGAAGGCATCCAAGTGCTTGATCTAGTGGAATCTTTATCCAATTGGGTTCATCATGTACAGCACATTCTTCCCCAGGTAGGAGAATATTGTCAGGTCCTGCACAGACTTAATTTGTGTATGTTCTAAAATTACTCTGCTTTTATATATCAGAGATGGATGCATTATTTTGGAAAGTTCTTTAATTCTAACTCTTTTTTTTTGTTGTTTTTGGTACTGGGGATCGAACTCAGGACCTTGCGCTTGTGAACCAGGTGGTGGAACCACTGAGCTAAATCCCCAGCCCTTAATTCTATCTCTATAATACATAGACCTTTTATGTCAAGAACAATGATTATAAGAAAAGTAGGATAAGTAAAGTGTTATATTGCAGTTATAGGACCTATTGTATCAGGTGTTTATAGCACTATATCTTAAATTTCATGTATGATTGTATTAAATTATGACTATACTATATATTACAGATGTACATACTATATTTTAAATTGACTATATATACATATTCATAAATTAATCCCCAGAACAACCTTGTGAAAAACATAGTATTATTATCTTTATTTTATAGATGAAGAAACTGAGACAAAGAATTTAGGAAGCATTAGTAACATGACAAAGAGAATACAGCTACTAAGTAATATAGTTAGATGTGAGGCTGTGCAGAATGGACCCAGAGTCCGTCCTTCTAACCACTCTGTTGTATTCCCTCACTTACAGGTAGAAAAATCTTCGTTATATTTTGATCTAGATAGCAGATACACTGAGACATCTCTAGGGTTGAGAAATTACAATCCTCAACCTTAGTACACATTCAAAAATTGTTAATCATGATAGCTTTACTTAACTTATATACTTTCTTACAACCAGTATATTGCATTACTTTTTTCACTAAGGTTCTGTTAATTTTAAAACATACATGAAACTTCAAATTCTGTAATTTTAAGAAACTGGTAAATTCTTGCAAAATAATAGTACAATTTTTTTGGTTGGAATTACTTAGATGGAAATAGCACTTGGTAAATTCATGTAGAATGAATGGATGGAAAATTAATTTCCCATGCAGTGAAACCATATCCTGATAATTGCTTCAATCTAAATGAATATTGAAATTTTAAGGTCTACATTAGGCTATCTTGAAACATGCATTTCCAGGGTCGCTGTACTTGGTTTAACCCCATAGCAAAAAATGAGGAGGAGGAGGAAGAAGATGAAGAAAAAGAAGAGCCTGACTACATAGAACAAGAAGTGGGGCCTCCTCTTTTGACACCCATCTCTGAAGATTTAGGTAAGTTTATGTAACTATTAACACATAAACTATACATGATGTGCATCGTGTGGTAAACATGTAAGAACTGGAAACCTCCAAGAGGTGGGTAGGTACCAGGGCCAAACCCCTCTCCCTTCATCCTCGGGAGCGGTGGAGTCCACAAGGCAGCCTGCCATTGCTGCACACTGGGGCAGAGCCAAAGCAATGCTCCAGGGAGGAAATGTGAGCTGTTGCCCTCAGGGATGGTGACACTTGCACATCCTTCTGTCTTGCATTCTGCAGACCATAAACACATGGCAGGGCTAGAGTCGAATACCCATGTGGTACTGTTCAGTTTCTGCATCAGTAGTAATTTGGCTTTTCTTTGGTGGCATATAGGACAAAGTAGTATTCCTTCCCCCACAAAAGCCTCTTTTCCCTTAAAACCGCTGCAGCAAAAAGGTGTGTATGTGTGAATGTGCATATAGTCACGTATACTTCAAATGTGTTGTTCCAAAACAATCAAAAAAGTCTCCTGATTTTACATGGAAATGGTGTTTTAAGTTCTTTCTACATCAAATACATGTATAAGATTTAGAGGGGCTGGGGATTTAGCTCAGGGGCACCATGGCTGCCTCGCAAATGCAAGGTCCTAAGTTTAATCCCCAGTACCAAAAAAGAATTCTGTTCCAGAGATTCAGAATATACCCGCTTGGACAACACGACTATCCTCAAGTCTCATTCCACAATATGGTACTGCAGTCCTTCAATCCAACCTTTGGCCTGGAGCATATGCCTTTTGCACTGGCAAGTAAGTATCTGACTAAGCTCTGGAAATTATGTTATCACTGGAATGTTAAGCCACTATTGTTTTAACTCATCTTTCCCATATTATGTGTGTGGCAAAGATTAAAATACATCTAATTATAAAGTAAATCATTGAACTTAGGATTCTAATTTGGGCTTTTGCCCTTAACTGAAATAAAACATAATTTTTCATCTATGATTAATTTATTCACTGAGATTGATGGAGATAATTCCAAGTAGTGTTTCGTTTAAGACTTGTATTACTTTTGTTGACCATTTTGATAAAAGACAATAAAAAATGCTGTAAGCGATCAGTTTTGAGAGATTTAGAATCAATATACTCAAAATCCTATTATCACTCACCTAGAATAAAAAGCTGCTTTTGTCTCGGGCTTCCATTCTTTCCTGGTCAGCCTCTCCTCAGCAGTGCAGTGCAGCTGGAGAGCTGAGCTGCCAGGTGTCAGAGTAGCTACTAGGGCAACAAGCCAAAACTCAGAACTGAGCCTCATCACTCACTGTGAGCATAAGCAGGACAACTGACTTCTCCCGGCCCCGTTTCCTTCCACGGAGGGTCACATGGGTTCGCACGAATGTGGTTGTCACAGACTGGGGGGGGGGGGGGGCGGACTTGGGTCACTTCACTAACATAGTCCCTAGACAAAAGGCACCTGTGGTGTATGGAGTTAAGAATGGGCTGTTCGGGCCTCAGAAGAGACCCAGAGCCGGGCATTTAGCTCAGCGGTGCCGCCACCTGCCTCGAAAGTGCAAGGTCCTGAGTTCGATCCCGGTACAAACAAGAAGAGACCTAGAAATGAATGCACCTGAGTTAGGAATTCAGCGAGCAAGACCACCCAGAGGGGCCAGAGTCCTTGGCCACAGCTCTCCTCAGACAGTGCACTGGTTGGACACCTTGTTTGGTGTGGGAACAGCAATTTTCCTCTTTGGGGAGGGGGGAGTTTTCCCAGGTAAGGCTTCCCAGATAAAGCCTTTTGTAATGGCCCAAAATGAGTCCTGAAAAAGTAACACAAGTTTTTTTAACCTCGTGTGGCTCCTCACTTAGCCAAGTTTGCTAACAAACGTTGAACACATACATGACAAGGCCTCACTGCCTAGTGGCTTGAACCACAGGTGGTACGTGTATGACTGTCCCATGGGCAGCTTTTTATTAATTTTATTAGCAAAAAAGACTGAAGTGATTAGATCCGTTTGTACCATCAGTGGTACAAGCTGCCCAACAGGACAGCCCTAAATATACCGAGGATAGTCCAATTCAGTGGGAACATGTTTAAACCCTTCTATGTAACTTCCCGGAAAGTTGGTAACATTCCCCCACCCCCAAGTTGCCTAAGGCCTATTCTTGTGTTCTAGGTGGAGGGTATATTTTGACAAGTTTGGCCCCATGGTTTTCTTACCTTAAGCAGTTTGGATCAAAATTATTCCCTCTGGTAGCATAGTTACTGGGGATAATTTACCTCTAACCTTTTATTTTAAATGTAATGTTTTCTTAAAATTACTGGACTATATACGGTAAAAGCATTGTATTTCTACAGAAGGATCAAGTTTTCTCACCAAATATGACTTTTTTAACTTATAGAAAGTTTGAAAATTTCTACATAGGCTGGGGTCATAAATATAGTGTGGACAATTACACCCCCCCAGTTCCACCGCCAGTTTATCAAGAATACCCCAGTGGACCAGAAATTATAGAAATGGATGACCCTAGTGTGGAAGAGGAGCAGGCCTTCAAAGCCACACAGGAAGCAGCTGAACTTGCACCTGAGGACAATGAAGAAACTGGGGAAGGCGAAGATGATGCTGACAACTGAGGATTAAATCAGCCTGGTCTTGTATGGCTGAGGCACTAACACACACAAACCTCTTATGTGGGACTAATTTCATACTGAACAAGGACTTATATATTGCATAATTCCTTGAAAATATCAAACGTGACATTCCATTCGCAGAAGTATTAATGTGTTTAAAGAACAATGCTCAATAAATCACATTATGTTCTGATGGCCATGGCCAATGGAAAACATGCTTCTGTATTCTTGCTTTAAAAATCTCATTTAATTTCTAATATCACACACACTAAAAGCTACAACCCACAAAACTTCATGGAAACTTCTATACTTTGGAAGTGCCAAGGGGTATAGAGATAAACCCTGCTAACCAGTAAACTACATCGTCTGCGTTGATCCTTTGTGAGATTGACCAAGAGCAGGACTCAGCCTCCGTGGTTGGCTGTGGTCGAGGCTGTGACACTGCAAATACTGTGGATGTGTACTCATTCTCCTTCGAATTCCGTGACCTGCTCAGACTACAGAACACTCAAATGCTTAAGGCTGTTACTTCTCACTTCATCAGAATTCCTGTCATTCAAAATGATTTGAATTGAAAACATGCGGGATGATTTGCAGAGACAAAAAGATGGGGTATCCAGACACTTCAGACGTATTCTCCACTACTGCTTTCCATTCGACAAGTCTAAACATACTAGAGATCCTGAGGTTATGAATATAAACTTGGCACTGCTCCTGAAATCTCAGCTTTTACTGAAGAGGGGAGTATAAAAAGGTAGAGAATTAGAATAGACTGCAATTTGGCAAGCAGTGGGATGCAACTCTTGCAGAGTCCTGAAGAACAGTGCTTCCTAGTCTGTGGTAAAGGATAACATCAAGAGAATTCCAAGCCAATGCTGCCATTTTTACAAAATTAAAAAATATTACAACAATCTCAATTTCTGTACATACCTTGTCATACACTGGAAGTCTGTACATCCCTGATCTACACTTGAACACTGTGTCAAGTCCTCAGATGGTGACTTACCTGACTTGAGTAGGACAAGAAGCACTTCTGAGAGCCACCACATGGAACGCTACAGGGCAGCCTCTTGGTAGCAAGAGCTACATGCACTTTGACAAAGGACTTCAGGCTGAGACCTCAAGTGACAGGAATGGTGAGGAGGAGAGTGGGAAGGGAAAGGGGAAGCAAAAAGAATTAAGATGTGTTATATACATGTACCAACTCCCTATGGTGAATGGAACCATTATGTACTGCAAATGTGTACCAATAAAAACAAAAATTTAACAAAAAGAAGTGGTGAGAGATGACCCTGGAGAGGTAAGCACAGCCCAAACTGTAAGAAGGCTGGATTTGACCCACGAGTAATAAAGAGGATTAATTTAACCTAGAAAGTCAAAAAACCCCACTGTATTTTAGAATGTTTGGGCTTCAATGCAAAAGACAAATGGTAGAGAATTCAGATTTAAGACAGAAAGACTAGTTAGGTTATCAGATTATGTGGGTAAGAGAACGTGGTGGCATGAAAAAGGACAACTGCTTGGAAATATAAAATAGAAAACATTACTTCTGAAGGACAGAATATTAGAAAGGATGGGTCTGGAATTCTCTGTGGCAAGATTATTTTATTTTTGGAGTGCAAATTTCAGTCTTTGTTAGAGTACCTAAAATACATAAATATTTATTCAAGCAGGTTTTTGTTCATTTTTTTTTTTTTGGTACCGGGGATCGAACTCAGGTCCCTGTGTTTGTGCAGCAGGCGGCGAAACCACTGAGCTAAATCCCCAGCCCAACAATACAAGTTATATTCAACTTGAATGTGGGAGTTTCTCTCCTACAAGACATATTAAATACAGACTCTGAAATTCACATGTATAGTTAGTATAAATATTTAGCAAAAGCAAATCTTTGTGTAAAGAACTATGCCTGTTATATATTAAGGCTATTTCTATGCAGTGAGAAGGGGATCTTACTATTTATGTTCTCTAAGAGAAGACAGTTAAGTAGTATAGCATTGAGCTTCGAAGTGAAACAGCCTAGGTTCACTCCCAAATCATGATCATGTTCTTGGACAAATTACTAATCTCTGAGAGCTCCAGCTCCTTCATGGGGCTAATTTTAGTACTTGTGTAACAGAATTTTAATACATATAAAATACTGAAGAGTACCCACAAGTTAAGATCTAATATATATCAACTTATATATACAATACAAAATCGGTTTCTGAAACAGGATAAGAAAAACAAAACCCTTAATGAAAACAAGATATTTTATTGAAACAGTAGATAATGAAGCACTAAAGGTATAATTTAATGTAGGCAAACAGGTTGAGCACTTAAGAGAATTCCCAGATTCCTAAGTTGTATTAAAGAGTTCAGTATCAGAGTTTGGAAAACAAAGTACAATCCCATAATCACCAAAAAGCTTAATTCTTCAAGGAATCTTCTCTGCTGTAAAAACTTGAGAAGCTTGTCTCCTGGCCTTGAAAGGAATTTTAAACACTATTAATTGTAAGTTATAAATTAATTAGACAATTATCATTCTAATACAAAATACATTTTTTTGGTCAAAATAATGGAAATTCCTAAAGGAAAATTAAAATACCGATCTTTAAAAGTTAGGAACAAACATTTTTTTAAAGCCAAGGCACAAAGAAATTAAATTCTGCAGACGATGCATTTTGTAATAAAAGAAAATGTCACTGTTTTAAAAATACTGAGTCAAAAGTGACAATGCTGGCTCTCAGTCAAAGCTACAAACAGTGCAAGAGGAAGAAACCAGAGGAGGCCGAGGGAGTTAGTGCTGTGAGGACAGAGCCTTAAGAAAAGCATGTCTCACTACAGCCTTTAAAAACGTGACCTCAAAAAATAATTCAATGTTTGTGGTACTTTCACAACTTGAATTACAAACCAAAGCATGTTTAGCCAAGCTAAATTAGACTCCCTTAAATCAAGTTCAGAGTACAAAGACGACACATAGAAAACTAAAAATGTAGTGCAGTAAATTAACCACCGTGTATGAATATGTAAAAAAGAATTGAGGAAAATGGCTGTTAACAAAGATCTGTATTTATTATATAACTGAATTGTGTTTTAAGATTATTTTCTAGAATAAATTCCTTCAACTAAACAAGTACTCCCAACATCTAGAACATGGTCTGGGATTAGTAGCTACTGAAATATATATTTATGGCAGAATGTCTTATAATAAGACAATTGCAAAGCTAAAAATTTTTTCTTGATAACCAACTCTTCTCTTCCATCTGATTATCTGTAGAAAAAATCAATACACCAAAATGTATAAAGCACTGGCAAAAAGAACAAAGTAACTATAAGACATAAATGACAAAAAAAGACAAAAGAATGACGACAGTATGGAAAAACACATCATGTTGAATTAGTTGATCAATGAAACTCTATGCCTATGACAGAGGCAGTTCTGGGCAGGCTCTGAATGCAAACTGGCTGAACTGGAGCCCTGATGCTGCTACTCAGTAGCTGTATGACCTTATGAACAGAACATCACCTGTGTGTCTCAGCACCTACATCTGTAAAATGGAGATAATAACACTGTCCACCTTACAGGGCTGCCTTGTGGTTTATGTTAGTTAATATGCTCTCATATGTAAAGTGTAGCACAGAATAAGCACTGTACAACTGTTATTTCTATTTTAATTAGAATCATATGATACCTATATTATTCCTTTTCTACCTAGCAGTATTGTACATTGTTAGTCTTGATTCTTATGGTTAGACACAGCTATTGTCTATGACTCAAAAACAAACAAAACAGCATCAAATGCACAGTGGAGGAAGCACATTGCTAGTATTCTAAGAGCACCAATGACCAGTTTCCAAACTAGAAAGACCAAGAGCCAACTAAAATGCTCAACTCTACTCTGACATTAACCACACTGATGCTTTCTAAAGTTACTTGTACATTAGCGAACAAGCATCTTGGTATTTTTAAAACAATTAAAATGAATCCCTAACTTAACCTGGCCAAATTAGTGATGAGGTTAAAAAGAAATTAGCGTAACTTTGGAATTTAAGTCACTGCAAAAAAATCTTTCAAAGGACAATAATTTTTCTGTGCTATGTCACTCATCACTTAACTCTCATGGATAAAGGCATGAAGCAACTCAAATGAAGTTAATTTCTAGAACTGTATATATCCAATAAGTTTGAGTGTATAAAATAGAGCCTTGGGAATCATAATCACATTTTAATAAATAGTAATTACAAGACCAATAGGAGTTAGGTCTTTGCTTACCATACATGTTGTCATTGTTTATCACTCATCTGATACTAAAAAAGTTAAATAATATAAAACATCTTTATGAAGCATAATGAAGCAACTGAAAGGCATTTAGACACTACCAATTTAAATGTAACGATGCCCATTCCAGAAATTCAGTGATATAAACATAAATGTAATTTTCAACTTAATGAAACAGAATATGGTGTTAGGAGATACAGAGGGGAACAATGACAGGTAAAAACTGTAAACTTTCGCTGGATGTGGTGGCACATGCCTATAAGCCCAGCACTCAGGAGGCTGAGGCAGAAGGATTGCAAGTTAGCAGCAAGCATAACAAGTTCAAGACCAGCCTGGACTATGAAGTGGCACCCTATCTCAAAAAGCAAAAACAAAAAAATTAAAGCTTTAAGTTTCACCCATTAAAGCTTCACATAATAAACTTACCACTTTCTCCTCTGCAGAAAGAGCACCCTCTATTGCCACTATCTGGTACTGCTTATGTTTTAAATTTCCCACAAGTTTCCGAAGTTGCTTGATACTACTAGCCACGACGTCTTGTTTTAATAGATTCTGCATTTCTCGAGAAGGACATCCAGGATCAAATATTAGTAAACATAATGTTTTGTTTTTTCTCTCTTCAATTCCAATAACTGTTCGACTATGACCTATCAAAATATAAAATAAAAGCTATCTGTAAACCCTTTCTACCCATTGTTATTATACAGACACAAATAACCTCACATATTCACACGTACACATATATTCTTAATCTTTGTATGTTTATTAGAATTACAAATATGGGCAGTCTCTGACATTTATGTACCTGAGATCTCTCCTAAAACCCTAGTAGGTCGTTTTACTTCCTACCCTTCACTTTTACTTTCATTTTTAAAGGCTTTATTACAAAAAACAAAACAAAACAAAAAAACCTCTCCTTCTACTCTACAACATATTTTATTTTTCCCAACCTCTTGATGTCTTTTCCTTCCCTAGTCTCTTATTTAAATTATCTCATCTGAAAAGACTTACCTATCCTAGTTCGAAAACATTGATGGGTCCAAAAGGTCAATAGAAGTTAGTTATATATACTAGAATATCAATGGGGAGGGCTTAATTTCTTATGGTTTGTATTCCTGAATGATTACTTCTCTTTATTCCTGTCAATGCAAATCATTATTCAATAAAATTTCTCTCATATCTGTATGCCAGCACGGTTGCAGCAGTAAGGTAGACAGCAACAAACAAACCAATATGCCTGCTTTCATGGAGCTTATATTCAAAGAGGAGCAGGCACTCTGTAAACAAGGCAGATAAATGAAGGAAATGCCAGTGGTGGGCTGTGGGACTAACTATGAACTTTTAAATAAGGTGAGGCAGGGGCAGCCTTCACTAAAATGACATCTGGATAAAGATCTGAGGAAGGTAATGGAGGAGCAATGAAAGGAGAGTGGGGCCGGGATTTAGCCCAGTGGTTCTGCTGCCTGCCTTGCAAGCGCAAGGACCTGAGTTCGATCCCCGGTACCAAAAAAAAAATGAAAGAAGAGTGATACACACAAAGAAAACAGCATGTGCAAAAGGCCCCCAAGATGCCAGGAATACTGCCCTTTAGTACTCAAGAAGGGAGGCTAATGTCACAAAACTTCCCCCACATCCCTATCATCAAAATCTTAACCTCTTACCTAGGAGTTATACTAACCTGGATGCTGAAGATAGATAGGAGGTTTGGATGTGCATACTACCTTTGCATTCCCTTCCTGCTCTGAAGAATAATAGTTCAATATCCATTCAAATAAGCGAGGATGTGTACCCGAAGGACCAGTTGCCTTGTGAAAATCAACAATACGGCACCTAGAAAAAGTGGTAATTTCACTTAGGGCAGATTTTCAAAATATTTTCACTGATACAACTAATCAAATACACATAAAATTTTAATTTAGAACTAAATCTGGTTACATCACGGCTGACTAGAGGGAGTGGTGTGTGTGGGAAGCTGATGCTCGAGAGAGAGGTGGGGAAGTGCAGATACTCAGAAATGGGAGGGAGAATGAAGGCAACCAAAGGCCAGCACCACAGGAAATCCAGTTTGGGGTGGGCAGACAGGGAAGCTGGGCCATCCTTTGACCCTAGCATTGCTTACACCTAAGTCCAGCAAACATCCTCTTGGGAGAGGACCTAACATCCTGAGGAAGGGGCTGGATACCCCAACATCTAGTGCCATCCACCATGGCTCCATTCACACTGGAAGAGCGAGATGGTGAGTCACACTCACTGAGCAGGGCACCACAGAAACCAAAGGCCAGATACTCACGCAGGGACTCAGGACTGGACAGCCCTTGGAAAGTAAAAAGCAAGGGCATGGGCCTGATGAGGGACCTGGAACTATTGACCCTAAGAGCTCAGTGAGCTGCACAAGTGGGCAATGGCTACAACCAGTGTGATCAAGGGGACACTTGAGTACTGCCCTAAATACCAGTGAAGTCAAGGTAAGTGGCTGTGGGATATCCTGTTCACCACCCACCACCCTTCAGTGCCCACTAAGGAACCCTGGCACCCACAAGCAGAAGCTGGTGAGCTCAGAGCCCTAGGCACGACTGAGCTCGAAGGGTGGACAGGGACCCTGTGGAGTGTGGTCAGCACGTTTGGTGCAGGTGGAGAACTGGAGAAGAGCATACAGCCAGAGGGAAGGGGTGACGTGGTTCCCCAGCCAGATATCAGAACCGTACAGAAAGAGCAGACACAAGCAGCTTCAGGGATGATCAGAGGGAAGGGGGAAGAGATGGAGAAAACCTTGGGAATCAGCAGAAGACTGGGTGTGTAACCGGCCACACTGGACCCTTCTAACCTCCAGCACCTGCAGGTGTCTGCTCACATACAGAGGCAAAACCTCCAGCGAGCCATTCCCACGGGGTCACGGCCCAGACCAAGCAGCGCAAGGCCTGCAGGGGGGGATGCAGGCCCAGTGGCCGCCTGGACACCCTACAAGTCAAGCTCTCCCACCTGTGAGCGTGGGGGAAGAGCACATAGGCTGAACTCTGACCACTGTATAAAGAGGCCTGCCAAGTCTCTTCTGTGTTTTTGTACATATGTTATGTCTTTTTACTCTTTCTCTTATTTTTCTTTTTCTCCTTTCATCTGGTATACGTGGGAGGTGTTCATATATATGAAATGGAGAGTAAAAACGAATTGGTGCTTCAGTTAGTATTTTTCATGGACACGTTGGGTTAACTCTCATTAAAAACTGAGTACAGAGCAGTGGTGCTGAAACTGTGGCATGCATGCCAGTCAGTCGTTTGTTATCACTGAAAGTTCTAAAAGGTTCAGCACTGCCAGGATAGAGCATTCAAACCAGCTTCCTGTCGGCATATTAATCAACTCTGACCTTCTCACAGCTTTCTCTAACCTCAAATTACATTTCCCTCCCTCTTGATCCCTCTTTCTTCCCCAAATATCCTCTCAAAACCCCACTCCACCAGCTCTCCACTCATGTTTTAAAAATAATTATCAAGAAGAGGGCCGGGGATTTAGCTCAGTGGTTCCACCGCCTGCCTTGCAAGTGCAAGGTCCTGAGTTCGATTCTCCGGTGCCAAAAAAGTTTTTAAAAGTATAAATAAGAGATGGGGGAGGGGACATAAAAAGAGTAAAGCTGTATTATGTACATGTGCAAACTCCACATCATGGATGTAATCACTGTATACTGCAAACATGCACCAATGAAAATTTAAAAGGACGACACAGGTCCCCCCTTCTTCCACTTGCTGTTATCTCACCCCCTCTTCACTTCCTTCTGAACTAGTCATTCCTTTTCTCCTTCCTCTATCTTCCCTCATCCACGACATCCCAGCCTAATTTGTTTCAGCAATGTGTCACCATCTTTCTGGGTCACTGAAAGGGGACTGAAATAGAGCAAATTTTACATTACATGGATCTGTGGATGCTGATATAAATGGCAGTTGTTAAAAGTTAAAAATCTCAAGAATTCAGCAAAAAGAAAGAATACTAAAAGCTGTTAAAGAAAAACATGAGGTAACTTATAGGCAAGCTTGCTGAAGTTAACAGTTGATTTTTCAACACAAAATTTAAAGGCCAGGAGAGCTTGCAGTGAAGTTCCTCAAGCCCCAAAATAACAAACATAAATATATCCAACAAAACTATCTTTCAAAATTGACAGAAATAAAAGACATTCCAAGAGCACTGAAGAAATTAATGGCCATGAAACTAGCACTGCAAAAAGTGCTAAAAGGAATCTTAGACAGACAGAGAGAGAGCAATATCACAAAGAGCTCTAAAACAGAATACATCTAAAAGTGATAATAGTTCAACAAAAGGGAAAATAATACAATGACAGGATTCAGGGAATACCTTTCAATAATAACTCTCAATGTAAATGTTCTTAACAATCCAATCAAAAGACACAGATTGACAGATTGGGTCAAAGAACAAAACCCAACTATGTGTGCACAGAAGAGACACCTCATCCACAAAGAAACACAAAAACTGAAAGTGAAAGGATGGAAAATGATATACCATGCAAGTGTAGCCTGAAAACAAGCAGAAGTAGCTGTCCTATCTGCAGACAAAGTGGACATCAAGCCAAAACTGAGCAAGAGACAAAGAAGGTCACTACACAGTGGTAAAAAGAGCAATGCAACAGGAGAAGATAATGATTGTTATTTATACATGCACCAAATGCCAGCCCACTCACTTTAATAAAACCAATATTACTGATCATTAAAGGGAATTTCAATACCCCACTCTCATAAATAGGTCAACCAGACCAAAAAAAAAAAAACACACACACACACAAAAAAATGTATTTAATAGATATCTATAAAAGTTTTCATCCAACAACAGAGTACAAAGTTTTTCAGTGGCACAGTTTGTCCAAAATAGACATTTCAGACCATGAAGTATGCTTACAATACAAAGCAACAATCTCCTGCATACTACTAGGTCATAATGGAATGAAACTAGAAATCAAAGCAAAATAAATCACAGAAACTACACAAACACACAAAGATTAAATAATACACTCTCAAACAATCAATAGTTACAGAAGAAAATAGGAAAGAAAAGTTTCTAGAATCCAATGGCAACGGCAGCACAACATACCCAAATCTATGGAACACAATGATAGCAGTTCTAAGAAGGAAATTACACCTGTAAATGCCTACATTAAAAAAACCGAGCCATACAAAATAAACAGCCTACTGATGCATCTTAAGGTTCTAGAATAACAAGACCAATCCAAGTGGAAAACTCAAAAGAAAAGATAAAGAACAGAACAGAAATTAATGAAATTGACACTAAAAGAAAAAATATAAGGAATCAATCAAAGAGCTGGTTCTTTGAAACTATAAAAAAGATTGATAAACCCTATGCTAAACTTATCTAAAGACTAATATTAGTGTGGAAAATGAAATGAAAAAGGCAAAAATCACAATCATATATATTACTGAAATCCAGAGGATTATAAGAAACTATTTTGAAAACTTATATTCCAATAAATCTGAGAAACTAGAATAAATTCCTAGACACATATGAATTATCAACTCTGAATAAAGAACATATAAACATCTTCAACAGACCAATACCAGGCAATGAAATAGAGACAATAATAAAAACTGCAGCAATTAAGAAAAAAACCAGGCTGGCCGCACCTGCCTTGCAAGGGCAAGGTCCTGAGTTCAATCCCTGGTACAAAAAAAGGAAAAAAAAAAGAAAGAAAGAAAGAAAAAGCCAGGACTCAATGGATTTACCACTGAATTTTACCAGAACTGTGGGGAAGAACTAATGCCAGCATTCCTCAAACTTATCCAATAAATTTAAAGGGAAGAAATACTGCCATTCATTCCTTCAATCTAGCATTACTCTGATACCTAACCAGACAACGACTCAAACGAAAAATAAAAAAAAGGCCAGTTTCCTTAATGAACACAGATAAAAAAATCCTCAATAAGATATTTGCAAAAGAATGCAACAAATCATTAAAAACATCATACACCATGACCAAGTCAGCTTAATCCCAGGGATGTAAGAAGAGTTCAATATACATACATCAATGAATGTAATGCACTGCATTAACAGAAGTAAGGATAAAAATTACATGGTCATCTCAACAGATGCAAAAGACCTTTGGCAATATATAACATTCATTCATGATTAAAAAAAAAAAAACTGTGATGAAAATAAGTATAGAAGGACCTTACCTCAAACTGATAAAAATCATTTATGAAAAACCACTACCATAATCATACTAAGCTGGGAAAAACTGAAAGCCCTCCTTCTAAAATCAGCACAAGGGTGTTCACTCTTACCACTCCTGTTCAATATAGTACTCAAAACATTGGACCAATCAGGCAAGAGAAAGAAATAAAATGGATACAAATAGGAAAGGTAGATGTCAAACTTTCCTTACTTGTAGAAGATGTGATCTTTTACATAGAAGACTCAAAAATCTCAAGCAGAAGACCCTTAGAATAAACAAATTTAGCAAAGTGGTAGCATATAAAACCAACACACAAAAATCAATGGTGGTCCTATACAACATGGTCTCTTTAAAAAAATTAAATATCTAGGAATTTACCTAACCAAGAAAATGACAGATCTCTATAATGAAGAGTACACTGCTCTGACAATAAAGCTTGAAGAAGAAATTATAGAAGACATCCCTTGTTCTTGGATAGCCAAAACAAAAATTGTCAAAATGACCACATTACCAAAAATGATTATATATATCATCCTTATTCTTCACAGAACTAGAAAAAACAATTCTAAAATTTATATGGAATGAGAAGAGATCCAGAATAGACAAAGCACTCCTGAGCAAATGAGCAAAGAGACTTGAAGTTATACAAAAAATGTATAGCAACAAAAACAGCACAGTACTGGCACAGAAACAACCATGTTGACCAATGGAACAGAACAGAAGAGGCAGGGAAAAACCCCAAGCACCTTTAGTCATCTGATTTTGACAAAAGGGCTAAAAATACACATTGAAATAAGATAGTGTCTTTAACAAAAGGTGCTGGGAAAACTGACTATACACATGCGAAAGAATCTTATAATCTCTTACCCTAGACTATAATCAAATGAATTAAAGACCTCAATAGAAAAACAAAAGCAGTAAAAAAGAAAAAAAAACACTGAATCTGCTGGGGGAAAAATAGGTAGAATTCTTGAAAATACAGGCATATGCAAGGACTTTCTGCATAAGACATAATACTATACCAAGAATCAACAAAAGGGATTTTATCAAATTAAAAAGCTAAAGATCAAAGCAAACAACCAACAGAGTGAAGAGATAACCTACGAAACAGGAAAAAACTTTGCCAGCTACTACTCAGACAGAGGAGTATTATCTAGGCTATATAAAGAACTCAAAGGCCAGGGATTTAGCTCAGTGGCACCGTGCCTGCCTAGCAAGCGCAAGAGATACCCAGTACCAGAAAAAAAGAAAAAGGAAAAAAAAAAAAAACCCTCAAAAAATTAGATCTTCCCAAAATAAAAAATGGGTAACTGAAACAAAAAGACACTTTTCAAAATAAGAACAAATGGCCAATAAGTACATGAGAAAATGTTCAGCATCTTTGGCCATTAGAGAAATGATAATCAAAACAACACTGAGATTCTACCTTATTTCAATAAGAATGGCTATTTTGAAGGACTCAAAAAACAACAAATGCAGTGAGGTTTTAGAGAAATAGGAAGCCTTCTACATTTCTGGTGGGGATGTAAACTAACAACTACTATGGAAATAAAAAGGGACAATACAAAAAACTAAAACTAGAAATTCCATTTGACCCAGCTTTACCCTTCCTTTGTATCTTTCCCAGACAAAGTCCTATTATGGAGGTATATGCATACCCATCTTTATGCAGCAGCAAAACGATCATTAAGTCCCAGAAGCAGCCTGTATGCCAATCAACACATGAGAAGATAAAGAAAATGTGGTCCACACACACAGTGGAGCACTCAGCAATAAAGATGGATAAATTTGCATCATCTGGTTTAACATGGTACAGTTTCTCTAATATAAGAGAATCCAAATATAAATAATATAAAGAACAAAATAAAAGATGAAGGATTTGGGGAAATAAGACTGCAGATGGGAAGGAAGTCAGGGGAAGGACTGACAGGGATGTGTGTCAGGGAAGGTTGTAAAAGTGATCAAGGCGAGATATATCAATTTCTCAAGATGAATAATTAATTATGTATCGCAAACATATACTAATAAATTTCTTAAAAGGCAAATGAAGCTCTCTCTTTCTCTCACACACACACACCACACATAGACACACACAAGAACTAAATTCATCTAGCCATTAGTTCCTTATGATGGAAGAACAAATATGAAACATAAACTTTTATTATTTATCTGGAAAACTGTCATTTTTTGTGAAGGAAATATTTATTTAAATAACCACAGTAAGATTGTGAACTAAAGATTACAAATATTTTCTCACATATTAAAACTCTTTGAGTATTAAATGAGGGCCAGGTTTGATTTTTAAGTCATCTACATATAATCTGAGCCATAGCTTTCATTCTAAAATATCTAACACTGATTGAGCTAGAAACTTACTTTTGATTTTATTTTCCCAACAGCCATTTGCATATATAAAAAATAATCTGAACACTTTCAATTTTCTCAAATCTCAATAGTAGATGAGGGTATATGTAAAGATTAAGAAAATGCATGCCTACATCTACACAGCTATCTATCTCCTCTCTGATACCAACCTACAGTAGTATGCTTCCTTCCAGAGGAAATCTCCCTTGAATAAATAACAGTTTTTCAACCAGACCACTGTTTGTACTATTCAATAACTGTTTTTAAAAAGTAAAGTATATACAAAAATCACTTAGTAGTTTTTATCACTTCATAGCACAGATTATCCTTGTCTCTCTTGGCAGTAAAATCTTCAAATGTCCAAATTACAAGGGTTGCTAACCTTAGTCTAACAAAATTTAATGCTGACAGTTTACAACTATTGATTACTGAGGTTTATGTACTCAAATAAAATTCAGGATAAATTATTTTCAAGTAAGGACACTACTTTGGGGTTATCAGTTTGATTGCATGTTTAGATTTAGAATATTTAACAGTACCCTACAGAGTGTAATTCATATAGAAAACAAAATGAAGACATAGACAGCAGTAAACACATGCAGGGTATCATTAATAGAAAAGCCCTATAAAGCTACCAAGAAAGAAGCTGGATGTAAAAGCTGGACTTTTAGAAGAGAATTTTTTTTCCTAAATAACTTAAAAGGAATATTTAAGTCATATAGTAAAAATGAAAAGGAAAGGCAATTATTAACCTCAAGAAATCTTTAGAAAGCTTTTCAGGAAAGAAAATAAAATCAGCAATGAGCAATATTCACACAATCATCATGTGAGCTCTCATTTTAATGTAGTAGAAACTGACTTACGCATATTAGATTAAGGGTTGCAGACTGAGGGTGAGGAGGTAGAAGACAAAGAAAAGCAAGTGACAATGTCTAAAAATGATAAACCAAGAAATGGCTACAAAAGCACATTGTTTAAAAACAGAAATGACAGTTGCCTCTGCAAAATAAGACTTGGGAACAGAGAGAGCATGAGATAGGGAATCATTGCTGGTTTCCATTATAAGCCTTTCAGGGCTAATTAAATTCATTTTTAACTATTTCTCTCTCTCTCTCTCTCTTTCTTTTTTTTTGGTACCAAGGATTGAACTCAGGACCTTGTGCTTGCAAGGCTCCCTGGGCCTTTAACAATCTCTTTGATAAAAATAAAATTCAGAAAAATAAAAAATCTCTCTGATATGGCAGTAACATTAATTGGGGTTTTTCAGGTACATACTTGACCCTCAGGGAAGTCAGGAGGGTAAATACTTCACATGCTCCAATCCAGGCTTTTGTTCCCTGTAACCTGTTATTAAGTTGAGAGGCCCCCTGAGGATCAAAACCTTCTTTCCATGCATCTTCAATCATAGACTGAATTTTTGGGATACAAGGAACTGACATACCTAAAATTATATAAGCAAACAAATTACATGACAATTACTAAAGGAACACTTTAGGCAAACCTACAATACAGCTTTGAAGATAGTCATCTTCTATTATATTACTTTCTCTCCCTCTAACCAAAATTCAAATTTCTTATATAAAATCCACTACAGTACTTCTATTAGTTATTATGTGCAGTATATTTAATTCATCCCATATCACATATATCTGTATTTCACATACCTTTCAAGCAATCATCATAAGCCTCATTCTGCAATAAGGACGAAAGTAGCATTTGGAAATTTCTGTAACCACAACCCCAACCTTTGTCACCTAGAGAAGAATGAAAATGATCCACCACTGCAGAAAGCCACACATGCCTCACATCTGTGGCAGCGTTCTGATAGTATCTATGAAGTGCTTCAATAATTCCTAAAGGACAAAGAGGTTTAGAAGACAGGAAGATTTGTTATCATCAGTATATGGCCGTCAGTTTTAAAATTTTTAATTTGTACAAGTTTGTTGTACATACTAATTAAATTCACCATGAGGAGTTAACATATACATAACAAATCTGAATTCTACATCCTTTCCCCTTCCTCCCTCCATCTCTGCATTCCCTTCCCATCTGCAAAAGATCTATCTCCCTGTTCCTATCATGTCTTTCATTTTGTTCTTTATATTATTTATACTCTAGGTGTCTTCTATAAGAGAAATCATGCACTATTTAAGTTTGTGTGCCTGCTTTATTACATTTAACATTATAGTCCCACGATGAATCCATTTTCCTAGAAATGACTCAAATTTATCCTTTTTTCGGTGTGTGTGGGGGGGTTACCGGGGATCGAACTCGGGTCCTTGCGCTTGTGCACCAGGCGACAAAACCACTGAGCTAAATCCCCGGCCCTAAATTTATCCTTTCTTATGATTGAGTTTTATACACACACACACAACACATTTCATTATCCATTCATCTGTTAATGGACATATAGGTTGCTTCCAAGATTTAGCTGAATTGTGCTGCTATAACCACAAGAATGCATGTTATCACTGTAATATGACATTTTTAATAAATATATGAAAAACTGTTCAACATCTTTGGCCATTACAAAAGGGCATATTAAAACAACACTGAGATACGATCTTACTCCAGAAAGAATGACCATTATCAAGAAATTAAATAACAGATGCTGGTGAGGTTGCATGGATAAAGGAACCCTTCTACATTGCTGTGTCATACATTTCTAACATCAACCTTGCACAAGTTCTAAAGCTAAATCCCACCAATTCTTTTTCTTTACCGTCTTACCACTTACAATCTTAGATCATGCCCTTGCTTGTTACTATATCCAAGTTTCCTAAACATTAGCATATCCTTTACAGGGAACTGAAATTGTCTGCATCTTTTATCTCTGCATCTACAGGGCCTAGAACCTAAAACTTCAACTTGAATGCCTTTTTTGTCTCTCCTTTTCATTATACATATTGCTGAAGATCACTCAGTCCTAAACAACTTGCCAAATCAAGACAATAGCTCCCCATTACCTATAAAATTATACTAATCTATGGTATATGATGCCTACTGTGATGTATTCTGATATTATTTACAAAGTAAAAGAAAAATTTTTTTTGGTACCAGGGATCGAACTCAGGACCTTGTGCTTGTGAGGCAGGCATCACCACCACTGAACTAAATCCCTGGCCTAAAAGGAAATTATTATTATTATTATTATTATTATTATTATTTTGGTACTGGGGATCAAACTTGAGTCCTTGCGCTTGTGCAGCAGGCAGCAAAACCACTGAGCTAAATCCCCGGCCCAGGAAATTATTTTTAAATGAATTATTTACTATAAAAAGAGAAGTTCAGAAATTTCAAAACAACCAATTTTTAAAAAGTATTTGAATATAGTTTCATCTGAAATTATATAACCTTGGCTTATACATACAATATTAAAATTATGATTCCCACGTTTACCACTCACCAGAAGTTTTTGTTTTTCCGTCATCAACACCAGCAGCAAGGGATTCCATCAGGTCAGCTTTTCTCTTGTGAAACTCAGTCGGATGCATTCTTCCTCTATTTACTTCTATCTCCATATTCCGGAGTTGCTGTTGTTTATATCCTCCAGAACCATCTAAACCATATTGTCGCTATTGAACATGAAAATAAATGACTTACACATCCTTGTCTTAATAGTTTATGTTAGAGAGACCTCACAGAGGACTACAGACAGCAGCACTGAAGAGATTCACATCAAGATCTATAGATATTTGGGATGGTGGGGGGACAAAAACTCAAACATTGAAAGGTACCATGAAGGAGAAGCCCACCAGGTGAATTCCAGTGCAAGGGTGGAGAGAGAAAGAAGCAGGGGCCACCTCTTGATCCCAGCACTACTCTTAGCTGGGGTTCAGGGAACAAGTGAGAATCCAACCTGAGGACCAACCTCAAGGTGAACCATGGAGGGCCAAGTCCTACACTCTTGAGGGCCAGGACCTACACCATCAAGGACCAGGACCTATGCCACCATGGGACAGGCCCTATGCTACCATAGGCCAGAACCTATACCATCATGGGACAGGTGTGAGGGACAGGACCCATGCTATTGTGGGACAGGAACTAACCCGAGAGGAGCAACTGGACAGCTACAGCCAAACTGCTACAATGGGTGCCAGGCCCAGCAGCCACCTGTCCCAGGTCTTCCTACAAGGACACAGAGCCACAAGAGGGCCACCTCAGGTCAGGGCACCAAGGAAGGCACATGACAGAAAATCCCTGGAGGGTGAGGACTGGGTTCTGAGAGAGCCCTAGAGACAGAGGAAGGAGGGTGGTACAGAGGCCTGGAACCAGACCAGAGGGACCTGTGGGATGGTGAATTGTACTTGGATGGCAAGGTCACTCTATCACCGCCCTCTACCACCTGGGTGGGATCCCCCACCAGCTACCAAGGCCCTGAGATCACCCTCCTGGCCCCTGGCAGAGGCCCCATCCTCACCTGGCCAGGCCCTATATACCCTGGGACTGTGGCTGGATGGCATGGTGGGTCACACAGATGGCACTGAGAGGAGTAAAGGAGCTGCAGGGGTGACATGCAGAGACTGTGAAGGCCTCCAGAGGCTGATGGTGTCTAATCATAAAAAGGCAAAACCTTGCACAGTCACACCTACAGAAGCAACTCTGCTGCAAAGGCAACAAGCAGCCTCTGAGGTCCACCGGGACCCGGGACCCTTCCCTTACGGGCAGGCACAGGATAAACTGCTAGCAGGAGCCAGCTCCAGCCACAGCAGGCACATCAACCTCCTAGCCACCACCACAGTGGATTGGAGCCCAGTCCAACTGCTGGACCAAGCCTCTCCAAATGTGAGCAGAGGGGAAGAGCACTCTGGTCAGATTCTGACTGCACTGTTAACAGGACTGAGAGGAGTGTGTGCTTTTGAGTTTTTGTATGCATACAGGTTTTTTCCTTCATCTTGTATTTTTCTCCTTTTAAGTGGAATATGTATGAGAAGTGTTTGTATATGTGAAATGGAGAATAAAAATTAATTCATGCTTTAGCTTAGATGGTACCATTCATGTGCACATCAGTGCACATGTACACTAAAATAAATGTATGGTAGATTCAAACACAACCATTTTATTAGCATGTTTATTGTTTTTGACCTTCTTAGAGCTTCTCCCAATCTTCAATTATACTTCCTTCTCCCTTATTTTCCCCTACACTCACAAATAATTTCTCAAACTCCCTCACCCACCACATCATTCAAGATATAAAAATAACATCACCAAATTTGTATCTCGTTTCCTACTTTCATTTGAGGTTGTTTTCTTTGTCCCTTCTTTCTGAACTATTTTTTCTTCCTAATTCCTCCACTCATACTCATACTCTACATCCCAGCCTACTTCTCATCAGTACTCTTTCACTATATATTGAAAAAGGTGGGAAGCTGTAAAAACAAAATTTTAATTACATGATTGATATATGACTGGTTCTGTAGATGCTGATATAATCGGATATTGTTGTCTTCTTGGAACACAGTGACCAGGACTGATCCTATAACACTGAATAGAATGAATAGGTGCACGAACACCAATACATAAAGGTGATCAGGTTACATCGAGAGAAGTGCATTAACTAAGGAGATCAAAAGCTTTAAAAAAGCTTGAAGAGAACTAAGAGGAAACAAGCTGAACCATAATCAGCTCTACACAGATCAAGCCTTACAAGTATACAAACAAGCTCTCAGAGTTGGTCACCAGAAAGAGAAAGCCATGATTTGTATCCTGCATTTGATTGTGTAAAGGGCAGCGTTTGATATCACTGTCTACTGCACTGTAACAAAGTCTGGGTTCGTTCTTTAGGAAGCTCACAAGTTATACATTTGTACACAGAATTCAGTCTATTTTTCAGCTCTGCAAAGTTTTAAAATGCATCTGTGCAGAGTGGGGTATATGGAATATCTCTGTCCCTTCCTCTCAATTTTGCTGTGAATCTAAAAATACTTTTAAAAATGAAATCTTTAATGATGATTTTTTAAAACCAACAAAAAAACAAAACAATAACCAGCATGGTACTGGCACAAAACAGACATGTTGATCAATGGAACAGAATTGCAGCGTAGAAACAACTTCATGTGTCTTTAGTCATTTGAGTTTGAGGAAAAGGGCCAAAAGCATATGTTGAAAAAGAGCCTCCTTGACAATAGTGCTGGGAAAAATAGTTATCCACATGCAGAAAAATGAATCTAGAACCTTATCTCTTACACTGTAGTAAAATCTAACGAAAAATGGGTCAAAGAAGTAGATACAGTAAGTCCCCAACTTAGAAATGTTTGAGTTGTGAACTCTCACAGGTGTACTATACAAGATTCACTCTGTTGGATTACGAACAAATCTGACTTATGAACATTCTCCCAGAATGGAATTTATTTGTAAGTCAAGGACTTACTATGTAAACAGAGAAAACCAAATCTGCTGGAAGATAAAATAGGTAATTCTTGAAGATATAGCTAAAGACTTTCCAAGCAAAACACAAATTACATAAGAAATGATACCAAGAATCAATAAATGAGATTATATCAATTTAAAAAGGTTTTTCTGCACAGGAAAGGAAACAACCAACAGCAGAAAGAAATAACCTACAGAATTTAAAACTTGGGAAACACTGATTCAAGTATAAATTTCACTTTTAAGTATCTGTATAAACTAAGGCTCTCTTAATTTCCCCATCAAGCTACACAGGTTTTAATCTAAGCTTTACCATCTACTAATTGTCTAACTTAGGCAAATTACTTAACCACTCTGTTTGCATTTGTTCACCTGAAAGGGGAGGGGGGTTGTTCTGGATTTGTCGTGAAGATTTTGAGATACTATACTATACTCCAGTACTTCACCACAATGAGTACTTATAAATTGTGGTTATGAACTGTAAGATACACAGAGAAAAATACTTTAGAGCAGAAATAATACACTTATGTCTTAAAAGTATATTTGAGAAATAAAAACTCTAATTCTAATTCAAAACATTATAACTGTTACTGATCTCAGTACCTGCAGCTTATGGAATTCTTCCATTTCTTGTACTGACTCCTCAGATTGCTTCCGGTCTTCTTCCTGCTGAAGCTGGTGAGCCAATTCTAGATCAGCAGAACACTGAATTCTATCCATGCCTATTAAACATTTTTAATGTTCAGAACAAAATAACTGCTATCATCAAAACCTATCTATCAATCAATAAATATCTCAAAATAGAATAAGAGTCATTATTTGTTATTTATTTATGATTGTGATATCGGAGAACCACAGAGTATCAATGTAGCAGAGCTCAGAACTGCTTCTGCTAACGGAATAACCTCCATTTAAACAACAAATACAGACATTCCTTGTTTAACAACTGAGTTCTGGTCCTGTGACTAGGTCATTAAATGAATTAGCTGCTAAATAAATGAAGAATTGTATATGGTATGTATGGTACAATATTCAGAACAAAGAAATGGTCAATGGAAACTCCAACTTGATAATTACTTCAAGGAACAGGTTTATTTTTATTTCTATTTATTTTATTTTTTTTTTGGTACCGGGGATCGAACTCGGGTCCTTGCACTCGCGCAGCAGGCGGCAAAGCCACTGAGCTAAATCCCCGGCCCAGAAACAGGTTTATTTTTAAATGGTATGATTTTTTTTTCCCTCTGCATAACTAACCAAAGAATAAAGTATAGAAAGTATGTAAAGGGTAAAAATTAAATAAAGATATTTTTCTTAGAAATATAATCTTACCTTGTTGAAAGCTCCTTTCTTCTAAATGCAAGTCAACATGTTCCTGGAGAATATGATAATTTGTGCAGACGAGACCACACATAGGGCAGTCATACAATGGTTGATCACAGTCTGTATCAGAGATATAAATACTGGTAAGTTGATTTTTTTTAACTTTACTTTTCTTATCACATGTCAAACACTATATACCACCTACTAACTTTATTACATAGGTAAAAAGTCTCGGTGTGGGTAGATTTAAATAAGTTAAAGACTACTTCCTACTAACCTTATGCAAATAAAGGCTCTTTGTGGTTGAATTTAAAAGCTATTTTTCTATTTCTAGGGTTAGATAGAAGACTAAGCACAGTTATAAACCTTTCCTAGCATTCCCAAAACAAAGTAAGAACAAACATTCAGATCTGTATTCAAAATTTTAAAAGATAAAAAGAAAACCAACACGAATAGGAGCCCACATGGATTTCAATTTGGGGGCTAAATTCTCAGCACTCACCAAACAAACTGGAGAGACACTGAACTCATGTACCAGCATGAAGCTGGGAATGGGGGTCATGCCTCCAGATTAGCCAAGCCATCAAGCAGCACTGCAAGCAGATACAGCTAGCTAGCTTAACCCAAACACAAGTGGAGCCTCTGCAAGACTACAGCCTAGAAGACACTGGGCACTGAAACGGGGCCCAGATCTGCTACACAAGGGTAAAAGCACTAAGAGACCCACACTGGAAGTTGGTTTAGAAGTGGAGATGTGAAATGCTACAGTGAAGGAACAATGAGGCTGCCTCACTGTGAGGGGGACATGAAACACGGAACTCCCAGGTGAATAATGGGATGCGGATTACAAAACACACTGGGAAGACAGGTGTGGTGGCACATGCCTGTGATTCTAGCATCAGAGGCTGAGGTAGGAGGATCACTGAGAATTCCAGGCCTGCCTGGGCTACAGACATGGTGAGTTCAAGGCCAGGTGGAACTACAAAGCAAGATGCTGTCTCAAAAACAAACAAAACACACTAAGGGATCTAATGTCAAGAAACACAGTCGAGAAATCCAGACACTGAAGAAGCCACTTGTAAGTAAATGGAGCCTATAGTAATCTACAAAGGACTGTAAAATAAGTAAGTTTAAAATAAATGAGCACCCAGCCAAGAGTAGACCAGTGAGGAGCAGAGCCCTGCACGCCCAGCGCCCCCACCTCAGCACGCTACCTGCGCCGATCCCTGGATCCACACCTCGGAGGCACAGGGGGTCATAAAGGCCACTGTCCTGAGCTCCAGAATATACAGCAGAAGTGAACAACAGCAAAGAGGGCCTCTATCAGGCTCTTTGATGAAAACTGAAGCCCACTGGAAAAGTGAAGAGAATCTCTGAAATAAAGGCACACCAGACCACTGCAGTTGGTGAGGTGGGGGGATCACCGCCTCCCATCAGAACCTGGACTATCTTCAGGGGAAGGGCAGCTGGAACCTGCAGTAGAACCTGGCAGAGTTCAACCCTGCAGGAGGTCAGGGAGCTCAACTTGGGCCTTGCAGCCAGAAATCAGCCTGAATCTCAGGGGTCTGCTGCTGGCTTGCTGAGACTCAATCACTTAGATCTCCACACTGTGGCCCGCATTGTCTACGGTGACAGTAGAGACACACCCTGAAGGAGGCCCTTCATTTTTATTTTTTATTTTCAAAATTATTGTTTATTTTTATTTTTTTCTACTCTTTTCAGATTTTTCTGTTTCTTCTTTTTCTTTTTTTACTTTTCTTTCTCTCTTTCCCTCACTTTCTTGCTCTCTCACTCGCCCACATTGTTCATCTCCCTTTTTGTTCCTGTTCCTGCCCTAATTCGGAATTCTTCTTTCTTTTTCTTTTCTTCTCTCTTTTTCCTTCTCTTGACTGTCATTAGTTTCAAAGGAAAGTGAGTACAGTTTCTAGCTTCCCGACTGCTGTTAGGTTGTTCTGTTCTTGTCTTTGTTCTTTCAGAACTGAACCAAACTTTTGAACAAATGGACTTAACAGACGTTTACAGAGTGTTCTACCCCACAACATCAGAACATACATTCTTTTCGGTTGCACATGGGTCACTGTCCAACACAGACCACATACTAGCTCATAGAACATGTTTAAGTAAATGCAAAGGAATTGAAGTTATCCCGTGTATATTATCAGACCATAGTGTAATTAAACTGGAGATCAATAGCATAAGAAACCGCAAGAACTTTACAAACACATGGAAAATGAAAACACTCTCCTGAACAAACAATGGGTCACAGAGGAAATTAAAGAAGAAATTAGACAGTCTTTACAATTAAATGATAATGCCAGTACAACATACAGGAATTTATGGGACACAATGAAAGCAGTTCTACAAGGGAAATTCACAGCATTGAATGCCCACACTAGGAAAACAGAGTGAGCTCAAATAACCTAATTTTGAATCTTAAGCTCCTAGAAAAAGAAGAGCAAAAAAAGAAAAAAGGAGAGCAAGACAAACCCAAAGCTCATTACAAAGGAGGAAATTACAAAGATCAGAGCAAAAATCAATGCAGTGGAGACTAAGAGAATGATACAAAAAAATCAACGAATCAAAAAGCTGGTTTTTCGAAAGAATAAAATAGATAAACCCTTAGCCAACCTTATCAAAAAAAGGAGTGAAAAGGCTCAAATTGATGCAATTAGGAATGAAAAAGATGAAGTCACAACAGATCCAGTAGAAATCCAGAGGACTATCAATACCTACTTCGAGAACTCATACTTTAACAAATTGGAAAACACAGAAGAAATGGACATATTCCTAGAAATATATGAATTACCAAAGTTGAACAAAGATATAAAAATTCTAAACATCCCAATTACAATCAGTGAAATTGAAAACATAATTAAAAATTTACCAACCCGGGGATTTAGCTCAGTGGTTCCGGCGCCTGCCTCACAAGCACAAGGTCCTGAGATCGATCCCCAGTACCAAAAGAAAAAAAAAAATTACCAACAAAGAAAGTCCGGGTCCTGATGGCTGCGCTGCTGAATTCTACAAGACATTTAGAAAAGAACTATGGCCACTACTCTTTAAAGTTTTCAATGAAATTCAAAGGGAAGCAATACTTCCAAATTCATTCCTGGAAGCAAGTGTTACTTTGATTCCAAAACCAGGGAAAGACACAACCCAAAAAGAGAACTACAGGCCAATCTCCCTAATGAACATAGATGCAAAAATCCTCAATAAGATACTGGCCAACAGAATACAGAGGGTCATCAAAAAGATCATACACCCTGACCCAGTCAGATTTATCCCAGGGATGAAAGGATGGTTCAACATACATAAATCAATAAATGTAATATACTATATTAACAGAGTCAAGGACAAAAAACATATGATCATCTCAATAGACGCAGAAAAAGCATTTGACAAAATTCAACACCCATTCATGATAAAAACCCTACAGAAAATTGGAATAGATGGTCTTTATCATTTGATAAAGGCTATCTATGAAAAACCAACAGCCAACATCATACTAAATGGTCAGAAACTGAAATCCTTCACACTAAAATCAGGAACAACACAAGGATGTCCACTATCACCACTCCTGTTCAATATAGTTTTGGAAACATTAGCCACAGCAATTAGACAAGAGAAAGAAATAAAAGCAATAAAGATAGGAAAGGAAGAAGTTAAACTGTCATTATTTGCTGATGATATGATACTCACATAGAAGACTCAAAAAACTCCACCAAAAGACTTCTAGACTTAATGGACAGATTCAGTAGAGTAGCTGGATACAAGGTCAACACTCAACATTTTGTCAATAGCCTTCTTGTCCACAAATAACAGACTCACTGAGAGAGAAATTAGGGAAACAGTTTCTGTCACAATAGCATCCAAAAAAAAATAATCTAGGAATCAATCTAACAAAGGAAGCAAAAGACCTCTACATTGAGAACTACAACACTCTGAAAGAAGAGAATGAAGAGGATATAAGAAAATGGAAAGACATCCCTTGTTCCTGGGTAGGAAGAACCAATATAGCGAAAACAGCAATACTTCCAAAACTGCTATACAGATTCAATGTAATCCTGATTGAAATCCCAACAGTATATTTCACAGAACTAGAGAAAACAATGCAAAAATTCATTTGGAACCAGAAGAGACCTAGAATAGCAAAAGCAATTCTAGGCAACAGAAACATGACAGGGGGTATCACAATCCCCAACTTGAAAGTATACAACAAAGCTCCTGTGATAAAAAACAGCATGGTACTGGCAAAGAAACAGACCCAAGGATCAGTGGACTAGATTAGAGGATGCAGAAACAGCTCCAGACATGCTCAGGCACCTCATCTTTGACAAAGGTGCCAACCACCCTCACTGGAGGAAAGATAGCCTCTTTAATCAATGGTGTTGGAAAAACTGGATTTGAACTTGCCAAAGATTAAAACTAGACCCATATCTATCACCATGCACTAAATTAAGATCGAAGTGGATTAAAAATCTAAATATTAAAACAGAAACACTAAACCTGCTGGAAGATAAGTTAGGTAGAACTCTCAAAGACATTGGCATAGGACAAAACTTTATGAACAAATCCTCAGTAGCATGGGAACTAGCACAAAGAATCAACAATTGGGATCTCATCTTATTAAAAAGTTTCTGCACTGAAAGAGAAGCCACCAACAGAGCTAAGAGACAACCTACAATGTGGGAAAAAAATTTTACCAGCTGTTCTTCAGACAAAGTTCTACCATCTAGAATATATAAAGAACTAAAAAAAAAAAATCAGACCCCCCAAATATAAAGGCCCAATTAAAAAATGGGCATCTGAAATGAACAAACATTTCTCAAAGAAGTAAAAGTAGCAAATAAACATACGAAAAAATGTTCAACATCTCTGGTCATTTGAGAGATGCAGATGAAAACAACGCTGAGATTCCACCTCACCCCAGAAAGAATGGCTGCTATCAAGAAATCAACCAATAACAAATGCTGGTGGGGCTGTAGGGAGAAAGGAACCCTTCTCCATTGTTGGTGGGAGTGTAGACTGGTGCAACCACTGTGGAAATCGATATAGAGATACCTCAAAGAACTAGGATTAGAAGTCTCATTTGACCCAGCTATTCCCCTGCTGGGTATCTTCCCAAAAGAATTAAAAGAATCATACCACAGTGATGTATGTTCACCTATGTTTATAGCACCAGTTTGTAATAGCTAAAACTTGGAAACAGCCCAACTGCTCATTAACTGGAGACTGAATAAAGAAGACGTGGTTTTTTTATAAAATGGAGTACTACTCAGCCATAAAGAATGAGAAACTAGAGATATTTACAGCTAAGTGGATGCACACTGAGGCCACACTCTTAAGTGAAATAAACAGGACACACGTGTAAATACGAAAGTTTTTCTGGTGTGAAAAACTAAAAGTATAAATAAGGATCAAAATGTTTAATTGATATTGTGAAATAGGAAGAAAAGGTCTAAAGAAGCAGGGGAAATGGGAGGGGCAGGGGAAAGGAAAGAAGGGAAAAGAATAAATACAAGAAAAGGAAAAAAATGGAGACAAAGTCTTTGTAAATAGGGAAGGGTGGAGGGGGTGAAGGGAGGGCAGGGGAAGGGGGAAAAAATAAGAACCAAGATACATTGTGTAAAGGTACACGCTCCCAATGATGAATGTATTGTATACCTCACATGTACCAATAATCTTAATAAAAAAAAATAAAATAAATGAGACTGGGTAGCTGGGCAACACAGCACATGCCTATAATCCCAGAGGTTCAGATGGCTGAGACAGGAGGATCACAAGTTCAAGCCCACCTGAGAAACTTAGTAAGTACTTGTCTTAAAGAAAAAAATAAGAGGGGCTGGGAATGTAGCTCAGTAGTTCCGCTGCCTGCCTTGCATGCGCAATGACCCGAGTTCAATCCCTGGTACCCGCCCCCACCCAAAAAAAGAAGAAAGAAGAAAAAGGAAAAACAGTTGAGGATGCAGCTCAGTGGAGGACTGCCTCTGAATTTGATCCCCATTCTAGAGAAAAAAAAGGACTGAATCACTGAAATAAAAAAGTCTTTGAAAATATTCCAAAAAGCACTCATAAGCAATAAAGGTCCATGCTACCATGCATAATGATGCTACAGGATGTAAGAGCAGTCTTTAGGCTAGTTCTCTACCCTAAAATGCCTCAGAGCCATGCCCAGAGGCCTTTGCTCATTCCCTTGGTTATCACATGCAAGCCAACCTTGCCCTTACTACCACATTCAACCAGTGTACCTCAGCACTGCACACTTTCTAACCATCGGAAGTCTAAGCTTCACAGGTCAGCCATCATCATTCAGCGTGGTTACCCAGGGCCACAGGTACCAACGCTATTCTAACAATGAAGAGGTCTAACTGGCCAGTGGCTGTCCTAAGAGTCTTTAACTACATGTACATCCACTAATTTGACCTAAGCTTCATCCCTTTATTTCCTCAAGGACTCCAAACACAGCCTCCACAAATCAGTCTATGGTTCGTCAGTTTCTAACTGAAAATTTTCACAGAATATTCACTTTGTCTTGTTGCATTTACTGAAATCTAGTTGGCCTACTTCCCTGACAGCTCCTTAACACAGAAGCAATTTTTCTTTCATAATTTAGGGCTCTAGAAATAGAAATCATATCCCTTTTGCTCCTTTTCGTCACTTCAAACCACATTCTTTCCTCAAAAGCTCTATCTTTTTACTAATTCATATCACTAAAATACAGCATCTCATATCTCTTCTTTGTGGCTAACATTTTCTGAAATCCTAGATACTTCTTTTATTTCTGTGGATGGATCAAAATCTTTTCCTAAACCTTGCACTGTGATCATTTTTTGTTTGTTTTTGAGACAGGGTCATGCAGAGTAGTTCAGGGTAGCCCTGAACTCACTCTGTAGCCCAGGCTGGTTTTGAACTTGCAGCAATCCTCCTGCCACAGCCTCCCAAGTGCTGGGATTACAGGCACGCCCCACCACACCCAGCTACACTATGATCATTCTCAGCAACTTCAATATCCATAGAGGTAACTCCTTGACTTCACCTCCAACAATTTATACCTTCATCCTAATTTAGTCACAGAATAACAAGATTATACTTTGGGTTTGTCATCAAACATCCCTTTTGTAAACTATTTGAGCCCCCAACTCATTTCTTTACATTCTACCACTCTAAAGTCTTTGGGCTAATTAAAACCTGTCACGTATAATACATATAGGTCCTGTATTTTTGTAATTCATCACCTCCCTCATGTTTTTTTTTACTTTCCAGCCTAGATGCCATGCATCCTCTACATAATTATTCCCTTAAAATACCTGCAAACTTCCTTGTTCCATTACTATTCCTAAATGTTAGTTAAACCCAGCTATTAATTTCACTTCTGTATCTCTAATGACAACCAGGTTCTTTTTTCACTCAACATTCAGACACACAAGGCTGCACTTGGCACTGGTTTGCTGAGGCTCTTAAGAGACAGCAGTGATCCAGCAGAGCAGTGCCAGGTGTTGCACTCAATGGGGGAACTCTAGCAGTCCACAGAATTAATAGCAACAGATAATGAACTCATCCACAACACTGACAGCAATCAACAGACGACTATCAAAATGAGTTAAGAGCCAAACAAGACTAGATGCCTTTTATACAGAGTTGATAATGTACTCTATAAACTGCAAGTCAATTATAGAAAAGGTCCATTATACAGAAGTAATAGAAACTACACACTACAAGGGAATAAAGCTCATGGACATGTGCAATGAAAAGAAAAATTATGAAGATATAAGATAAATGGAGATAATGTGGAAATGTTCTAATTACAAATAATATTTGAACAGAATTTTACGGAACTTGACAAAATGGCTGAAGCAACAAAAACAAAACAAAACAAAACAAAACAAAAATGGCTGAAGCAAGGTGCCTGAAGTGAGGGGCAATATTTTTAGGGTTAATGGCAATGTACCATTTATTGTATAAATTTTTAAAAATTTTAAATTTACCATAATTGTTGATTATCTATCATATGTAGAACACTTTACCCATCATGCTTTTAAGCATATGTGAACTGTGCAAATCCTGAGCCAAACAAATTCAAACAATTGGTTATCAAAGTGTAGTTAAAAAAAAAGATATAATTATACAAATGAGCAAGAGCCAAGAGATTAAAAAAAAAGTGTAGTCCCTGATCATAATGGACTCAAACTAGAGCTCACTAACACAAAGTTAAGAATTCAGGACAGTGCACATGATACTGGGCTGGTGGAAGCAAAAGAATATCCTCTGGAAATTAGACAGAAAGTACTTTTGATGTACCTGAAACATTCAAATATGCATTAAAATTATTTTTCATAATTCTATTTGTATATTGTAATTATGGCAAATTACAGGCATAAATTGGATTTAAAAACACATTTGTGGTAATGATTTACAAACCAACCTTTAGAACACCACATGTTAAACCAAGACTACTGTTATTACAATAATTTAAAATATAATAAACACTTTACCTTCTAATGGTGTGTCTAAAAGACTGACATGCTTTGTTTTCACATGATTTTCCATATCTTGACTACATTCCTCTATTATTCCACAGAATGGACATTCAGGAGGACTATACATTGTTTCATAAATTGATTCTTTTGTTTCAGATAAGTCAGACTGGTTTTCCCTACTTCTCAGGAATTTTCTAGATCCAATTAAGTTCTCTGAGTAAACGATTTCATGTTTTAAAGTACCATGGGTAGGCGGGCTTTGAGCTGAACATTTTGGATGACTAGATGCACAAGCTTCCATTGTACTCTGCAGAGAGCTGTCCTTGTCATCTGAAGTTCCATACTGTATTGGGTCTACCCTCTCAAAGTTTCTTTCTAGAGCATTCTGATCAAAATGAGCAGTTTCAATATGAAAGCACATTTCATCATAATTTACACCTGACAACTTGCAAAATGGACATATAACTTCATTTTCCATGTGAACAATTAGGAGGTGAGTCTTCATATCTGATTCTGAGGTTACCATTTCACCACAAATATCACAGGGAAGCATGGTAAGACTGGTGGCTAGAAAAAAATACAATACTATTTTAAGTTTTAAAGTGAGAGTTAAAGAAAAATACATTTCATAAAATTTAGGAGAATTTCTTGGTATTTAGGGCTGTATTATTTGGATGAGGAAATTTTCAATGTACTTACTGTACCTCATGTATATAAAATTTTAATAAACCTCAATCAAAATTTTATTACAGATTGAGGACTCCTAACCTGCAAATCCAAAGTCCAAAATGCTCCAAAATCTGAAATTTTCTGAGTGCTGATATGGTGCCACAAATGTAAATTTCTCACCTAATCTCATGTGACAGGTGGCAGTCAAAGCCAGCCACAGTGAAATACTGTATAAATTTACTTTCAGGGTATGAGTATCAAATGTATGTGAGACAATTGAATTTCATGTTTATGCTTGGATCCCAGTGTCTCATTATGCATGTGCAAATACTACAAAATCTGTCTGAAATTCTCTCAAGCACTTCAAATACAGGATACTCAATCTGCACTGTATTTCAAGTTTGTAGTAGCAATAAGTCAAAGGTAATAGTAATGAGGGCAAATAATTTTAAAAATAAAATATTTCAAAAAGTACATCTGGCCTGAGGTATAGTAAACAATTATGTTTAAAAAACTGTCCAGGTAAAATAAATCTGATAAAAGAAAAACAGAAGAAACCTATCTATAGATTGATTTATTGAAATACAGAACTTTAAAGTTGATTATAATGGGAACCATAAGTAAGCACATCTTAATAATATTTCAACAGCTTGACATATATCAAATTCATTATAGTAACAATATCATTTTATACATAATGAAGCCCTGGCTCAGACAGATTACCACAGGCAGAAAATAGTGCAAGACAAAACGCTAACCCAGTCACAGGTCACAGCCAGTATTCTCAACCCAAAGGACAAAAGGAGAGTAGTAAAACTCAGCCGTTACTCCTGGAGAACTGGCTTATATTCATTCGCAGGTTTCATTAGGTTAGGCAAGACATCTTATCTCTCTGACGTTCGGTCTATGAAATGAGTTGTACTAAATCAGTCACTTTTAAATTTTACGAGCTAATAAAGTAGTGACTACTTATTTAAAGGTGTTAAGAAATAGTAATTTTAAATAACCACGGCCACCACTCTAGTAGATTATAGTTCAGCTAAGTGCTCCATTTAAAAACAAGCAGGAAAAAGAAAAATAAGGACGTTATGTCCTTCATAAAATTTAGCTTTACAAGGCCTCCCTACGGTATCCTCTTCCTCCTTTCCCTCCAGAGAAGTGAAAATAGTCTCTGAGTTTAGAAAGATCCTCTCTACCGCAATGAAACACCCCAAGTTTCCTCTCCTCCAGGGCCTGGGACACAGCCAGGCACGTGCTCATGGGGACAAATGAGCAAGGGCGCCCTTAGACGCGAGATAGGGGAAGAATGAGGGCGCCGGTGGACGCCGACTCAGGAGGGAGTTCACGGTCTCTGGAGGCGCTGGGAATGTGTTGGGGGAGGCAGTCAGGGCCCGAATGCTGCCAAGTTCTGAGTCCACATCCTGAGCTGGGATAAAACCTGCCCAGACGTTAAGTGAATCAAAGCTGGAAGCCTGGAAGATGAGGACCAGCGTCTTCAGTGCTTACCAACCGGGAGACCCAGCGGCTGCCACCCTGGCTTCCTCCTTTCCTCTGCGGGTCCGCTACTGCGGAGCCGCGGCGCCTCGCAGGGAGAAGAGCACGCGCCTGATGTACAATCTCTCTCCCAGCCTGAAGGACTACAGCCAGGTCCTCCACATATCAGAGATTCACAATCAATCAAGAAAAGTATCAGAGACTCAGGAAACCTTAAGTCTCCGGCAACAAATTCAAAAAACCTCTCCTTCCTTCCCCGGAAGTGGAGAGATCCCAGAATGCCCCGCTCACTCACCTCCCCTTGGGGTGTATCCTGGGAGTCGCAGTCTCGGTGGCGGTGTATTCTGGCAGTGGCAGCTTGGTTGTGTTGCATTTTGGGATTATCAGTCCCATTTGTATGCTTCCACGTTGTAGCGCAGTCCACGTTATAGTACTGTCTAGGAGTCGCAGTCCCTCTGGGGGTTATAGCCCTGACTACACTGCCTCCTAGGAGTCCTGTCCCAGCTGGGCCTCCGGGGAGTCGCAGTCGGGGTCATAGCACATTCTGGGAGTCACTGGTTGGTTGTATACCATCCTAGGAATCACAGTCCCGACTGTAATACCTTCTGTTGCACTGCCTTGTGGGAGTTGTAGTCTCCGTTGATGTGTAGTGGGAGTCCTAGGGGTGTCAGTCCTGCCCCACTCCTGTCTCATCCCGCCCAACACCCCACCTCCCCTTTCCTTGCTCATTCCACCTGTTTGCATTTTTTCCATCCTTTCATTAGCGTTTTGACTCTGGGTTTGCTACCAGAGAAACTAGGTCTAAGATTTTAGGGCTCTGAGTAAATGTATAGGTCCTAATGATATAGGAGAAAATATAACTTCCAACCTGCTAGATGTCAGATATGCTGAGTTCGTGTCCCCAAAATTGAAGAATTAATTCTAAGGAACAAGGAGGTTAAGAGTACAAAAGATTTATTGAACGATAGCTCCTGGGCCAGGGATTTAGCTCAGTGGTTACATCGCCTGTCTTGAAAGCACAGGGACCCGAGTTTGATCCCCGGTACTAAAAAAAAAAAAAAGAAAGGTAGCTCCTGAGAAACAGGAGGGGACCCAAAAGTGGGTTGCCACCGAGGCCACTTCTCTAAGAATGTTTTGTAGAGCAAAATCATGAAGTGGGTACAAAATCACAAGGAGGGTGCAATGTGAGTCAAACTATAATCAACCAATAACATTAGTATAGCCACTTAGCTAATATACATCCAAGAGAGAAGCAGGTCGTGTAGCAAGGGTCCATGGAAAGAACAAAGGCATTTTTGAAAAGGGATGGGACTCGATGCTCTGGTCACCCACCTGGGTGACTGCTGTTTATCTGGACTTTTATTGGACCAAGTGATACCAATCACAGTATAATTCCAAGTTACTGCTTATGCCTTAGGGGAGGCATGTAGGCCAGGTCATTATTGCATCTTCATCTTGAGGCCTGATCTTCTTAAAATGTGCCTCCAGCGACAATTCTGATATCTTTATTTTTCTGCCGACTTCCTTGACAGCCCAGTCCCTCTCTGATTTGTAATAATTTCTAATTTGGCGGCCCATAATACCAGGGCAAACTCACATCTACATTACCAATTCTGCAGGAACTGGCTGAGTAACATCTATTCTAGTATCAAGACACTGTTTATAATGCTACAAAGTGTCAAGTTCCAACCTATGTTCTACAAAAAAAGAATATGATTCTTTCCTCAAGGTCACAAGAACACATGTACATGTATTTGCCTCTTAGTCTATATTTATTTGACAAGTATTTAAAGAGTGCCCCCCCCAAAGAATGCCCATTAGAAAGGCATTCTGCTTGAAATTGGAGTTGCAGAGTAATCAAAATACACAAAATCCAGGATATTAGAAGCTTACATCTGATGAGGCACAGCAAACAAACAAGTAAATAAACTGATTGTGAAAAATGCTTTGAAGACAATAAACCTGGCCTGTAGAGACACAGTACTATTGCTCAAAAGGGTATGTCAAGGGCTGGGGATTTAGCTCAGTGGCTACGCGCCTGTCTAGCAAGCACAAGGTCCTGAATTCGATCCCCAGTTCCACACACACACACACAAAAAAAGTTCCCCAGAGGACAAGAATGTGTAGATGAACAAACCTTGTGCCAATATGGGAAGAACATTTCAGTCAGATAAATAACTGAAAGGAAGAACTAAAGATAGAGCAAGAAAAATACTTTGTAATCAGAGCATAATGTGCTGGGGAAGAGTAATTACAAGATGAGTTTAGAGATGTAGATATCCCTTAACTCATATAGGACCTTATAGAAAGCTATTGAGGTACATATTTAAATAGGAGGGTAACACGATCTCAGCATGAACTGTGTACTGTATTTTTAAAAATTATTCTGGGGAGTCTGTAATTAAATGTAGAAGATTGAACAAGCATCTATTGAAGTAATAAAATAATAATAATAAAGGAGATTGAACACAAAGTTGAAAACTAGAAAGAGGATAGATGAATAGTTACTAATTTAGCTAAAATGAGAAACAAAAAACAAGTCAATTCATACTCCCCAGAA
Organism: Heterocephalus glaber; assembly: GCF_053883595.1. Lineage (NCBI taxonomy): Eukaryota > Metazoa > Chordata > Mammalia > Rodentia > Bathyergidae > Heterocephalus > Heterocephalus glaber. Next base: position 25,825,024 of record NW_028258343.1, on the reverse strand, counting down.
ATCTGGAAATGTTCAGAAAGTAAAAACCAGACATTTATGAAAAAGATGTCAAAATGTGAGGCTGAAAAAGGGAACGTTTTGCTGAATGTCTGAATAAGGAACAGTTACAGCTCCATCCCCAAATGTCCTCCATCACCAGGTTGTGACGTGACACATCTTTCCCTCTACAACACAAGACTACAAGTTTAGTTCATGCAAAAAAATGAAGCCCACTGAGGGATGCTACATTTTGTCGGGCAAGGTGGCACATACTTGTAATTCCAGCATTTGGGAGGCTGAGGCAGGAGGGTCACTGTGAGTTCAAGACTAGCCTGGGCTACATAGTGAGTGCAAGGCCAGGCCGGACTACATAGCAAGACCCTGGCTCATAACCCCATCCCCCCCCAAAAGAAAACCAGAGAGGCAATGAGCCCAGAAGTGAACCCAGAAGTGAAGGGAGAGGTCAAGGCAGGGGACTGAAAATGGAAAATAAGAAAAGATAAAGACTGAATTATGAATCAATGCCCTATTCTCCATCACATCTGATTTCTGGTTTGTGCCTCTAAGGTAGGAGAGTGAGAAATTACTTCTCTGAGAAATCAATTGTCCTCATAGACCTGAAGATAGACTTTTAGGAGCTTCTCTATAGAAAGCACCAGCCCCTCACTTTTATCCCTTTGTGGGAAGGTCAGCAATTGGTGAGTAAATAAGCCCTAGTGATACAGTGTAGGGCAATGCGAAACACTGAAAAAGCACCCAAGACTTGGAGACAGAAAGCTATCTTTATATACGTTGACAGGCCTGGTCGGGATAATTCCTCAAAGAACCAGGTGTCTGTCTTTTGTCCATCTACAGTTTATATGGAGTTTGCAAGCAGGAACTAGCACAGAAGCAGAGCAAGCAGTTGGTTGGTTACATAGGATATCATTATTACTGATTGGTCTATAGCAAGTTCAAACTCAGGTTAGAACTTAGGTCAGGGGATGGTCAGCTAGATAAGGGTGACAGATATTTGGAATAAATACCAGTTCAGGGTAGGATCAACTAGATAAAGGTGGCACATAGTTGAAATATGTATCAGTTCAGGGTGGGGTCTGCCAAGAAGGAATTTGGTTGGGCTGGAAAAAATGAAACTGCTCACAGCCAACATTATCCTAGACTGGTGTCCCACCTCTCTGTTAGCCACTTTATTTTTCTATCTCAACAGAACTTGCAATAGATATCTTTAGTGCTCTGTTCTTAAATATGAATGGATCCTCAAGGATAACCAGGCATTTGAGTACAGTACAGCTAATGGCAGGTATGCTGGAAACAAATACAATTTTTTAAGTGACTTCTAAAGAAATACCAAAAAAAGAAGAAAAAACAAAAGGAAACCACAACTAACATTCTCAGATAATGTATTTTAACCTACGAATCAAAATAGGAAACAACTCTCGGGATTAAAAAATACTAGCACAGATTTAAAAATGTATGTATCAACAGAGATCTGGAATATAAAGCTCAAGAAAATTTTCGGAAAAAACCCAGAAAGGGATAGAAAATAGGGAAAAATCAGATGATAAATTGAGTTCCATCTAAAACTAGTCAGAGACAGAGAAAGCAGTATATGAAAAAAGTGAGAAATAGCCAAAGAAATGAAATTGAAGATAATTTCCCCAAAATACTACTTCTTGGGAACCATTCCAAAACACTCTTTCCCGGAAACCTCCTAAAAGGAAGAAACAAAAAAGTGAAAGCTACGAAATTCAATATGAATTTCCACCAAAGTCAGGGATGAAGTGGATAGAGGCAGACAATGAAAGAAGGGAGAGAAAAAATGGACACAACCCTTGCGTTTATAGTAAACGGAGTGAACTAAATCACACTCCGTACAGACAGAACGGTTCAACCTGTGTGGGCGGGGCCGGGTGTACACTTGTCCCCGCCCCTTCTCGGCAAGGCACGGGGGGGGGGATGTGTGTGGGAGGGGCGGAGGAGGTGCCCTGACGTTGCCGGGGCTTCTGGGAGCCTGCTCGAGGTCTCGCGAGAGGCTCCCGTGGCCGCCATCTTGGGCCGCGAGCCCGGTTAGCCGCGCAGACGCGCTCGCGCTGGGGAGGGACGGGTCGTTGCTCCTTCCCTTTCGCAGCCTGGCCGGACAGGACCCTAGGAGTGGGTGAGTGGGCGTGACGCCGGCCAGACTGTGGAGACTTGGGACGGTTTTCTGGGGAGCTGCAGGTTCCCGGGGCTACGGCTCTGTTTTCTTCTTTGATCGCCAAGGGTGTCTGGGGTTTCCCTGGAGGGACTATGGGCGTGGCGTGGGCGTCGGGTCGCGGTGGGAGAGGGTCGGTCCCAGGCGCTGGAGAGGAGGGAGCTCGGACCGCTGAGCTCGCCTGCCCGCCTTCTAGGTGGTGCTCGGTACCCGTTTTGGCCGACGTTGCCGCTCAGTCCGGCTAGCCAGCTGCTGTCGCCTGCTGGGCGCCGCGGCTCCTGTTAAAGGGACCGGGAGCTCCCGGATCCCCTGCCACCGGTGCACCCAGCGGTCGGCTCGGCGCCCCGAGCTGACTCCGTGCTCCGAGAGGAGAATGTCGCGGCGCTGCATCCGGGATGCACCCGACTGGGGAGTATTCGAAATCTGTGAAGCAGCATGGTGATATTTACAATGACATCCTCTCCTGAGCTTTTTGAACACATCAAGAAAAGACAGGAAGACTTCTGACTTGTCGCTCAGTTTCAGCATTCGCTGGTGACTGTTCTGTGGGACAGGGACTTTCTTGGTAAGCAGGGGTTGCCCCCAGTCTGCAGCCCCAAGATCGCTGGTGGACGTGCGATTGCAGTCGGGATCCCCTCCCATACAGTCTCATAGTTTTCTGAGGTGTCCAAACCTATAGAAACGAAGGCTTCACTGGCATGAGAAATTCTGCTAGTAGGTATCAGAAAAAAGAAAACTTTAACTTCAAATTACAATTATTTGCCCACCTTCAACTTCATTTTGCTTATGAATGAAAAAAGGTCTGTTAGACACCTTTAAAGTGACCTCAACCTTTGAAACACACTCTTCAAAAAATTTATTTTCCAGTGAACAAAATTTCGTTGGAAGAGGTATCTTTAGAGATTTTTGAAAGTGCAGGTTTACAAGATAAAGGAAAAAAGGATATCTGAGTTGTTGAGGCCCCATTTTATTTGGATACAAATTATATGAAAACCTTCTTGAAACTTTTTGGTGGTCTTAGTGTCCAAAATACATGTGTGTATTGGAGCAGGACACAGAGTGATCCGATTCAATCAAATGTGTGAAGCAAATATTAGAACTTTTATTTACCCTTTAAAATGATTTTTTTAAAAAAAATTACCACTGTTACTGGATTTTATGGTGGGCTAGTATATTAAAGTAACATGTAATAAAATGAGTTTTGAGGTTAAATACAAAAATATATTTTATGATGGAAAAAGCCCAGTGACTAGTCTAGAAAATGCTATGTATATAGATTATAAATATTTTACTTTTTTTTTTTTTGGTACTGGGGATTGAACTCGGGACCTTGTGCTTGTGAGGCAGGCGCCGAACCACTGAGCTAAATCCCCGGCCCGGTTATAAATATTTTAAAGGGTGTATTTCTATGAACATTTTATTTTATTAAACTATTGAGCATGTTCAGCTGCAAATGTTGAGGCCTGGTTTGCTCTGTAATGAACTCTGGTCTGTCTTTTCCAGCCTAAACTCAGTGAGATTGATGAGTTTTTAAAAAATAAAATAAAGAATAAAGGTAAATAATATTAAAACTAGATTGAGCAGTTTCTAATGCTAACTTTGTAGGTGCATGCAATATTGCTGAAATCCATTAAATAATTTAAAAGGGGATTTTGATCAAATATGAATGCACTTTAATTGCTGAAATACATATATGTTAACTTCAAAGGCACAGAATATTTTTATTCATTGATACCGGGGTTAATCCCAAGGCCTCATAAGCCTTCTGCTCTATTGCTGAGATACACACCCTAGTCCATAGATTATTTTTATTTCATTCTCAAGTCTTCAACCCATTGGATTTGTTTCACTCTTTATTTTTTTCCCCCTTTTTTTTATTGGTCCATTTTAGATATACATAATGATACCATTCATAGCAGGGAATTTGTACCTGTACCCTAATATATCTTGCTTCATTTTTTTCATTCCCCTCCTCTCCTTTCAACCTCTATCCTCCTTATTTGCAAAAGCTTTGTTTCCATTTTTTTTCTTCCAGTCCCTTTTTTTCTTATCCTTTCTTTTCTCCCTCTCCCCTCCTTTGTTCCTCTTCCCATTTGAACATTTTCTTCTCATTTCCTGATATCTATTATACATTTTGGTCCTTATTTACACTTTTGGTTTCTCACACCAAGAAACAATTTGGTGTTTAAACATGTCTGTCTGATTTATTTCACTTAAGAGTATGGTCTCAGTGCGGGGGATTTAGCTCAGTGGTTCCACCGCCTGCCTCACAACTGCAAGGTCCCAAGTTCGATCCCCGGTACCAAAAAAAGTATGGTCTTAAGATGCATCCATTTAGCTAGAAATGTCTTATTTTATCCTTCTTCCTGGTAGAGTAGTATTCCATTGCATAAAAATACCACGTGATCTTTATTCTTTCATCAGTGGATGGGCATTTGGATTGTTTCCAAGGTTTAACTATTGCACACTGTACAGCTAAAAACGTGGGTGTGCATGTATCACTGTGGTATGATGCTTTTAATTCTTTTGGGAAGATACCCAGCAGGGGAGTAGCTGGTTCGAATGGAATCTCTAGTTTTAGTTTTTTGAGGAATCTCCACACTGATTTCCACAGTGGTTGCACCAGTCTACACTCCCACCAACAGTGGAGCAGGGTTCCTTTTCCCCCACAGTCCCTCCAGCATTTGTTATTGGTTGATTTCTTGACAGCAGCCATTCTTTCTCGAGTGAGATGGAATCTCAGCATTGTTTTCATTTACATCTCTCGAATGACCAGTGATGATGAACATTTTTTCATATATTTATATGCTGTTTTTATGTCTTCATCTGAGAAGTGTCTATTCATTTCAGATGCCCATTTTTGGGTTGGGTCTTTAAATTTGGGAGGTCTGATTTTTTTGAGTGCTTTATATATTCTAGATATTAGTCCTTTGTCTGAGAAACAGCTGGCAAAACTTTTTCCCCACTCTGTGGGTTGTCTCTTCACCCTGTTAGTGATTTCTTTTGCTGTGTAAAAGCTTTTTAATAAGATGAGATCCCACTTACTGATTCTTTGTGATATTTCCTGTGCAATCTGGGTTTTGTTTGTAAAGTCTTTGCCTACACCAATGTCTTCAAGAGTTCTAGCTATTTTCTCTTCCAGGAGATTTAGTGTTTGTTTTACTATTTAGATCTTTGAACCATTTTGATTTTATCTTAGTGCATAGTGAAAGATACAAGTCTGTCATGTGGAAAGCCAGTTTTTCCAGCAGCATTTATTAAAGAGGCTATCTTTCTTGGAGTGAAGGTGTTTGGCTCTGTCAAAAATAAGGTGAATGAGCGTGTTTGGGGCTGTTTCTTCATCTTCTCATCTCTTCTGTTGATCCTTGGCTTTGTTTGCTTGTTTGTTTTTTGCCAGTATCATGCTGTTTTTATCACATTAACTTTGTACTGTAATTTCAAGTCAGGGATTGGGATGCCCCCTATCTTGCCTTTGTTGCCACGAATTGTTTTTGCCATTCTAGATCTCTTCTGGTTTCAAATGAATTTTAGGATTGTTTTCTCTAATTCTGTGAGATATACTATTGGTATTTTGATTGGGATTGGATTATATCTGTATACTAAATTAGGGAGTTTAGCCATTTTCACTATATTGGTTTTTCCTACCTAAGAACAAGGGATGTCTTTCCATTTCCTGATATCCTCTTTGATCTCCCTTTTTGGAGTACTGTAGTTTTTAATGTAAAAGTCTTTTATTTCCTTTATTAGATCATTTGTAGGTATTTAATTTTTTTGGATACTATTGTGAAAGGTGTTGTTTCCCTGATTTCTCTCTCAGTGTGTTTATTTGTGTGTGGGAACCCTATTGAGTTTTGAGTGTTGACTTTGTATCCAACTACGCTACTGAATTTGGTTATTAAATCTAGAAGTCTTGTGGTGGAGTTTTGGGAGTCTTCTAGATAGAGTTTCATGTCATCTGCAAATAATGATAATTTAACTTCTTCCCTTACTATTCTTATTCCTTTTATTTTTTTTCTCTTGTCTAATTGCTCTGGCTAATGATTCCAGAACTATATTGAATAGGAGAGATGAAATTGGACATCCTTGTCTTGTTCTGATTTTAGAGTGAAAGCTTTCAGTTATTGTCTGTTTAGTATGATGTTGGCTATTGGTTTGTTATAGATGGCTTTTATCAGATTGACATAAAGACCATCTATTCCAATTTTCTGTAGGGTTTTTATCGTGAATGGGGTCAAACTTTGTCAAATGGTTTTTCTGTATCTATTGAAATGATCCTATGGTTGTTGTCATTGGCTTGGTAATATGGTGTATTAAATTTGTTAATTTGCGTATGTTGATCCATCCTTGCATCCCTGGGATGAATCCTACTTGGTCATGATGTATAATCTTCTTGATGAGTTGCTGCATTCTGTTTGCCAGTTCCTTATTGAGGATTACTGCATTTATGTTCACTGAGATTTTAGCCTGTGGTTCTCTTATTTGGTGTATCCGTCTCTGCTTTTGGTATCAGGGTAATACTTGCTTCCAGTAATGACTTTAGGAGTGTTGCTGCTCTTTCAGTTTAATTAAAGAGTTTGAGAAGTATCAGCATTAGATCTTTTGCACCTAATCTGAATTTCCAGAGGATCTGTTGTGATTTCATCCTTTTATTTCTAATTGCATGGATTTGAGTCTTTTCTTTTTTTTGATAAAGTTGTCTAAGGGTTTGTCGGTTTTATTTAATCTTTCAAAGAACCAACTCTGATTCATTGATTTTTTTTTTTTATTCCTATTATTTTCTTAGTCTCCATTGCATTAATTTTTGCTCTGATCTTTATAATTTCCTTCCTTAGAAGAGCTTTGGGTTTGACTTGCTCTTTTTTTCTAGAAGCTTGAGGTTCAACATTAAGTTATTTGTGCTGGGGGTTTAGCTCAGTGGTTCCGCTGCCTGCCTTGAAAGTGCAGGATGCTTAGTTCAATCCCCAGTACCAAAAAAAAGAAAAAACATTAAGTTATTTGAGCTTGATGTTTTTTTCTAATATAGGAATTCAGTGCTATAAACTTCCCTCTTAGGATGGCTTTCATTGCATCCCAAAAGTTCTAGTATGTTGTATTGGCATTATTGTTTAGTTATAGAAACTAATTTCTTCTTTAATTTCATCTGTAACCCATGGTTGTTCAGCAGGGTGTTACTTAATTTCCATGTGTTTATGAAGTTCTTGCAGTTTCTTATGCTATTGATCTCCAGTTTAATTACACTATGGTCTGATAATATACACGGGATAACTTCAATTCCTTTGCATTTACTTAAACATGTTCTGTGAGCTAGTATGCGGTCTGTGTTGGAGAATGACCCATGTGCAGCCAAAAAGAATATATGTTCTGATGTTGTGGGGTAGAACACTCTGTAGATGTCTGTTAAGTCCATTTGTTCAAAAGTTTGGCTCAGTTCTGATATTTCTTTGTTGATTTTTTTTGTCTAGTTGATCTGTTTGTGACAGTGTGCTACTGAGGTCCCCCATTACAATTGTAGTAGTGGTTATTTGATTTTTCATGTCTGTTAATGTTTGTATAATATAGTTGGGTACACTAGTATTTTGGTGCATATATATATATAAATGTTTTCACTTCTTGTTGAGTTGTCCCCTTTACAAGGATGTAGTGACCTTCTTTGTCTCTCTCCATCAGTCTTGGGTTGAAATCCACTTTGTCTGTAAATAGAAAAGTTACCAAATAGAATAGATTTTTTCCAGGTTCCTGTCTCATGGGGTGTTGTTTTCCATCCTTTGACTTGCAGTCTATGAATTTCTTTTTGAATTAAATGTATTTTTTGTGTGCAGCATATTGTTAGATCTTGCTTCTTCATCCATTCTGCTGTCTGTTCCTTTTGACTGGTGAATTGAGCCCATTAACATTGATGGTTATAACTGATATGTATTGACTTATCATTGTCATGTTATTTTCCTGTTGTTGACTCTTTTTTATTTTTCCCTCTCTCTAATTTCTTGCCTTGCCTGATGGATTTGCTCTTTTGGCCTCATGGAGTTGTGACCTTCATTGTCTTTTTCTAGGATATTTTTTAGAATTGTTTGGAGTGCTCGTTTGGTATTCATGAAATTTCTCAGGTGTTCTTTGTCATGGAAGTATCTTATTTCCCCATCAATTTTTTTTTTTTTTTTGTGGTACCGGGGATCGAACTCAGGTCCTTCCGCTTTCGCAGCAGGCGGTGAAACCACTGAGCTAAATCCCCGGCCCTTTCCCCATCAATTTTGAAAGATAGTTTTGCAGGATGCATCAGTCTAGGTTAGAGGTTGTTTTCTTTTAGGGCTTGAAATACTTCACTCCAACCTCTCCTTGACTTGACGGTTTGTGTTGAAAAGTCTGCTGTGATTCTGATGGGCTTTCCTTTGCATGTGACTTGTTTCTTTTCTCTAATTGCTTATAGTATTTTGTTCTTCTGTTGGGTTTCCGAGATCTTGACTATTATATGTCTAGGTATAGATTTTTTTTTTTTGATCATGGCTAGTTGGAGTCCTATATGCCTCACTTATCTGTATGTCAAATTTTTTTGCTCTGTTTGGAAAGTTTTCTGTTATTCATTCTGTGAAGAGTTTTTTTATGTCATTTGTACTTTCTCTTTTTCGTGGACTCCTATCAGTCTTATTCTCCTTTGCATCCTCTAGGAGCTGTTGGATTGATTTCTCATGGTCCCCTTAGTATTTTTAAGAGATCTTTCTTTTCATGGTCACTGACCACCATCCTGTCTTCTCTATCTGATATTCTGTCTTCAGAATGGCTCAGTCGGCTGTGTATACTTTCAGTAGAGTTTTTAATCTTCTGTATATCTGTTTGAATCTGTTTCATGGATTCCATTTCTTTCCTATGTTGGGCATTCATGGTTTCCATTTCTTTCCTATGCTGGGCGTTCATGGCTTCCATCATGGTCCTGAATGCATCTGTTTTTTTATCTGTTTCTGTTCTAGAGTCTCTCATCATGTCTTTCATTCTGCTCACCATCTCTGTAGTTATCTGGGACATTATTTCTGTTTTGAATTTTTCTAGAGCCTCATTCATCTGTTTTGTTACTTCCTGTGCTGTCAGTTCAGGGTGTCCAGGTGGTTGATTATCAGACTTTTCCACCTCATTTTCCCCAGAGTTTGGCTTTGGTGAGCTAGAAGTCTGGGATTGTGCCTTGCTTAAATGTCTTCTCATTTCTATTTTTGTTGTTGGTACTGTCCTTGGTTTAATTCCTGGGTTGATACTTCGATATTGCTTGTTGTAAGTGCCTTTGTTGCTTGTATTTAGAACCCTTATGGAATGATTGCTTCTCAGAGGTGTCTTCCAGATATAGCTGGTCTTTAGGTTTTGAGTCTCTAATGACTCTGGGGCAATCTCATTTTCATTATACTAGGAAGGATAACTGATTAGATAAATCACAACACCTTAGCCCAAGTGATACAATCAGCAACAACAATAACATCAAGCACAGCTTAGAAAATGACAATTTGTGTTAGTTATTAATCATACCTCCTTTAACCCTGTGAATTAAATCAAAATTGCGGACCAGCCCAAAGTATGTTTTGCAACTTTACCCTTCAGGATGGGGACTCAGAAGGAGTTGGGGAGGCAGGGATAGATAGGTAGAAGGATAGGGAAAGGTTAGAAGTGAGGCCAGAGGACACAGGAAGATCACACAAACTCTAGGGAACTGTTGAAGACAAGAGGAAAAGACAGAATGAAAGAACAAAGACAAGAACAGAACAACCTAACAGCAGTCGGGAAGCTAGAAACTGTACTCACTTTCCTTTGAAACTAATGACAGTCAAGAGAAGGAAAAAGAGAGAAGAAAAGAAAAAGAAAGAAGAATTCCGAATTAGGGCAGGAACAGGAACAAAAAGGGAGATGAACAATGTGGGCGAGTGAGAGAGCAAGAAAGTGAGGGAAAGAGAGAAAGAAAAGTAAAAAAAGGAAAAGAAGAAACAGAAAAATCTGAAAAGAGTAGAAAAAAATAAAAATAAACAATAATTTTGAAAATAAAAAATAAAAATGAAGGGCCTCCTTCAGGGTGTGTCTCTACTGTCACCGTAGACAATGCGGGCCACAGTGTGGAGATCTAAGTGATTGAGTCTCAGCAAGCCAGCAGCAGACCCCTGAGATTCAGGCTGATTTCTGGCTGCAAGGCCCAAGTTGAGCTCCCTGACCTCCTGCAGGGTTGAACTCTGCCAGGTTCTACTGCAGGTTCCAGCTGCCCTTCCCCTGAAGATAGTCCAGGTTCTGATGGGAGGCGGTGATCCCCCCACCTCACCAACTGCAGTGGTCTGGTGTGCCTTTATTTCAGAGATTCTCTTCACTTTTCCAGTGGGCTTCAGTTTTCATCAAAGAGCCTGATAGAGGCCCTCTTTGCTGTTGTTCACTTCTGCTGTATATTCTGGAGCTCAGGACAGTGGCCTTTATGACCCCCTGTGCCTCTGAGGTGTGGATCCAGGAACTGGCACGGGCTGAGGGGCTGGGGAAGGCCTTGAGTGGTGCTCCTTGCTGGGCGGCCTGGGGTGGGGCCAGTGCAGATGGTGGCAGTTACAGCCAGCTCCTCACCTGTCCACTCTTCACTCAGAGGACCAGGGTCTCCGCCATTACTTCTGTGCACAGGTTTTTAATGTCATTTGTACTGTCTCCTGCTTTTTCATTGACTGTTATCAATCATGTTATTCTTCTTTGCATGATCTAGCAGCTGTTGAATTGATTTTTCATGATCCTTTGCTATTTTTAAGAAATCTTTCTTTCCATGACAGCTAACTGCAATCTTGTCTTCTAGATCTGATATTCTTTCCTCTAATTGGCTGATTCTACTTCATATACTTCCAGTGCAACTTTTCATCTCCTGTCTGTTCAAATCTGTTTTTTGGATTCTATTTCCTATATTGGGCCTTCATGGTTTCCATAGTTTTCCTAAGCCTCTTTATTTTTTTATCTGTATCTGATCTAGAGTCACTAACCATGTCTTGCATTTTGTCACCATCTCTGATTATTTCTGATTTGATTTTTTTCTAAAGCCTTGTTTATCTGCTTTCTTACTTCTGCAGTTAGCATTTCAGAGTCCAGGTGGGTGGCTTTCAGAGTGTTTCACCTCATTGTCCTGTGGGTTGGCCTTTGGTAAGCTGAAAGTCTAGCTTTGCATCTTAAGTGTATTGTGATTTCTATTTTTTTTGTTTACTTCCTGGGTTGATGCTCATAAATTGCTTATAGCAGGTAGCTTTATTGCTAGTATTTCAACCATTAGGAAATGACTACTTCTCAGAGATGTTTTCTAGGTGTAGCTGACTTTTGAGTTTTGAGTCTCTTGCAAGATCCTACCTCTTCAATTTATTGGGGATAAGAAGTTGCTGCCTGTTTGGCCTAGCCCCTGGTTCTTTGGCACTGCCCTGTAGTATTTATGACCCTTAGGCAATCTTAGTCTTGGCATACCAGGAAGAAAAACTGATTAGGACAATTATGTCACCTTTGGAAAGTAGTACAATCAACAATTACAATAACCTCACACACAACCTAGAAAATAACAGTGTGTTAACTAGTAATTTGTCATCTTTAATCATGTGAACTATGTGGTTATATGACAAAATGTAAAGCAAACCAGAAAATTATGTCCAGTAAATATGGCCTCAGTATGGTGATTTTACCTTCAGGGGAGAAAACTTAAAAGGGGTTGGAAAGAAAAAAAAAAAAAGAATAAACACGGGCCAGAGATTTAGCTCAGTGGTTCCGCCACCTGCCTCACAAGCACAAGGTCCCAAGTTCAATCCCCAGTACCCCAAAAAAGGGGTTGGGAGGAAAAATAGAGAAACAGGAGGGGGAAAGATGAGAAGCAGGCTGGAAGACAAAGCAAGATTGGGCAACTTTGAGAAAATGGTGAAGAGGACAGGAGGGAGAGAGAAGGAAGAAAATAGAAGAAGAAACAAAAACGAGAACAGAACAACAAAAAGACTAGAAACAGTGTCCACACTTGCATAAAAACAAGAACAGTGGGAAAAAAACCAAGAAAAAACAAAACAAAAACACAAGAAAAAAAAGGAAGAACAAACTGTTCACTTCAGGGTATGCCTCTGCTGTCACTAGCAGACAAGTTGTGCAGACAGAGTCCAGAACCAAGTTATGCTCAGCAAGCCAGCCATAGATTTATGGTGGGGTAACTTTAGTTCCTGTGAAGTTCAGGCTGGCTTCTAGCTGTGAGGCCTGAACCCAGTTTGTTCATCCTGTAATACTCTGTGTGCCTCTTGCCAATTTGAACTCAGTTTGCTTTACCCTGATGGAGCCAGTCCACAGCTGCTCGGAGTCCTGAGCTCAGTTGGTCCTTCTCCAAGATGGCAACCAGCCAATCACCCTCTCCTGGGGGTGCATCTGAATGGGAACAACTCACCAGCCGCTGCAGTTTGCAGTGTTCACTGCTTTGTTCCACTGTGTGTTTCTCTGTGGAGTCCTCTAAGGTTGCCAGTAGTCAACCATTTTTTTTACAGGTTTGGCCTCCCCCTCCCACATAGCGAGTCCGGGCTCAGGAAGAAAGCGCAGCTTGCTACCTCCTTCTACACTGAAGTCCCTCTCTCCCTGTGGGCTTCAGTTCTTACTTCTGATACTTGCTGGGTGCTGGGGACCCACTTCCCTTCTTCTCTTCCTCATGTTACTATATTCCAGTCTCTGGACACCAAATCTCGGAGAGGCTGTTTCTCTGTTGTTCACTTTGCCATTTTCCTAGAAGTCTCTTTCACTGTTTAAAGCAGTGACCAAATTACCAAATCTGCTTTGTTGTTGTTGTTTTTTGAGACAGGGTATCACTGTGTAATTCAGGATGGTGTTGAACTCACTGTGTATTCCAGGCTGGCCTCAACTCCAGCAGTCTTCTGCTTCAGCTTTCCAAATCCTGGGATTATAGGCATGTACTACCAAACCCAGCCCAATCACCAAATCTGATGCCTGGTTTGGTACTTTACTTGTTGATGGCATTTACATTTGCTAGTTCAATCAGTGAATGAATTGCATGGTCTTTTTAGTGTACTACAACTTTATTACAATTTTAGTGCTACTATTATAATCTTTTATTTCAACTCCCTTTTCTTGCAGAACTCTTAATTTTTTGCTATTTTTCTACTTCTCTGACCTATTTCATTTTGATTTCCTTTCCACTAACATGTGAATAACCTAAGGGTTATTCTGGTATCTGTCTTTTATAAGTCTATATGCTATTGGATGATCAGTCAGAACCCCTGTCCTGTGTTCTGACCACATTCTCAACCATTTGTAGATCCAGACCTTCTATATTTATCACAGGTATACTAGAAATTTAACATATTTAAAGCCATAGTTTTTTATTATGCATCTTTCAAAATGGCTACATGTAGCAACCGCAGTGTTGACAATAGGAAGTGGAGACAAGATGCTAAACAACTGGAACCATTGTATGGTATTAATTTGATTGCAAGATGGAACTGTAACTTTAGAAAGCAATTTGACAGTTTCTCATAATGTGAACACACACTTGCCATTTTATCCTTTAACTCTACTTCTAGATATTTACCTGAAAGAAATTTAGAAATACTTAATGTTTATATAAGCACTTATGAATATTTATAGCAAGTTCATTCATAACCATCTTAAACTGAAAACCACTGAAATTGTCTTCAGATGGTAAATGGTAAATGAGTAAATGCCATTGGAATACTAAGCAATAAAAGACAAATGATAGGTGTCAACAACATGGGTGGCTTTCGAATACTATACTGAATAAAAGTCAGACTCAAGAGACCACATGCTATATGATTGCATTTGTATGGCATTCAGGAAAGGGCAGAACTATATGGCTAGAAAACAAGTCAGTGACATGAAGCACAGAGATGGGATAGGGAGAAGGCCAGTTGGAACAACATGATTATCTTTTCTTTTTTTTTTTTTTTTGAGACAAGGTCTCACTGTATAGTTTAGGTTGGCCTTGAGCTCATTATATATCCCAGGCTAGCCTTGAACTTGATGCGATCCTCCTGCTTTAGCCTCCTGAGTGCTGGGAATACAAGTGTACACCACCATGCCTGGCAATATGATGGTTTTTTGAGGGTAGAGGAACTGTTCTAACTTCACTAATGGTTTTAAAGCCTGCACATGTGTTATGTTCATAGACTTGTGTGCTGAGTGATTTTTACTGTAGATAAATTAAAAAATAAAATACCTGAATTCATTATTAATCTTGATAAGGAGAGAAGAAGGTACCCATTATATATAAGATGTGTTTTGTTTGTGTAATCAGTGAGCCTGAATTTAGTTTTCATAGAGCAGTGGTGGCAAACCTATGGCACACATGCCACAGCCTGCTGTTTGTTACCACTGAAAGCTCTAAAAGACTATCACTGCCCTAAAGTAAGCTTCTTACTTTGTTTTGAGAGTTATCCAGGTCTGTTTTCTGCTCTTCTTCTTTAAGAGTCAATGGCGAGTCCAGGGAAAGATAACTACAGAATGAAAAGTTATAAGAATAAAGCCCTAAATCCTCAAGAGATGCGTAGAAGGAGAGAAGAAGAAGGAATACAGCTTCGAAAACAAAAAAGGGAAGAACAGGTAGGATTTTAAAGTATTTCATTTTATTTGATAGAAAAGTGATGTGAATTCATGAATCAAACTCCTATGCTATTGGTTTTTTTTAATACCAGAGTTCAAACTCAGGACCTTGTACTTGTGAGGCAGGTACAGTGCCACTGAGCTAAATATCCCTGGCTCCTATGCTATTTTTAGCCACTGAGAGGAATGACATTTCTGTTTTGATAAACTTATATTTCTGGCCCACTGATAAGAAATTTTTATTCTTGACTCGTTTAGATCATTTCCATCTGTCATTGTAGAAGTTGCCTCCACCCCCTCAAAACCCATGAATTGTGTTTATTGTTTTGGGGTGTTTATAGCTCTTTAAATTTATTATAGTTGTCTGCCCTTGTTAGTCATTCTCTTTTTCCAATTGTCACATCAGCAAGATCTCTTCGACTTCTCTGTTTATATTTTACACATGTAACACAAAGAATAGAAATCATTTAGGAGTGACCATCTCAACATTTTATTTCAAGATATCTGTAAATTTAGAAAAACTTACAAACAAATGATAGTTACAAATAACATTTACAAGTAAAACTGATGTATGAAAAGGACTAGTGAAGAAAGTGGGAAAAGCCCCCTTTACAAATATTGTTATTAGCCGAGAGTGGTGGATCATGCCTATAATACCAGTACTCAGGAGGCTGAGGCAGGAGGATCACAGGAAGTTTGAGGCCAGCTTGGGTTAACAAAGTGAGTTCAAGGTCAGCTTGAACATATAATGAGACCCTGTCTCAAAAAAAAAGAAATATCAGAAATAATCACTATGATTTGTCAGCTGCCTATCCATAGTATTGTGCAGTCCTTAATGTGTTACACTAAACGGTCAAAAAAACCCCCCAAAAACCCAAAACTCTGTTGATGAAAAAGTATGTATAGATTGAAGAAGAGCAGTATTTAGCTAGCAAAAAGAAAGTAATTTTTCTCCTCATTTCTGATCTAGGAAATATTCCTGTAAATCTTCTTCAGTGACTTCATGTCTCTTTTGTCCTTGTCTTTTTTTCTCCTATCTATTCCAGGATAAAAATAAGCATGGGGTTGTTTTTCCTGAGTCCTTGTTAGTTGGATATACTAATTGTTAATATACAATGTGTTATTTCTTCTATGAAACAACTTTGCTTCCTAATTAAGACTTTCTTGGAAAATTCTTAGACATTCTTGTAATGTGGGAATATATGCATTTTTAAGTGCTATAAAATGTAAATATGTGCTTTTAACATCTAAATTATGAAGTTATTTGCTGTGTTCACTCGAATGAAAAGTGTAACTCTGTGACAATTGAATGTTTTGTGGAAAACTGAAAGTATAAAGCAATTTTTCTTTATTGTAGTTGTTCAAACGAAGAAATGTCTCTTTGCCCAGAAATGATGATTCTATGTTAGAAAGTCCTATCCAGGATCCAGATATTAGTTCCACCGTACCCATTCCAGAGGTATGTTTTAAAAAAATGTCAGAGACAGTGTTTACAGCAAATGTTATTCATACAAGACATTAAATGTTAATTTTATTTTCTTTTGTGCCTTTCAGGAAGACGTTATTACCAAAGATATGGTTCAGATGATTTTTTCTAATAATGCCGAACAACAATTAATGGCAACACAGAAATTTAGAAAGCTCCTTTCTAAAGGCAAGAATTCTTTTCAGTATGCCTACTTGATATTACAGGATTTTGTAGTAGAACTTAATTTAATTAGACTTTAAAAAAATTGTAATATAACTTTCTTTGCCAGACACAGTAGATTTTAGTTTTTTTTTAAAATATATACAGAGTTGGGTGTGATGGTGTATGCCCGTATTCCCAGCACTCAGGAGGCTGAAGTAGGAGGATTGTTGTAACTTCAAGGCCAACCGGAGCTATATAGTGCGTTGAAGGCCAGCCTGAACTACATAGCAATACTTCCTCTCAAAAAACAAATAATGTATATATATCAGAGACAATAAACTTGATTTACACTCTCATCTACAGTTTGTACAGATATTTATTTTACTGTATTTTTATTGTCACAATTAATTTTTTAAAATACAAATGCTTATATAATCATCTTTTGGTCTTTTTTTCTTAATTAGGTCAAATATTTCTCCTTATTTAATTGACCTTACATAATTCACAATTATTTATTATGTTATTTGTCCAATTTTATTATTTTGATCCAATAAGAATCATTAAAATTAAAGCTTTAGTCTGTCTTTATTTTCATATATGGAATTTATAGAACTTGTAATTATATGAAATTACGTATACGAACTTATAAGATTTTGAAAATGCCTTGTCTTCCTAAGACACAGAATTTAGTAACACAGGAAGAATGAAAGAAATCTTATAGTCAGGTCCTCATAGATTCTAAGGCTTTTCACTTCTGCTTTTTTACAAATACGTGTTCATAAACGCATTTAATTCTTGTTTTCCATTTTTCATCCCAAGACAAAGTAGTTTAGCAATGTTAAGAAATCATTATACAGTAACGTCATGTTCTTTTCCACCCTATATTTCAGGGTTTGTTGTTTTGGTAACTGAAGTTACTTTGATTAGATTAATATTTTTATGTTGTTTTTTATATTACCATGTTCTTCAAGTTTTTTTGACATGTGCTTGATGCCATAAATGATTAACAGAATTTCTAGAGATATTATTATGTTTAAGAGTTTGCTACCCATATTTTTATAGCAAAAATTCACCATTATTGAAATCTCTGTTTTAATTCATTAAGGTCTACCTCAAAGAATTTTTTCTTTTCTTCATATTCTTCGCTTCCTTGAAAGTTCCATTGGCACAATTCCTTTTAAGTCTTTACTTATCTAAATGTTGTAGGTTTATGAGCAAATTGTCTGGATTTTGAATTCTTTGGTCAGAAGATTTTATCTTTATTTTCTCTAGTTACTCAGAATATTCTGTTTCTGTTAAAGTATATTGTTTTTTCATAGAGACCGTCATTGTTCTCTGTTTCTTCTTGAAGTGGGATTTTGCTTGGGCATACATGAGGAAATACAGATTTTTTGGTTTTTACTAATTGACCTAATTCCTGCCAGATCTATCAGTCTTAGAAAAAAATTAGAATTACTGGAGTTTTACTTCATCTGTTAATGTAGTAAGCATAGGAAGGCAGCTAAAACAAGAACTGAAAGCTAAACCAGTAGGAAACTGCCTGTTTTGGAAGCATTTCTTTATTGTAGATAGAGTTGTTACTGTTGGCACTAGGGAGATAGAGCTATGCCCTGGTGACTCCACAGCCAACACTCAGCTTCGCCTTCTTTCCTCTGATCTAAGTCGGGATCGTGACCTTCACCGTCCTTTCACCAGGATTTGTCTGCCCCTGTCATGGCTGTTCTTGTGGATGTAAATCGCAACAGTCAAATTTTTTGTTGTTGTTCAATCCTAGTTTTGTAGAAATTCCTGCAGAACTTTTTTGTTTTATATTACTCTTGGTAATTTTCTTTCCTTTCTTTAGTTTTTTAAATTTAAGAAATTTTAATGAGGATGTATTTCTAGCACATAATGATTACATTCATCGTGGAGGATTGGTACAGATACATAATACATCTTAATTCTTTTCTCTTCCTCTCTCCATCCTCTTGCTTAATTTTCCGTGCTCAAGTAAATACTGCTGTATTGCTTCTTTACATTGCCATAATGACTGAAAGACTTTATAATGATTAATCACTTTTATAAGATTATATAGACCAGTGGTGGCGAACTGATGGCAGGAGTGTTAGTATGTTTTCCTTTTAAGACAAAAGATGTTAATGTAGATTTGTTTTTTCCAAACGAAAACCTCAGTGTTCTGGTTAATTGCAGCGTTGGCACTTTGCAATAAATAAGTGGGTTTTGGGTTATAGTTTGGCCCTCGGTCTCTAAAAGGTTTGCCGTCACTAATATAGGCTATTATTTTGTCAGTATAGTACTAGTAAAAGTTCATGATACATAGATTAGCTGGTGATCTTGCTTTCTTTTCAGTGGTGATAACCATAAATGTGCTTCTTGTAATTCTCCAGGAAGAGACTGTATTTAGGTTCTCAACTCTATATATGTCATATCTGTATCTGAATCAGCTACATAGCTGATAGTCCAATGTCAGCTCTTCACATTCCTCTATACAGAACCTTACCGTTTCTTCTTCTAATCTCATCTCCTACTCAAAAAGAGCACAATTTTCTTTAGGAAAGAGAAAAATCAAGAATGGCAGCTAAAACCCTATAGTTTTGGTTTGAGATTTTTTTTAAAAGGGGGAGGGTAAATGGTTTAAGAATATTATGTATTGTTTCATCCTTTCAGGTAGGGTCTGGAATTAACATTTTGAAGAATTTGGACTTTTTTATTTAGAGCATCTAAACCAAATTAATGGATATAGCTTTATTAACTTTACAGAATTCAGAAGTAAAAACGAGAGTTCTCTTTTTTGTGACTAGATGGACAGATAACTTATTGCTTAGAGGATGTAGGACCAGGAAAAAAAAAAGTAAGCATCATGGTATGAGTTTGATTTTGCTTATGGTACATTTTAAAGAATGTATGAAAACAAAAATGAGTCGCATAGGCACTTAGAGATATCGTCTGGAATCTGGAAAAATTCAGGTAAGGGAGTTTGAATTAACATAAATGATAATAAGTGACAAGTGAATTAACAAAATAGATAAATTTTCTAGGAAGAAAATAAATAGGAATAAGACTTAGCCAAAGGAACACCAACAGAAGTACTGAAGAAACACAAAGGGTACTTTTTATTGAAGCCAAGGCAGAGAAGAGATTTCTTTGTACTTAATTTGGTCAATATCTGAAATATCTTTTAACTTTACTTGCATTTCCTAGGAGTTTGTGATCTCAGAAACCTACATTCATAAAAATTTATCAAGAAATTTAGATTTTCCAATAGCATTTGTGTAAATAATAAATAATATCCAGACAAAATAGAATCCCATCTGGCTGAGACATTAAACAAGTCATTTTACTGAAGGGGGTATCCTTGGGTACCAAAGATGGCACTATAAAGAATTACTGGGACTCCTATCCCTCAGATGCTATTTTGAGTATTGGACCGAAATATTCCTATGTATAAAGATGACCTCTTAAGTAGACTTCAACTTATGAAATTTAAACTTTTAGGAAATATGTATTTTAAATTTCCAAATATATGGGAAATACACATTTAAATATCCTGTCATTATGGTTAATAAAAGAATTTGCAAAAATACTGCAGTTATAAGAGCATTTGTCCTCAGTTACATCCAGCTCAGAGTTTTAAATTTAGATCTGTGAAACCCAGGAGAGTTATTTTTTGTATTATTAACTGAAATATGGGCCAGATCCAAGCCTTTTTGTGTTAAAGTAATAATTTCTTTTTTATTTTTAGAACCTAATCCACCAATAGATCAAGTTATACAGAAACCAGGAGTTGTACAGAGATTTGTGAAATTTCTTGAAAGAAATGAGAATTGTACTTTACAAGTGAGTCTAACATTTTCTTTTTTAATCTGTTTTAGAGAAAGGACATACTGAAGTTTCTAGTGAAAAGTTTCTTCAGTAATGACTGTGTTGCAAGCGTTCAGTAAATACTTATCAATTAAAGGAAAAGATAGGGTTACCTGTCTTGCCCTGGGTATGGTTACAGTGCTGATTTCTTCTAGAAATTGTTATTTTGTTAAATAATTTGAAAAAAGTCCATGAAACCATTGTTAATGTTAATAAAAAATTTTATGAGCTGGGGATATAGCTCAGTGGCACCGCACCTGCCTGGCAAGCTCAAAGTCCTCATTTTGATCTCTGGTACCAGAATAAAAAAACAACCCTAAAATTTTATGGTTGTCAATCTTCAATAAAAACCTTTGTTTTAGAAAACTTCAAAATGAAATCTTATCTTAATGGTTAAATTTATTTCGGCTGTTAGCAAACTAGAGTCATAACTTTTACCTTTAAAACACATTGCTAAGCCAGGCGTGGTAACACATACTTATAATTGCAGCACTGGGGAGTCTGGGGCAGGAGAATTGCTCTGAGTTCAAGGCCAGCCTGAACTGTATATAGCGAGACTCTGTCTCAAAAAACCAAAAATAAACAACATTGCTAGCCATTTGATTAGTTCTTTTTAGAGAAAAGAATAAATTAGTATAATTAAAAATGTGACCAAAATCAGATTTGTCCTAAAGAACATTATTTCTCAGTCATAACTAATTTGCTGCTAATGGCAAATTACTGAAGTTTGTATGTATTTTAATGTTAAAACAGTAGCAGAATAGAAAGTTATCCTTCCTGACTTTGTATGTATTTTTTCTTTTTTCTAGCAGTGCTGGGGATCAAACTCAGAGCCTTGCACATGCCTGACAGTCACTTTACTCTGACCTACATCCCTAACCCTGCTGTGTCTATTCTTAAGTAAGAGCACAGGGTGGATTATGTCTTATGTTTCAGGAAATGCAGAGGACCTATGTCTGATTATCAGTGCTGTTGTCAGTAATTCAAAGCACTTACTTGAGTAACAGTTGAATTTGCAACTTAAGTAGTTGTCCGCTTCTCTGAATGATTTGGGAAGGACTCTCACATTTTAAGTATAAGCAAAGAAGTTTTGTGTAAATGTGAAAAATTGTTGAGAATGTTTACAATAAGGATCTCAGAGGAAAAGGCTGAATTTTTCAGATTATGCTATACTGTCATTTCTTTTGGTTAGAGATCCTGGGATCTGGTCCTTTTGCTTTATCTAAGCTCTGAGCCTAGACTAAAACCCAGGTTTCCTGATATCTTGTTTATTATTTGGCTCTTTAATATGAAGTGAATGGAAGAAGAAACAAGTGAATATGAATATATAAAACCAGCGAGTGCTGGGTTTGAGCCCAGTATTATGTGAGGCATTGTAGTTCCAAAATTAAGACATTGTTCTTATCTACAGAACTTCTGTACTTCTGTTGCAGAAGGCAGACGTATAAACAGATCTGTAATAACATGTATGCTTAGTGCTGTAACAGAACTGTAAACAAAGTGCTGAGGGAACACAGAGGTTGTAGCAACTTATTCTGTGTGGAGAAAATTAAGAAAGACTTCACAAGGGTGGTCCTGAGTATGAAGGAGAGTTTGGCAGACTAAAAGGAGGAAAATGAATTTCAGGTTAAAAAGACAAAATGTATAGAGGGCATGACATGTGCGTGAATGTTGGAAATTTCAGCACTTATTAATCGTTATAATTAAAACAAATTCAGCAGTGTGGGGTAGCTCCATGCTGTGTCTAACTAACTAATAGGGATGCCTCAGACAGGGTGGGGGCCACCAGGCCAGACTGATGGACAAACGAGTTTTATTTGGCTTGCACACACATTTCACACTGGATCTTAGCCAAAAGGCCAAGAAGTGATGCACATGTTTTAAAGCATACTGAGGTGCTATCAGACTTTTAAAACTTGGGGAATTTCAAGTGAATATCCATTTTTTTCAACTTATTTGAACAGATCAGAAGAGATAGCATTAATCCCATATAGTAAAGATGAAATAGACCTTCATAGGAGTTCTGTGGGTTTTTTCCCCCCTCTAATGCTGGGAAATGAACCCAGGGCCATAAGCATACTAGGCAAATACTTTACTGCTCAGCTACATATCTAGGCCTTTTCTTTCCTTTTTAAAATTATAGCCTGCATTCTGATTTTTCACAGTTTTGATAGGTGTGAGAGTCTTCACCAATGCTTGTGCCTAGGAGTACAAGGAGAATTTTGCAGAGTAATCTTTTGTTGTCTTTTGTTTTATTTATAATTGGTTAGGATTATGGTCTTCTAAATTTGTCTTTTTTCTTTCCTCTTCTTCTTTTAGCATGGCTGAGGTTTATTCCCAGGGCCTTGTACATGCTAGGCAAATACTTACACCCCCAGCCCTCATTGATTTTTTTTTTTCTGTACCAGGGATGGAACTCAGGTCCTTGCGTTTGCGCAGCAGGCGGCGAAACCACTGAGCTAATTCTTCCCCTAAAATTTTTCTTAGTCTCACACATAATAGTAAATATACTTTTTAGTATTTTAGTAGTGATTTTTGGTATAGTTTTTGTTAATTTATAATGACATCTACATTAACATGAAAACTATTTATGCAAACTATAGTCCCTATTTAGTTTATGAATTTATACGTTGCTTTTTATGTTTTGCTGCCTTGCTGTTTGAAAGCTATTAAAATCCATCATATTTAATGGATTTAATTCTAATTGGATTGATACAAGTAATTGCTCAAAGGCTCTGATGCTTAAAAGAATAGCAGGAATCTTACTCCTGGTTCTGGTAATAGTAAAATCTTTACGTTGAACAAACATCTAAATCTCTGAACTTCTAATTTTCTTGTTTCTTAAATGGGGAGGTTGCTGCTAGTTGATCACTAGGGAAACAAGTACTTTTTAGGGTTCTGTTGCCCTATTAAGTAGTGTCTCATTTTTGAACTGTTTGCTTTAGAACACCAACTCTCTACTAGTAAACATTAGGAATTTTATGAATTGTAAAACAGTGTGTATTTGTATACAGTATTGTTGATTTTGTAAATTTCCATTTTCCTTCTCAGTTCTTGTTTTTCAGATTGAAGAATAGGCTTTTTTATTAGTAAGGATTTTCATCCGCGAAATCTGTTCTGACAGTGAATCTTATTAGTCAGTCTTTCCTCTCAGACTTGTCCAGCTAAGTCTTAAACATCCCTCTCTTACTTCCTTCTCCTTCTTGACATTTCTTTTATGCTTTCATTTGTTTTGCTTTCTCCCCCTTAGTTTGAAGCTGCGTGGGCATTAACTAACATCGCATCTGGAACTTTTCTGCATACCAAGGCGGTGATCGAAACTGGAGCAGTTCCACTTTTTATCAAACTCCTTGATTCAAAACATGAAGATGTTCAAGAGCAGGCAAGTTTCTAATTTGTCCTGATATATATGCAGTTAGGGAGAGAGATTTTAATTTTCTCATGAGAATTGCCATTTATGATTATTATTTATCATTCATTTTTGTAGCTAATTTACCTGTACATCGTATTTGTTAATGTAATCATCAAATTTAAAAACATGGAAGAGTGAATTGTCTCAGTCAGAATCTTGTGTTCTTTAGAAGTGTAATGTCAGCTAGCGTAGGAGTCACCATTCCTACTTAAAAAAGAGCCTGCTGAGACACAGAAAAAGTACTACCTAAGGGCCGGGGACTTAGCTCAGTGGTTCATGCTCCTGCCTCGCAAGCACAAGGTCCTGAATTCGATCCCCAGTGCCAAAAAAAAAAAAAAAAATTACTACCTGACCAAAGGTTACAGTGAATGGATGGCAGGTTTTAAATCTGAGCCACTCTGAGTCCTTATTCTCCTCAGGTAAGTAAATTATTTTAATATTACTTCACATTACCTTAAGTAGGGCCATTTTAAAATATGCTTTGTGAATCAATTTTCAAAGTTTTCTTGTTAGAGGGAAAATTGTTCACATACATATGTACCATCCAAAGAAAATCAAGAATTTTGCTATTTTAATTTTGCATCATCTTGTATGCACACTGAACAGCTACCATTTCATTCACCACTGAATTTTATGCCTTTTTTTATATCCATTTAACACTAATTGAGAACTTTTCCTTTTTAGACACAGGGTTTTACTGTGTGGTTCAGGCTGGCCTTGAACTCACTAGGTAGCCCAGGCTGGCCTCAAACTCATGGCAATTCTCCTGCCTCAGCCTCTCAGATACTGGGATTACAGGCATGTGCTACCATGCCCAGCAGGGAACTTTTTCTTACGGCATTAATTATTCCTCCAAGAAAATTTCACTGATTACTCAGTATATACCAGTGTATTTTCCATAACTTATTATCTATTCTTGGATTTTTATACCTTTGAATTATTTCTAGCTTATTAGCATTAATACTAGGATGAATATCAGTATATTAGGTTGCTTGATTATTTTATTAAGGAAAATGACTATCCATTATGAAAAATTATTCTTTCATAGGGCGGCTTTTATATTTTCTTTATTAATATCTCCTTGTGTGTTATATTAAAATATATTAAAATTTTAGAAAGTCAGTGCACTGCAAAAACGTGAGTAAAAAACAAAAAAATAGAAAGTTTTAAAGTATTAAATATTTCAAGACTGAATTACAAAAAGATTTGAGCAATAACATCTCTACCAACAGAATATATTTAGAGTTTTTTTCTTAAAAGTTTACATACAGAGTAGAGGTTGAAAATATTAACCCTTTTTTTTTTTGGTACCGGGGATTGAACTTGGGACCTTGCACTTCCAAGGCAGGTGCTGGAACCACTGAGCTAAATCCCCGGCTAACCCATGTTTTAAATGGTAAAATTTTCCCAACTGGAAAACTATACCTGTACTTTTGTACTTAATGTGAAAATCTGGAGTGAGAATATATTAAAATGATAATTTGCATTTGCATTTCTCATAAAGTGAATAATTTAATGCTTACTATTTTAAAAAATATAGTTAACTAATTAATCAAACTATTCTAATTCTCATTTTTAGCCATAACTATTTTAAAGCTTTTTCTTTCTCTCTTATTTTAAAAAATCAGTGCATTCCCAGTTAGAGGATTTCTTGGCATAGGAAGTGACCTTTATTAAAAAGAATTAGAAAATTTGCTAGATAGATGTATTTTGTCTCCATGTAGACTCAGAGTGAACACATTCTGCTCTTTGTTGAGTAGAATACAGACATTTTCCTCTCTATATAATTATATATATGTAATATATGTGGAAACAATTATAAGTACCCTTGTCTTTAACTTTGTTTTGAAGTCAGGTTTTCCTTTTAGAGGCTTTTCTTTCTTACTGCCTTACTTTCTTTCACATGCTGAAAACCTGTTCATTCTGCATAAAAATCCCTCACTGCCGCCCCGCGGTGGCCAGAATCTTCCCACCTTCCTTGCCTCCCCCTCTGGAGGAGCTAGGGCTGTATGCACATGCCACCATGCTCAACTTTGTTAAAACTTCAACTTTAAGAGAGAGCATCTTATTTAAGATACTGTTTTAAGAGAATTTTTTTCTTATGTTTTTAAAGGCTGTTTGGGCACTTGGTAATATTGCTGGGGACAATGCAGAATGCAGAGATTTTGTTTTGAATTGTGAAATACTTCCACCTCTTTTAGAGTAAGTACATTGTTTAAATATGTCTCAAGTTAATGCTACTTTTGGAAAAAGTGTACTATGTGTCTACATACAATTAAGTTCTTCAGTAGTGTTTTATAATTTTGCCTCTGATTAGTTATGCCTACAGCAGTTTGTAAGTAGGTAAAACCAGGAAGAGTTTTCAAATTATATTCTTTTAAACCAAACTTAACAGTGGTCATTGCTTACTTTGCTAACATAAATATTCTATAAACAGAAGTATGTATTAGTTTATAATATAGTAAAATTTAAATGTTCCTATAGCATGGAGTTTTTAATGCTGAAACTTACGATGTACTTAGGATGTCATTTGGTTTTTATATTTGATTTTTTTTTTTTCTTTTGTTATGGGGGATCAAACTTGGTTCCTTGCGCTTGCAAGGCAGGCATCGGAACCACTGTGGTAAATCCTTGGCCCTGTTTGTTTTGTTTTTTGAGATAGGGTCTTTCTTTGTAGTTTAGGCTGGCAATGAACTCACTATGCAGCCTGGGCTGGCCTCTAACTTGCAGCGATCCTCCTGCCTCTGCCTCCAGAGTGCTGAGATTATAGGCGTGTGCCACCAAGCC
The DNA here is from genome assembly GCF_053883595.1 of Heterocephalus glaber. Classification (NCBI taxonomy): domain Eukaryota; kingdom Metazoa; phylum Chordata; class Mammalia; order Rodentia; family Bathyergidae; genus Heterocephalus; species Heterocephalus glaber. Next base: position 25,798,594 of record NW_028258343.1, on the reverse strand, counting down.
GGGCTTTATATTTGATTTATTTGTTTTTATACCGGAATCGAACTCTGGACCTCTTGTGCTTGCGAGGCAGAAGGTGAAACCACTGAGCTAAATCCCCAGCCCTCTGTATTTGATTTTTGAATGTCCAGAGAATAAAGATCATAAGAGATTTTTCTTTTTCATCTAGTGGTTTCTTAACTACTTTATGCATTTTTTAGAAAGAAATTACCTATAATGTAGGGTCCTTTGCTGACATTACATAAATTATTTAAAGCATAGATTTCTTTATGTTGTTTATCATAAAAAGGCTAAATATCAATGGCAAGTAGTGAGGAAACAAAAACAAGTGAGAGAGTTAGAAGGAAAAATTTTAACTCTTTATCATTTCTGTGCTATTCTCCATCCTCTCCAGCTGAGGGATTACTATCTATGGACAGAAGTGATTACTCAGTGACTGCCTGCAACTAACATTAATTGCAGACCAATATCTTGTAGACCATTGATCCACTCACATCAGTTTCATTACTATGAACTGTCCAATGTTCCATAGTCTATGAGAATTTAGCTGAGCTTGAGAAGAAAATACTGATTTTAAGTTTAATGTCAGGGTATTTTTTGAAGTCTGCACTATTAACAGTATCACTTAAAGTTTCAGTAAGACATTTTGGTGACTATATTATACGATTTGTAGATTAATGGAGTATTTGTTTCTCATTTTACTTTCCGTTGGTTTTTTTTCTAGGTCATTTTATTATTAATACCTCAAGTTGGGCTTATGAAATAATAAGCATCTATTTGTCTCATCCTTTTAAATGTCCTAAGGAGCTATTAAATCATGATTGAAGAAACAAACTAATGGAGAATAAATAGCACCTAGCTGTGTAGTACTATATGTAAACAATGAATTTTAGAAAAAAAGTGTTAGAAAGTTGGAAAGTTTTAGAGTTTCATTATAAAATTTGATCTTAGAAAATTTCAAAATTTCATCAAAAAATTTGAGAAATGTAGTTATTAGCTTGAAATGATTATTATCTGTCATTCATATTGAAATTTACACTTAGTTAATGTTGATCAGTTCTATTTGAAGTTTTACTTTATTGTAGATCCTTTGATTCTCGGTAAATATAAATCTGTTACTACTGTGGACTACATAATTTCATGACTTTGTTGTATCAACTTATTTATTTTTTGGGCGAGGACTCATTGTGTACCCCAGGGTGGCCTTGAACTTATGGTCTCCCCCCTCAGACTCCCTAGTCCTGGGATTACAGGCATGCACCGCAGCTACTAGCTGGGAGTTTAAATTTCATTCAACTTGGGCCGGGGATTTAGCTCAGTGGTTCCATGGCCTGCCTCACAAGTGCAAGGACCTGAGTTCAATCCCCAGTACCAAAAAAAAAAAAAAATTTTCATTCAACTTTTAATTTGTGAGAAAGGAGTTTTACTTCCTTATAATAATCCATTAATATAGAAAAAGAAAAGTATGCAGTAGGGGTTGCCAACCTAGGCCCTCAAGCCAACTCTGGCTTGCTATCTGATTTTATAAATTAACTTTTATTAGAACACAGTAATACTCATTCACTTAGTTAATGAACTTTAGTTGCTTTCATGCTCTGTCCGTAAAATTAAGTGACTGCAGAAAAAAAGCCTAAAATATTTACTGAAATAAGTATCAGCCCCGATAGTCAATATTATATAACTGTTTGGTTTCTAAATGAAATATATATTTTAGGAGGCTTTAAATCTATAGGAAAATTTGTAGAACAGATTTGTGTCTGGCTTCTTAGCATGTTTTCAAAATTCATCTATATTGTTGCATGTATCAAAACTTCATTCTTTTTGTACCTGAATAATACTCCATTTCTGCAAAAAAGCCATTGCCTTTTTAAATCTGTAGATTGCTTTGTGGAGTAATGCCATTTTTATTTTTTAATTTTTATTTATTTATTTATTTTTATACCGGGGATCGACTCAGAACCTTGCGCTTACAAGGCAGGCACAGCACCACTGCGCTAAGTCCCCAGCCCAGGGTATCTTTCAGTTTATTTAGATCTTTAATTTTAGCAGTATTTTGCAGTTTACACTATACAAGTCTCCTTGGTTAAATTTATTCCACAGTACTGATAGTCCCTAATTTGTGATGGCTCAACATATGATTTTTTTACCCTTTTTCTTTGGTAAAACAGTGAATTGCATTTAATGGAAATTATACTTTGAATTTTGATGTTTTCGTAGACTCGCGATATGTGTGTTATGATGCTGTCTCATGATTCTGGGCAGCAGCAATGACTAGCAGCTCCCAGTTAGCCCTAAGGTTGTGAGGATATACAGCCAGTCCTGCACAATGTATGGTGCTGCTAAGCTGTGGTGTGTAATAGGTGTCAGCTTTCTATCCCTGCGGAAAAGACCTGATATAAACCATCTTATAAGGAAAAAGGGTTTATTCTGGCTTGTGGTTTCAGAGGTTTCACTCCATGTTGCTTGGCCCTGTTGCTTTTGCCCTGTGGGAAGGCAGAATATCATGGTGTAGAGCATGTGGGAGCAAAGCTGCCTACTACATGGCAGCCAGGAAGCAAAATGAGCAAGAAAAAGGGCTAGGGTCCCAGTATCCCCTTTGAGAGTGTGCTTACCATGATTTAACTTCCTTCCCATGGGCCATGCCTCCCGAAGGACCCACTACGTTCCAGTAATGCCGCAAGCTGGCAAACAGGCCTTTAACAGGAAGGAGCCTTTGGTGGACCTTTAAGATCCAGATCTTAACAGTGGGTTAGGAATATTGCATACATCTTCACCCACCGTACAGTATTTTCAGTTTGTGGTGGATACCCTAGTCATAAGTTGAAGAGTAGCTGTATTTTTATGCTGTTGTAAGTAAAATTATTTTCTTGATTGTTTTCGATTTATTCATTGGAAATGTATAAAAAATAGAGTTAATTTTTGGTATTGATCTTGTGCCCTGAAATTTGCCTGAATGTACCCACTAGCACTAATAGGTTTGTGTATGTGTGTGTATATGGGTGGGTTCTTTTTGACTTCTACATATAAGATCATATCTGGGAACATAGATAATTTCAGTACTTTCCAATTTGGATGTCTTTTATTTCTTTTTTTGGTACCAGGGATCGAACTCAGGTCCTCACGCTTGCGAGGCAGGCGCCAGAACCACTGAGCTAAATCCCCGGCCCAGATGTCTTTTATTTCTTTTTCTTGCATAATTGTTCTGTCTAGAGCTTCTAGTACCATCTTACAAAGAAGTAACATAAACAAGTATCTTTTTCTTGCTTCTTACTTTGGAATGAAAACTTTCATACTTTACCAATGAATATTTTAGCTGTGGGTTTTTTATAAATTCATTTTATCAAGTAGAGAAATTTTCCATCTATCCCTAGTTGTTGAGTTTTTATTATGAAAGGATATTGAGTTCTTTTAAAAGCTTTTTTCCATTAGTTAAGATGGTCACATGATTTCTTTCATTTTATTATTACTGCATTCGTATGTGTATATTGAACTATACTTCCATTCTTGAGATAAATTCCCATTGGTAATAGTATTTAATCCTTTTACTATGCTGCTGGGTTCATTTTCCTCGAATTTTGTTGAAGATTTTTCTGTGTATATTCATATGGAATAATTGGTCTGAACTTTTATTTTGATGTCTTTGACTTTGTTATCTGGTAATAGTTTCCTCATAGCGTGAGTTAGGAAGTGTTTTGTGTCTTAGAGGAGTTTGAGAAGGATGCAATTCTTTAAAGTTTGGTAGAATTTACTCGGTGAAGTTATCTGATGCTGAATTTCATTGGGAAGTTTTTGATTAGTGATTCAGTATTTTATAGGCATATTCAGATTTTGTACTTCTTCTTGAGTCAGTTTGGTAGTTTATATGTTTTAAAGAATTCATTCTCAGTAATCCAATTTGTTGGCTTTTCATTGTTCACAATATTTGCATATAATTTTTATCTCTGAAAAGTCATTAGTAACGTCTTCACTTCCATTTCTAGTTGTTTTTTTTTGTACCGGGGATGGAACTCAGGTCCTTACACTTGTGCAGCAGGCGACAAAACCACTGAGCTAAATCCCCGGCCCATCCATTTCTAGTTTTAGTAACTTGAATCTTTGTTAGTATAGATATTATGTTAATTTTTTCCTTTTTAAAAAAACGTTTAGTTTCGTTGAACTTTTTCTAGTGTTTTTCTGTTCTTTGTTTTATCTCTGCTCTTATTTCCTTCTAGCTTTGAGGTCTGTTTTTTGCTCTTAATTTTTCTAGTTTCTAGTAAAAGGTTGGGCAGTTGATTTGCAGTCATTTTTAATGTGTTCGCAACTGTAAATTTCCCTCTGAGCATTGCTTTCATTGTAGCCCCTGCCTTCATTTCTTAGCCAAGCCAATTACAGTTGTGACTTAGCATTCACCTTTTGCTTGTGCTAAATCAAAGGTGAAAGTCTACCTCTAAGGTGAAAGTCTTCCAGTCTACTCAGATTTTTTTCTGAGTATATTCTCTGGCCTGGGTGTGTGTGTGGCTGTCTAGATGTCAGATACACAGAGAGGCTTTTCACTCCTTTATTCCCAAAGTGTTTTGCTCTTCAGCTTTGCCACCCAGGCGTGCCACCTTACTCATTTGTTGTGCCCTCAGGCACTCACCTTCTCCAAACAGGCCCCACCCCCTAAGGACCCGCTCAGTGGTAAACGCATCAGTGGCCGATCCATCGATGAGGTTAGTGTTCCCATGATCTGATCACCTTCCCACAGCCCCACCTCTGAACACACGAGCCTTTTGGGGTTCATTTTTACCCAGCCTGTAACACTGCTGTAAACTTTTAACCATCTCTCAAAGTTGTCATAAAGTTGATTGTGATGGTGTTTGCAAATTTTATCAGAATTTCTGGGGAGGAAAAGGCTCACCAGAGTTCCCTCTTCACCATTTTTGCTAATGTCACTCCAAAATGGGTTTTCTTTTTTCAGTGTAAGTTCTCTCTATTTCTGGCAGGTTTTTTGAGGTCCTTAGAAGGTTAGCAAAATCCTTACATTGCAAACCACATATTGTGTGTGCTTTTTTTCCTGAGGTGTTAGGATATCAGTGAGGTCCACAACTCTCTTTAAGTTTCAAGGATCACTACTGTAGAGGATTGCCTATTTAAATATTAATAACTAAAATATACAAATCAGACAGATAAAACATTTTTTTTTTTATAGAAACCTGTAAGTAGGTTAACTTCTTAGGAGGCTGAGAAGAAAACCTTGTTTGAGACACTCAGTTTCTTTGCAGATACAAGAGTTCTTTGCAAACTAAATAAAAAGTACTTAGAAACGCCTTGAACATTTTAGTCAAGCTACAGTGTTCCGGAATCGCGGAAAGAAATGCACAGAGACACAGACGTTGGGTAAAATAAAAAGTTTACTCGCAAGCAGGCAGGACTGCCAGAAACTGGTCTGGTCAGAGTCCGTGCCCTGTGTTCTTTGTCCATCACCTTTTATACTTTTGTCAGTCATTATCTCATCCCTAGTGGTCTTTGTTAAGTAAATAAAGTTCCATTTCCTGTTTAATGGTTAGACACAGGTGGTTTCTGTCACTGATTACAGTCCTAAACACATGACAGTTAAGGCACATACATCACAAGTTCATTCAACGATTCCCACTTTGTTCTTCAGAGCTAGGATGTTATTTATAATGGAGCTACAGATCAAAGCAGCTATAGAACCTTCACGTTAAAGAACAGAAGCAACGGGCTAAGGCAAGCTTTTAAAGGGATACAGTACCTATTTTGCTTTCACAACTGCTTTAATAGCTAATCTGCTAACCTTACCTTAAAACTTTTCCCTGTCAACAACAGATTTGGAAAACCTGTGGGGGAAGAGTAAATATAAAATTTCTTCTTTTTTATCTATTCCCTTTGGCCTTCAAACTACAGATTTTTTTAAAGTGGAAATTTGTCCCTACTTAATTAAAGCCTGGGTAGAATTCTAGATGTGGTCATTTGTGTCATATTTTTAAAAATTTTGTTTTTTTTTTATTTTTTCCTGCCTTGACTGTATATTTAGATGTTAAATATATGTAGCCTTAAAACCATTAAAACATTTTTTGATGTAATGTAAGGTAATTTTGTGCTGGTGCCTGTTTTACCATGGGTAATTTTTGTTCTGCATTACAGTTCTTAATTTGTTTAGAGTTTTATTAGAGATAGTATAGTTATTATTAACAAAAGCAAAGTAATCTTACAAAATATTCATACAAAAGCAATACTATTTTGTGACTAAACATTTTTATTTTAAAATTTACATTAGCAACTGTGTTGAGGTTTCAGGGAAATAAGAGTGGAATTTAAAACTTCAGTTTTGTTAAACCTAGAAACATCAAATTAGTATTCCAAAGAAATTCTGAAATTTCATACCTTGGGAAAATGATGGTACATTAAATCAAAATTGAGTATGGATGATCTTTTTTTTTTGGTACCGTGGATCGAACCCGGGACCTTGTGCTTGCGAGGCAGGCGGCGGAACCACTGAGCTAAATCCCCGGCCTGAGTATTGGATGATTTTAAAATAACATTTGACTTTTGAAAACAAAAAGAAAACTATATAAAAAAAAGTGCTTAGATATATAATTTGTTAAAAACAAAACATAAATAAAACTTCTTGTATCAGTGATCTTCATTAAATTTGACCCTGGATTTCATACTAATTGATATACGATATACTTTTGTGATTAAAACAAAAATAGTCTAATACTCTTTAAAGTACTTTGTGTAGAAATATGTAAATTTCTCATGACACCCATTATTTTTAAAGTGTTTCATGATTTAAGAATCTGTTCAGATCTTAGATTCAAAAAAAATAACTAATATTTTTTTTTTGTTTCTGAAAAATAGAATTGTTTTGTTTGTTTTTGATTTTTGAGGCAGGGTCTCACTATATGGTCCATGCTGTCCTTGAACTAGCTATGTACCCCAGGCTGGCCTCAAACTTGTGATTTTCTTACCTTGGCCCTCCTGAGTACTGGGCTTCAGGTGTGCACCACCATAGCCAGCAATAACATACATTTTTAAAGATTCTTTTTTCTCTTTCACTAGATGGACTATTGTGTATTATGATTGAAAATAGCTGAATAGGAGAATGAATGTAAAATGACAATTCCTTTTTTCTTTTTCTTGTTTCTTGACAGATTGTTAACAAATTCAAACAGACTTACAACAACCAGAAATGCTGTATGGGCCCTTTCAAATTTATGTAGAGGCAAAAACCCTCCTCCCGACTTTAGTAAGGTATGAGTAGAATACAAAAATTAAGAAATCTGTATCCATGAACTTTTAAGTCTCTTTATAGTAGTTTTTTTTGAAGCAAAGGAACTCTGTGTTTTGATAGTAATTATTTTCTTGACTAGATAGCATTTGCACATTCATGAAATTCAAAAGCTTTAAAATAAAAGAGAAATTTTGCTTCTCTTCTAACCCTTGAATTCCTCTGCCCAGAGGCAACCACTATAACCAGATGTTTGTGTATCTGGGAGTTGAAATTAGAAATCTTCTAGACTAATTCTTTTCATTTACAGGATATTGAAGCCCCTCTCCCCAAAACAGATTAAGAATACAGTGTTGATTGTAAAACTGAAAATGTGAAATGGCACAGATTCTCTAAGTCTGGAACTTACCAAGAGATATAAATGTATGTCTGTAGAGAGACCTCTATGTAAGTATTTGTGGCAGCTTTATTCATAATCAATACTGGAAAGAGTACAGAAGTACATTACTTGGTGTGTGTGACACAAGCCACTATTGATAAGAGGAAACAAACTCTGGTTAATTTCAAAAGCATTCATGTAAATAAAAGGAGCCACGCGCAAATGCTGTGTCTTGTATGATATTTTGGAAAAGACCAAGCTATAACAATAAAAATTAGATTGCTGGTTGCCTGAGAGAGGAAATTGACTACAAAGGGGCAGAAGGGAAATTTTGGGGATGATAGAAAAGTACTCTGCATTTTTGTTGCATGTTGGTCATGCAGCTATATTCATTTGTTAGTATGAACTGATGTAAGTAAAAAGAAAAACACTGAATTATTTACCTAAAGAGAGTTCAGTTTTACTGTATGGAACTACTTCAGTAAACCTGATTTATTTTTAAAAAGTCACCTTTCAAAAAGAGAAATGGGATGTTTAATCCTTAGATCATGGATCAAAGTAAATTTTTTTTTTTTTGGTACTGGGGAACAAACTCAGGACCTTGTGCTTGCAAGGCAGGCGCCGGAACCACTGAGCTAAATCCCCAGCCCATCAAAGTAAATTTTTAGCATAAAAAATTGAGTGATTTATACCTTAGATCATAATATTACATCAATGTTGGGCCGGGGATTTAGCTCAGTGGTTCCGCCACCTGCCTCGCAAGCGCAAGGTCCCATGTTCAATCCTCGGTACCAAAAAAACAAAAACAAACAAACAAATAATATATCAATGTTAAATTTCTTGGCTGTGATGCTTATGTTGGACGGAAAAATACGTGTATGTGTTTATATATATGGGAAAAGTGCAAATGTAGCAAAATGTTAACATCTGGATCTAGGTGAGTAACATGAGTGTTGATTGTAGTCTGTTTGCAAATTTTCTGTAGGTTTGAACTTTTTCAAAATAATATACTGGGGAAGGAAATGTATCACCTCCCCTGATAGCATCTGCTCTACAGTACTGTTTGTCACCTTGTTTACTGCGGTAACCTTCTAAAAAAATCTTGCTTCCTCTTTGCCCCAACATAGTTTCTATTCCAAAAAACCAGCCAGAATGATTGTTACTGTATCATTTATACCATACCTTTCTTCACAACCTTGCAATGACTCCTTAACGTTTTCATCAAAGAAAAGGTTTTAAAAGTCCTACAAGAATTTCATCACCTGGCCCTTCTGTTATCTTTCTGATTCATCTTTTTCTGTTTTCCGTTTCACTTAACTATTGGGTCGTACTGGTCTGCTTGCTGTTTCCCAGAGTCACAAAGCATGGTCTTGACTTTGCTCTAGCTCTTCCCACTACCTGGAACAGTGAATAGCTCTTAAACTATCTGGTCTTGGGGCCAGGGATTTAGCTCAGTGGTTCTGGTGCCTGCCTCACAAGCGCAAGGTCCCGAGTTCGATACCTGATACCAAAAAAAAAAAAAAAATCTGGTCTTGAAACTCCTTTCTACTCTTAAAAATTATGAAGAATTAAAGCCTTTGTTTCTGTGATTAGTATCTAGTGATACTAGATTAAAAATTAAAACAAAGAAAACTTGAAATACTTATTAATTTAAAATAATAACAAACCTATTACATGTTCAATAACTTTTTTTTTTGTACCAGGGATCGAACTTGAGTCCTTGCGCTTGCGGGGCAGGTGGTGGAACCACTGAGCTATGGGCCAGGGATTCAGCTCAGTGGTTCTGCCGCTTCTCCTGCAAGTGCAAGGACTGGAGTTTGAGCCCCAGTACCAAAAAAGAAAAGAAAAAAAAAAACCCTAAAAATTTTGTAAGCAGAGTTGCATTGATTCACATTTTTACATACCTTTAATATCTTTGAGACAGAAACCAGGGCTCATTTTCCCTCTGAATCCAGTTTGCTGCATTGTATTGTTTTAGTTGAAATATTTAAAATCTTTTCAGATAATCATGGTTATTTTTTGATACTGCACCAAAACATGAGTAGTAATTTCTTTAAAGTTAGTTTTATTAAATAGTCAAATATCCTGCCATTAAACTTTGTGCACTGTTACATTAAAATCCATCAGTCTTATCTTGTATTTTGAATGGATCTTTTTCTCATGTATGACTTTGAAACATTATGCCTTTGTCATTTGGAAGGTGTGTTCCACTAAAGTACTCACCTCTTCCAAATGCTGACACATTTCATCATACGATATATATTTTTAAATGAAAGTACCACTACTAGTATTGGGAAATGTCAAACTTAATGGTAGAAGGTCCAATTTTTCCAAAATTCTAACTTTTTAAATCTGAAAATTTATCATTGGCAGAAAATACAGTTATTTTTCTTGAAATGACAGACTCACTTTATTTATATTTTTGAGTGTCCTTCAGATACCTACGACTGGATAAAGATTAATAGTCTTTCGAATAAAAATAGTGCGTTATGGGGAAAATTGGCTAATTTGCAGCTCATGCATTAAATATGTTCTTGCAGAAAACTACCCAAGTACTGTACTGCTGTGTACAGATGTGCTTTATGTGTATTTCCCTTCTCATCTCATAAAATACTCAAAAGACATGAACTCCAGAATTGAGATTTAATGAAATCAGTAATTCTTACTGCTTATTTGAGGTAGTTCTTAAGTAAAAGGGTCTGCCTCTCTTTCTCCCTCCTATCCAGCCCTTTTTTTGGAGGTAAATAATACAAAAATCATTTTGGTACTGCTTGCTAAGGTGCCAACAGTTTTACTCACCATTATTTTGTACTTTCAGTGTAAATCTCAGCAGAGTAAAAAAAGATGAGCTATATCTTAGTATCACTGTTAAAATAATTTTGATATCACTTACCCTCTAAAAGGGTTTTCAGGCCTCCTGAGCTCTTGGACCAGACTAGGAGCTGCTGGCCTATTCTTTCTGTCGCTAGCTACTTGAATGATTCCCTCATCTCCTTTAAGTGTTTATAAAGAAGATTTGTATCCCATGAGCTGTGAGTTTTCCTGACACCCTATTTTACTGTAATTTTTCCAAATCACTTTTTAACATAATATTTATTTTTTTACTTATTATGTATATTAATATAAAATAAAGATTCCAGTAAAATGTAAACTCCTTACAGGCAGAAACTGATGTCTCTCATGTTTACATATATGTTCCAAACTTATGGAATAATCACATTATAGAGTTTAAGGCTTATTTGATAAATTTTCTATGACTTTATATGAGAGTTTCCAATTATCAGCCACCTTTTAAGAAATTTATTTCTACAGTTATATATTTTCAAGACTTATTTCTTTTGTTCTCTGTTTGCCTGTGCATATAGAATTCTGCTCTTTGTCTAGTAAATTGTCTTATCTATCTGAGGATTTATAGGGTTTCAAAAAAGTTTTTTTCTTTTTCTAGTGTCTGTTTCTTATGATAATCCTTCATTCTTTCAGGCAGCTTTAGGAAGCTGATTGGACGTATGGGTGGGGGTTGTCATCTCTGGGCTTCATAGTAGGGTAATGGGCAGTGTGTATTAGTCAGCTTTCTTGTCATAGAGACTCAACAGCTGACATCCACAGTTTAAGGAAGAGAGGTTTAATTCAGCTCATGGCTTTAGAGGCATTCAGACTGTGGTTGGCTGGCTTCGGGGCAGGAACATCATGGTGAAGGGCATGGTAGAGGAAACCAGCTCACTCTGGCACTCTGGAAGCAGGGATATAAATGAGAAGCTGGGGAGGGAGATAAGCCTTCCACAGACACAACCCTAGGGACACATCTCTTCCAACCGCCCCAATAGCACATTAACTATGAATTCATTAGTAGATCAGTGTGTTGCACTTATGATTCATTCACTTTCCAAAAGGTCCACATCCAAATATATGACTTTTGAGGGACATTTTAGCTCTAAACCATGACAAGCAGCAAAACTATATTTTTCTTGTGGAACTCCAAGTTTCGGCCTCTTGTTCCATTGTATTTTTCCAGAGACAAATTTTCCATTCTCTTGCTAGAAGGTGGGCAGATTGGATTACAGTATGCAGTAGATGATGTACTTAGTTTCTAGAGATCCGGAAACAGCATTGGAAAGTGGTGATAGGTTTCACCCATCAGTATGCAGACTTTTACTAAATCGTACTAATTTCTACTCACTCTCTCCATTTCATCCTCCACTTTGCCTAATATCCTATTCAGTTTCATCATGTTTTGTTCTTCAGTTTCTTCTTAAACCTTCAATCTTTGGTAGCATTGAGAATGCTGGTCACCTGCAATGTGTAGTAGGCACCCAGAGCCTAATCTTTGTACTCGATTTGTAATCTTTAGCTCTATTTTAGCACTATCTCCCCTGCCATCTGTGATACCTGAGGCCTCTGATTTCTAAGGCATATTGGGATGGTAGAGGTGGAATAGGTAGTGTGCAATTCCCTCTTCAGCCTTTTAGGGCTCAACTTTGCCTAAGTGCATTTCTGTCTAAGTTAGTTCAGTTTCTTTAATTATTTTAATCTTCATGTATTTTGAGCAGGAATATAAATAACAGCTAGTCTCTTCAAAGATGGAATTTGCATTTGTTTCTTTTTTTTTCACAAAGCTAGAAATCTAGGACTTTTTCTTAGAAATGTAGTACTTTATTTTTTAACATGGTAAAAAGATTTATCAACTATACTGATTTTTTTGAAGCAAAACATTTATTGGTACATTTGAGATATATATTATGATAACATTAGTCATAGGGAATTTATACCTGTACATGATATATTTTCCTTCTTTTTTCCCCCATGCCCCTCCTTTCCCTTCAACTCCTCTTCCTCTCCTTATTTATAAAGCTTTGTTTCCATTTTTTCCTTCAATCTCATTTTTTGTCCTTTCTTTCCTTTCTCTGTACCTTCTCCCTTGTTCCCCTCTTATTTGAACATTTTCTTTCCATTTCCTACTATTTATTGTACATTGTAGTCCTCATTTACACTTTTTGGTTTCTCATACCAAGAAACAAAATGGTATTTAAACATGCCTGTCTGATTTATCTTAAGAGTATGGTCTTGTGGTGCATCCATTTAGTTAGAAATGTCTCAAGCGTATCCTTCTTTATGGCAGAGTAGTACTCTGTTGAATAAAGAAAAACCACATCATCTTTATCCATTCATCCATGGATAGGCATTTGGGCTGTTTCAAGATTTAGCTATTGCAAACTGTACTGCTATAAACATGGTGTGCATATATCACTGTGGTATGATGCTTTTAATTCTTTTGTAAGACACTGTGTTAGTTACTTTTCTTGCTGAGACAAAATACCCAACACCCACAGTTGGAGGGGAAGGGGTTCATTTGGCTTACAGTTTGTAGAGGTTTCAGTCCATAGTCAGCTGGCTCTAAGACCAGGATGACAAACAGGTCTCACAAAGGAGAAACAATATGGCACACACAAAGTAGCTAAGGCAACAAGAGAGTTTAACAGCATCTTTCTGCCCCTTTATTCAGACTACTAGGATTAGGGTGGTGCCAAACTAATCACTCACATGTAGTGGTTTAGTAATCACACTTCCTTAACCCCAGGATCACATTCCAGATTCTACTGCCTCTGAAAAAAAGTCCCAAGTCACCTGCATGGAGCTTTAGGGGGACATCTAAACACAAACCCTAACAGATAGATAAAGGGGAATAGCTGGTTCCAGTGGAACTGTAGCTTTTTGAGGAATCTCCACGGTGGTTGCACCAGTCTACACTCCCACCAGCAGTGGAGCAGGGTTCCTCTTTCCCCACAGCCCCGCCAGCATTTGTTACTGGTTGATTTCTTGACAGCAGCCATTCTTTCTGGAGTGAGGTGGAATCTCAGCATTGTTTTATTTACATCTCTCGAATGACCAGTGATGATGAACATTTTTTCATATATTTATATGCTGTTTTTATGTCTTCATCTGAGAAGTGTCTATTCATTTCAGATGCCCATTTTTGGGTTGGGTCTTTAAATTTGGGAGGTCTGATTTTTTTTTGAGTGCTTTATATATTCTAGATATTAGTCCTTTGTCTGAGGAACAACTGGCAAAATGTTTTTCCCACTCTGTGGGTTGTCTCTTCACTCTGTTAGTGATTTCTTTTGCTGTGTAAAAGCTTTTTAATAAGATGAGATCCCACTTACTGATTCTTTGTGATATTTCCTGTGCAATCTGGGTTTTGTTTGTAAAGTCTTTGCCTACACCAATGTCTTCAAGAGTTCTAGCTATTTTCTCTTCCAGGAGATTTAGTGTTTGTTTTACTATTTAGATCTTTGAACCATTTTGATTTTATCTTAGTGCATAGTGAAAGATACAAGTCTGTCATGTGGAAAGCCAGTTTTTCCAGCAGCATTTATTAAGGAAGCTATCTTTCTTGGAGTGAAGGTGTTTGGCTCTGTCAAAAATAAGGTGAATGAGCGTGTTTGGGGTTGTTTCTTCATCTTCTCATCTCTTCTGTTGATCCTTGGCTTTGTTTGCTTGTTTGTTTTTTGCCAATATCTTGCTGTTTTTAATTTAATTTTTAATTGAGACCACTTACATTGAGGGTTATAACTGATATGTATTGATTTATCCTTGTCATGTTATTTTCCTGTTGTTGGTTTCCTCCTTTTTTTCCCTTTCTGTTTAATTACTTACCTTGCCTGGTGAATTCATTCTGTTGGAGTTCATGGAGTTGTAGTCCTTGTTACCTCTTTTTAGAATGTCCTGCAGAACAGTTTGGAGATCTGTTTTGGTGGTCATGAATTTCTTCAGATATTCTTTTTTTTTTTGGTACCAGGGATCGAACTCGGGATCTTGCGCTTGCGCAGCAGGCACCAGAACTGCTAAACTAAATCCCCGGCCCTCTTCAGATGTTCTTTATCATGGAAATGTCTAATTTCTCCATCAATTTTGAAAGATAGTTTTGCAGGGTACAGCAGTCTGGGTTGGAGGTTTTTTCTTTTAGAGCTTGAAATACTTCACTCCAATCTCTCCTTGACTTGAAGATTTTTGTTGAGAAGTCTGCTGTGATTCTGTTTTTTGGTTTTGGTACTGGGGATCCAGCTCGGGTCCTTGCGCTTGCAAGGTGGCGGAACCTCTGAGCTAAGTCCCCAGCCCTCTGCTGTGATTCTGATGGGCTTTCCTTTATAGGTGATTTGTTTCTTTTTTCTAATAGCTTTTTTTTTTTTTGTACTGGGGATCAAACTCGGGACCTTGCGCTTGGGAGGCAGGCGGTGGAACCACTGAGCTAAATCCCTGGCGCTAACAGCTTTTAATATTCTATTCTTGTGTTGAATTTCTGTAATCTTGACTATTATATGCTTTGATATAGCTTTTTGTTGTTCTTGGTTTTTTGGGGTTTTTTTGATCATGGCTAATCGGAGTTCTATATGTCTCACTTCTCTATGTCAAATTCTTTTCCCTGCTTGGGAAGGTTTTTGCCATAACTTTTGTTAACAGGTTTTTAATGTCATTTGTACTGTCTCCTGCTTCTTCATTGACTGTGATCAATCTTATGTTATTCTTCCTTGTATCATCTAACAGCTGTTGGATTGATTTTTCATGGTCCTTTGCTATTTTTAAGAAATCTTCCTTTTCATAATTGCTAACCACAGTCCTGTCTTCTAGTTCTGATATCCTGTCCTTACATTGGCCCATTCTTCTGCATACACTTTCAGTGGAATGTTTAATATCCTGGATATCTGTTTGAATCTGTTTCATGGATTCCATTTCTTTCCTATGCTTTCCTATTTTGTTATCTGCATCTGCTCTAGAGTCACTATCCATGTCTTTCATTGTGATCACCACCTCTGTAGTAATCTGACAGATTATTTCTGATTTGGTATTTTCTAGAGCCTCATTCATCAGCTTTGTTATTTCTGCTCTTACCACTTCAGAGAGTCCAGGTGGTTGGATTTTGAATTGTTCTACTTCATTGTCCCTCAGGTTTGCCTTTGGTGAGTTGAAAGTCTGGGGTTGCATTTTGCTTAAAGCTCATGCCTTTTTCTGTTTTAGTTTAACTCTTGGGTTGTTGCTTGCAAATTGTGTGTGGCTAGTACCTTTATTGGTAGTATTTAGAATCCTTAGGGAATGACTTACTTCTCAGAGCTGTTTTCCAGGGGTAGTTGGCTTTTGAGCTTTGAGTCTGTTGCAAGATCTTACCTCTTCCAACTTATTGGGGATAAGAAATTTCTGCCTATTTGGCCTAGCCCGTGGTTCTTTGGTACTGGCCTATAGTATTCCTTATGACTCTTAGGTGATATCAGTCATGCAATATCAGAAAACAACTGATTAGAACAGTTGCGACACTTTGGTTAAAGTAGTACAATCAGCAATAACAATAGCATCGAACACAGCCTAGAAAATGACAAAATGTGGTTACCATTCATTTGCCACCTCAAACTGTATGAACTATATTTGTGGTTATATAACAAAATTTAAAACAAACCAGAAAATTGTTTATAGTAATTGTACCCTCAATATGGCAATTTTACCCTTAGGGGAGAAAGTTTAAAGGGGTTAGTGGAGAAAAAGTAGAGAGATAGAAAAAGGAAGAAATTAGAAGCAGGGCTAGAGGACAAAGGAAGATTATGCAAACTTTGGTAAACGATGAAAAAGACAGGAGGAAGGAGAAGGAAGAAAGAAAAACCAGAACAAAACAACAACAAAATTAGAAATAATGTTCACACATATAAAAACAAGAACAATGAAGAAAAGGAGAAAAGAAAATGAAAACCCAGAAAAGAAAATTTAAAAAATATCCACTTCAAAGTATGTCTCTGCCGTCACTGGCAGACATGTTGGATACACAGAGTGCAGAGACACATTGATTAGTCCCAACAAGCCAGCCATAGATTTATGGTGGGGTAGTGGATAATCCCAGCCAGTCTGCACCTTTAGTTCTGAAGCTCAGGCTGGTTTCCACCTATGAGGCTGGAACACGATTTGTTCAGCCTACAACACTCTGTGCCTCCTGCCAGCTTGAACTCCACTCTCTGCTGGCTTGAACTTGGCTCCTTGACCTCCTATAGACTTGAACTTAATTCTACTCACCCTGATGGAGCCAGCCCACAGCTGCTCTGATATCTGTTGGCCTGTCTTCAAGATGGTGACCCACCAAGTGCCCTCTCCTGGGTGATGTCTGAACCCGAATAACTCACCAGCCACTGCAATCCGCTGTGTCCAATGGTCTGTTCCACTGGTGTGTTTCTCTGGAGGCCTTGGGTCACCGGTAGTCACTGAGCATCTACAGGTTTGAGCCGCTCCACCCATGCAGCGAGTCAGGGCTCAGGGAGAAAGTGCCACTTGCCACCTCCTTCTTTGTTGAAGTCTTTATCCTTGCTCTTCCCCTGGGTCTCAATTCTTGCTTCAGGTCCACCTACTTCCCTTCTTCCTGTCTTCCTCACATTGCTGTATTCCAGTGTCTGGACACCAAATCTCCTATACTGATTTTTTTTTTACATTCAATGAATCGTTTATTTGTATATCAATAAATAATATACATATGCTAAACCTAAAAATTTAGACAATCAGGACTACATTAATATATGCTCATAAAATTTGTGTTGACTATATTTTTAGGCTTACATAGTTAGAAATTTAAAATATATACTTTTATGGATCTGTCAGTAGAAATGAGTTAACACAGGTTTTTGAATTGTCTGCATACTGGGCAGGCCTTACTTCCTTTCTTTACTTTCTTTTCTTCTTTGCACATGTGAAATATGACATAAGATGTCCTGTTTTGTCATGAACGATGCAACCTCTTTGAGGTCGACCTTGGCAAATCACACAAGGTTCAATAGCATTAAGGGAAAAACTAGATTCCACACTTTCTTCTTTCTCTTGTGTTTCTTCCTTCTCAAACTCTTTAACAGTTTCTTGGCTACTGTTAATAATGCTACTGAAGTTGATGGCTGAGAATAGTCCTCTTTCTTGTGACTGCGAGGCTTGTGTGACTTTATCATTATTTTCATCTCTAATCATTTGCTGCAGTTTTTTTTACCATCAGGCACATCCAAGTCCTCGTCTGCCTGTGATGTTTTCTAATTTGGCTTTCTCAGGGAGCTCTATTTATTTTTCTCTTTATTGGCCGGAGATTTAGCTCAGTGGCACTGTGCCTGGCTCAGAAGCACAAGGTCCCGAGTTCGATCTCCAGTACCAAAAAAAAAAAAATCACCCTCTATTTTTCCCTTTATCTTCAGGAAGCCATTTCTCATGAAGTGCCCAATATCTGTTGCAATGCGATGGAAGGGGAGGATTCATTTCATTGCATGAAGTACACTTCCAGTAGTCAGATGAGGAAATTTCAAGGTCTTCTTCAGATGAATCTGTATCACTTTCCCCTGCTTGATACACAGTAACTCAATATACCTCATCATCTTCATCTGTGAGTTCTTGTCATTCTTTCCTAAGACTGTAATCTGAGTCAAGAGATTCGACTTCAAATTCTACAGTAAATTGATCTGAAACTGAATCCTGATCCAACCAATCACCAGAGTGTTCACTTACCCAGATCCAGATTTGATAGTCTGTCGATTCACTACTATTATTTTTTTTCACAGTATATCTCCCTTATTACACACAGAGCCAGGCTTTCATCAAAAGAAAGAGAAATACTGTCTGATTTGTGGCATTTTCTTTGTCGTTCACCAGACAGCTCATCTGAATTTTCTTCTGTTTCACTAATTGCTCTCCTTCTAGATGAGGTAGATGGCCTAGAAACCAAATCTGAAGAAGATGGCTCTTCTTGTAGCTCTTGTCCAGGGTCCTTTTGTTCATTCCCACCTTCACAGTGGCACCTGTTCTCACTCACTGATGTGCCAGAGTCAGATGGCTCCTGCTGATTGACTACTATCAAGCTTCTGTAGATTATTGTATATATTTTCCTGTGTTCTTTGACAGAGAACCTTGGTACTCCAAACAGATCTCCTAGATCGCTTGAACTGTATACAATATTTGTTGTTTTTCATCATATAATCATTTAGTCGTAATATACTGAGATAAAATATGACCTCTTTCATAGTGTAAGTGTCTTTTTTTTTTTTTTGGGTACTCGGGTCCTTGCACTTGCGCAGCAGGCGGCAAAACAACGGAGCTAAATCCCTGGCCCTGTAAGTGTCCTTTTGTGCACCAACAGACTTTAACAATTCAGAAGCAATGGCTTGGGTCTAACCAGGGTCTCTTGTTCTGAAGCGGGAATCTGTGAAGTGCTTACAGACATGTTGGTATTGCACGTTGACCTAGAGCAATGTAGAAAACTTGCTGGACACCGGTGATTACAGGTGTCTCTCTCCAGTTGCCAGCGAACACAGCTGCTCCTCACCGTGTGGTGCTTCTCACGCCTGGAGTGGGACCCCTGGCCCTAGGTCTCCCCAGTTCCTGTTACCCACCGTGCGGAAGCCTGAAGCCCTGGGTCTCAGAGACCATGCAGGCCCTCCGTGCGGGCCAGGCCACTGGGACGCTCAGACCGCTCAGGGTGCACTGGGGGGGCTTGATATGGATCTCCCATGGATAAGGGAAGGAGGAGAGAGACCAAGATTAAGTTAGGAGACCAATTTTAGAAGAATGTAGGCAGTGTAGACTCATTGCCAATCATGGGGATAAAAAGAGCTGACTCGAGTGGTTACTGGATGGCAGGCATTATTCTTAGATGCTGTATGCATTCTTACAAACTCAGTGGAACCTTATTAAAAATGAAGAAATGTGGATTTAGAAACATTACATAATCTTCCCATGGTCACACAGCTAATAGGAAGTGTTGAGCCTAGACTTTTCCAAAAGGAAGAGAAGGATGCATCATACAATCTATCCCCCTTTGTTTTGTGTTTGAAAACTGAGTGTCAGAGAAATGAAGTTGTTTCCTCACCTCCACAACTAATGAGTTGTAGTGTTAATACTAGAAAGATTAAAAATCACTGTTGGCAGTCTTTTGTTCTGTTTTTTAGTTGAAAATTTAGGGTATGATTACATTAAGAAGAAATATACCTTACTAGTGACTTCCATTTGAATACCTTACAGAAATATATTTAGTTTAATATTTCTACACCTTTGCTCTCCAAATGACTGTCAGTTATTTCCAGTAAAACACATGTAATGAACGAAGGGAGGCTATTTAGGTTAGCTCATATTCCATGTTCATTACAGTAAACCCTTAACGGAAGCATTTCGATTTCTTTCGGTTTTAGTATACATTTGAGGACCCATGGAATGTATGATTCAAACATAGGAGACCCACATACATACTTTATTATTTTTTCGAAAACATTATCACAAATCTTACTCAATGTAAGTTCAGTAGTGATCATAATCAGTTTCGAGTTTATAATCTGAACATAATTTAAAACACTACAGTCTTTTAACTTCTCTGGTTTTATATAAGACTAAATTTCACTGTTGAAATGAATTTCTGTAACTTCCTAAGGAAACTTGTGTTTTTTAAAAAATGTTGACTCTTTCTCTTCTAGGTTTCACCTTGCTTAACTGTCCTGTCACGATTGTTGTTTAGCAGTGACTCAGATGTGTTGGCAGATGTGTGCTGGGCCCTTTCATATCTCTCTGATGGACCCAATGATAAAATCCAAGCTGTCATTGATTCTGGAGTCTGTCGGAGATTGGTGGAACTATTGATGTAACTATAATTTATGCTTAATACTTACATGGTTGTGTATTAAGGTTAGCAATTAAAGTTTTTATCTTGTAAACATCTCAGAGTCATTTCTTTGGAAATAATTAAAAACCTGCCAATCTCACATTTTACAGAGTATCTATAATCCTAAAAAGTTTACCTTTAAATTTGTATCATATTTTGAGGTAGGGACTGATTATTTTGTAAATGAATTCCCTTAGTTTTATGTGATCTGTGAACGAGAGAAACTTTATTGAGGTAATTATAGAATGCCTAGTATCTGCTAAGATGATGTGTAAGACTTTGTTAATGCAGTGTAGGACACAGTTCTTACTCTTAGAACTAATAATATAATTTATTATTTGTTACAGTAATTTCATGTGTATCAAAGATGGTATGCTATTGTAGTTACCTCCCTTCTTTTAAAAGAATAGATTTTCTATTCAGAGAAATCAAGAACTTCTAAGGAAATTTGTTTCAGAAAGGTATTATAACTTCTAATCTTCCACCTTTAAAGCATTTTATATTCCTTTCTCTTTTGTCAAAAAGCCATTTGGTTGCCCCAGATGAGGTAGGTAGTTTAAAGCGGAGAGGTCAAGGTCTATAAGAGAACAGTGTCATGGGCAGTGGGCAGGGGGCAAGCGGATTCAATGCAGAGGTTACAGCCCAGACTTAAGAGTGGCTAGGAACAGGGATACCCCATAGAACAAGCTGAGTACAGTAAAGGCCCAAGCCTTGGATTCTAAGTACCACACTCCATTCATAGGAACCAGGAATCTTAGAGAAATAACTGGCCCAAGGGCTGGAAATGAGAAAAAACTAAGATGAACACCAAAAGTACTGAGTGCTCAAAGAATGGAGAAATGTCAAAAGGACACAAAAGCACATTTGAAGGGGCTCCCTCTGTCCAAAACTGGGACAGTTTGAGCTTTGGAGTAAATTAATAGTAATGTATTATAACTAATAAATAAAATAGAAAACTCCTGAGTCCACACTAAAATAAATAAATCAGTAGATAGGTAAATATATAAGGCATACAGCTGAAATGATAATCAATGATGAAAATCATCAGTGGACACAAATAATTTCAGACAAGCATCAAAGCTAGTGGTAAAAGTAGGTTAAGGAATAGGATTTTTACATAATTTCAGAATATTTCCTCACTAAATACTGCTTATAAAGGGAAAATCAATAATACTGAAGTGGGAGAATATGGCAGACTCTTTGTCTTAACTAGTGACCAGAGCTGAACACAAGTATCATGGGACAGAGGCAACACCAGGTACCACTGAATAGAATGACAGTAGCATTTGTGATACCCTAGCCAAGTATATATGAATTGGGTTTTAATCTTGATAAAACATTGCTTAAAAACAACTGACTTATGGTCTTCAAAAATGTCAGTATCTAGACTGAGGAGCTGTTCTAGACTGAAAAATCCTGGAGAGTCATGACAAGTGAGTTAACATGGGATCTCAGATTAGATCCTTTGCTATAAAGTAGTACTAGGAGAATTACTGAGATTTAAACGGGGTCTCTGTGAGGAGCTGCTATTTTTGCAACTTTCTGTAAATTTTACATTTTTAGTAAATTTGTTTTTATCTTCAGGTACAGTGATTATAAAGTTGTATCACCTGCATTAAGAGCAGTTGGTAACATTGTCACTGGTGATGATATTCAAACACAGGTGAGTCCAGACTATCATATGTTAATGTAATGGACTTTATTGTGTTTCATACCACTTGCTTACATACTAAGATTTTAGCATTACTGTAAACTATATATCACGTTAGGCATGATAACATGCAGTCAGCCTCAAATACATGTAAGAGAAAGTGCTATCTTAGATCTGTATTAGTACAAAGAACTACAAGATACAAGTTCTGCTCTTGAGGGATTTCTAGTCTTTAAGGGAGAAAATATATATTAGACCAAAGCAAATTACCCAAGATAGTATATGTGTGCTATGAATTAACCCATCAGTAAATGCTATAAAAGTTTTAACACCCATGTTTATAGCAGCACAGTTTGCAGTAGCTAATACTTGGAACAGCCCAATTGTCCATCAACTGGAGACTGGATAAAGAAAATGTTTTGTTTTTTTATAAAATGGAGTACTACTCAGCCATTAAGAATGAGAAACTAGAGACATTTATAGCTAAATGGTTACACATTGAGGCCATACTCTTTTAAGTGAAATAAATAGGACACACGTGTAAATACCAAATAGTTTCTCTGGTATGAGAAACTGAAAGTGTAAATAAGGATCAAAATGTATAATGGATAATGTGAAATAGGAAGAAAAGGGGCAAAGGGGAAGGGGGAGGGGAAAGGAAATAAGGAAAAGGAAAAATTAGGAGAAAAGGAAAAAAACGGAAACAAAGTCTGTAAATAGGGAGGGATGGAGGGGTTGAAGGGAGGGCAGTGGAATGGGGAAAAAAATAAGAACTAAGATATATCATTTAAAGGTACAAATTCCACATGATGAATGTCATCATATTGTATACCTAAAATGTACCAATAAACAATGAATTAAAAAAAAAGTTTTAAAAAGTGGTCAGTGTGTTAAGAAATCTGTGTATTATCCTTAAAGGAGTGGCCTAAAAGTAGAGAAGTACTTCAGTGGACTGGAAGAGATTTATGTGATCATAGGTACACAGATGTGTGTGAGGTATTTTAAACATAACTAAAATAGAAAGTGTTAGAGCGTGCTTGATTATAAAAAGTTAGAAATAGAGTGGATAGTGAGGCATTGTGTATCAAAGACCCAAATGAAAAGATGGCAAGGAAATTGTTCCAGGATTGGTAGACTGTGTGTAGGTGTGTCTGTCTTTTGGAGAGAGGTCACATTAGGAGTGATGTCAAGATTGACTCCAGATTTGGGCCACAGTCTTTCTTAAAGATAAAACTTTAAACTCTGTAACCCATTAAATTTTTCCTTGTTTACAACTTTTAAGTATGTTTTCTTATTCTAGCTTACATGTTTTGCAGCTTTATTTTTCAAGTCCTGTTTTGATACCAAAGTTATAAGTAGTTGATCTGTAGTAATGGATGGTTATTCATTTAAAATAGCTCTTTTAATGAAAATGCTTTTCTAAACATACACTGTATTTTTCAGCTGAATATTCAGTGAACTGCTCCACGGACTCTACTAAATTAATATCATTGGGAATTATTTTAAACATAAGAACATAACTAATCTTGCAGTGGAATAAAAAAATGTAAAAGGACAAAGCAGAATCTATTTCTTTAAAAAAGAAAAGTGGAACAGTAAAAATTTTAATGAAACAGACTTATCCTACACATAGAATTTTTACTAATTCATTTTGAAAACTAGAGATTGGATCCTGACCTCAATCACTAAATCTTTCTTCAAATTATTACGTCAGTTCAACTCTGAAAATATTTTCAAAGTTATTTCCAAAATTCCTGACTTAAAAAAAGCCAGAGTTTCAAAATACCTCTACTTGATAACATTTTAAAACAGTATTTTCACTGATTATGCTAAATGTAAACTTGCTTTAACTTGTAAACTTGAAGAATGCAACTCTGGCATTTTAGTGGACTGAAAATAGCACCTTACTACTCTGCCTCTAGACAAGCTTTGGCATTAAGCGGAAGGGAAAAGACAGCAAGTCCCTGTTTTACTTTAGGAAAATTTCTCTTCTCTTCATTTTTCAGGATGAATTTTGTGCTTCTAAATAATCTAGTAGTAAATTTTTATGTAGATTGTTTACTATAAAACTTTTTGTTTCCATATCTAATTACCTTTAGGTGATTTTGAATTGTTCTGCATTACCCTGTCTCCTGCACTTACTGAGTAGCCCAAAGGAGTCAATTAGAAAAGAAGCTTGCTGGACTGTCTCTAACATAACTGCTGGAAACAGAGCTCAGATTCAGGTAACAGCCTTTCCAGTCTGAGACTAGAACACGACTGTCTTAAGATGCCAGTGTATCATGCAGATGTATTTTAGTGAGTTATTTAAAAGATTATTTTTTAAAAAATAGATTCCTAAAAAGTATTTAGTAACATTTACTTTTAGTATTCTAGTGAGGATTATATATGTAACCTCACACAGTACCCAACACACAGTGATTAATCTTTAGAAAGAAATTGTTCTTCATTAGGTTTAAGTTAGGAAATGATCTTCCTCTTAGAGCTTTCATTGATTTATGAGCTTTTATCAAGCATCAGTGATTGCTTATCCATTTTTTGATCATATTCCTGTGTTTTCTCATCTTTAAAATTATAACCTGCTAATATCTTCACCATTATTTAAAAAGCTAATTTTCCTTTTAAAAAAGAAAAGTGCATGAAAGTTTATTGACAGATTAGGCATAAAGTGTTTCCAAGGGTAATTCTGGTATTGTGAAGTCACTCAGTTTCAGTACTCTTATACTTCGTGATATTTTTAAAACTCGTTTGCACTGGCTATGCTTCATCATTTTTCTTATTCTCAGGCTATTATAGATGCTAGTATTTTTCCTGTTTTGATTGAGATTCTTCAGAAGGCAGAGTTTCGCACCAGAAAGGAAGCAGCTTGGGCAGTAACTAATGCGACCTCAGGAGGGACTCCAGATCAAACAAGGTGTGATGCAGGGTTTTGTTGTTTTTTGTTTCTGTTTTTTTACTGAAAATACTATTTTTATTTTTTATATTTTTAATTTTCATTAGTACGGTCTATATTTGCCATACAGAATGATCACATTCATCATAGGGAATTTGTACTGTATATAATATATCTTTTTTTTTTTGGTACCGGGGATTGAACTCGGGTCCTTGTGCTTGTGCAGCAGGCAGCGAAACCACTGAGCTAAATCCCCAGCCCCTATATAATATATCTTAATTGTTCTTTTTTCCCATCCCCCTTGAACCCTTCCCCTCCACATTTACAAAAGTTTTATTTCCATTTTTTTCCTTCTGTTCTTTTTTTTCCTTTTTTCCACTTGTTTTCTCCCTCCCCCTGCCATTTGAACATCTTCCTACTTCCCAGTATCTGTCTTCTGTTTTGCTCCTTGGGTTTCTCACATAAGAGAAACAAATGTTTAAGCTGTGTGTCTGATTTATTTCACTTAACATTATGTTTTTCCCCCCAGTACTGGGAATCGAACTCAGGACCTTGAGCTTGTGAGGAAGGCATGGTGCCCCTCACTTAACATTATGATCTTGAAGTGCATCCATTTATCAAAAAATGTCACAAGTTTATCCTTCGTTATGCAGAGTAGTACTCCTCTGAATGTAAATACATTTTCTTAAGAAGTGATACAATTTTTAAAATTTTTTTAAGTATAAATGAAACAATTTGAAATAAACTATTGATAAAGCATCATTTCTATGTCAATTTGATAGGCATTTTAAATCTTAAATGACAGCATTTGTTATTTGCAGTGTTTTTTTCTTCATTTACTATCTTTATTCCTTTTATTTCTTTCTCTTGTCTAATTGCTGTAGTGTTTTTTAAAAAATTAAATTCTAGCTAATAATCTCCATGGCAGGCTAGAGACTAAAAATCTTAACAGGGAATAGCCTGTGTTAATTTGCACAAAAATATTATGGGCATTAGATATCTTTTAAACACTAAAGTCAGAAAAAAAATTTAACTTGATTATATAGAAATGACTAATACATTTTAATATCTTATTTAAAATAAGTTGAAATAGATATTTAGAGATGTTCTACCCTTAATCAGTTGTTAACCTTACAAGTGGATATCACACTTTCACTTTTCTACTCTGGTTGTCTTTTCTTATATATTAGCTTTTTGAATGTAGGCCTTTTATTGTTTATTTTACTGACAACATAAGTAGTATTTAAATGGGCTTTTAGATCAGCCTGGTTTAAAGTCTTGTTCCTTTAATAAAAATTGTGTGGTCTTGACAGTGTCATTTAATGTCTAATTCAGTGTAGTCTTTTTTTTTTTTTTTTGGTACTGGGGATCGAACTTGTGTCCTTGTGCTTGCCCAGCAGGCGACGAAACTACTGAGCTAAATCCCTGGCCCTCAGTGTATTCATTTTTTAGAATGCATTTAATAACAGATATTAACTTAAGTGATATTTATGCATTTCACTACAGTGCCTAAACATTAAGCTCTCATCTAAAGTTAGCTACAACTATCATTATTATTTGTAATCATCATAATTTTTATCAATATTGATTTCTTGCTCTTGGTTTTGGGTTTTTTTTTTTCTTTTTTGGGACCGGGGATCGAACTCGTGTCCTTGTGCTTGCGCAGCAGGCGACGAAACCACTGAGCTAAATCCCCAGCCCTGCTCTTGGTTTTTATCATGTATTTTCAGTCTTTTTATCTTCTGTTGGAAAATTCCATATTGCCATCTAATGAAAGTCCAACTTCCTGCAGAATCTTACTCTGAATATTTCTCAGTGAAACTTGAGGGGTTTTTTGTTTTTGTTTTTTTTGGTACCGGAGATCGAACTTGGGTCCTTGTGCTTGCGAGGCAGGCAGCGGCACCACTGGGCTAAATCCCCGGCCTGAAACTCGAGGTTTTTTTACATTTCTTGAAGTGACTATTTGGGAAATACTCCCTAATGAATATTTGATTTTTTTAAATTGATAAAACAAGAAACCAGCTTGGGGGCCTGGTGACAAACACCTGCAATCCTGGCACTCAGGAAGCTGAGGCAGGATTGCTGCAAGTTCGTGGCCAGCCTGGGCTACATAGTGAGTTCAGGGCCACCCTGGAGTACATAGCAAGACCATATCTCAGAAAACAAAACAAAAAATAGAAAAAGCCAAGTTACAGTGTTATTCTACAAATACAGGATTTTGAAATCTACCTGTTGTTAGGTCACTGTTGCTTTAATAAATGTACTATTGTCTGGCCCTCAGATTGTATCTGTCTGTATTGTATATACTGATGTCATCTTTCTATGATGCTTTTTCTTTTGCAGCACTGGGGATTGAACCCAGGACCTTCACCCTGAGCTACATCCCCAGCCCTTTTTCTTTTTTTAATCTGAGGCAGAATCTCACCAAATTGCCCACGTAGGATTTGAACTTGTGATTCCCCTGCCTCAGCCTCCCAAGTACCTGGGAATTAGATACATGCCCCTGAGACCTAGTGTCTGCTTTTTATTTTCAGTTCTGTCTCATTGCTTTAGTCAACTTTCCACTTCATTTGTGTCATGAATACAAGTAGTAATGAAACAAAAATCTTTGTTTTCTTGTATACTTTTTAATGCTGCTGTTATTTTTGTCTGCTTTTGGCTGAAAGTTTGTCCATCTGTAAAGTTGTATTTTTTCACTTTATTTCCTAGTATCACAAAAAAATTATTTTCATGATTATATTATTCCACATAGCATTCCTCAAATTAGTATAGGTCAATTGTCCATACGAAGCTGATTACCTTTCTAACCATTCTCTCAGTGTATATGGGAAGAGAATTTCTTGATCTCAGGTAGCTTCAGCATGCATATCACGGATGCTTGTTGAGTGCCGAAGCCAGTCATTTTAGCTGTGGAATATCAGCGGGTATCAGGTGCTTTTATGGATTGTAATTCCTTTACCCTCATAAGTGTGAGAGAGGTTTTTTTGTTTTGTTTTTTTTTGGTACCGGGGATTGAACTCATGTCCTTGCGCTTGCACAGCAGGCGGAGAAACCACTGAGCTAAATCCCCGGCCCTGTGAGAGAGGTTTTTAACTCTCATGCTTAATATGAACTTACAGAAAATGTGAAAACAGCTAATAACAGAAAAGGAAAACCATTAGGAAAGGGAGTATTTTGTGAACATTATTTATAAACATTATTTTCAAGACTGCCTGTTTTGTTCCTAGAGGTCTTCTGTACTTGTGAAACACAGTATATGTTTAAGACATTAACTGTGATAGCTTTTGTGCGAAATTTCCTAAATTTAATTCAGTTGTCCTTTTCCATTTCTTCAGCCTCATGTGACCACTCTGTGTGTACATAGCCCTTAAAAAAAGCTCCCCCCCACACCAGACCTGCTGTTTACAATGTTTATATGCCATGCACAAACAGATCCATGTGCCACTGTGCCTGTACTTATATTGTGTAGTATTTGCAGTACCATTGGTAATTATTTTAAATTAGAATAAGAGAATCCAGGTTTTCAGAGTCTTGTTTTTCTTTTGTTTTAATTGATACATGTTTGTAGTAATTACATTCATTGTGGGGATTTGGTGCATATACATGACACATGACACATTTTAATTCTTTTTAATCCCCTTTCCCCTCCCTCTGTCTCCTCGTTCCCTTCTCATATGCTAAAGATTTATCTCACTACTTCCTATTGTCTTTTATTTTGTTCTTTATTTAAATAAAAATTTAAATGTTCGGAATGGTTGTGGTTTTTTTTTTTTGGTACCGAGGATTGAACTCAGGACCTTGTACTTGCCAGGCACGCATGGTGCCACTGAGCTAAATCCCCAGCCCTTTTGTTTTTTTGGTTAAGTTTTTATAGGAATACTTTTCTCAATTGTTTATATAGACATTTCATCATGAATATTTTTGTGTCATTGTTACAGTGTTTAAAGTCATTTTAAATCTTTTTTCCTCATTTCTCACTTTTTAAAATTATTTGAAGGTATTTGGTAGCCTTAGGCTGCATTAAACCACTGTGCGATCTTTTGACTGTTATGGACTCCAAAATAGTCCAGGTGGCGTTAAATGGACTTGAAAATATATTACGTCTTGGAGAACAAGAATCTAAGCAGAATGGAGTTGGCATTAATTCATACTGTGCTCTCATTGAGGAAGCATATGGTAAGTGGTCAGTTAAGAATTTATAAGAAGTCAATTCTTAATGATCTGCCTTAGCCAGTTTTTCCTTGATTCCATAAAAATTTTTGTTATAAAAGCACTGTATTTTAAAATGTGTTTTCTATTACCTTAACAACTTATTTTCATCCTTTAACATTCGTTTTGCATTAACCTTATGTGCAAATACTTTATATTGATTTAATAAGTGTATATTTAGTTTTGTACTTTCTAACATTTTGTAGAAATTTTACATTTCTCCATCATTTGTAGGATTTTGGTAGCCATGTAGTGTTATCTCACTTGAACATTGCGTGTGCTTTTAGCCATGTCATGTGCAGTTTTAGCCATACATTTGCAGTTGACCAGTAGTTTGTTTCCAATTATTTACTCCTTTTTATATGCCAAAATAGGCATCTTTCAGCATATAAATTTGCTTCTTCTGTTGGACTAGTATCTTGGGATGCACTTTGAAGGGTGTAGTTGCTGAGTCCTGGATGCAGACTTTGTTTTAGTACATCTCATTCTGCTTTCCAAGGCCTGTTACTGACAAGTCACTCCCTTGCTCTGTGCAAATGTGCTCCACACCCTCATGCTTGTTTGGTTGATTTAGCAGATGTGAGCTGGTATCACCAGGTTACATTTTTTGTATTTCTTGGTTTATTTCACATAGTGTGGTATGTATTTTCCATGCACTACTGTATTCCTAATCAAAATTACATATTTATCATTCCTTATCCACTTACCTATTTGAATATTTTGTAAAAATTTGAATTTTTTTAGTTTATTTCAATACAGCTTTTCTCCCAGTCTGATTTTTTTTACTTTAACAAAATGAACTATGTTCATTTATATTTAATAAATGGATCTCCTGTTTCTTCAGTTTATAAAGTCATTGTCCTCATGGAGTTTAGTGAAAAAAAATTTTATTGGCCAGGTGTTTCTGATTGGATCCTTAAAATATTTAAATTAACTCATCAGGAATTTACTTTAGGATAGATATGAATCTAAATTGTTTTTTCTTATACTTTATTTGTATTGATACTTTTCTATGTTAAGTCCTCTTACTGTATGCTGATTCATGCTTTTATTTAGGGTTTTCTGTGAAACCTGGGCTGTCACATTGTCTTTAGCTCTGCTTATATATGTCACTGATTAAAACATTACATAAACACAACATACGAATCACTGGTTTCAGGCATACTTCCTTACTGCAGTCATTATTTTGACCCGCGGTTACACTGATGTTTGGG
This sequence comes from Heterocephalus glaber, assembly GCF_053883595.1. Lineage (NCBI taxonomy): Eukaryota > Metazoa > Chordata > Mammalia > Rodentia > Bathyergidae > Heterocephalus > Heterocephalus glaber. The sequence continues at coordinate 25,768,392 of NW_028258343.1, read as the reverse complement.
CTATTTCTGTCTGTAAGATATGACTGACCCGCTTATTCTTTCTTATTCTACACTAATCTTATTGAAGTGGCTCTGTAATTAAATGCAGTGTATTTCAGCATTAGACTGCTGGTGGTGAACCTATGACACGTTACTATGTTTTTCTTTTAAGACAAAAGATTTTGATGCATGAGTTGTTTTTTCCTAAACTAAAACCTTGATATTCAGGTTTAACTGCAGTTTTGGCACTTCATGATTAATAAGTGGGTTTGGGGTTGCAGTTTGGCACTCGGTCTCTAAAGGTTCACCATCACTAACCTAGACTTAATGTGTAGAATGTTTTCTTCTAAGCAGTAAAATATAGATTCTCCTCATTTCTTCAGAATGAGGTTTTTCAGTTTCACTTGCAGACTATACTTCAGATAGTAGCCATATATGATATTTTGCTGTGAAAAAAGTCATGAATTGTCAAATAATTTACATTTGCTCCATAGCAATATTCTCTGGCTCAGTATTTAATTGGTTTAGTTACTTTCCCTTTTTGTGCTTTGTTGTTTAGCGTAAATACTCTGGAAGGGACATTGATTTTTTTTGAGACGGGTCTCACTGTGTAGTTCAGGCTGGCCTTGAACTCATAGTAATCCTCCTGCCTCAGCCTCCCAAGTGCTGGGATTATAGGTGTGCACCACTTTGCCCAGTTTGGGACTTTTGAAATTCCTTATTGTAAAACTCATTTTACAACTGAGAAACTCAAGTACAGAGAAATTGAGTAAACGGGGCCAAGACCACACAGCCAACAAGGTGGTTTCCTCTGTGAGCTTTTAGTACCAGGCCCATGGTCTTAGCATCACACTTCCCTATACAGCCATTCTTGAAGAAAAAGACCTATGTCTTACAAAGTCTCTGTAAATAGGGAAGGGTGGAGGGGGTGAAGGGAGGGCAGGGAATGGGGAAAAAATAAGAACCAAGATCCATCATCTACAGGTCAAGTTCCCAGTGGTAAATGTAAATGTATTGTATACCTAAAATGTACCGATAAAAAAATTTAAGGAAAAAAAGAAAGACGTATGTCTTAGCTGTTCATGTGTGCAAAAGTTAATTTGCAGTCCATTGCTAGTGGAGTAATAGATACTGTTGATTTATTATTTTGATTTATATATATACTGAAACTTTAATAATAATTTGTCATATATGCGCTTTTTTTAATAGGTCTGGATAAAATTGAGTTTCTGCAAAGCCATGAAAATCAGGAAATTTACCAAAAGGCTTTTGATCTGATTGAACATTATTTTGGTGTAGAAGAAGATGACCCCAGCATTGTACCTCAGGTGGATGAACACCAACAACAATTTGTATTTCAACAGCAGGAAGCACCAATGGAAGGCTTTCAGCTTTAATTAGTGGGGAACAAATTAATGGCTAAAAGAGTTGTTTCAGATTATCTCCTCTTTGTCGCCAGTGACAGCTGGAATGTTTGACTTCTTTTAGCATAGGACAGAAAAAAATTTGATGCACTTTTTAGAAGCAAAATGAAACAGAAGTTTCCATTCAGATGCAACTTTTTGTTTTAAGGTTTTTTTGTTGTTGCTTTAGTGTGATTGTATTTATGTCTTTTTTGTTGGGATTATCTATTTGTGAATAAATACATTATGCAGTTATTTAACTGAAGCTTGCAAAGGAGAACTGATGAAGTGTTAGATAATGGTTCTGAAATCTTTTTCATGTATTTTTGGAAAGTGCACAATAGCAGTACAGCTATTGATAACTGCATTTTCACTGTAAGTCTGACACCCATTCTCTACTGAATCTACCTCTATTTTGAAGCAAAAATAAAAATAAGCTTCAGAAGCATGAAATCATTAAAAGCTAAATTAAAATGTGAAAATATTTATTACCTTAAATTATAAATCACTGTGCTGTAGGTTATACTTTGTAAAGAAAAAGTTGCAACAGAAAACCTGTAAAATTTATTTATAAAACTTAGAAGAATCAATGTATTGATATTCAGTTAAAATGTGGCAGTTCAAGAAAGAAGTTGTTCTTCATGTTGAACATACTAAAGTGATTAAAAAATACATCTTTGTGTTTTAAAGTATAAATGCTATTATATTAGTATATTTTGTATTTCAACCAAATGTACCATTTTTGAAATGGTTTTATTATTTTTTCACTCTTCATTTTAAAGAGCATTGGGGCAGAGATGCTATCATGAATCTAGAATTGTGCTGCATACCTAAAATAATACTGTAATTCTTTTTCAGAGCAGAAATTAGTTTTATTCTCTGTAATAATGAATTTAAGTAGTTGAATGATAAAAGTATTTCTGAAGAAGTCACCTTGTTATATATTAAACTATTGAATGCATTTAAGGTTTGAATAGTGACTATATTAATGAAAATTGTTAAGGGTTCTTTAATATGGTTGAAATCTTAGGAATTTTTTCTTTTGGTAATACTCAGAGGGGTCATACTGGTGCTTATTATGCACCAGGTTACATTTTTATCAGATTGGACAATATAATGTGTGTGTTTTATGAATTAACAGCAGAATCCTTTTCAGATTATGAAAGTTTAATTAAAAGGGTTTCAATAGAAAATTTATATATATTTATTTACACATATATGTGTTTGTCTATGCTTCTCACACAGTACTGTGCTTGATAGAATTTTCTAAGGAGATGCGGTACTGTTGAACTCAGATATTTAATTTATAGTTATATACAGGCTATTTACATTTCCAGTTAAATACATAGAATGTTTATTTAACTTCTTATTTGCAGCTGTTAAGACGAGAGCTAAAACAATTTTGATAAGATTCATAGTCTCTTCTGTAAAGAAAGATTTCATTTATGATAGCATTTATAATAATTTCTGCTGGAAATCAAAGGCATGTTACAAGAAGAAAAATATAGGATACTTTAAATAGTATGACTTTATAAATTATATATCATGAGACTAGGCTTTTGGCAAGACACTTAAAACCTACAGCTGTACAATGCCAGGGTTACATGGTGTCTGTAATGCTGACCACAGTGGCCAACCCTTTATTAGTCTGTTATTTAGGGGACTGGGTGTGCTCTTCTTATTGTAGTGGAAGTTATATAGTTGAATATAAAAAGTTTTTTGGTATTATATTACTAAAAAAACAGGGTAGTTCTGTTAAAGATTACCAAGTTGATCATGAATTCATCAGATAAACACTGTTTTGTGCTTCAGATGGTTCTCAGAATCAGGTAACAGGGTATTCCACTTTTTCATAGCAACTGACCAGGATAATGCACCATAATTGATATACTAACCAGCTGTGCCTGCTTTCGAGGACCCCATAGTCACTATAATCTTTAAGCCAAATCATTAAAAATACAGAGAGGAGAGAGAGATTTTAAAATATTTGGCAGTAAAACAAATGTTATATCTCGTAAGTATAGAATATGACCACACCTTTAAACATTTCAGTGCAAACTTTAATTTCTTGGATCTGTTACTTGAAGAATTAATTTGATTAGATTTGAATGCAAAGAGGACTGGACCAGCTTAGGCCTAGTGATAAGTTTATTGGATCAAGACTAAGAAATACTTTACTTTTTTATATATTCAAAATATGACTACTCTTTTCAAGTATACCACTTAAAATGCTCCATATGTGTTTTCATTAATCTTCATTGGCCCTTGTAAAAAAAGTTTTTAACTTTTTAAAGATTTATAGTATTTACATCCATGAGAAACTGTGCCAAATGAAGTAAAAATGTGTCATAAAGATGATTTCAGTTGCAACATTCATGTAAATACTAAGGAAAAAGAAAAGGTCCATTTCTAAATTTAGTATGTTTTGTCTGAATTTGAATTAGTTAATCTGCACAATCATGTTTGTTTTATATTTATAAGTACTTGACTCACTGGCCCTTTTTGTTTTAAACTGTAAGTTTCATTTTAAAAGGTTATTCTCACTAATTTTTAGTGTCATTTGTTCACTTACTGGTAACACCAGAACAAAGAAATTAAAAAGTAATAAAATCTGCTGGCACAGAAATAATATATCCTTTGGTAACATAAAACCATTTGCAGTTAAAAATTGATTTATTGGGTAAAGAACTAAACGCACTTATTACCTCTACCTTTGTTTCTTCTCTTACAAAGGAGCACTGTGAAAAAAGTAAATATAAAAAAAATTGTAGTGGAGTTTTGTTGGTATTCTAAGTTCAGCAATCTACTGGTTACTTAATTGTGAAACTGAAACCAAATTGTTAACCTATATTATTTTAGTTCATAGCATTACTATTTTATGAAATGTGACACGTTAGGAACCAATATAAGACTCTGGAAGGGTAATATGCCTTTAAATCCTGACTGAGGGGAGGATATTCTTAGCTAACTAAACCAACACTTGAGCAGTATGCAGTATTATGAAATGTTACAACAATATGTTAAAAATAATAAAATGCTATTTTACAATTGCATATGGATATAAATGTGTCTGTTTGATTTTTTTTCCGCTTATGATTGTGTATTCCCAACAGGGAGCAAAGACAGATGCCATCATTGGTTAACTTTATACCTACTTTATAAAACCAAGAAAGTAGATAAAATGAAAGTACTTAAACTAGACAGAAAAGAGTTAAAAGACCAAAAGAGAAGGGAAAAGGGAATAAATAGCAAGATGGCGAATCTAAATTCAGCTGCTTCAGCCATCACAGTAATTGCATTTTAACTGGAGTGTTTAAATCATTAACAGACTGTCAAAATAGAGATAAGGTTCATAGAGTAGCTCTATTCTCAGCTTTCTGAAGAAACTACCATACTCTTCTCTGTAGTAGCTATACTTAATTGACAGTCCCACCAACAGTCTCTTCCATATCCTCACCAGCATGTGTTCTTTCTTGTTTTGATCATAGCCATTCTAACTGATACAAGATGGTTTCTCACTGTGGTTTTGATTTGCATGTCCATGATGGCTAATGATATTGAGCCCATTCCTTGGGTACATCCAAAGGTCATGGAGAGGAAATCACACCAAAAGGATACCTGTATTTCTGTGTATAATACAGCTCTGATCACAGTAGCTGGGGTATGAAATCAGTGCTTTGCTTTTGAGCTTTGTTAATGGGAACAGGTAAGTTATGGGGAAAAAATTGACTTTACAGGTTTGCTTTTAAACTTGAAAGGCAGTTACAGGACAGCCTTTATTTTCCTTCTGAGGCTGCTCCTTTCTGAATACTCATACCATTTAAACTGAGGGAACCCAAAATATTCCTGGTCATGTATGAGCTCTAAAACAACTGTTTCCTCTGGTCCCTTGGAGGTGGGGAGGGGCTTCTCTGGATGCCCCGGGGTAGTGGTCACATGAGGTCAGAGATACTTAGCTGAAGACTACAAGGGGATCTGGAGCAGTCTGCGGCCCTGTTATCTTGGGTGCTCCCTCCAGTGAAACCTGCTTGTCCCGACCTGGCCTCACGACTCACCCTACCTCGGCAAGTCTAGGCTTTCCCAGGCTTTCTCTGCCTTACCCTGCGGTCTTGAAGTTCCCAGGAAGTAAAGAGCACACACAGCTGCTCAACTAATTTGTTGCCTCTGTTTCACAAGTCACACTGTCCACTACCTCATGCCTCTTGTTTCATGTTTTGTCTGGTATTTTACTTGTTTCAGGATAGTAAATACTATTATGTTTTGAACAGAAGCAGATGATAGCATACCAATCCATACTGTTCTTTTAAAAACCTTTTTCATTGTTATTAGTACATGTTTGGAGTACATAATAATCATATTTACCATGCGGACATGACGTATCTTTTTATATCCCCTTTCCCCTCCTCTACCACCCTTTATAATAAAAATCTGAATATGGACTTTAATCCCTTTTACCATTTCTAATATTATTTTCTGCCTTTTTAACCTCAGTGACTTCCTAAATTCCTAAGTTCTGTTGATCTTCTACCTTATTTTACTAGTTTTTGCCTCTTAATTTTATTATCAAACTTTGACTCTGGATTTTTTCTATAGTTGTATTGTTTCTTCAGAATGTTTAAGATGTTCTGTATATTCTCTAAGAAAAGGACTTGTGAGGCCAACATTGACATTTATGATTAAAAGTTAGATGCTAACTTAAAAACAGGATAACAATTTAAAATGTTTTAGGGCTTATTCAAGTTTGAAGACCATTGAGACATACCATTGTTATTTTTCTAATGATTTTGTCTTTAATAAAACAGTTTTTACAATTACTGTTTTAGTACTTTATCATTTTAGTAACATTCTGGAAATAGTATTTCTTGGTTTATTTAACCTGTTTGAAACCTGTTTCACCTAGTTGCACATATTGAAAAGAATAACCAAAGGGACTGCAGTTACCAAATATTGTAGAACTCAGGTTGAACATTAGTTTGGATTTTAAAGGCCCCTTAATTTAGTTCAGCCTCATTTTAATGACATGCACATCCTTAGATTTTAGGCAGAATCATATAAAGTTTTAAGATGATGATTGTAAACAGTTTCAATTAGTGTCCACACAGACATTATTAGATTATATTTGTTACTAGCTTTTATTCCAGATGGAACCTAAATGATCTGATTTTATTTTTACCTACCCATCTGGCTTTGATATGTTACACCAAATTGGCACTAAAAAACAAGACAAAGTACAGTTATTATTAAATAGAATTAGTGTATTTTACAAAAATTACAGGTAATTTCTCAATTATATGTCATTAAGAGCACAAAAAGTGAAAGCTGTTTACACTGCCAATTTAATAGTTTAACAGAATATTCCTCCTGAATAACAATGCTTTGAAAAAAGATTATAGAAAATAATACAATGAAAAACATTCAAATATTTTTATGTTTCTAGCTCAAAACTACAATGCTTTCTATGGGTATCTTGCTCATTGTGAAATGCTCCTGTTTATGATACTTCTTTTGACTGTGATCATGAGGAAATCAAATTATTTCTGTAAAAAAGGTCTCTTTTGACATGCAGCTATGTTGGGTATAGATTCTCTTGACAAACACTACTTTATAATAATGCTCATTCTTGCCAGGGATTTAGCTCAGTGGTTTCGCCGCCTGCTTCTCAAGCGCAAGGACCCGAGTTCGATCCCCGGTACCAAAAAAAAAAAATAATAATGCTCATTCTTTACTACTCTGCTATAATCACTAGATCCCAAAATAAAAAAAAAATGAGGGTGGTATTTTAATTTTTGTCTGTTTACATTTTTATCTATTCATTTAGCTTGTAAAGTATTCTCATTTATCAATTCAAATTTAAGAACCAGAGCTTGTGCTAATAAAGACTTTCTGAGGCTAAATCATACTTTTAGCTAAGTTTGCAGTTTGGCCTTTAATGATCTCAAGGAAAACAAATTGTTTTATGGTATTAGAAAATGTCTCTGCAGTTGAATAAATGCAGAAAAAGTTTTCAGAAAGCCACATTATTTCAAAGTCCATGTCTATTCCATATTAAATAACTCTTGATCTAAAAGGAACAGAAATGCTTTAGAATTCATTATTGAGTATATATTTCCCACCACTTTTTCTCCCCCATTTAACTTGAAATGCTTTTGGTAAACTGTAAACTAATAGCAAAAACTACAGGCAATATGTGATGGACAAGATGTAGACCCAGTTGTTACTATCTGTCCAATAGGCATTCATCAACTCCATTGTACAAATGTGATATAGAAAACATCTGAAATCCTTATTTGACATTTTGGTTTTAGTCTTTCACATGATCAGTAAGGCTCTGTTTGCCACCGTGGTACATCTTCGACCCATTTTTGATTTTTCATTTTGAGACAGGGTCTTATTAAATCACTAATTTGCCTAGGCTGGTCCGGAACCTGTGATCTTCCTGCCTTAGTCTCCCAGAGCGCTGGGATTACAGGCATGCGCCAACATGCTGTTTTTGTTTTTTCTTTTTTTTAATGTTCAGTTTTAACAGTAGTAGATTGATTTTATTCTTAGTTCCTTCTCTTTCTATTTTCTTGCAAAAGTGCTGGGGATGTCTTTTGGGATTGGCGTAAACTGGAAGAGTAGGGTTTCTTTTTGTTTTTTCTACATTACACTGACTTATTTTTATTGTTATTACACAAGGGCTACATTGCCCTGGAGGTGATTGCCCCGGAGGTGATTCTGGTCACTTATTAAATCTCTGCCTTGGTGGATTTAGCACTATGAGGAAGCCAACCATGCCAGTGGCCTCTCCGGTCCCAAGCCCTGGCTGCAGTACAGAAAAGAAGGCTGGGTGGGTGAGGTTTCTCCCCAGACACCTCCGGCAGCCCGCACGCCTGCTCAGAGGACCCTCCCTCCCTTCCTTCCTTTCGGAGCCCAGCGGCCAGGGCTGCAGGCGGCACCGCCGCTTTCCCCTGGCTCCTGCGCCCGCGCCCCTCCGCGGCCGCTCTGGAGACCGTAACGAGACGGTGGCGGTGCCCAGGGAATCTCGGGTTTTCGCCCAACGTCCTCGGTCTCCGTAAAGATTAGCTGCCCACTGTCCGGGTGAGAGCTTCACCTGAAGAGCGCCGGGAAAGGGGGCTGATAGCTTGCTGACGGCCAGGGTTAGCGGGAAGAACCCCGTGGCACGGGCTCCGCGGCCCGCACCGACCTGCAGCCCTGCATCGGCCCCACTCCCCGCCCGACTCACGGGACCCGCGCCGGGATCTCTTCTGCGGATTTGAAGCGTCCGGTCCACAGCAGGAGTCTCTGGTCGAACTGCGAGGGCTTGAGCTGCGCGGGGAACCCGAGCGCCTTTCCTGCGGGGACAGCGGCGGCCGGTGAGGGGCGCTGGGGCTCAGCGCCGCTGCAGTGACAGGGGAGACCCCAGGGCCGGGGAGCCAAGGCCTGGGCGCCGCGGGCCGCGCCCCCTAAGCCCAGCCGCAGGACGCGCGCGCCGGCCGGGAGCACGGTGCGCTTTCCCGCGCAGTGGAGCCGCCCCGCGCCCCTGCTGCCGCCCGCCCCGCCTCCTGCACCCTCAGGCCCACCCTGCGACCCCCTGCGGGAGGACACGGGTGGGGTTGACTGAAACTCCCAGGCCTGCAGGCTCAGGCCCCAGCAACGCACTGCGGACGAATTTCTTTGCGTTGAGTAGATGTTCCCGTTAGGTGTTCAGTCTTCGGTTAGCAGCTCTAGGAGAAGAATCTGAACTCTCTTGGAAGAGACCACAGGCCGTGCGGTGCCTGCGATCCCACTTAGCTGCCAAGCAAGGGCGGAAGCGCCGGAAAGAATTTTTCTCCCCCTGGCTGAGTCTGAAACTTTACACTTCGGCTTTCTGGGCTGGAGGACCTCACCCCTACAACTCCTTTCCTCTAGCTTTTCACCTCTTAGTCCACAAACTCTCCATACTCTATCCAAATGTGCTTTTCTTCTGCCACCTCCCACCGGACTTGAGAACTGAACAGAAACAGACCCAGACTCAAGGCCGGCGAGGAAAAGTCCTGCTGGAGCAGCCAGAAAGCACACCGCTAGGCCTCCTCCGAACTCAGCCTGCAGGGTCCCTCCACGCCTCCTCGCAGCTTCACGTTTGTGGCCGGATTTCTAGGCATTTCCTTACAACCAGCCAAGCGCTTCTGAAAGGCAGAACCTCTCTTAATCCCCAACCCAGTGTCCCTCGGGGTTTAAAGACCACTAAAAACGAAGCTGTGAAGAAAAGCGCACTTAGAGCTGCGACTGTGGCAGAAACTCGGCCTCTGTCTTCACACTGTGTTTAAATCGCACACTGCTGTCCGAAGAGTTGCACGATCATGGGAAAATCATTTGAGTCATAAATCTTGGCCTCGGCTGTGAAACTAGAATTCCTACGGTTCACCCAGCGGAGCAGTGGGTGACGTGGGTGAATACAGTGGATGAAGGAAGGCAAAGCGAGTGGCAAAGCCAGCAGGGTGGGCGGCAGCTCAGAAGGGGCCGGAGGGCGCCCTCTGCCAGCCGCACACAGTACCTCCCACGCGCGGTTTCTTCCCTGTCCTGAGCTAGCACCAGGGCGTTTCAGCTCAAGAACTCTCCTGGGGGTCTGAGAGCGCCCTGACCGGAAGGATTTGTTAGTATATTCCCAGGATGTAGCTGAGACATGGGCACTAGCAGCTATTTAATAAATATTTGTTAAATAACGACTAGATGAACGCAAGTCTACCGGAACCGAACAGTCTCCTCCTGGGTAGCGTGAGACTGAAATTCTTGAGGATCGATATCCTCATGGGCTGAGAGAATTCTGCCACTGATAATATCTGATCATCCCACTACATTTCTGGAAAAGTCTCCCTTTATTCAAATGTGGTTCTTTGTTTAGTATTTTATTTGTCTTCGCATCACTGGGAAGGAGGGAGACCCATAGAGACAGAGAGAACTGTCTCTGAGAAACAACTAATGATTCTCAGTCCCAAGCAACACGCAAATAGCCGAGGAGTTTATTTCCCTGGAGAGAAGAGAGGCCAGGCAGAGACCCTGGAGCCCCAAGGACTGGAGACCCCGAGACCAGGAGCGAGGCCGGAGTCGTTAAAGAAATCTGCATTCTGTCTCTGCTGTAACGGGATTAAAGCATCACGCTTTGGCAATGAGTCTACATGAAATAAGTGACTTCTAGCTACATGAGACATGTTTTCTTTGGCTGTAGAATTAGAACAAGTTAAAAAAAATACTTGAATAAATTCATTTTATTTTGTGGTACTGGGGATTGAATCCAGGCCCCTCACACTGAGCTTCAACCCCAGCTGTTTTTAAAAATTTTGTTTTGAGACAAGGTCTTGTGGGATCATGAAGTTTCCCAGGCTGAGCTTGAGCTTGAAATCCTCCTGTCTCTGCTCCCAGAGTGCTGAAACCAGTTCCTAATAGAAGAACACTGTTTTCTCATATTTCTTTTTTTAACCAGGATAACACATTCATTCATTAAACAAATATTTATTTTTCCTACATGCTGGACAGTCTTCCAGGCTCTGAGGTTGCAGCAGGTAGGAGAACAAAAATCTGCTCTTTATAGAGCTTGCTATTATCTATGGTGGTCTCAGTTTGTCCATTCTGTTCTGTATTATTATTATTATTATTATTATTATTATTATTATTATTATTGGTACTGGGAATCGAACTCAGGTCCTTGCACTTTCGAGTCAGGCGGTGGAACCACTGAGCTAAATCCCTGGCCTCTGTGTCATTTTTTAACCCAAAGGTTCATGCAATGTGTTGGAATATACTCTCTTGAGTATTGTTTCTTCAAGACTTTCAATTAGGATGGTTTACATTTCCAACTCCCCTAGCGAATGTACTTACTTCTTAATTTACACACAATGGAGCACTACTCGGCTATAAAAAGGATAGACTTGAGTCATTTGTAGGAAAATGGACACATCTTGAGACCATAATGCTAAGTGAGAGAAATCAGACACACAAGCTTAAATATTGGATGGTTTGTCTTGCATGAGAACCCAAACTATAAAAAGAGCAAAATCAAAATAAAAGATGATACTAGAAAGTAGGGAAATAGATCTTTCTCAAATGAGAAGGGACCAAGAGTTGGAGGGAGGGGGAGGGAGTGTAGGGAAGGGGAAGAAAAAAGGAATTAGATGAGTTGTGTACATCACCAACCCCACACAAGGGATGCAAGCCTTGTGTACAGCAAACAAGCGCTAATAGAAAGGATCAGTGTGGTGTGGTCCCTCCTTCCCTCCTTCCTTCTTTTTCGTCTTGCCCTTTTCAGTTGGAAGGTGTTTGATGAGGTGGCTTGCAAAGACTGTGCGCTGCCATCTGCTGAGGCCGCGTTCCTGCGTTTGGAGACTTCTGTTCCCAGGGGCGGTAGCCCTGACCCTGACTCACTGACCGCACTTCCTGCCTGCTCTGGTCTCCCAGCGGCAGGGCCTAAGGTCAGGTCGGAGTTCAGCTGCAGACACCGCGCGCGAGGAAGTCCCCAGCGCTCAGGCCGCCTCAGCCCCAGGCGGATCACCTTGCACCAAGCATGCCGGAGGGCTCCAGCAGCAGAAGAGGCACCGAAGAAAGAAGCAGCGTTCGAAGTGACTGTGACATTTAGAGCTTCAAAACATCTCAAGGGAAGGGCAGAAGTTTGTTGGAGACCCTTGCGCTTATTTCCTAAATGTGCATCTCCGTGTGTTTGGGAACTGCTGTAACGTTTTTGGCGCTTGAAGATGCCGAAGTCTCAATTTGGCCTGGCCACTTACAGCCAGAGCTGATAATGGCAAATCCTGGTCTGGTTTTGATCCTTTGAAAAATATAAGTGATAGCCTCTTCCACACTGTCCTTAGGGCGACACTGGACCTCTTTTCCAAGGTGCGCAGGGCCCTGTCTGGCCTGGCCCTGCTCAGTCCTACCTCTCCTTCCCTTTCCACCTCGGAGCTTCGCTCGCAGGACCAGGTGGTGCTCACCTCCTTTTCAGTGTTTTGGTCTCAGTGCAGCCGTCACTACCTCAAAGAAGTTTTCTTGTTCACCCTAACAAAGTAACCCTTCCGCTGTTCCCAAAGGCTTGAGGTCGGTCCCTTGCTTCCTGGCTGGCAACTGCCACTGTACTTGCACATTTGATGCATCTGCTCTTGTCATGGAGCAGCACTCTACTCAAAATGAGGCTCCATGCCTAGCACACAGACAGGCTCTCCAATAGGTATGAATGCGTGGGATAAAGGAACGAGTGGATGCATGGAGACACTGCCTCATCCCATTCCGTTAAGATTCTCAGAAGAAAGCATGCTCTTAACATCCTTCTACACTGTGTGTGTTTCTGTCAGGGGTCAGCCCTCAGCAGTCTGCTCAAAATGACATCTCAGAAACCATGTACATCTATTTTCAGTTTTTCATGTTACTTCTCTTAATTCCCATTTTCCTGTAGTTCACTGCTGCAGTTCAGTCTTATTATCTCGTATTACAATGATCTCCAATGTATTTTCCTCATTTGTGGTGAATTCTTTCTCTAATCCTTTCCCTGCACGGCCTCCAGAGTAGCCTTCTAAAACGTGGGTGTAACTGCAGAAAACTTTCAGGGTGCTGGTCTCTTCCCTGGCCCTTTTTTAACGTTGTGCCCCACATCCTTATCCACAGACTACAAAAAGAGTCCTGAAAAACTCACAAGGAGGCAGAGAAGATCCTTTCAAAGTCTCCTGCTTTGATATTTTTCATGATCTGATTCAAACTGCTTTCATCACACCCCCTCAGCAATGTCACTAGCCACTGATTGGCATATTCAATTATGCTGCTAGTAGCAGCGGACACAGTGGTCTGTTCCACGTGTCAGCCCTGGCATGGAGGTTTGGGGAGGTGTGCTCATGGGAAGCTGCTTGTTTGGGCATGCTGAGTTCATGGAATTGCTCATCTCGGTGCTCTTAGCATTAGTCTGGGACTGGGAGTGTGGCTTACCTTGCTTAGCATGTGTGAAGCCCCAAATTCAACTGAAGCACTGTAAAACAAGCAAAGCCCCCAAACAATCAAACTATTATTTTGAGAAGTAAGTTCAGGAGGAAACATGTTGGATTAATTGTTCCTACAGATGAGAACTGTTCAAAATCTTTTATATTTTCAACAATACACAGCTTTTATTTGTTCTAGAATAGCAAGTCTGAAATGCATGCACATTTTCGGAGTACAGCTTTTTTGTTTGTTTTTTTAAATTTTATTTTATTGGTACATTTTAGGTATACAATATGATGACATTCATCATTGGAAATTTGCACCTTTACATAGTCTCTCTTGGTTCTTATTTTTTTCCCCCTTCCCCTGCCCTCCCTTCAACCCCTCCTTCCCTCCCTATCTACAAAGACTTTGTTTCCATTTTTTCATTTTCTCATATTAATTCCATTCCCTTCTTTCCTTTCCCCTACCCCTTCCACTTCCCCTTTGCCCCTTTTCTTCCTATTTCACATTATCTATTATACCTTTTAGTCCTTATTTACAATTTCAGTTTCTCACACTAGAGAAACTATTCAGTATTTACACATGTGTGTCCTGTTTATTTCACTTAAGAGTATGGCCTCAATGTGCATCCATTTAGCTATAAATGTGTCTAATTTCTCATTTTTTATGGCTGAGTAGTACTCCATTTTATAAAACACTGCACATTTTCTTTATCCAGTCTCCAGCTGATGGGCACTTGGGCTGCTTCCAAGTTTTTTAGCTATTACAAATTGTGTTGCTATGAACATGGGTACACATATATTGCTGTGGTATGATTCTTTAATTCTTTGGGGAAGATACCCAGCAGGGGAATAGCTGGGTCAAATGGGACTTCCAGTCCTAGTTCTTTGAGGTATCTCCATATTGATTTCAACAGTGGTTGCACCAGTCTGAACTCCCACCAGCAGTGGAGCAGGGTTCCTCTTTCCCCACAGCCCCACCAGCATTTTTTATTGGTTGATTTCATGATAGCAGCTATTCTTTCTGGGGTGAGGTGGAATCTCAGCATTGTTTTCATCTGCATCTCTTGAATGACCAGTGATGTTGAATACTTTTTCATATGTTTATTTGCTATTTCTAGTTCTTTGTCTGAGAAATGTCTGTTCATTTTAGATGCCCATTTTCGGATTGGGTCTTTAAATTTGGGAGGTCTGATTTTTTTTAAGTTCTTTGTAGATTCAAGATAGTAGACCTTTGTCTGAGGAACAGCAGGTGAAGATTTTTTCCCACATTGTGGGTTGTCTCTTCACACTGTTGGTGGTTTCTCTTCCTGTGCAGAAGCTTTTTATTAAGAAGAGATCACACTTGTTGATTGTTTGTGCTAATTCACGGGCAGCTGAGATTTTGTTCATAAAATCTTTTCCCACACCAGTGTCTTCAAGAGTTCTACCTAACCTCTGTTCCAAGCAATTCAGCATTTCTATTTTAATATTTAGATCCTTAATCCATTTTGATTTTAATTTAGTGCATGGTGAGAGATACAGGTCTAGTTTTAATCTTTGGCAAGTTGAAACCCAATTTTTCCAGCACTATTTATTTATTTATTTATTTATTTGGTGCTGGGAATCAAACTCGGGTTCTTGCACTTGCACAGCAGGCAGCGAAACCACTGAGCTAAATCCCTGGCCCAAAAGAAAGTAGCACTGTTTTTTGGGGGGGTTTTTTTTGGTACTGAGGATCAAACTCAGGTCCTTGTGCTTATGAGGCAGACAGCGAAACCACTGAGCTAAATCCCTGGCCCTCCAGCACCATTTATTAAAGACATTATCTTTCCTCCAGTGAAGGTGTTTGGCTCCTTTATCAAAGATGAGATGGCTGAGTGTGTCTGGAGTTGTTTCTGCATCTTCTAATCTGTTCCACTGGTCCTCAGATCTGTTTCTTTGCCAGTACCATGCTGTTTTTATCACAGTAGCTTTGTAGTGTAGTTTCAAGTTGGGGATTGTGATATCCCCTGCCATGTCTCTGTTACTTAGAATTACTTTTGCTATTCTGGGCCTCTTCTTGTTCCAAATGAATTTTTGGATTGTTTTCTCGAGGTCTGTGAAGTATGCTGGTGGGGTTTCAATTGAGATTGCATTGAGTCTGTATAGCAGTTTTGGAAATATGGCTATTTTCACTATGTTGATCCTTCCTACCCAGGAGCAGGGGATGTCTTTCCATTTTCTGATCTCATCTTCAATCTCTCTTTTCAGAGTGCCATACTTTTCAGAGAAGAGGTCTTTGATTTCTTTTGTTAGGTTGATTCCTAGGTATTTCAGTTTTTTGGATGCTATTGTAAAAGGAATTGTTTACCCTATTTCTGCCTCAGTGAGTCTGTTGTTTGTGTAGAGGAAAGCTATTGATTTTTTTGTGTTGACTTTCTATCCAGCTACTCAACTGAATTTGGTTATTAAGTCTAGAAAACTTTTGGTGGAGTTCTTGGGGTCTTCTAATGTTTCCAAAACTATATTGAACTAGAGTGGTGATAGTAGACATTCTTGTCTTGTTCCTGATTTGAGTGTGAAGGATTTCAGTTTTTGACCATTTAGTATGATGTTGGCTGTTGGTTTTTCATAGATGGCTTTTATCAGATTGAGGTAGAGACCATCTATTCCAGTTTTTTGGAATGCAGTTTTGCAAACAGCCGCAAGCTGACAGTGAAGAGCCCACACACATGTGTAGTGGCCATGCTGTTCATTGTATTTAGCAGGATGGTCACGTGTAGCTCAGTGAATACCAGGACTCTCTTACATGCATCAGATCACATGCAGCTGTCAAGTCACATTATGATGGGATGTCTCTGTCCCCAGTGATCAGTTTCAAGCCTCAAGCTTTTAGTAACAATCTTGCATGATAAAGTTAGCATTTTATAGCTCCAAAAATTAAATCTGCTACATTTTTTTCACCCTTGAAGCACAATAAGGACATTATGGGGTTCAGATCTGCTCGCTCGAATCATGCGTATACATGATGCCACCTCAAATCTCCCCGGATATCTCTTCTGCCCCACATGCATTGCTACAATCTTTCTTTAGCTCTCCTC
The DNA here is from genome assembly GCF_053883595.1 of Heterocephalus glaber. NCBI lineage: Eukaryota > Metazoa > Chordata > Mammalia > Rodentia > Bathyergidae > Heterocephalus > Heterocephalus glaber. Next base: position 25,752,030 of record NW_028258343.1, on the reverse strand, counting down.
AGCAGCTTGTGCCTCTCGGTTTATATGGTCATGTTTTCTTAGAAATTGAGAACTGACCTATTTGGATATTTTGTCTACTCAGGGTAAAAACCAACTCATCAACAGAATTTTATTTTTTCTGCTTCAAACCTTTTTCTTTAAACTACTCATTCTGATTTCCAATTCCTAGTCTGAAGTAGAATGATATCTTGGTATAAATGATTAAAATGGCAGAGATTAATTTTTTTTCAATACTAGGAATAGAACTCAGGACCTTGCTCTTGTCAGGCAGGTGTGGTGCTACTGGGCTACATCCCTGGCTCTAATGTTTTTGTTTTTGATGTTTCTGGGGCTTCTCTTTTTGCATGCTGCTCATTACACCATTATATGCAATTGAATTTTTATCATTATCTATGATCACAATATTTTACTAATAATAATTGGCAAGGCACAAATAATTTAATTATTTGTGGTCTTCAACATTGGGTTGAGTTAAAGAATCAAAATCTAGCAAAATTTTTCAAGGTTGAAACTGGATAACCTAAGACACAGAATGTTATAGGGGTTACAAATCAGCTGTTTTATTTTGTTCATTCATTTTCCCCATTAATTCACTTGGGAAGTGTTTATTAAGCATCTACTCTCAGAAGACTAGATCTCCAAAAGTTATTCATAACAGGCTATCCAAACATCAAATCTTTAAACTTAAGAAAAGTGTAGTCTTCTTGAATATATGTTTACTTTGACTACATGCTAACTCTAAAAACAATTTATAACATCGACAGGATGAGAAGTATTGATAAAGCTTTGTTGCGATCAAGCAAAAATATTTAAAGGGGATGGAGACTTTAAACAGTCTTTACTTCTGTGATCACTACTCTGAGTTTGAAAGGTTTCCTAGCTTCCTCTGTTACTCATCTAAAGCTTCAAAACTGTTTCTTAAAAAGCTTGACTGCTCTAAGAGATCATTAAAAAGGTGCTTGCAGGGTGTGGACCAGAGCAGTGCAGCTGTAGGCAGATCTAGCCAGGGCCCCACCCCACCCCTAGACACTTAGGCACACAGGCCCAAGCCAATGGCCCACCTAGAAAAGAGCTGCACAGGTGGGCAATCATCAGTCAGTGGCCCTCCCTGATACCATTGGTAAGTGCAAAGAGACCCTAGCCAGAAGCCTGCTCAGACACCAGGGTCTGGGGTGTATTTTCCTCAGCCAAAGGCCCTCCCTGACAACACCTACATAGGGGGGCAGGCCCTAGCCATAAGCACACCTAGATACCATCCCAAGTGTGCACAGGCCCAAACCAAAGGCCCTCCCAGACAACAGGTCAGCTCAGGGATCCAGAAGGCAACCATTCTGAACCCAGGAATTGGTGCACTGGTGAGCAGCAGAGAAAAAGCCACTCGGTGGCTCACTGAGATTTGAAGACCACTGGGTGAGTAAAGAGTTGCTTCAACAAAGGCACAGCAGGCTGCATCTGTTGAAATGAGTAGACACATAAACAATTCTCAAAACCAGACTTCCAGATCACCTAAGGCACCCCCAAAGGAAAATGAGATGGAACAATCTGATACTCAACCACCTGGACTCCCTGAACTGGTAATGAAAGAGGATCTGGAAAAATAAAATCAAAAATAATTTCTCAGATAAAAACAGATTGTGCCCATAGTGCAAGACATGATTAATAAATCTAGAGCAGACACAGATAAAAAAAATAGAGGAGCTGAGGAACATGATGGAATCCCAACATAGGAAACAAATGGAATCTGAAAACAGATGGAAACAGATTTCCAGGAGATTAAAAACTCCATTGAAAGTTTATGCAGCAGAATGAGCCAATGTGAGGACAGAATTTCAGATATAGAAGATATGATTGCAATTAGTGACCAGAAAAAGAAAATTTAAAAAAAAAATAGTAAGGGACCATGAGAAATCAATCCAGCAGCTGCTAGATGATGCAAAGGAGAATAACATAAGAGTGATCAGAGTCAATGAAGAAATAGGAGAGAGTCCAGGTGACATAAAAAAACTGTTCACAGAAGTAATTTCCCCCAACTAGGGGAAAAGAACTTGACATACAGATAAGTGAGGCATATAGGACACCAACTAGCCATGATTAAAAAAAAACAAATCTACACTTAGACATATGAGAGTCAAGATCCCAGAAACTCAACAGAAGAACAAAATACTACAAGCAGTCAGAGAAAAGAAACAAGTCACATACAAAGGAAAGCCCATCAGAATCACAGCAGACTTTTTAACACAAACTCTCAAGTCAAGGACAGCCTGAAGTGAGGTGCTTTACTCTCTAAAAGAAAACAACCTCCAACCTAGATTGATGTATCCTGCAAAGCTATCTTTCAAAATTGATGGGGAAATAAAATACTTCCATGACAAAGAACACCTGAGAAACTTCATAAATACTAAGCCAGCACTCCAAAGAATTCTAAATAATATCCTAGAAAAGGACAATGAAGGTCACAACTCCATGAGGCCCAACAGAGCAAATCCATCAGGCAAGGTAAGAAATTAAATGCAAAGGGGGAGAATCCAACAAAAAGAAAAAATCATGACAAGGATAAGTCAATACATAACAGTTATAACCATCAATGTTAATGGTCTCAATTCACCAATCAAAAGAAATAGACTGGCAGAATGGAGAAAAAGCAAGATCCAGCAATATGCTGCATATAAGAAACACACTTAATTCAAAAAGAAACTCATAGACTGAAAGTTAAAGGGTGGAAAACAATACTCCATGCGACAGGAAGCCCCCCAAAAAGCAGGACTAGCTATCCTCTTTGCAGATCAAATGGATTTCAAACCCACACTGATTAAGAACACTACCTCCCTGGAAAGGGAACAGTCCAGGAGGGAGAGATGACAATCATAGATATATATGCACCAAACACAGTGCGCCCATCTATATAAAACAAATACTAACAGATATGAAAAATCAAATAAGCACTAACACAATAGTACTGGGGGACCTCAAAACCCCACTGTCACAAACAGATAGATCAACTAGACAAAAAATAAACAACAAAATACTAGAACTCAATCAAACTCTTGAACAAATGAACTTACCAGATGTTTGCAGAGTGTTCTACAGCACAAAATCAGAACACATTCTCTTCAGCTGCACATGGGTCGTTCTCCAAAAGAGACCACATACTAGCTCATAGAACATATTTAAGTAAGTGCAAAGGAACTGAATTTATTCCCTGTATATTATCAGACCATAGTGTGATGAAATTGCAGATTAATAGCAAAAGAAACCACAAGAATTTCATAAACACATGGAAATTGAACAACATACTTCTGAATAACCAATGGGTAACAGAGGAAATTAAAGAAGATATCAGATAGTTCCTACAATTAAATGACAATGTCAATACAACTCCATTGTATAAAAAAAAACACACACCACATTTTCTTTATCCAGTCTCCAGTTGATGGGCAATTAGGCTGCCTCCAAGTTTTAGCTATTACAAACTGTGCTGCTATGAACATGGGTACACCTATATCACTGTGGTATGATTCTTTTAATTTTGGGGGGAGGATACCTAGCAGGGGAATAGCTGGGTCAAATGGGACTTCCAGTCCTAGTTCTTTGAGGTATCTCCATACTGATTTCCACAGTGGTTGCACCAGTCTGCACCCCCACCAGCAGTGGAGCAGGGTTCCTCTTTCCCCACAGCCCCGCCAGCATTTGTTATTGGTTAATTTCATGATAGCAACCATTCTTTCTGGGGTGAGGTGGAATCTCAGCGTTGTTTTCATTTACATCTCTCAAATGACCAGTGATGTTGAACATTTTTTCATATGTTTATTTGCTATTTCTACTTCTTTGTGTGAGAAATGTCTGTTCATTTCAGATGCCCATTTTTGGATTGGGTCTTTAAATTTGGGAGGTCTGATTTTTTTAAAGTTCTTTATAGATTCTAGATAGTAGACCTTTGTCTGAGGAACAACTGGTGAAAATATTTTTCCCACATTGTGGGTTGTCTCTTCATGCTGTTGGTGGTTTCTCTTGCTGTGCAGAAGCTTTTTAATAAGAAGAGATCCCACTTGTTGTTTGTGCTAGTCCAAATGCCACTGAGGTTTTGTTCATGAAATCTTTTCCTATGCCAATGTCTTCAGGAGTTCTACCTAACCTCTCTTCCAGCTGATTTAGTGTTTCTCTTTTAATATTTAGATCCTTAATCCACTTTGATGTTAGTTTAGTGCATGGTGAGAGATATAGATCTCGATTTAATCTTTGGCAAGTTGAAACCCAAATTTTCCAGCACCATTTATTAAAGACATTATCTTTCCTCCAGTGAGGGTGTTTGGCTCCTTTGTTGAAGATGAGATGGCTGAGTGTGTCTGGAGTTGTTTCTGCATCTTCTAATCTGTTCCACCGGTCCTCAGGTCTGTTTCTTTGCCAGTACCATGCTGTTTTTATCACAGTAGCTTTGTAGTATAGTTTCAAGTTGGGGATTGTGATATCCCCTGCCATGTCTCTGTTACCTAGAATTGCTTTTGCTATTCTGGGTCTCTTCTTGTTCCAAATGAATTTTTGGGTTGTTTTCTCAAGGTCCATGAAGTATGCTGTTGGAATTTCAATTGGGATTGCACTGAATTTATGTAGCAATTTTGGAAGTATGGCCATTTTCACTATGTTGGTTCTTCCTACCCAGTAGCAAGGGATGTCTTTCCATTTTCTGATAGCATCTTTAACCTCTTTTTTGAGTGCTATAATTTTCAGAGTAGAGGTCTTTGATTTCTTTCATTAGGTTGGTTCCCAGGTATTTCAGTTTTTTGGGTGCTATTGTGAAAGAAACTGTTTGCCTCATTTCTCTCTCAGTGAGTCTGTTGTTCATGTACAGGAAAGCTATTGATTTTTGTGTGTTGACCTTGTATCCAGCTACTTTACTGAATTTGGTTATTATGTCTAGAAGACTTTTGGTGGAGTTCTTGGGGTCTTCTATATAGGGCATCATATCATCTGCAAATAGTGACAATTTAACTTCTTCATTTCCTGTCTTTATTCCTTTTATTTCTTTCTCTTGTCTAATTGCTAATGTTTCAAAAACTATATTGAACAGGAGCGGTGATAGTAGACATCCTTGTCTTGTTCCTGATTTTAGTGTGAAGGATTTCAGTTTTTGACCATTTAGTATGATATTGGCTGTTGGTTTTTCATAGATGGGTTCTATCAGTTTGAGGTAGAGACCATCTATTCCAATTTTTTGTAGGGTTTTTATCATGAATGGGTGTTGGATTTTGTCCAGTGCTTTTTCTGCATCTATTCAGATGATCATATGGTTTTTGCCCTTGGTCCTATTAATATAGTGTATTACATTTATTGATTTGCATTTGTTGAATCATCCTTGCATGCCTGGGATGAATCCCACTTTGTCAGGGTGTATGATCTTCAGCATTCTATTTGCCAGTATCTTATTAAAGATTTTTGCATCTATGTTCATTAGTGAGATTGGCCTATATTTCTCTTTTTGGGTTGGATCTTTGTCTGCTTTGGGGATAAAGGTGATGCTTGCTTACGGGAATGAATTTGGGAGTACTGCTTCCCTTTCCATTTCACTGAAGAGTTTAAACAGTAGTGGCAGCAGTTCCTCTCTAAATGTCTTGCATAATTCAGCAGTGAAGCCATTAAGGCCTGGGCTTTTCTTAGTTGGTAAGTTTTAAATTACATTTTCAGTTTCATCTATTGATATTGGGTTGTTTAGAACTTTTAGTTCTTATTCAACTTTGGCTCAGGAGAGAGCAAGCAGAATCTTACAGAAGCAGAACCACACCAGGTTAGTGGGGGCACAAGGAAGTTTGATACACACTAGGTGAGCTGCACAACATCCTGCAACTGCAGCAAGTTTACTGCCCAGCAGGATGCGGGGGTTTGGGGTGCTTTTTGTTCAAGTACAGGTACAAAATGGCACTGAGGCTCAAGATGGAGTCAGGTTGGCTATCACAAGGGGATCGAAAAGGGAACTGAGATGAGATGTGTTGCGCTCATGCACCAACTGCACACAAGGAATGCAAACATTATGTACTACAAATATGTACTAATAAAAAAGAATATATGTTAATATTGTCATTTTATAATTATGTTCAGTAAAATATTAAATCATATTGTAGTTGGCTGCTTATATTTGTTACTGTCTTGCTAAAATGAAACATTCATATTAGCATTTATCATGAAAATGTTCTAAACCTATTCCTGAGGGTCTCAATTTGTTATAAAAAAAAGAAAAGACTATAATTTCCCACAAGGTGGCAGCATTTTACAAACTACAAATGAAGAGCATTTTTCCAAAACCCTGGCCCCGCAAGTAATCCTGTTCTGTTTTGGAGCTCTAGAGCATCCCTTTCATTCACTCAGTTAAAATGTTGAACATGAGCCCATTCACTCTCATGAGAAGAACACACCGATGCTCTAGCTGTGTTGCTCAAGCCTGGAATCACAATGTGAGTAGAAGACCCCTTCCCTCTTTGCTGGCGGTCAGTCCAGTGAGCACCCTGGGGTACTCTTTCCACAGAAATGTGTGGTTCAGGATGTATTTTTCATGATTTTTCTAAGCTTCAGGAATTGAAACTGTCTTTTTTTTTTGTATTAAATCCTTGTATTGGTACATTGTAGGTATACAACACAATTACATTTCTCATTGGGAATTGTACCTTTATATAATGCATCTTGGTTCTTATTTTTTCCCCATTCCTAGCCCTCCCTTCATGCCCTCCACCCTTCCCTATTTACAAAGACTTTATTTCCATTTTTTCCATTTCTCATCATTTTTTCCTTTCCCTTCTTTCCTTTCCCCTGTGCCTCCCACTACCCCTACCCCTACCCCTTTGGACCTTTTCTTCCTATTTTACATTATCGATTATTCATTCTAATAATTGGTACATTTTAGGTATACAATATAATGACATTCATCATTGGAAATTTGCACTTTTACATAGTCTCTCTTGGTTCTTGTTTTTCACCCTTGCCCAGCCCTCCCTTCAACCCCTCCAGTCCTCCCTATTTACAAAGATTGTGTTCCTATTTTTGCATTTTCTCATATTAATCCCATTCCCTTCTATCCTTTCCCTTAGCCCTCCCACTTCCTTCCCCTTTGCCCCTTTTCTTCCTATTTCACATGACCTATTACACATTTAGTCCTTATTTACACTTTCAGTTTCTCACACCAGGGAAACTATCCAGTATTTACACATCTGTGTCCTATTTATTTCACTTAAGAGTATTGCCTCAATGTGCATCCACTTAGCTATAAATGTCTCTAATTTCTCATTTTTTATGGCTGAGTAGTACTCCATTTTATTAAAAAACCACATTTTCTTTATCCAATCTCCAGTTGATGGGCATTTGGTCTGTTTCCAAGTTTTAGCTATTACAAACTGCACTGCTATGAACATGGGTGCACATATATCACTGTGGTATGATTCTTTTAATTTTGGGGGAAGATCCCCAGCAGTGGAATAGCTGGGTCAAATGGGACTTCCAGTCCTAGTTCTTTGAGGTATCTCCATACTGATTTCCACAGTGGTTGCACCAGTCTACACTCCCACCAGCAGTGGAGCAGTGTTCCTCTTTCCCCACAGCCCCGCCAGCATTTGTTATTGGTTGATTTCATGACAGCAGCCATTCTTTCTGGAGTGAAGTGGAATCTCAGCATTGTTTTCATTTGCATCTCTCAAATGACCAGTGACGTTGAACATTTTTTCATGTATTTATTTGCTATTTCTAGTTCTTTGTCTGAGAAATATCTGTTCATTTTAGATGCCCATTTTTGGATTGGGTCTTTAAATTTGGGAGGTCTGATCTTTTTAAGTTCTTTATAGATTCAAGATAGTAGGCCTTTGTCTGAGGAAGAGCAGGTGAAGATTTTTTCCCACATTGTGGATTGTCTCTTCACACTGCTGGTGGTTTCTCTTGCTGTGCAGAAGCTTTTTCATAAGAAGAGATTCCACCCGTTGGTTGTTTGTGCTAGTTCTGAGGAAACTGAGGTTTTGTTCATAAAATCTTTTCCTACACCGATGTCTTCAAGGGTTCTACCTAACCTCTGTTCCAACTGGTTCAGAGTTTAATATTTAGATCTTTAATCCATTTTGATTTTAGTTTAGTGCATGGTGAGAGATATAGGTCTAGTTTTAATCTTTGGCAAGTTGAAGCCCAATTTTTCCAGCACCATTTATTAAAGAGGCTATCTTTCCTCCAGTGAGGGTGTTTGGCTCCTTTGTCGAAGATGAGATGGCTGAGTGTGTCTGGAGTTGTTTCTGCATCTTCTAATCTGTTCCACTGGTCCTCAGGTCTGTTTCTTTGCCAGTACCATGCTGTTTTTATCACAGTAGCTTTGTAGTATAGTTGCAGGTTGGGGATTGTGATACCCCCTGCCATGTCTCTGTTACCTAGAATTGCTTTTGCTATTCTGGGTCTCTTCTTGCTCCAAACAAATTTTTGGATTTCTTTCTCGAGGTCTATGAAGTATGCTGCTGGGATCTCAATTGGAATTGCATTAATATATAGCAGTTTTGGAAGTATGGCCATTTTCACTATATCAATCCTTCCTACCCAGGAGCAGGGGATGTCTGTCCATTTTCTGATATCTTCAATCTCTCTTTTCAGAGTGCCATCGTTTTCAGAGAAGAGGTCTTTGATTTCTTTCGTTAGGATGATTCCTAGGTATTTCAGTTTTTTGGATTCTATTGTGAAAGGAATTATTTGCCCTATTTCTCTCTCAGTGAGTCTGTCATTGGTGTAGAGGAAAGCTATTGATTTTTGTGTGTTGACCTTGTAACCAGCTACTTGACTGAATTTGGTTATTAAGTCTAGAAGACTTTTGGTGGAGTTCTTGGGGTCTTCTATATAGAGTATCATGTCATCTGCAAATAATGACAATTTGACTTCTTCATTTCCTATCTTTATTCCTTTTATTTCTTTCTATTGTCTAATTGCCGTGGCTAATGTTTCCAGAACTATATTGAACAAGAGTGGTGATAGTGCTCATCCTTGTCTTGTTCCTGATTTTAGTGTGAAGGATTTCAGTTTTTGACCATTTAGTATGATATTGGCTGTTGGTTTTTCATAGATGGATTCTATCAGTTTGAGGTAGAGACCATCTATTCCAATGTTTTGTAGGGTTTTTATCATAAATGCATGTTGGATTTTGTCAAATGCTTTTTCTGCATCTATGGAGATAATCATATGGTTTTTGTCCTTGTCTCTATTGATATAGTGTATTACATTGATTGATTTTTTGTATATTGAACCATCCCTGCATCCCTGGGATGAATCCCACTTGATCAGGGTGTATGATCTTCTTGATGATCTTCTGCATTCTGTTTGCCAGTATCTTATTAAGGATTTTTGCATCTATGTTCATTAGTGAGATTGACCTATAGGTCTCCTTTTCAGTTGGGTCTTTCTCTGCTTTGGGGATCAAGGTGATGCTTGCTTCCAGGAATGAATTTGGGAGTATTCCTTCCCTTTCAATTTCATTGAAGAGTTTAAACAGTAGCAGCAGCAGTTCCTCTCTAAATGTCTTGTAGAATTCAGCAGTGAAGCCATCAGGGCCCGGGCTTTTCTTAAGTGATAAGTTTTTAATTACATTTTCAATTTCATTGGTTGATATTGGGTTGTTCAGAATTTTTAGGTCTTCTTCATTCAACTTTGGTAACTCATATGTATCTAGGAATCTGTCCATTTCTTCTGTGTTGTCCATCTTATTGGCGTATAGGTTCTGGAAGTAGGTATTGATGATCATCTGGATTTCTGCTGGGTCTGCTGTAGTTTCACCCTTTTCATTCCTAATTGCATGGATTTGGGCCTTTTCTAGAAATTGAAACTGTCTTTAAAATTTTTTTTTCAAGACAGGGTCTCTCTATGTAGTTCAGGCTGGGCTTGAACTTGCAGCGATCATCCTGCCTCAGCCTCCTGAGTGCTGGGATTACAGGCCTGCACCACCATACCCAGCAAAACTGGATTTTTTTGAATATTAAAAGTGATTGCTGGGCCAGGGATTTAGCTCAGTGGTGCTGCCACCTGCCTCACAAGCATAAGGTTCCAAGTTTGATCCTCAGTACCAAAAAAAAAAAAGTGATTGTACTTTTAGGGGACCAAATTCACTTTTATCACATTCATTTTATGGTCTATTTTCTAGTGGCAATAGGCCTATAGCCGATAGTTAATGGATGTGTCTCATCTTGAGCATATATACATTTCAATAAGTCCTACCAGGATATTTAAATATATATTGCTAAGTAATATTAAAGGTAACAACATTGTCTTCTATTCCTACATCCAAAACACAAAATATTTTCTATTTCCCTGTGCTACTTTAGGATCTTTATTCAATATATTATGGAGTTCTAATCAAAGCACCCATACCATTTAAAACTTTTACTTACTACTTCATTAACTATTATTATTTCAGAGCATAATTTTTATGTCTTTTTATGTGGCATCTCATTATTGAGTTATAAAGATAAATTATGATTTATTTCTAGAGTGGACATTTAGATGTCTACTTTTGCCTGTAAATTAGTGGATGTTCTGGATAGGCTTCAATACAGCTATTTTGCTGAATTTTGTCTGTAAATACTCATATTTTCCAGTTCAGATGCCTTGAGTTTGATTTGTGATACCTGCCAAGAACTACCCATGTGTGGGATGGGGTTAGGATGCCAAGGGTTTTGTTCTGTGACGTTGACTTGAAAGAGTTTAAAAGAGAAAATATGGTATCAATGCACAAATTATATTATTCTGCAATTGGTTTCTTCATTCACAATGCATGCAGGGCTTTGTAAATGCATATTCAAATAAACTTCACATTTTAAAAGGGCTCATCAGTCTTTCATTGAAAAATTATCAAAATTTATTTAATTGATTTTATTACCATTTGTTTTAAGTTTTAATTATTTTGTTATTTTGAGAAATATTGTAAAGAACATCTTTCTTTTTTTGCTTAAATTCTTTTATTGGTACATTTTAGGTAAACAATACGTTTACATTTATCCTTGAGTCCTTGTACCTGTACATGATGAATTTTGGTTTTTATTTTGTCCCCATTCCCTGTGCACCCTTCACCCCCTCCACCCTTCCCTATTTACATAGACTTCGTTTCCATTTTTTTCTTTTCTCATAATGTTTTCTTTCCATTCTTCCCTTTCCCCATCTAGTCCCACCACCCCTACAAATTTGGACCTTTTCCTATTTCAAAGTATCAATTATTAGTTATTAATCCTTTTAATCCTTATTTACACTCTCAGTTTCTCACACTAGAGAAACTATTTGGTATTTACACATGTATGTCTCATTTATTTCACTTAAGAGTATGGCCTCAATATACATCCATTTAGCTATAAATGACTCTAGTTTCTCTTTCTTTATGGCTAAGTAGTACTCCATTTTATAAAAAAGCCACATCTTCTTTATCCAGCTTCCAGTTGATGGGCACTTGGGCTGTTTCCAAGATTTAGCTATTACAAACTGCGCCGCTATAAACATGGGTACATATATATCTCTGTGGTATGATTCTTTTAATTCTTTTGGGAAGATCCCCAGCAGGGGAATAGCTGGGTCAAATGGGACCTCCAGCCCTAGTTCTTTGAGGTATCTCCATACTGATTTCCACAGTGGTTGCACCAGTCTGCATGACCAACAATGGAGAAGGGTTCCTTTCTCCCCACATCCCCGCCAACATTTGTTATTTGTTGATTTCTTGAGAGCAGCCACTCTTTCTGGGGTGAGGTGGAATCTCAGTGTTGTTTTCATGTGCATCTCTCCAATGTCCAGTGATGTTGAACATTTTTTCATATGTTTATTTGCTGCTTTTACTTTTTTGTCTGAGAAATGTCTGTTCATTTCAGATGCCCATTTTGAACTGAGTCTTTGAATTTGGGGGGGGTCTGATTTTTTTCAGTTCTTTATAGATTCAAGATAGTAGCCCTTTGTCTGAGTTACAGCTGCTAAAATTTTTTTTTCCACAATGTAGGTTGTCTCTCAGCTCTGTTGGTGGTTTCTCTTGCAGTGCAGAAGCTTTTTAATAAGATGAGATCCTAGTTTTTGATTCTTTGTGCTAGTTCCTGTGCTACTGAGGTTTTGTTCATAAAGTCTTTTCCTATGCCAATATCTTCAAGAGTTCTACCTAACTTATCTTCCAGCAAGTTTAGTGTTTTTTGTCTTAATATTTAGATCTTTAATCCACTTCAATCTTAGTTTAGTGCATGGTGATAGATATGGGTCTAGTTTTAATCTCTGGCAGGTTGAAATCCAGTTTTTCCAACACCATTTATTAAATAGGCTATCTTTCCTCCAATGAGGGTGGTTGGCTCCTTTGTCAAAGATGAGGTGGTTGAGTTTGTCTGAAGTTCTTTCTGCATCTTCTAATCTATTCCACTGATCCTTGGGTCTGTTTCTTTGCCAGTACCATGCTGTTTTTATCACAGTAACTTTGTAGTATAGCTTCAAGTTGAGTATTGTGATACCCCCAGCCATGTCTCTGTTGCCCAGAATTGTTTTTGCTATTCTAGGTCTCTTCTGCTTCCAAATGAATTTTTGGATTATTTTTCTCTAGTTCTGCGAAGTATATTGTTGGAATTTCAATTGGCATTGCATTAAATCTATATAGCAGTTTTGGAAGTATAGCCATTTTCCCTATATTGGTTCTTTCTACCCAGGAACAAGGGATGTCTTTCTATTTTCTTATATCCTCCTCAATCTCCTTTTTCAGAGAGCTGTAGTTTTCATTGTAGAGGTCTTTTGCTTCCTTTATTATATTGATTCCTAGATATTTCATTTTTTTGAATGCCATTGTAAGAGGAATTGTTTCCCAAATTTCTCTCTCAGTGAGTCTGTTATTTGTGTACCAGAAGGCTATCGTTTTTTGAGTATTGACCTTGTATCCAGCTACTCTACTGAATCTGTCAGTTAAGTCTAGAAGTCTTTTGGTAGAGTTTTTTTGGGTCTTCTATGTAAAGTATCATATCATCAGCAAATGACAGTTTAACTTCTTCCTTTCCTATCTTTATTCCTTTTATTTATTTCTCTTGTCAAATTGCTGTGGCTAATGTTTCCAGAACTATATTGAACAGGAGTGATGATAGTGGGCATCCTTGTTTTGTTCCTGATTTTAGCGTGAAAGTTTTCAGTTTTTGACCATTTGGTATGATGTTGGCTATTGGTTTTTCATAGATAGCCTTAATCAGGTTGAGATAAAGACCTTCTATTCCAATTTTCTGTAGGGTTTTAATCATGAATGGGTGTTGGATTTTGTCGAATGCCTTTTCTGCATCTATTGAGATGATCATATGTTTTTTGTCCTTGACTCTGTTAATATAGTATATTACATTTATTGATTTAGGAATATTGAACCATCCTTGCATCCCTGGAGTAAATCCGACTTGGTCAGGGTGTATGATCTTCTTGATGACCCTCTGTATTCTGTTGGCCAGTATCTTGTTGAGGATTTTTGCATCTATGTTCATTAGGGAGATTGGCCTGTAGTTCTCTTTTTTGGTTGGGTCTTTCCCTGGTTTTGGAATCAAAGTAACACTTGCTTCAGGGAATGACTTTGGAAGCCTTGCTTCCCTTTCAATTTCCTTGATGAGTTTAAAGAGTAATGGCAATAGTTCTTCTTTAAATGTCTTGTACAATTCATCAGTGAACCCATCAGGACCTGGGCTTTTCTTTGTTGGTAAATATTTTATTACATTTTCAATTTCACTCTTTGTAATTGGGGTGTTTAGAATTTCTATATCTTCTTCATTTATTTTTGGCCATTCATATATATCCAGGCATCTGTCCATTTCTCCTGTGTTTTCCATTTTATAAGAGTACAGGTTCTCAAAGTAGGTATTGATGATGCTCTGGATTTCTGCTGGGTCTGTTGTGACTTCCCCTTTTCTGTTCTTAATTGCATGGATTTGAGCCTTTTCTTTCCTTTTTTGATAAGGTTGGCTAAAGGTTTATCAATTTTATTTGTTCTTTCAAAAAACCAACTCTCTGATTCATTAATTTTTTGTATCATTCTCTTAGTCTCCATTGCATTGATTTCTGCTCTGATCTTTATAATTTCCTCTCTTGTGTGAGCTTTGGGTTTGTTATTCTCTTCTTTTTCTAGGAATTTGAGGTTCTGCATTAGGTTATTAATCTGAGTTCTCTCTGTTTTCCTAATATGGGCGTTCACTGCTATGAATTTGCCATGTAGAACTGCTTTCATTATGTCCCATAGATTCCTGTATGTTGTACTGGCATTATCATTTACTTGTAGAAACTGTCTAATTTCTTCTTTAATTTCCTCTATGACCCATTGGTTGTTCAGGAGGATGTTATTCAATTTCCAGGTGTTTGTGGGAGTTTTGCAGTTTCTCATGTTATTGATCTCCAATTTTATTGCACTATGGTCTGATAATATACAGGGAGTAATTTCAATTCTTTTACATTTACTTAGACATGTTCTATGAGCTAGCATGTAGTCTATTTTGGAGAATGACCCATGTGCAGCTGAAAAGACTGTGTATTCTGATTTTGTGGGGTGGAACATTCTGTAGATATCTATTAAGTCCATTTGTTCAATAGCTTGGTTCAGTTCTTGAATTTTGTTGTTAACTTTTTGTCTACATGATCTGTCTATTTGTGATAGTGGGGTATTGAGGTCCCCCACTACAATTGTATTAGTGCTTATTTGGTTTTTCATGTCCATTAATATTTGTTTTGTATAGTTGTGGGCATTCGTATTTGGTGCATATATATTTAGGATTGTCATCTCTTCCTCTTGGATTGTTCCCTTCACAAGGATGTAGTGACCATCTTTGTCTCTCTTAATTAGTTTTGGTTTGAAATCTACTTTGTCTGCAAATAAGATTGCTACCCCTGCTTTTTTTCTGGGTTCCTGTCGCATGAAGAGCCATTTTCCATCCTTTTACTTTCAGTCTATGAATTTCTTTTTGAGTTAGATGTGTTCCTTGTATACAGCATATTGCTGGATTTTGCTTCTTAATCCATTGTCAGTCTACTTCTTTTGATTGGTGAATTGAGGCCATTAACATTGAGAGTTATAATTGATAGATATTGATTCATCCTTCTCATGATGTTTTACTGTTGTTGGCTCTTATTTCTTTTTCCCCCTTTCCTTTAGTTTCTTACCTTGCCTGATGGCCTCATGGAGTTGTGACCTTCATTGCCTTTTTCTAGGATATTGCTTAGAATTGCTTGGAGTGCTGGTTTGGTGTTCATGAAATTTCTCAGGTGTTCTTTGTTGTGGAAGTATCTAATATCCCCATCGATTTTGAAAGATAATTTTTCAGGATACAACAGTCTAGGTTGGAAGTTATTTTCTTTTAGGGCTCAAAATACTTCACTCCAGACTTTCCTTGATTTGAGGGTTTGTGTTGAGAAGTCTGCTGTGATTCTAATGGGCTTTCCTTTGTAGGTGATTTGTTTCTTTTCTCTAACTGCCTGTAGGATTTTGTTCTTCTGTTGGGTTTCTGGATTTTGACTATTATATGTCTAGGTGTAGATTTTTTTTGATCGTGGCTGGGTGGAGTTCTATATGCCTCACTTATCTGTATGTCCAATTCTCCACCTCTGTCTGGAAGTTTTCCATTATTACTTCTGTGAACAGTTTTTTTTTAAGCCAGTTGTACTTTCTCCCGTTTTTTCGTGGACTCCTATCAGTCTTATGTTATTCTTCTTTGCATCATCTAGCAGGTGCTGAATTGATTTCTCATGGTCCCTTACTATTTTTAAGAAATCTCTGTTTTCATGGTCCTTGACCACAATCCTGTCCTCTATATCTGATATTCTATCTTCAGATTCTCTTAATCTGCTCTGCATGCTTTCAATGGAGTTTTTTAATCTCCTGAATATCTGTTTGAATCTTTTTCATGGATTCCATTTCTTTCTTATGCTGGTCATTCATAGCTTCGAGCATGTTTCTGAGCTCATCTATTTTTTTTATCAGTTTCTGTTCTAGAGCCTCTAATCATGTCTCACTCTCCTCACCATCTCTGCAGTTATCTGGGAGATTATTTCTGCTTTAAATTTTTCTAGAGCCTCATTCATCTGTTTTGTTACTTCCTGTGCTATCAGTTCAGGGTGTCCAGGTGGTTGATTATCAGACTTTTCCACCTCATTTTCGCCAGAATTTGCCTTTTGTAGGGTGGAGTTCTGAGTTTGCGACTTGCTTAAATGTCTTCTCATTTTTGTTTTTGGTACTGTCCTTGGTTTAGTTCCTGGGTTGATATTTTGAAGTTGTTTATTGTAAGTACCTTTGTTGATGTATTTAGAACCCTTATGGAATGATTGCTTCTCAGAGGTGTCTTCCAGATATAGCTGATCTTTAGGTTTTGAGTCTCTAATGACTCTGAGGCTATCTCATTTTCATTATACCAGCAAGGACAACTGTTTAGATTAATCACAACACCTTAGCCCAAGTGATACAATCAGCAACACTATAGCATCAAATATATCTTAGAGAATGACAATTTGTGGTAGTTATTTATCTATCACCTTTAAAAATGAAGGACCTCCTTCAGGGTATGTCTCTGCTGTCACAGTAGACAACATGGACAGCAGTGTGTGCAGTTATCAGTCAGTGAGTCTCAGTAAGCTAGTCCCAGACCTGTGAGATTCAGGCAGATTACAGGTTCCAATGGGAGCTGATGATAAGTTGAGCTCCCTGTCCCTCCAACTTACCAATCATGGTGGTCTGGTGTGCCTTTATTGCACAGATTCCCTTCACTTTTCCAGTGGGCTTGTTTTCTTCAGAGAGCCTGAGGCAGGCCCTCTCTCTGTTGTTCACTTCTGCCACTCCGGACAATGGCTTTTATGTCCCCCTGTGCCTCTGCAATGTGTAACCAAGTAGCTGCAAGGCCAAGAGGCCCGAGGCTGTGGGGAGGGCTGTTGTTGGAGGCACCTGCATGGCCAAGCCATCGGCTGGTGGGCCTGCCTGGGGTGGGGGCCTCCTCACCCTGTCCTGGTGGCAGGCTGGTGGAGCCTGACCTCTAAAGAACATTTTATATATAAATATGTCTCTGTGTGGTACAAAATTTATTAATTAGTTTATATTATTAGAGTGGAATTCCTAAGAGAGAGACTATGTTTTCCTTTAAGTATGATGACTATTGACAGACTGGCCGCCAGGAAAGTTGTTCTGACCTCCTTCCATCTATAACACATGATAATTCTGACATATTTAACATACTTCAAAGATCTGAGCAAATCTATCTCTTTATAATTGGCATCGACCCTGTCCTCCCTTTTTATATCTTGTTTTGATCAATTCACTGGAAAAACAGGTCTATGATTGTAACATGGTCTTTGGACTGAAATGTTTATAAGATTACTTAAGCTCTTTTTGTAACGGTTCCTCAAGATGAAGTATAGTATGGTCAAAGTTATGACAAAAACGTGTTCACTGAAAATTATAGAAATTTGTTCTCTTCCTGGTTTTCATCGCAGGTGACCTGGTGTCCTAGTAGCAATCAGGGTGTCTGGATTTATCTCCACTTGGCCACTGCATGGATGGGCAACTTTCAGCAGGAATGTCAGTAACACCGTTCTTTAATTCTCTCCTCAGTAACGGTCACTTGCCTCACAAGATTGTTGGGTAAAAAGAAATACTAACAGGTGCTAGCAATGGTATTTGGAATAGTGATTTATAGCTTCCAAAGTACTTTAATATCCATTATCTCTTAATCTTCATAATAGTCTCATATGGTAGATAAGACATTTTTATTATTATGGTTTTTTTTTGTTCTATTTTGTTTTTTTTGGTACAGGGGATTGAACTCAGGACCTTGCGCTTGTGAGGCAGGCAACCTAAATCCCTGGCCCTTTTATTTTCATGTTTTTAAAAAAACTAATACATTGCTAAGATTTGGTAACAATATCAAGAAAAGTTTCTTTGAGAAGCTGAAAGTACTTCACAAATGTAACACCAAGAACTAGATATACAAACATTTTCCAGTCAAGGGACTTCAGAAAAGCTTGCAAATGTATGGCATTTCTCCTTCCAATATTCCTAGGGGTGTTGACTACAAGAAGAAGAGTTATGTGACCAAAACTTCTCCCTTGCTTTTCCCACCAAAATTCTTGTGTATGGTTATAGGGAAAGGCTAACCATCAGAAAACAGACTTGTGTGTGTGTGTGCGTGCGTGTGTGCATGTGTGTGTGTTACCTGTAAGTGGGTACATTCCTTAAATACTTAGAATTCATCCTACCTATTCCCATGGACAACAAGACAGCATTTGCTGCCCTCTGTCACACTGGACCCCTTGTTTGTGTGTCCAGTTTCCAGCTCCCATTTTCTCAGCTCCTTCTGGAACAACTTCATCTCAGGCACGGCCATGGGACCTTGGGAAACCCATTCAGGATGCATCACATACTGGGTTTATTAGGGTGAACTCTAAGCACAGGACACCCTGCTCTTTAGAGGAGACATGTGTCCTGGCAGAGTAACTTCGTATTTTGCTCACCTATCCTTGAAGGACAAATGACAAATGGTGCATGTGTGGGTGCGTGCATGTGTGGGTGCATGTGTGTGTGTGTGTGTGTGAGTGTGTGTGTGTGTTTTGGAAGGGTGCTTGAGGGAAAAGAAAGTTCTAACATGAAAATAAACATAAGATAACGTTCCAAAACTTGGGTTACGCCTCTTTTAGCTACTGATCCAAAATACTCTTAAACTCTTGTTTTCATCAAACAGAAAGCAAGAAAGATTAAATCTTAAAGTTTCTTGTGAATGTACTAATAATTGAACTATAATGAAGAAGTGAACTTTTCTCTCCAGCTTAGATTATGCCAATAATAACTCTTGGACACTCACAATTTCTATAGTATCAGATAAACAGTGCAATATGCATTTCTCACTTGGAGATCAAATCTATTTGTTAATTTATCCAGGATTATTTAACTGCCTTCTCATGAAAGAGAAGCCTGTGATCATGCACATGACACTGCCTTTTACCGCGGATACAGGTGGGAAAAATAAAAAAATTAACAGAGATAACTGCTTTATAACTGGCTAGATTTAGAGAAGTTTTTCCAATGTAATTCAAGAATAGTGATTGAAAGCCTCCTAAATTTCCTGCAGAAATTCAGGATTCCAAAGTAGGTGAACTAATACTCCTATCTTGAAGTCATTCCCAATTCACCTAGCATTTTAGAGTTTTTGACTTGGAGGGGAATTTGAGATTTTTACTTCAAAAATTTCACTTTCTAGATGGGAAAACATATCCAGTCATGTGAAGTGTAAGTATTTCAGTTGTTATTCTTTAGTTTCAAGTAACAGAAGCCGGGGGCGGGGAGACTGAAGAGTTTAGCTTTAGGCACAAATGGACAAGGAGGTCAAATAATTTCTCTCTTCGCTTCTCCTCTTCTCTCTTCCCCCCACTCCCACCACCTTCCTCCTCCTCCCATCCCCTGGTTCAATTTCATCTTGACTCCTTTACCTCCTACTTCAAACAGGTTTGCTTCATGTGCAGGAAAGAGGATGGCCTGGGGCCCTGTGATGGACCAACCCAGCTCAGGGTCTTTCTGTTTTCCTTTGGGGGCTGAAAGAAGGACCCAGAAGGACTCTTAGGTCTCAGGTTTAGCCTTTCCAGCGGTCTCACATATTTGGAGTGGGATGAAGACTTGTAAGATTACACAGTAAGATGGAGTTTCTGAGACAGGAAACAAGTCCTTAGACTGTAAGATTTCTGACACATGAGCAGGCTTTGTCTGTTAAGGGGTCTGGGGTCTGCTTTTCTTAGCTGCCATGATGCCCATGATGGCATTCAGTACAAGAGCCACTGCTATTCCTAGCTTGGATTTCAGTCATTATCTGCAGTTCTAGTACATATTTGCTTTTAATACATAATTATTATATAAATATTAATCATATACTTGCTTTTGGTGCCAGGGATTGAATTTGGGTCCTTGTGCTTGCAAGGCAAGCGGCAGAACCACTGAGCTAAATCCCTGGCCCTAAAAATATTTTATTTATTTAAAATTGTATTAAATATATTTTCTTTTTACGAAATTCATTTCTAATCCTTTTGGAAACAAAGTCATTATAAATATAACAAATTATACTGACCAACACCTCACTTTTCTTGGTGCTTATCAGCATGGGGTCTCTCATCAGATGCTCTCATCCAAGTTTAGTATTGTGAATGGACATAGTGATTTTTCAAATATTCTGGATTCCATGAGTTTTACAGGTGAAATTCATGGACTTTGGTTCCTATGTTTTCTATTTATTTGTGTATTTATAGTGGATGGCTCTTTTGAAGAGAAATACTCCAGCACCCTCCCACTGGTTAACTGCAGATTGGATTTAATACTTTAGGTTTCTACATTTTCAGTCATGCCCGTGGGTCTAACAAGCAAGAACTAGATCCAGTCCACAGATTTGCAGATGTAAAATAATGGTAAAGATGAGACGATACTTGGTTAATGTGTTTTTAGGTCCAACATTTTCATTTTCTGATAATCTGATTTTGACTGAAAACGTACTGTTATCAAAAAATTAAGAGAAGTTATGAAGCATAGTGTATTTCAGAGAACTGAGATTGCCCTGTGAGAAGCTCTTGGATATGTGTGCATCTGCTGGCTGTGTTCAGCCTTCTGTTCATGAACTTGCCAGGCTGTTGCTCTTAACAAGCTCTAAGCATAGGAATAAGGGCTGAATGCCAAACCCCAAGTGTTGGGGACCAAGACTGCTTCTATCTTGCTACTCTGCCATCCCATCTTCAGCTTCCGATTCCATCAGAGCTGCCATGGAGCAGGAGGTCTACACCTCTCCTTTTAATGTCACACTGCAGGCTTCACTTCTAAAAAGTGCCTAGACTCGTATTCCCCACCTTCTCACCTGAGATTTTAGGTTTGTGCAATTAATTGTTTTCTACTTTAGCTATCTGGAAATCTTATGTGGAGACTCTAATATCAAGAGAAAGCTTGGAAAAAAGTCATTGCATTACCGTGTTAATCAGGATTTTAAGGAGATTCATGGCAATGTGAGTTGCTCATTCAACATTTATTAAACTCAGGGTACATAGTTGACAACCACACTTGGACTTTGCTCTTAAAACTCTTACAACTTGAGCTGAGGAGCTTTTGATGTCATCCTACAATAAAGTCTGTGGGTACAAGGTATGTTATCCCCCACCCTGAATTCTAACAATAAAGTATTTCACTGTGTGTTTCTCTGTGGGAAAGGAAGGGGATATTATATGAGTAATATGACACTGAATGCTCAATGTTTTCCTCTAAATCAGTGTGTCTTAACCTTTGCAAAATCTCTGAATCCTGATTTGTACTTTACCAAGACAATCTGTAAAGTGTTGGATACTTTGTACTGGAGGGTCCTGTTGGGTGGAGTCATGGGTACTACTTTGTGTGTTCTTTTGGATTGTTTTTATTTTACTATTTAAAACCCTTTATTCCACAATGAGTAAAAATAATCACTTAATTTATTATATCCAATTGAATTTAAGAGTTTCAAAACTTAAAAGAAAATTTAAAATAGTCATTCTCTTACTTGCTATGCTTTACCTGATGGCAAGAACGTAGTTTTGGCTTCAAAAAGGTCAGAATGTAATTTCTTACACTGAGTGGCATTGGTTTCTTCTGGACTCTTATGAAACAATGTTTCTTTTGTTACTCTATTGGCACAACAGAACTGGGAGTTTTGTTTTGTGTGACTATGCTCTAGGATCTGGAAGCTTTCCTGCAACTTTGCCCTCTTGTCAATAGGAGAAACTGTTTTCATATCAACAGAGTTGGTGAAATCACAAACATAGTAGCCATTTATTAATATTCTCATGTGGGTCCAAATATTTTCTCCCCTTAGCAATCCTCCCCTGCAGTACTAGGGCTGCACCCAGAGTCCTGGCACTGACACACTCCAGCTCTTTTTACCTTTTCTTTTCTTTAATATTCCTTGTGCACAGACACAGACTTTGTATGTATAGGTGCTCAATTCAGTGTTAGCTGAGCAAATTAAGAGGAACACAGATGAATGCAATGAGGTGTAATGAGTGCCATCACAAACGCAGGGAGACAGACTTTACAGAAGAGGAAGTCCTTGGGTCAGCTGAAGAGTCTGGGGAGGACGCAGGGTGGGAGGACTCGGAAGCTCTGGCTCAAGTGCAGCACAGTGCGGGGTGATTGCTCGCAGCTCGCCCTTTCTGAAGAGCAAAGCGTGGAGCCGAAGGGTGAGCAGCTGGAGCTGGGCTCGAAAAGCTTGGGCATCAGCATAAGGAGCTGGCTTCTTGCAAGTTTTTAAAATAACTGAGTAGCAGGAAGAGTTCTTCCCCCTATGAAAACAGGTCCAGCGGAAGTAAATAGAAAGTTTATTAAGAACTGCTCTTTGTTTAGAGTAAAATATTTGAGACCAGAGTTAAATTAGGAGACTGTTGTAACAATGCATGAAAGAGGTGACAAAGGCCCAGGTTACGAATGGGATGAAAGAGGGGATCATGATAGTTTTGGAAGAATCACAAAGTAAAACAATATGAGAAATTAAAGGTGTAGAAGGGTGAAGAAAGCGAGGGCGTTGCGAGTGAGTCCCAGGTCCCAGTCAGCCAAAGGTGAGCAGCTCCCTGAGGAGGAGGAGCAAAGAGAAATGGTTCCATTCAGGGTGAGTGGACGTAGGGGCCAGGTGGGCGGGCTGTCTGGAGGGTCCCGGGCTGGAGATGTGGTCTGGGGAGTTACCTGGGTCAAATGCAGACGTGGAGGTGGGTTACACTGCATGAGACGGTAGCTGAGAGAAGAGAGACGCTGGCAAAACTTAGAGCTCTGCAGAACGCCCCACGGTAGGGAGAGGTTAAGGAAGACAAACCAGCAAAGGAGACACTGAATGGTCAGGGTACTGGAGAATTCTGGCTCATCTGAACTCATGAAGGGAACTGAGGCATTTATATAGGGAAGAATTAAGACTAAATGCCATTAGGATGCAAGGGAGATGAGCACCTAAGACTGTAATTAAATTTGAGACGGAGTCATGATGACTGTTCTTTGAACTACTTCAACAGGTGGTCCAGTAGACAGCAGACTTCAGTGGCCTCAGAACCAACAGGTCACTAACACCTAACCAAATGCCACTTATCACATTATTCCTTTACACATTCAATTCTAAAAGAAAGACAAGTCGCAGTACCTAAAAAGAAAGTCAGGGTTGGGGAGAAAGCTAATTTGCATGTTTATCTGTTTCAAAAGAAAAGGAGAGATGTGAACATTATATCCAAACCCTTGTTACCAGCCCTGGCCCTCTGAGCACAGTCTTGTGTCCATAGCAACATTTGGTACACCTTGGAATCACTGTAGCCACCTCAAACCCAACATGTCACCTTATATTCCAATATAAAGAAACCAGTTCTTCCTTCTGCGTTTCATATCACCTCTCAATAACTCACCCTCCAGCAAGCACTTTAAATAAATGGCCACCCCTTCTAGAGCTTGGCTACCTGCTCATATTCTCTCTTCTAAGCCCCTGGGACGCAGCCTAACCCTTTCCTAAGGAGATCCCAGCCTCCAGCTTTGTGCTGCCTTCCACCTTGAGGCCACCCGCTCCCACAGATAAAGACCCAAGCTCCTTAGCAAGGACCCTCACCACTTACACATGCATACCAGGCAGGCTCCTCTCCAGGAATGCCAAGGGACTACAGCCCTGGAAACCCCTTCCTGTTGCCCTTTTGTTGCTGCTTCTCCTGGTCATCTAGAACAACTTTTTGTACTGTGAGGAGCTAGCTCCTACGCATCTCCCAGGGATCCTCCTAAACGTCACACCCATCGTTTAGCCTTCTCCTGAACCTTCCTTTCCACAGGGGGGCTAAGTGTCCTATAACATTATAATGGTAGACACCCCATGCTGAAGAATGATGTGATTCTCCCCCGCTAGAATTTGAGCTCTTAAGGTCAAGAATGGTTCACTGCTTGGGCCACTCAGTGGCCAGTGGAATGGGTGGGTAAAGGTGCTTAAGAGAAGAGGAGCCATGCAGAGGTTTGAGAAGTGGAGAGTGAGGGTGATGCATTATGGGTTAACTTTGGATGTAAGCGTGCCTAAGAGGAAGGAGGGCTGAGGTAGAGACTGACGGTAGTGGTAAGCATGAAGGGAATTTCAGAATGGAGGCTCTCTTTACTTCATGAACAGGTGGCTGGACAGAGTGAATATTCAATCACAGTCTGGTGAAGGTGGCTGCAGAGAAGAGGTACATGAGATGAATTTGCTGGGAGACCAACTGCATAGCTTAGGACCAAGTCCCTGCCAACACTGCACTCTGGAGAGTGCCATCTCCTAAGGGCTCGCTCATATACTTGAACTTCTCTTCTGAAGCCAAGTTTTAGACATTTTTGCAGCATTTTCTCTGCATAAGTGTGCAAGGGCTTGTGCCTGAAGGTCTTTGCTTCTCCTCCAGGCTGCACACTTGCCACCAGGGCTGGCATGGGTCACCAAGATGCTGCTGTTGGTCGAGTCCAGGGAAGTGTGACTCACAGTGAGGCTGTCAGCACTGTGTGAAGAGTAGCTGTAAACTAACTGGAGAAAGGCTGACTTTGTGTTAGTCTCTTGTTTGCAAAGAATGACATAGCATTTGGGGAAGAATGTGCAACACAGGATCCCATAGTTGGATATTAAGATGACAATGATCTCCACAGCAGGCAGATACTTGCCAAATGTGGTAGCATAGACAGGGATGAAAGTGGCCCATGCTATGAAGCAGATGAGCAGGCCAAAGGTTATGAATTTGGCTTCGTTGTAATTCTCAGGTAACTTCCTGCCTTTGAAAGCAAATATGAAGCCAAAGAAGGCCAGGACTGCAATGTAGCCCAGCATGGTACCAAGTGCCAGCACAGACCCCTCGTGGCATTCCAGGATGATGACCCTGGGCAAGGACACATTCTCCTCCACCACAGGAGCTGCGAAGGTGAGCCAGAGGGTGCAGATGAGGACCTGGATTCCAGTGCACGTGATGATGATGGGGACCGGTTTATAGAGACACTTCAGGGAGTTCCGCAACTTGGGGTCAAAGCTGAACGCCAGCAGAATTTTCAGGGACTTCATCAAAATGCAGGAGATGCACAGAGTAAAGCTCACGCCAAATATCATCTGCCTGGTTTTACATGCGAAGTCTTGTGGTTCTCCGATGAAGAAGCCAGTGCTGACGAAGTTGAGGAAATGGCAGAGGAGGATCACGTAGCTGAGCAGTAATCCCCCGGAAGATTTCACAACAGGTGTGTTCAGGTTTCGTGTAAATATTATGCCAATGGCCAGGACAAAGGCGATTCCCAGAAGGGAGAAGGCCACTAGTAGGACAGCCAAGGCATCGCCCCAGTTGAGGAACTCTACCTCCTTCTCAAAACACGTGGTGCTCCTCACAGGGGCCCAGTGAGTTTCACTGTTGCACAGGAGGCAGTGATCCATGTCTAAAGGACAAAAGAGAGTCAGCAACCTTGCAAACAATTAAACCAGGCAATTGCCCACAATACCACAAATGAAGCTTCCAGGGCACTCATCCCAACCATAAAACAGATACAGGTAATTATAACAGCAGTTTCTTATTAAAGCATCACAGAACTCAGAGAAAGAGAGAGTGAAACAGCAAAGGTGAGTAAAGAGGGCGAGGGGAAAAGAAAAAAGAGACAAAAAGCCAGCTGTGCCATGAGCCTTTAGGACATTTACATTTCAGGATAGACACTAGCAGCTTATACACTTTCTGTTACAGATGGCAGTTCAGGCCCTCTGATGGGAATGCGTGATTTGGAATCAAATATCGCCCCAATTCCTGTCTTTTCTCTACCACCCGTGAGTCCTGTACTCTTTTTTTTGATACTGGGGATTGAGCTCAGGGCCTTGAGTCCTGTAATCTTGAACAAGTGCGTTGAACTTTCTGATCCCCTTTCCAACCCTACCAACCCCAAGGGTGCCACATTCAGAATGCTGCACAGAATAGACCCTCAATGTGCTTCTCCTCCAGGCTGCACGCTTGCCTGGAGCTGCTATTAAGAATGAGGCTGCAATTCTTTGCAAAGCAGAAGTAACATAGCTGGGTTGCCTTAAAAGCTGGAAGTTCCTTTCCAAAAGTGAGATGACACAAGATAATCCTATCAGGACAGCTGATGAAGAACTGAAGTTTATTTGTTTCCCAGGGTTAGGGTTAGCATACTTGAGCCTTTTACACTGTCAGTGACAAACCAGAGCAATGTTTGTGCAAGTCCCACCTGCAGGGCAGCATGTGATCTCTGGGAGTCGGGCTGCATTTGCTCCCCATTCCCACCACCGATGATGGATCCTGATGCTTCTGAAAGGCCTCTCTCGGGACATCATCTGACTACATGGGGCAAAAGTCAAAAGGCTCATTCAACTTTTTAGAATGTCCACGTTCTCTTCTGTGTTAGCCCCGAAGCAAGGTTGTGGTTTTATCCATAAACTTTATGACCTTCCCAACATCCTTCTCTTTCCAACACCTGTTTCCCTGCAAGTATTCTTCTGTGTTTTCTTTTTACCCCCGGCTGCTATTACCTGCCCTTTCATTCACTCAGTGGACATTTAGGGTCTTGCCCCGCAGACAGCCATGAGTGAGAGATGTGGAGAGATGATGAGCTTCCAGGATGCACTCATTCCTGAGTTTTCCTCCGCAGAGTCCTCCTCGTCTGCACTTGCCCTGGTCATCCAAAGATGCAATACAGATTGGACCTAGAAAGACTTCGGTATCTTTTTATGGGAAATCAATGTGTTTTTTTCTACTTGGAGGATAGCTGCTAAGGCACTGTGTTGCCAAAAAATTTCTCCCAGTTCCCTAATTGTTTATGCAGCACAGTTCCTCTAGAGTTAGAGTGCGTGGCATCTTAAAGGTGTTGACAAAACATGAACACTGGGATATTCCATTGCTGTACTTCTCCCCTTGAAGCCAGTAAGAAGAACAAATATCCATTTAGGAGCATTCTGGCTCTGAGATTTAGTTTTCACAGAAGAGGAACAGGGCTGTGGCAATCAATGAAGAAACATGATGCTTTCAAGTGGGCTTTGCTCCAAAGAAGGCGCCAATAGTTCCTCTTAGGGCTTCTAAGGCTGCTGACCTCAACCCTATACTTTTTGTGTATTTTGCTCTGATCTTGCCAAACTGATAAAGATAAGGTGGGCAAACAGTTGTTTACTAGCATCTCATCTCCACTAATACCGGGTCCACTTGTCTTACAGACGTCCCTTTTTTCTCAGGTGCAACCTTTGCCTCTTGGTAGGAACATTAAGCTCTCCGGGATAGGCACACCTGCTTCTTGGCTGGGAACCTCTGGGTTTCTACTGTGTCAGTTTAGCCAATTCAGCATTTACTTATTTGTACTTCTTGAGCCACAGTTACAAAGGATGGGCATACCAACAAAAGTTGGGGGAAAACTTGCTTTGTTTTAGGAGTTGCTGAGGAGGAAATATGTGTGAAGCAATGACTTTTTCACTGGAAGTGAAATTCCTTTCATGTCTATATTATTTATTGATCATATATCAAATGATATAATATGGGAAATTCCAAAATAAAATGAAATTTCATAGGAATTTTACCTAGCAGAACATAGGAAGCTTTTAAAATTCTTTTTAGATGAAAAAGTAAATAAAAATAAGATTTATGAAAAGAAAAATAGGCCCAAGGGAATAATTTATGTGCCCATTCATGCTGTCATGCCTGCAATTACCTGTCTGATTGCTGTACTGATTTTCGGGGCAGCTCACACAGTCATAGCAGCAGGTATGTTGGCTTCTTGTGCTCGTCTTCATTTGTCCTGGGCTGCATTCCTTGGAACATTTAGATAGAATTTGCTGCATTGAAAGTGAAAAGAAATTCCAAAAAGATTTTTTAAAGTATCTTAATTATCTTTGATTGAAAGATGTATTTAATAAATAATATTTTGATCATTTTTAGTACTACCAAGGTACTTTCTGCCCTCCTGAGATATGAACAAGCTTAAAATATGTAAAATGCTTCAGATGGAGAAACTGTTTTAGAAAGTATGTAGTTTTTGTCACATCAATGATGTCTGTAAGAAATGATGGCCATTATTTCCATCAGGCTGTTCCTCTGCAGAAAGAGAAATGTATAGTAGTAAAGAAGTAAGGATTTGGAAATTTCCAATTCTATGCTGAATAAAGAATTTTGTCAAATAAGAAAATAGTAAATTATAAACATATTCTTCAGAAGAAATTTCTTATCATATGATCTAAGAAGCCTATCCAGCCTCACTCTAAAATAAATTTTTTAAAAAAGGAGTATTTTAGGTTTATAACCCTAGCACTTTGGGAGGCTGAAGCAGGAGGATTATTAGTTCAAGCCCAGCCTGAGCAACTTAATGAAATTGTCTCCAAATTAAAAAAAAAAAAAAAGGATTAGGATGTAGCTCAATCCTCAGTACGACAAAAACACAAAACAAGCAAAACCAAAAATCTGTTAGTGTTAGTTAAAAAGACAACCTAAAATACTGAAAATTTGAGTCACAGTTCTGCATATCATGATGCAGGCAGCATTCTGCTTTTGTGGGATTCTCTGCTTCTGATCCAGCTAATACTTCTTTCACAAGAATTAGGCTGCATCATCATTTTCCAGTCCCTCTGTCATGGTACATCCTGTGAATTAATCTGTGTTATGATTTCACGTTTACCCTGGGAAGTCAAAACAGAGTGGTTAGTGAAGCTTTTCTCAGGATTCTCTGAACAGCTGCTGCTGAGTCTGGAACACAAAGTGTTAGGTCAACCACTGTTTCCTCTGGAAGATGAAGACCTGGGAGGAACAGAGAAACAGTCAAGTGTTGCTGCCCTGTAGCCACAAGCACTGGCTTTCTTTTTTTTTTAATTTTTTGACTTTCTGTTTTTCAACTCAATTATTTCTGATCTGGGTTTTAGCAGAAAGTAGATCTGCCTAGAGGATTACCCAGGCAAATGTCTAATCTGGGGTATTTATTCTCCTCCTGCCCAGCAGACACAAAGGATTTAACTGTCAGACGCAGTCGGGCATCAAGGGGGACAAAAAGAGCAATCTTACTTCCCACAGCCCAGCACTTTCTCCCCCAGCACCTCAAGAGACCGTGGGGGATCTTCTGAGGTCTTGGGCGTGAGCGAAGCAGGTATCGGGAGATGGAGGGCCATCTGATGTTTTGGACCAGCAATGTGGATGCCCTAACTAACCTCCCAATTAGCAAGCAGATCTTGAAATCTGACCACATGATCTCAGATATTATTCATTTTTATTATATTCTTGAAATATTTGTGGCTGTCTCCATCAGAAAGGAAGACTTTCCCCATCTTCATGTCTGCCCTCTCCAGTTAGTCATAAAAATCTCAGTCCCTGCATCCTGCCATCGCTCCCTCAAAGTACGTCTTTGATAAAGTCTAGAGATTAAATGTGGTAACGATTAAAAACGGTGCTTTTTGCGAAAATAAGAAAAATCCGCTCTGTACTCAGTAAGTAAGTTAGAATATTTAAAAGGCCCAGTGTGAGTTACAGTGTTTAGCAGGGGCTGGGTTCATAATGTGCTTTTGAGAACAATGATAATGATCATGAAGAATATGAAGGGAAGTTGAGAACACAGAAGTGTGGCTATATTTCTGTCTTCTAGGGAAAAAGCATCTTGCTTCACTGAAACTTCTAACAAGGAACATACCTTTAAATAAAATGGTTTACAGCACTACTATAACCACTTTTCCACCCACCAAATGTGTTCAGTGATTATTATATGCCAGGCATTGTTCTAATTGTTGGAGCCCTGTCAGGGAATAAAACAGAGAAATCATCCTTTCATAGTCCTTCAATTCTAGCTCAAAAGGTTGACAATAAACAAAACAACAATAAGAAAAATGAAGATGAAACAGTGACTAGAAGAATGAGCACCCAAGACCCTCACCCTATCCCTGACTGGCGCACCCAATCAGTCACTGCAATTTTAAATAGGGTGTCCAGGAAAAGCCTCCCTGGGAAGACAACATTTCAAAAAATACAGAAAAAAAGCAAGAAATTAACCACACAGATATCAGAGAAAATTATGACAGACAAAGAAATGGCAGGAACAAATCCCTCCTCTTGGAGAGGGAAGCACAGGAGGAGGGGTTGCAGGTGAGGGATGCAGAGGTGAAGGGGGGCGGGGGGACGACAGGTAGTGTGGGGCTTTTAAAGAAAGTCTGGCTGCATGGACGGGTGCTTAGCAGAGCATGGTGTCGTGCAGGGCAGCCT
Organism: Heterocephalus glaber; assembly: GCF_053883595.1. NCBI lineage: Eukaryota > Metazoa > Chordata > Mammalia > Rodentia > Bathyergidae > Heterocephalus > Heterocephalus glaber. Next base: position 25,721,859 of record NW_028258343.1, on the reverse strand, counting down.
GGCTGACTGCAGGGCCAGGTGGAGATGGAGGGTGGGATCTTGCCACAGTCACCCAGATAGCAGCTCGAATAGGCGTGAAAGGTGGTCGGCTTCTAGATACCTTTTTTGTTTTTGTTGTTGTTCAGTTGGTTTTAGGTTTTTTTTTTGGTACCGGGGATCAAACTCAGGACCTTGTGCTTCTGAGGCAGACTCGGGCCACCAAGCTAAATCGCCGGCCCTTGGTTTTAGCATTTTTGAGACAGGGTCTCACTATGTACTTCAGGCTGGCTCTGAACTCACTATGTAGTCAAGGCTGCCCTCCAACTCATGGCAATCCTCCTGCCTCAGCCTGCCCAGTGCTGGAATTACAGACATGACACCACACACAGATACATTTTGAAAGCCAAACTTTCATCGAATATGGAGTGTGACACAGGGAGCAAGGAACCCAGCAGCTTTACTTCTTCATGAAGAGCTAAGACGGAGAATTTCCAATTACTGTGCAGGAGTAGCTTTGGAAGGGAATATTAGGAGCTCTGTTTTGGAGAAATTCAAATTGACTATTGGATGTTAAACACTTCCAACATTCAATGGCACAAGATAGACATTTCCATTGTAGACGTTACAATTGGGGATAGCAAGGAGTGGGAACAAAGCAAGACTAAAATCCAGGAAGGAAAATGTTAAAGCCCACAGTTCCTCTTTCGCATCCCCAGAAATCTGTGGCAAGTCATGAACTCCAAAGGGCTTGTTGGCTCTGGCCCTATGGCCCTTCTGCTGACTGGGGCTCCCATGTACTCTTTCTTTGGATGGCTTTGCTCACTCCTTGTAGCTTTCCTCAGACAATCCATGTTCGTGGCTCCTTCAAACTTCTGGGGTCTCCACTGCCCCTTTGGCTTCACACTCACAGCTTCACACACGGCCCTCTCAGGAGCACACTGCCTGGCCTCCCAGGCCTTCTTCTGAATTCTGGGTGGAAGCCTTCCTGACCCCACGACTCCTGCATTCTGCATGCACCTAAAACCAGCACCATGTGGGTGACACCAAGGTCTGCTGCCAGCTGGAGCAGCAGGCGGGCTTCCTCCTCTCTTGGCTATGGAGGCCCAGGGCCTCTGAAGAAAATCTCAAGGTACAACTTCCCTAAGCCACTGCCATTCTGGAACATGGTGCTCTGGGGCTCTCTTCTCAAAGCAGTCTTTCACTTTTGCAATTTTGAGGCTGTAAAGGGTAGAGTTTTGCTGCTTCTTGTGATGCCCTCAGGCCATCTTTTCTAGTCTCCTGCTCCTTTTCAGCAATAAAGATCTCCTCTGCTCTATCTTTGCAGTACACAGCCTTACTGGAGCTTCCTTTCTGGCCAAACTCGAAACTCAAAATGCTGTAAATCTGCTGGGCTCTTTGCTCTTGATTCTCAATATAAAACTGGCTAGCCATGCCACTGCTTTGACATTAGACTGGCTTGAAATTTCTTCTGCCAGATTAATTAGTCCACAGCCCTTAATCTCAGTCTCAGGCAGTCTCTGGACAGGAGCAAATTGCAGACAAACTTTTGCCAAGGCGTAACGCACATGGTCTGGAGTCCAGCAGCCAGTGCAGCCCTTCTTCCCAGCAGATACCTCCTGAGCCTGGCCTTTACCAGCAGAATTTCTATCAGCATTCTGGTCTTCTGAGCTCTGACCAGAATTTCCCATCCAGTACAGCCTCAGGCATTGCAGCTCTGCTTTTTCAGGCAGCATCTCCACATCTCCTAAGTTCCCCTTCTCACAAGCCAGCTCCAAAGGCTCCTGAACCACATCGTCAGGAACAGCAACGACCCCACTTCCCTGGTACCAAATTCTGTCTTAGCTAGTTTCTCATTGCTGAGACAAAATACTCAACACCCAAAGTTAAAGAAGGAAAAGTTTATTTGGGTCACAATTTGTAGAGGATTCAGTCCAATAATCAGCTGTCTCCGAAACAGGGTGGCATGGCAGACAAGGTATTGCAGAGGCAAAACAGTCCATGGCAGGCAGAAGGTAACGAAGCAACAGGAGACAACCACGGCTCTTTCTGTCCCTTACATCTTATCCAGGCTACTTAGGGGTGTAGCATTCACAGCCTTAATTTTACCACCCTTGATCCTAGCATTGTACCATGAGTCAATTCCAGCATCACACACTCTAGGATCCAGCCACCTCTGAAAAAGCTCCACCTATGACTGCATGAGGCTTTTGGGGGAAAGCTAAACACAAGCCATAACAGACGATTGAGGAAGTCCTGGTAGGTTCAAGGACTTTTGCAGGTGAGACACCAATTGATTCCAATGCTACAATGCAGCCTACAACAAAATTACCTTAAGTTTCCTGAATTCCTTTTTTGTTTCTTCACTTTCAAGGACAAAGACATCATCCTGTAAGTCATATTCTGCCATCTTGGTGGCAGTCATCTGGCCGTTGGTCTCTTTCCACAGCACAACATCATATCCAGTGTTCAAGTCTCCATGGGTGTTGAAATGAAAAGAATTCCTTCCATCAGTGAATGTTACATTTTTCAGCACATCAAGTAACTGTACAAAATGAAAATGAAAACAAGCACTGAACATAAACTTTCTGAGTGCATCCACGATCCCAATCACCACACTGACTTATCAGAAATATATCACTTAAAATGAGAAAAAGGACGATTCTGTGTCACTGGTTGGGGGAACTCTTAACCATCCAGCAGTAATGAGTTCCACTTGAGTTCTAGTCTCATTTGCCAAAGTTTTGCCAAGTTTGTTTCTATGGGTGGGAGCTACTCCATCCTAGGAAATTAAAATCCAAGCACCTGCATGAATTCATGTTGCAGAATTTCGGAATGGTGTCCTGACTATGTCTTTTTCTTTGTGGAATTTTCTCTGGTGTAGAAGAAAGCCCACTGAACGAAGCCTAACTATGCAAATGACGACGGGACAGACCTGTATTTTGGCAGCCTCTTCCACCTCTAAACTGCTGTAAGAAGTGGTCGCCAGTAACACTTCCTCTTACCACATACATAAGACAGCGTGTAAAGAACAGGAGCCCTACCTGGGTGAGAGGTGAGATATATGGGTACTTAGAATGCTGTGGCTTAAATTATCAGTTACTGTTGTCTTTATCCATGCTCAATCACTCTCATGTCATCCCTGCCTTCTACACTAATGTGCAACTACCATGGCTACACATGCATCTCTCATAACATTTTCGATCTCAGCATCTCCAAACAGAATGCTTAATATTTCTTCTCCTCACTTTTCTCCATGTTTCTATGTCAACAAATGACACTGGTTGCCCACATTGGGAATCATTTGTGACACCTATTCTGCACTCTGTAATCTTTTCTATCCAATCTACCCCTAAATGTTCTTCACCCATCCTCTTAAATACATTGGTGTATGTCTCTCCATCCTTCCCATTACATCTGTAGAACAAAGCATTCTTATCCTATGTCTGGATCACCATATTGGTCTTCCTCCTTACAATCTTGTATTCCTCTAATCAATTCACTGCAGCTGAAATGCGATTTCTTCAATGGAGAACAAATCACATCAATATCTTGCCTAAAAATATTTAATTGGCTCCTTTTTGCTCTCTAATGTCCAAATGTTAAACCTCAGGTTTGTAATCTTCCTATTTAAATGATGGTTCCTATATTAGCTGTAAGAGCATTACATGGGAAATTGTTAGAAATGAGATTTTCAGGTCCCATCATGCAACTAGAAAATTAACACCTGCCTAAGATTTCCAGGTGATCCAAATGCACATCAAACTTTGAAATGGCTTAACTGACAAGTTGCTGTCAACATGTCCTTTACAAACTCCTCCAGTCTCTTTTGCTTACAGTTTCCATGTGATACTTCAGTCCCATGGCACCATTTTCTCAGCATTTGCTGACCATTTCTGTCCTCCTACCCTTCTATCACATTCACCACAGACATCACGTTTTCTAGTGTTCTCTGAATTGCCAATATTGGAGAAGCAGGCTCAGTTATGTCCTCTTCTGCCATCTTGGGTTCATATGAAACATGGTCATGCACCATGCCACTTCATGATCGGCTCCATAATCACTTGCCTGCACACCACACTAGACAGATGACTCCTGAAATGAAGGAGTATTTTTGTTTTGTTTTGTTTTTTGGTATCGGGGATCAAACTCAGGACCTTGCGCTTGCGAGGCAGGTGCAGTGCCACTGAGCTACATCCCTGGCCCAGGAGTCATTTTCTTCTCCATGATATCTTCAGTATTCACCACAGTGCCTGGAGCACTGAGACACCCAGCAAACATTTGCTAAATAACCAGGTCTGTTCAACATTGTCCCACAAATATCATTTCCTATCTTATATATCATCAGAAAGAGAAAGAAAAAAAGACCCGAATCACTAGTCACAACAAGAAAGTGGTATCCTCACACGTATCGACAGATCATTAAAAGTGTGTTAAAGTAAATAAGTGTGACTGTGCTGTCTACAAACACTGCTCACAATACCACCAAATAGAGAGCCAACACTGCTCACAATACCACCAAATAGAGAGCCAAAGTGTATTTTATAAAACTAAACCCTTTAAAATTATGTGAATCTCAACTCACTCAGAAAGTGTCATTTAGATATAAGTGAATTTTGCTGGGGGACAAAATGGAATGGATCCACGATAGGGATCCTAAATGTTCCTGATCTTTTAAATTTGGTGACTATGAAAATTTCTTCACGAGAAGAGTTGTTTGCAGTATTTGTCCTGCTGTATCTGGCCCTGCTCAGACAGGTTTACTTCCATCATGATCAAAGGAGCAAGCCACAAGTCTTCCTTTTCAGTCTGTTTGTTGCTTCTAGATTAGCGGGTTATTGGGATCATAAAGGATGACCCCAGGCTCCCAGTGTTTAAACAAAACATTTTAGAGAAAAACTTTCTCAAATCTTTTTCTCAAAATGTATGAGACATAGTCTTGGCTTAAAACAATTTCCCAGCTCTCTAGCAGATAAATAGCTTTGCTATTTGTATTCTTTTTCCTCGTGGGGCTCTGTGTCCTCTTTGTTCTGTCTCTGGAACTGGACTCTATTTCTGTTTCTCAGTCTCTCACTACTAGAGTTGTATGTAAGGATTTTTCAGGGTAGCCTACTTTAAAAAAAATTTTTCTGCAATATACCAGGCCAAAACTATTGAAATGTTTTAGAAAATATCATACTAAACTTGGATTAGAGGGGGAAATGGTGAACTAAATAAGATAACTTAGAGTTTTCACCAACCCCTCATTAAAGTTTTATACTATTAAGAAAATGCTTACATTTTCTTATGTTTTCAAGCATACATTTAAAAAGCATTACACACATAAATAAATCATTTAAGAGTTTAAATTTTAAAAAGACTCTAATTATTCATTTTACCTCTTCATTATACTTTAGGCTTTGCATTTACAATGGTGAAAATAGTTTTAAAAGTAAACAATAAAAACTCCACAGATATGTACAATAATTATGTGTCAATTAAAAATGAATAGCTTGAAATACATGATTCACTCAAATGTAAGCTGGGTACCTCAGACCTGGAGCTTATATCTATGTGTGATTAAAGCAAACACACAAGGGTTGAGGTGGTTCAGTGGGTAGAGCACAAGTTTAGCATGCGCAAGGCTCTGGGTCCAATCCCCAAACCAATAAAAAAAAGAAAAAGAAAGAATGATAAGAGTGGAAATTAATTGTTCTGGACATCCATTTATATGATAAGAAGAGTTTTGTCTTATTCTGTTATTTTCTTTTCTATTGGAAACTAAAATACATACTTTTTATAATATGATTCTGCCTTAAGATATACAAGTGTGACTTTCAACTATACATTATTGGGAAATTTCTTTCTAATGAGTAAAATGTATTATTACTAAAAGAAGCAATTTATTTTTAAATCCCTTGTTCATGAGCATTAAAAAAATTGACCAACATATGATGTGAAATGTATATGTAACAATTCCCCAAGATCAATGAAATTATTATGTATCACAAACACATAAAAAAACCTAAAAATTAAGGAAAACACAAATAGAATCACATTAAACTGTAAATTTCTCCATATAATCAAAGAGAAGACAGAGAATCAGTTTTTATACAGAGTTGGTGGTTCACTTAAACTTGTAAAATCATGACCAGACCAACAACATTCCTTTGACGATGTCTAGAGCTCCAGGCAGAATTCTTTAGACACCAGAGTCTAACTGAAGTGCCAGGGTTTTAAACCACTGGTGATACAGCGAAGAGCAAAGGGTCTAGCATCCGAATATTCAAACTAGGGTCTTATTTAGGGTTCTTCCTAGCTTTAGGTTTCTCACCCATAATATATGTTGAGCACTCCTAATTCAAAAGTCTGAAATCCAAAATGCTTCAAAATCTGAAACTTAGTGACTGCCCATATAATATCACAGTGCAAAATTCCATATCTAAGCTCATAGTCATAACACAGGTGTACTGAAAACATCATATAAAATTGCCTTTGCCCAATGTGCAAGTCATATACAAACATAAATGAATTTTGCATTTAGACTTGGATTCCATTCCCGAGATATCTCATCATATATATGCAAATATTCCAAATCTGAAAAAATTGAAAATTTGAAACACTTCGAGTCCGAAGTATTTCAGAAAAGGTATACTCTACTATATTTAGCAACAACAAAAAGGATCTAGTTCCTGTGATTAAAAATGTTAAAAGAGATCATTTATATGAGAGATTGAAAATTCATGTATTTAAATAAGACAGAATGATTACCAGAATATTCTTGGGAAACAAAAGTACAAAACATTGGTTGGTCAGAGTAGGAGGTGAGGGTAAAAGATACCTGTTGTCTTTAAGAAAAAAGGACCGTGATGACGGCACAGGCTACTCAAACGCAGACCATTTCTCTTTATAGAAGGAACAAGAGTAAAAGCAGCGAATATAAATCTTTGCAAAACAAAGCAAGGAAGTTACTCAGAGAAATGATGGCATTTTCTAGACTATGTCGGCCAGTTAGTACCTCCCATGGTTGAAAGGCATTGGGGTTCCGACAGTCTCGATCTTGGCACAGATCCCGGATAGCGTAAGCAAGTGCAAACACGGCAAGCTGAACACTGCGAAGGAGTCCTGGCTCCGCGTAACGCCAGAGGAAGTCATTCCTCAAGAGCAAGTTCCTTCCTACAGCCTTGTGGCCCTCGTATGTCAACATCTCATGAGAATGGTTAGAAATGCATTGACTCAAATCACTGTCTTTGACCTGTTCACAGGCAGAAGAAAGCATGGCGTATTCATAGAAGAGCTTGTTGTCACTGGGATACATATGGAGAGTTTGAAGAAAGGAATAGAAAGAGGACATATTCCCTCTTCTAAAGGCAAATCCCACAACTTTGCCAATCTTTTTAACGTTGGGAATGGTGATAATCTTGGTAGCAGTTGACCAATTATCACTAGCAATCCACATCTTATTTATATTCCTTTCAATGGCTTTGTTGAAGAGATTGAAAACATGGAATTTCCTCAGAAATACCACAATGACATTAACCTGGGCTTCTGTAATGATTTTTTCAAGTGTCTCATTGATCCTGATTTCGATGGTCTTATCAGTGAGGAAAGCTGGGAGAACCTCCTTGAAAGCTATGCACACTTTATTTGCTGCAGCCTGAACTGCAAATGCATCCAGAGCCAGTCGTCCATAGTCATCATCTGTGGTTATGACACCAATCCAGTTCCATCCAGATTTTTGAATTAGTTGGGCCATTGCTTTAGTTTGATGGAAGTCACTGGGCACAGTCCGTAAAAATGAAGGAAAACGAATTTTGTCACTTAGGATTTCTGCAGTTGATTCATAACTCACCTAGAAGTGGACAGAATCTTTTAGTTATGGTGTTGGTAAGGTCAAGGTGATTGTTTATAGTAGGTTGTCCTCCCTTTGATTTCCATGAGTTTCCATACATTTTTCCTAAATTTTGTGGTTCCTTCTATCTTGCCCTTTGCATGAGTTCCCACTGTACAAATAGCTAACCCACTTACCACCAAAGCATGGTTCAGGATCAGTGCTCTCTAATCGTATTGTGTATAGTACAGGGTCTGTTTTATACCTCCATTTATGCAACTATATACATCTACATCCAGCTTAAACCTTGGGCCATGACCAATAATAGATATTTTAAAATTTAGGGGTAAATATAGACAAAATGTAAACATAATGCATTTGGGATTAAGGACATGAAAAATCTTGTTTAATCCACAACTTTGCTAATTTTACTTTAGGTAAACTCATCCCGTCCAGGGGTCAATAAACATTTCTGTAAAGGACCAGAAATAAAATATTTTGTTTTGTTTCAAAGCTTTGTTGTTCACATATAGTCTATACATTCTTTATTGTATTTTTCTTGTTAAAACTTTCAATAAATCAGAACCTTTCTTAGCTTGACAGCTCAGTAGCTAAAGAGCCACATTTGTTCTGTGGGGTATGGTTTTCCAGTGTCTGATCAAGTTGAATATACATCAGCATTTTGGGAGACCTACTTAATGTGTGAAAAGTTTTGCTTGATTTATAGCTTTTGTGATTTTATTTTATGGAGAATTACTGGAATTATTGCCTCCCACAGTTGCAATAGCATGATGTAACTTGCTTAGTGAAGTGTTTTTGTTTTTTTTTTCTACTCAACAGTAGCCAAGGAAGGGGTCTGGTAGACATAATATAGGCTTTGGAGCCAGACAGAATTTTAGAATCCTAACTCCAATAAATTTGGAAAAGTTATTGATTATTTCTTTACCTGTACAATAATAGGATTCTTGTTAAAATTAAAGGAGAAATCTTAAATGGACACTAGCACTCTGTGGACACTAGCACTCACAAAGCCTAGCTGCCCTCCTGGTGCCGACTTCACTGTGTGGCTGCATGATAAATCTGGGCTTCCACTCGTGCAAGATCAGTGTCCCCCGCAGGTCTCCCTTTCCTGTTTGGTTCTGTCATAGAAATTACAATGAATGTTCCTTGAGCTTAGAGAGCACGGACTCAGGAGTTCCAAAGCGTCCCCATGCAAAGGTAAGTGGGCTCAAACGGAATCCACGGAGACCTGCTCAATGTGGACTGACCCTGAGCAATGTGCAATAGTTAATATAACAGCATTTTGATCTTTCAGAAAAGTTTTGCTTAGTTTCAGATTGCTGCCCTGCATTCCTGAGAAGCAATCGGGTTTACTGCCTACCACAAACAATGCCTCTGCTCACCAGGTGAGGCACGGCTCAGCTTCTGCTTGTCTCCGCAAATGCATTTTAGTTTTCTCCTTTCTGTTCGAATCAATCCAGCTACGAAGACCTTTGTGCTAGTCTTTCATCTCTGTGCTCGGTGATTTCTTTGCCAGATACTCTCTACACCTCCACAGAATCACCTTGGTATTCTTTTTATCCACAGTGGAGGATAAGTATCACCTCCTTGAGAAGACTTCTCTGGTCCCTTAACCTGGCTACCCTTCACCCACTCCAGTTTCTTTCACACCTGATTGATGCTAAGGAAACAAGGAAGTCGGGGTCCTCAGAATGTGCGTCTTATTCAAACCGATAGAAACTAGAGCTGACTGATGTAACTGCAACTCCCTAACTAGTTTCTCCAGTTTTTTCTGATCATTTCATCATAACAAACATGATCAAACCAGTGAATGGACATGGAACAAAACCCACCTGTGGCATGAGCTGTAGGTTCAATGTCCTGGAGACAGCCATGGTTATTTCTGAGTAGCCAGCACCTATGACAGCCTTAACTCTTGGTATGTAGCTGGAATAGTCACACTGAAACTCCAGAGAGCCTCTGGAGGAGCCGAGTGTAGAAAGCAACCTCAGTGTAGCTGCCATGGCTGCTGTGACTTCTGTACAAGTGTCATAAATTTCGTACCCCAATTTGATTCCAGATAATAATGTGGAATTATTGATCATTTCAATGCTGTGTATCATGGCAAGAGTTTGAAGAAAGACTGATATTTCAAAGCTGTTGAGAAATAAGTGTTTTCAAATGTAAAACATAACTTCTATAGATATGGTGATATTTTATTTATATTTCTGCCTTATATCAGATAATTTTTGGATAAATGAAGTCTATATCTTGAAGGATCTAAACTTTCTTTGAAAGTGAGTTTTCATGGAAACTTTTAAGAAGGATAATACCAGACACCACAGTTCTTAAATGGAGGCAACAGTGCAGAATTTAATCCTTTCTTGAATCTGCATCAGTTTTAAATATTCATTTTAGTATTTTGCAGTATGAGATATGTCTGATTTGGGGGGTTTTTTGTAATTTGTTGTGAGTATTTTATTACCATTATCTTAGACTCAAATCCCATTTTCAGTTTTCTGATTTCAATTTATTGTGGTTGGAAACTAGATAAATAAGACACTTAAAAATTCCACTTAAATAGTACCTGCGTAAAAGTCCAACAGGCTTCTAGCAAGTGCACTGGTTTAATACAGAGACAGCACTTTCCATATTTAGAGGACACTTCCAAAGTACTTCTCTACCTGTGATCATCCCAGATCCCTGAGTTGCTTCATATTGATTTTCTGTTATTACATCAGTTATTGTATGCAAAAGATTATAAATAGTGCCTAATACATAATACAAGTTCAACAAATGCTTTTCCACATGAAGAAAGAGGGATACACTGGTAGGCGTTTTGAAGGCTTGAAGTTTTCTAGTAGTTCATTAAGTTATGCTACATTACTTAAGAATTACTACTTGTCATTGAGGACTGTCTGAACATGAGGTTTAAAAGATTAGTATTATAATTTTTATTTTTAAAAAAGATATAGGATACAAATGCAACATTTAAAAATATCAACAGCTTTTCTATATGAATAATGAACTAGTTAATAAGGAAGTCAGCAAAACAATTCCATTCACAATAGCTTCAAGAATTAAAAAAAAAAATCTAAGAGTCAATCTCACCAAGAAAATAAAGATCTCTACAGTAATTACAGAACTCCGAGGCAGAAATAGAGAAGCGGGCGGGGGATTTAGCTCAGTGGTTCTGCCACCTGCCTCGCAAGCACAAGGATCAGAGTTAGATCCCTGGTACAAAAAAGAAAAAGAAAGAAAGAAAGAAAAAAAGAAATTGAAGATAGAAGAATCTCCCATGTTCACAGACTGACAAGATTAATATTGTTAAAATGACCATATTACCAAAAGTGATCTGTACGTTCACTACAATCCCCATCAAAATTCTAACGACATTCTCCACAGAACTAGAAAAAAAATCCCTAAAATTCATATGGAAACAAAAAGCCTCCGCATAGCCAAAGCTATTCTAAGCAGAAAGAGAAAGCCTGCAGGCATCACAAAGCCTGATTTCAAATTATACTACAAAACAGTGGCAACAAAAGCAGGATAGTACTGGCCTAAAAGTGGACTCAGGCCAATAGAATAGAGGATACAGAAACAAATCACACAACTGTAGCCATCCGATGCTTGACAGGAGCCAAAAAAATAATTTGCAGTATTATTTAACCATGGAAGAGAATGAATTGTGTCATTTGCAAACAAGTGGATGCACTGGAGAACATCACGTTAACTGAAATGAGCCAGACGCAGAAAGTCAAGTACCCTGTGTTCTCCCTAATACTGTAGAAATCTAAAAAAACACATGGAAGTAGAGGAGACCATTATTAGATAAGAGGAAAAGAAAAGGCGACAGGATAGGGAAGTAAAAGGGGAGATAATCAGGTGGATATGACAGAAACATTATATGTGCATGTATGAAAACACTACATGGAAACTCAGTATTTTAAAAATTCACAGGCACTAATATATTAAAAATAAAGAAGAGAGAAATAGTAAACTTATATTCCTTAATATTTAAATTGCACAATGTTGGCAGAGTCCCTCACGTGTAAGCTCTATTACAGTCAGAATAATTTTGTTTGATATATTTACCAGGATGTCCCCGGTGCCTAGAACAGGGGGTAATGTGGGCACTTCACTTAGTAAGTAGTGGTTTAATGCTGAATGAAAACTATTTCTCTTGATGACTGACAATAAGGAAAAAGATTTTCAATTCAGTAATTTTTCTTTTTCCTCAGGAGAAATCTGTTTGGGGTCAAATGACTGTTTTCCACTTGTTGTTGGCCTACAGCTATAGTCCTCAAACCTGCAGCCACTGGGTACCAATGTCGTGCTCCAAAAATTCCCACCACTGTTCTGTGTGACCTCCCGGGGCTCCTCTGATCAAAGATTCCGATGACAATAGCTCCCAGTGCCCAGCATCTGGGGAGGCCAGCAAGGGACTCCGTGTTATAGATTGCCTTTTATCTGAAAGTATTTTTAGAAGGCTTGGTAAATACTTTTTGATGAAGAAAATAGAAAAGGTAGGAGAAAAGAGAAGATTAAATTTATGTCAGGTCAGAATCAGAATTTTAGAATTAGAAGGAAGCCTGGGAACCACATTGTCAGAGTAACTGAAGCTAAGGCTGCCTGTGTCCTCAGAGGTCTGGAGAAGTCAAAGGGCTCAAGTGATTTGCCTATGTTTGCACTGGAACTGAAATTAGAGTTAAACATCCCCTCCTCTTAAGGAAAATGCATTTGAAACTCCCTCCCGCAGCATCACTTGTCCACACTACACTGTGCTAACTTCTCTTCTGTGATTAAGCTTCATGACAGTGTCCACGTCAGGAAGGAAGTTTTGAATAGAGAAGGGTCATAATTTTATCACCAAAGCATTAGATTATTTCAAGTATGAGATGAATATGGCATTGACCCAAACTTTGAGAAAAAATGTAAATGTAGCCTATTTTAAATTAAGTGTTAAATAATAGATCTATATTTAAAACAGTACATGTTGTGGGTGACAGAAATACAAATATACTGAACTATGTTTGAATGGAGTAAAGAGCAGGTTACAGTGTCTTCTCAAGTGAGTTCAGGAATTCCTTTTTTTGGTACCGGGGATCGAACTCGGGTCATTGCACTTGCGCAGCAGGTGGCAAAACCACTGAGCTAAATCCCCGGCCCAAGAATTACTTTTTAAAGGCACAGTCCAAAAAAACATTAATGAGAGACATCCGTTACCTCTGCACTTGAAGGTTGTTGGATTACACATAGTGCTGATGAATGCAAGACTAACCACATGCAAGTGAATACATACACATACATATGTATACCTATGTGCTCAAATTTTATTAAACTAATGTAGATATTAATACACTTAATATCATGGCATAATCTTGATATCTAAATGTGTTTTGGGGGCTTTACTCACCCAATGCATTTCTCGATTTGTGGCCTTCTGGGGTGGTCTTCTGAGAACATCATTTTTTCGTGAATGGGGAATAAACCTCCAATCATGATATGTCCTGGAGAAGTGACAGCCACAAAGTCATCAGGGGTCTGGCAAAGCTGAGAAGCATGAAGAATAATCAGAAAGCAGGTAAGTAGTATAAAAAATGCCATGTTTCTATCTCATTTGCTCAGTTCCTGAGTGCACTTAGGGTCATTATATTCACAGGGTGCCTTCAACAAGGTTCTTACTTCACTTGTAAACACCTTGCAAGGTATAGGGCAGTGGCCAGGGCGGGAGGCACTCAGCATTCAGACAGTTGATGATAGTGAAAACAGTTCTTTCACCAATAAGAACATGTCAGGCTCTCTCTGACACTCTCCAGTGTTGGAGTTAGATGTGTGGTAGTCATCATTCATGGTAACAGCTGACAGCATCATAAACACAAGTCTCACTGAAATCGTAATGCTTTGCTCCTATGACATGTCAAGGGATTTGATCATGTTGGAATTTCTTTTAAAATAGAATGTAGACTCCTCAGGAGGGAGTAGTTGGAAAAAAATTTTCACTGTAACAGTGGAAAGGTTTGCATTTCTAAATGTATCATATTTAACACACACAAATGATTCAATGTTTATTGGGTGTGCAGGGAAAAACCATCCTTTTATTTTTCCTCAAAAGCTCTATTGAATAAAACAAAATTTAGTTACCTTTATTTTAAAATCCCTTCTAGTTTCCATGTGTTAGAGAAAATAGCTTTTGTGGTGATGGCAAAACTAAAAACAAGATGAACCTTGGTTCATACAGTTTTTTGGTTTGAACAAGAAAAATTGCAATTTTCACCATTACTTGTTTTATTTTAGTGTATTTTTTAAATTTGGGAGTAATTTCAGGATACAAGTTCTTAAATGCTAAGGATTCCAAGCAGACAGGATTTGATGGGTATCTTTGGAATTTAACAGAGGACAGACAACTCCCAGTAATTTAGGCAGCATTAAGAAAAAGTTTTAAGTTTTAAAATATGTTTTTCAAAATCGATCTTTTAAAAATATTTGATATAAAAGGAATATTTGATATAAAATCATGTGAAACAATACAAATTCTATTTATACATTTAGTTTGATGGGTAGCAAATACATTTAAAAGAATTTCAAAAAATAAAACAGTACAGTGGCTAATGCAGTATTTTTTTAAAAATTCATTAAGCTTATTGATATATGTTAGGTATGCAATACAGTTATGTTCATCATTGGAAGCTTGTACCTGTACATGATGCATCTTGGTTCTTATTTTTTCCCTTGTTTCTTATTTTTCCCCATTCTCCTGCCCTCCCTTCATCCCCTCCATCACTCCCTATTTGTATTAAATTCTTTTATTGGTACATTGTAGGTACACAACACAATTACATTTCTCATTGGGAATTGTACCTTTATATAATGCATCTTGGTTCTTATTTTTTCCCCATTCCTAGCCCTCCCTTCATGCCCTCCACCCTTCCCTATTTACAAAGACTTTATTTCCATTTTTTCCATTTCTCATCATTTTTTCCTTTCCCTTCTTTCCTTTCCCCTGTGCCTCCCACTACCCCTACCCCTTTGGACCTTTTATTCCTATTTTACATTATCGATTATTCATTCTAATCACTGGTACATTTTAGGTATACAATATAATGACATTCATCATTGGAAATTTGCACCTTTACATAGTCTCTCTTGGTTCTTATTTTTCACCCTTGCCCAGCCCTCCCTTCAACCCCTCCAGCCCTCCCTATTTACAAAGATTTTGTTCCTATTTTTCCATTTTCTCATATTAATCCCATTCCCTTCTTTCCTTTCCCCTAGCCCTCCCACTTCCTTCCCCTTTGCCCCTTTTCTTCCTATTTCACATGACCTATTATACATTTCATCCTTATTTACACTTTCAGTTTCTCACACCAGAGAAATTATTCGGTATTTACACATGTGCATCACTCCCTATTTATCCAACTTTTTTTTTTTTTGGTGCTGAGGATCGAACTCATGACCTTGTGCTTGGCAAGGGTGGAGCCACTGAGCTAAACCCCAGCTCCAATCACTCCCTATCTACAAAGACTTCATTTCCATTTTATACTTTTTTCATATTTTTTCCTTTCCCTTCTTTCCTTTCCCCATCCCTCCCCTTTCTCTTTCCCCTTTGAATGTTTTGTTCCTATTTCACCTTATCTATTACAATTTTGATCCTTATTTACACTCTGTTTCTCACACTAGAGAAACTAATTGGTATTTACAGGCATGTCCTATTTATTTCACTTAAGAGTATTGCCTCAATGTGCATCTATTTAGCTATAAATGTCTCTAGTTTCTCCTTCTTTATGGCTGAGTAGTACTCCATTTTAGAAAAAAATCCCCACATTTTCTTTCTCCAGTCTCCAGCTGACAGGCACTTGGGCTGCTTAATTCATATATATATATACACATACAATCACTGGACTCTAAACCACCAAGTTCAGTACAGTTTCTGCCAGGTGCCCTGCTCTCCAGTGCTTACCTCCAGACTCAGTACTCCATCACTGCTGTTCCAGGAGGAGGAATCGTTTGTCACTGCAGCCCTGTGCTTTGTGACCTACCACCTTCCTTTCCTGCAGTGTTGCTGTTTGTAACTGAAGTCTCTCTTATAGTACAGTTTTAACATTATGTAATTAATATTCTTTAGTGCATACCACGGGTCAGGTCATCCTACATCAGAATATCACAGGCGACCTGTGGGTAGAATTAGTGGAAGTCTGTGCACACCCTGAAATTGCACACACATTTTGATACCAGGGATCGAACTCGGGACCTTGTGCTTGCAAGGCAGGCGGTGGAACCACTGAGCTAAATCCCTGGCCCTTACACACACACACACACACACACACACACACGCATTTTGAATGAACATGCTTATGTTGATTTTTCTGGGGAAGAGCATTCAGTGCTTTGAACAGAGTATGGGGGTTTCTGTTAACCCCACAAAAGTGACGAACCACTGTCTATCTGAATAGATTGAGCTCTGTTCCCAGGAAGCACAGGAATGTCTCTTGAGATAACAATCCTTCCTTTGTTGTGACTTGTTTGACACTCAAATCATCCTCACTAATCTTCCATCAACTGTGTCATATGCCGGATACACATAGCACAGTTTGATATCATCAGTCAAAAGTTATGCACCGAAGCATGATTGCTACAGGCCACTTCTCATCCACCAAGGGCAGAGCACAGGTGGGTCACTATCCTCAGAAGACCAGACTACTGATAGCTTTATTTACCACTTAATGAAGTGAAGAATGATTCTTTTCTGGGGAACTTAGGCAGCAGTAATAGTCTACAGTGTTTTATTAGTTCAGAATAGGCAAAGTGATCTTTTATTCTTTTCTACTATTTAAACAAAAATATGACTGTCATTAATTATTTTGTTGTGACTTAGGTGTATATTGCGATACAGAAACATAATCCCCTTAAGAGGAGAATTTTAGTATGTTAGGTTACCATTTAGCTCTACCTTCTTTTGTAGTATGTAGTGATTCATTTTTTCCCTTAGATCTGACATTATAGTTACAGTCACAAAATTAATTCTTTTACCTAACTCAGCATTAGTTGTAAAACAGGCAAGGTAATCAAAGTCCCAAATGGTCTACCAGTCATCTATCTCAGCAATCAATCATTGCCTCTCCTTCTCATGTATTCACTGAATCCTCTATACTGCAAATTCTATTTTCAATGGAGTTTTTAAAAAACTAAAGGTCTTAATCCTTGTGTATAACAGGTTGAATAAGCTTGAAAGCCATTTTTATATTATGCCAAGTTATAAATTCATTGAAAACCAAATCACTAGTTTAATGTTTTGATACAAAAATTAGTTACTTGAGTGAATGTCTCACTTTTCAATCCAAAAGATTTTTATGTAGACATAGTTAAAGTCAATCACTTAGTTCTCTTTCAACACAGTAGATAAATAATGTACAATTTATAAAATAAATTTTCTTTAGGACTCTCAAACCAGGTTCCCTATGATCCATTTTCTCATGGAACATTCTGGACACAAGATAGATACTTAAATTAGTGAGAAAAAAAATTAAAAAAAAATTAGTGAGAAACTTCCTTTTTCTCTCTACATTATTATGCTGGGCTCAAACTTAAGAAAGCATAAAGTACCCTTTTAAACTTGCAGATGTTAAAATTAGAACACATTTATCCTTCTTGGATTTGATTTTGGCTTAAATGAGCCTTCCTCAGAGAACTTATTTTCCTCTCAGCATTTATCAAAATCTGTTACTCTTGTTGGTTATTGTCCATTTGCTCCATTGTATTTGGAAGTTCTATAAGGATAAGTATTATGTCCACATTTTTACTAGGATTTTCCCGGTATCTTTTGCAGAGCCTACACACAGCAGACATGCAATAGTTAGTTGTTGTATAAAGGAATGAGTACATTGATAAACACCAAAATTGGTGGCTTCAGCTTAAACTGCCTTTCTTAGCTGTATGGATGTAAATATAAGAAATCCATAATATCAGAGAACTCTGAAGGCTGAATATTGGTAAAGACCACTCCCAAGCTAGAGGCAGAAACTCCAAGTTCACACTGGTTTTCTCCAGTTTGAATATCAGAACAAGGATTTGTTTGGGGAAGTATAACACCTGCTTCCTTGTTTGTTCATCCTATGCTTTTCTCCTAATGAGGTCAGGTGTAAGCACCTGGCTCATGGGAAGTCCAACAGACTGCCCACTACCCACTTGTTTGTTTTTAACAGACATACTCTGGTAGGTTCACAGTTCATGTTGTGAGTGTGGCACATTTGTGTTGTAAGTATAAATAACCTTTTAAATGTGTTACACATGCAGCTCATAAACTCAGTTCACTAGCAAGAAAGAGCCCAAATGATAAGTCACTAGATGACAAATTCAGTTCTTTAGTAGAAATAGCTTATCAGTGCAAAGTCTGTAAGAAATTGCTCAGAAATAAGAGAACTTGCCATCATCAGTGTTAATATAAGCAAAAATCAGAGGCGAGGCGATTTTGAGAGAGCAGTATGACACTGTGGAGGTGACAAACTCAGGTTGCTTCCTTGTGATTCCAGAAAATCAACAGGTTTAATCCCTCAAACAAAGAGACAACTATGGCTAGACCAGGTTGGTGAATTATTGCAGATCTGGCTGCTTTGGTTGGCAAACAATCATTGAATGTTTTCTTCAAACTCTTCCTTGTATAAAGAGATAGTGGAGCAATTTAAAACAAACAGAAAACCTCTGGACTATGATAAACACAATAGTAACAGATAACTAATTTAGAAAGAACACATTTACCTGATTGCTATATGTAGTTCTGGTTGGTTAGAGTCTTCAGTAGATAAGATTTGTTTAGCTCTTTAAGTCCATCACTTTTTCCACAAATGCTGTAAAAGTAAGTTTATATAGTCCTTTAAATCTGTAGAGAAGACAATGAAGAGCTTGAATTACAAATACACTTATGGTGAAGACTGTTATCAAGTATCTTGAGGGGAAGTATTGTGAGAATATGGGTGCATTTTGTTGGTAATTCTATTCTAAGATTTCGTATTTTATCTAAATTAGGCTTGGAAAATTACCTGTAAATTGATCAGAATGCTTCTGATTTGCCTGTGAAAGCTTTATTTTCTTGTTGAAAAGACATTACATCAGCCCGATAGCATATTTATTTATTCAAAAGGTGTATGAGGCATTGTCTTAGGGGCCAGAGAAACCGAATGAACACAGTAGGGGAAAATCCTTCATGAAGTTTTACATCCTAATGAGCAATTACCAAACACACGTTTTATAACGTATTAGAAGGAATTAAGAAGCTTATGAACAATATGGCAGTTGATGGGCATAAAAATTCCAGACTGGAGTTGGACTTTTAGTCAAGCACATCTGCCAATCCAGCCATTGCCAGGAGGGTGACACAGGAGCACAGGGAAAGCCCTGAGGATGTGGGAGGGAAGAGTGACCTAGATGGAGTGGTTGTCAAGGCCCTAAGAGGGGACCTGGGCGGACAGCAAGGAGGCAGTGCATTTGGAGTGGAAGGAGAAAGGGGAGCAGAGGAGCAGGAGCAGAGAAGTGACACGAGGCCATGCTGGAGGCCTTTCATGTTGCTTTAAAGACTGCTTTGCACTCTGAAATGGGAAGTCATGGGAGGTTTTGAGTCATGGAGTGATATATCCTTTTTTGGATTTTTTTTTTTGGTACCAGAGATGGAACTTGGGACTTCGCGATTTCAAGGCAGGCAGAGGAGCCACTGAGCTAAATCCCTGGCCCTGGAATGGTACATTCTGACCTAGACTTTTAAAGGTTCATTTTGTCTCTGTGTTGAGAATAGATGGGAGGCAACTCGGTAACTCTTGTAAAAATTCATTTGAGGTAATACTGGCTCCCATGAGTCTGGAAATAGTGGAGGAGAGTAGTCAAATTCGGAAAATATTTAAAATATGGAGTCAACCTGATCTGCTGCTGTAATGAACTGAACTTGAGATACAAGAAAAAGAAAGGAGTCAGGGTGGCACAAGTTTTTATCCTGAGCAACTGGAAGCACTTGGTTTTCAATACTTGTGATAAATAAGAGCATAAGATGTGCCAGTTTAGAGTGAGAAATATCAGAATTTTAACTTTGGCTCTTTGAGTTTGAAATATCTATAATTTCACATTTAAGCAAAGATGTCAGGTGGGCAATAGGATACATAAGTGCAAAGGACAGAAATGATGTTTGAGCTAGAAATGTACCTATGAAATCATCAGTATGTAGATGATATGGAATCCAAGAACCAGAGACATCTCTTCATCCAATACTGGTAAGTTTGTTAAAGACAAGTCTGAAGGCTGACACCCGAGGGATGCCATGTACGAATACAGGGGAAGCCGACAGCACGAGAAAGAGCAAGCAATGAAATACAGGGACTCGAAGGGAGTGAAGAAGGTGCTTCCAGGATAGATCAATGTAGCCAAACCTTACTTGGGTGAGATCAGAGAAGACTGAGAATGGACCTGCCACCTGCTTCACAAGTGCAAGGTCCTGAGTTTGATCCCTGTACCAAAAAAAAAAAAAAAAAAAAAGAGAGAATGGACCATTGGATTTAGCAATGTTATGAGATCAATAACATTTAGCAATGTTATGAGATTGTAAGAGTAGTGTTGGAGGGTCAGGAATTTAGCTCAGTGGTTTTGCCGCCTGCCCTGCAAGCACAAGGACCTGATACCAAAAAACCCCGAAAAAACAAAAAAAAAGAGTAGTGTTGGTGGAGGGGTGAGGAGTAAACTGTATTTTAATCACGTAAATGATCACTTCCAGACTGATCATTGGATCTCTGTGGGTTTATCATATTAATATAATAACATTTAAAATATTAAAACATCTAATCTGTTAATCCAGCTAGTCAGGAATCCAATATAATTAATTGTTTGCCTATGAAACATAATGATCAATAATGGGTAATATTTATTGGGAACCTATTATATTTCAACCACTATGGTAAAAGTCCATGAGGTAGGTCCCATTAACACTTCTGTCTCAGATAAGAGGACTCCTAGGTCAGGGATGTAGCTCAGTGGTAAGCACCTGCCTGGCAAGTGTGAGGTGCTCAGTTCAATTCCCTGTACTGGAAAAAAAAAAGAAAGAGAGGGATCTCCTAGGCTGAAAGGGGTGTGTAATTTGCTGAGGATGGGTGGCATGGCCTCAATGCTGCAGCTGGGAGTCAGATCTACATCTGTCTGGATCCAGAGTCTTAGTTTTTACTTTCTATATCCAAAAGGCTCACTCAAGTCACAAGCTTTCTGAGGAATAGAGCTGAGTGAAAAGGACATAAATGGGTGAATTTGTCATAAAAACTAGAAGAACATTTAGAAAGGAAACACAAGACAATCTTATAGTGAGGTTCCTTCTTATCTGTTTCATTTAGTAAATGCTACTCTCATATATATATATATATGCAATATATATTACATATAATATATATTATTGTTTCAGAACTGGAAGAGTGGAATAATTTATAATTGCTATATCTTATATCATAAATAATACACAATCCTAAAATATAACAAAGCCATGCTCACAGAACCATACTTTTCTTAATGACTATAATAGTCTTAGAGCTTAAGAGTTACTGATAGTTTTGAGATATTGATCTTTATAGTATTTGGAAGTATTAGCTTTTTTAGTCATCAGCATTTTTATGACAGCTCTCTCTCTTTCTCTGTCTCTGTCTCTCTCTCCTCCGCATTAGAATGGAAAGATTATGATTCTACAGGGAAAAAAGGAAGTCAGGAAGCAAAAGGAAATGAAGTAAGATTATAGGTTTTGACCCAGCAGAAATCCAGAGCATCATCAATACCTACTTCGAGAACCTGTACTCTAATAAAATGGAAAACACAGAAGAAATGGACAGATTCCTAGATACATATGAATTGCCAAAGTTAAATGAAGAAGATATAGAAATTCTAAACACCCCAATTATGATGAGTGAAATTGAAAATGTAATAAAAAATTTACCAACAAAGAAAAGCCCAGGTCTTGATGGGTTCACTGCTGAATTCTACAAGACATTTAAAGAAGAACTATTGCCATTACTCTTTAAACTCATCAAGGAAATTGAAAGGGAAGCAAGGCTTCCAAATTCATTCCTTGAAGCAAGTGTTACTTTGATTCCAAAACCAGGGAAAGACCCAACCAAAAAAGAGAACTACAGACCAATCTCCCTAATGAACATAGATGCAAAAATCCTCAACAAGATACTAGCAAACAGAATACAGAGGGTCATCAAGAAGATCATACACCCTGACCAAGTTGGATTTATCCCAGGGATGCAAGGATGGTTCAACATTTGTAAATCAATAAATGTAATACACTATATTAACAGAGTCAAGGACAAAAAACATATGATCATCTCAATAGATGCAGAAAAGGCATTCGACAAAATCCAACATGTATTCATGATAAAAACCCTACAGAAAATTGGAATAGAAGGCCTTTATCTCAACCTGATTAAGGCTATCTATGAAGAACTAACAGCTAACACCATACTAGATGGTCAAAAACTGAAAACTTTCACGCTAAAATCAGGAACAAGACAAGGATGCCCACTATCACCACTCCTGTTCAATATAGTTCTGGAAACATTAGCCACAGCAATTACAAAAGGGAAATAAATAAAAGGAATAAAGATAGAAAAGGAAGAAATTAAACTCTCATTATTTGCTGATGATATGATACTTTACATAGAAGACCCAAAAAACTCTGCCAAAAGACTTCTAGACTTAATTGACAGATTTAATAGAGTAGCTGGATATAAGGTCAACACTCAAAAAACAATAGCCTTTTTATACACAAATAAGAGACTCACTGAGACAGGAATTAGAGAAACAATTTATTTTAAAATAGCATCCAAAAAAATGAAGTATCTAGGAATCAATCTAACAAAGGAAACAAAAGACCTCTACACTGAAAGCTACAGCACTCTGAAAAAGGAGATTGAGGAGGATATAGGAAAATGGAAAGACATCCCTTGTTCCTGAGTATGAAGAACCAATATAGTGAAAATGATCATACTTTCAAAACTACTATATAGATTTAATCCAATACCAATTGAAATTCCAACAATATACTTAACAGAACTAGAGAAAACAATCCAAAAATTCATTTGGAAGCAGAAGAAACCTAGAATAGCAAAAGCAATTCTGGGCAATAGAGACATGGCTGGGGGTATCACAATCCCCAACTTGAAACTATACTACAAAGCTACAGTGATAAAAACAGCATGGTACTGGGAAAGAAACAGACCCAAGGATCAGTGGAATAGATTAGAAGATGCAGAAACAGCTTCAGACATACTCAGCCACCTCATCTTTGACAAAGGAGCCAACCACCCTCTTTGGAGAAAAGATAGCCTGTTCAATAAATGGTGTTGGAAAAACTAGATGTCAACCTGACAAAGATTAAAACTAGACCCATATCTATCACCATGTACTAAGCTAAGATCGAAGTGGATTAAAGATCTAAATATCAAGACAGAAACAGTAAACTTGCTAGAAGATAAGTTAGGTAGAACTCTCAATGACATTGGCATAGGAAAAGACTTTATGAACAAAACGTCAGTAGCATGGGAACTAACACAAAGAATCAACACCTGGGATCTCATCTTATTAAAAAGCTTCTGCACTGCAAAAGAAACCACCAACAGAGCTAAGAGACAACCTACAATATGGGAAGAAAGTTTTAGCAGCTGTACCTCAGACAAAGGACTACTATCTAGAATATATAAAGAACTGAAAAAAATCAGACCCCCCAAATTCAAAGACCCAATTCAAAAATGGGCACCTGAAATGAAGAGACATTTCTCAGACAAGGAAGTAAAAGCAGCAAATAAACATATGAAAAAATGTTCAACATCACTGGTCATTCAAGAGATGCAGATGAAAACAACACCGAGATTCCACCTCACCCCAGAAAGAATGGCTGCTATCAAGAAATCAACCAATAACAAATGCTGGCGGGGGTGTGGGGAGAAAGGAACCCTTCTCCATTGTTGGTGGGAGTGCAGACTGGTGCAACCACTGTGGAAATCAGTATGGAGATACCTCAAAGAACTAGGACTAGAGGTCCCATTTGACCCAGCTATTCCCCTGCTGGGTATCTTCCCCAAAGAATTAAAAGAATCTTACCACAGTGATATATGTGCACCCATGTTTATAGTGGCACAGTTTGTAATAGCTAAAGCTTGGAAGCAGCCGAAGTGCCCATCAACTGGGAACTGGATAAAGAAGATGTGGCTTTTTTATAAAATGGAGTACTACTCAGCCATAAAAAACGAGAAACTAGAGTCATTTATAGCTAAATGGATGCATATTGAGGCCATACTCTTAAGTGAAATAAATAGGACACACATGTGTAAATACCAAATGGTTTCTCTAGTGTGAGAAACTGAAAGTGTAAATAAGGATGAAAATGATTAAAACAAATAATTGATAATTTGAAATAGGAACAAAGGTCCAAAGGGGTAGGGGTGGCAGGAGGGGAAGGGGAAGAAAGGAAAGGAAAAATTATGTGAAAGAAAAAAAAATGGAAACAGTCTATGTAAATAGGGAAGAGCAGAGAGGGTGAAGGGCGCACAGGTAATGGGGAAAAAATAAGAACCAAGAGTCATCATGTAGAGGTACAAGCACCCAAAAATAAATGTAAACGAATTGTATACCTAAAATGTACCAATTAATATACTGAAAAAATCATTTCCTTTCTGTTTAGAGAACTTCTTGTAGCCATTCTTTTAGGAAAGGTCTGTTGCTGGTAAATTCCATTTCCCTTCAACTGTGAGTATCTTCACTTTCTCTCATTCCTGGAAAGTATTTCCACTGGTAATCTTACTCTGGCTCCACGGCTCTTTTCTTTCAGCATTTGAAAAATATTTTGCTAGTTCCTTTCGAGAAACAGAAGTCCATACTTCTGATACTGTTGTGCAGTATTGTAACAATTTTGTAGGCTTGTGTGATTCTACAAAGCTTCAGTTCCTCGAGGTTTTTGGTTCAAGTACAGCTTCCAAATGCCAACCTCACTGTTTGGCTGATACTAGGTACACTACAAAGACATGTAGAACAAATTCATCTTAGAGAAATAAGCTTGAATCATTGTAAGAAATGGATGCACCTTGAGAACACAACGTTTAGTAAAATCAGATATATAAGCTTAAACATCGTGCGTGGTTTCTCTTATGAGAAACCCAAAATATAAAATAAAGAGCAAGACAAAAGATAGATAATAGGAAGTGGGGAGATACATCTTTCTCAAATGGAAATGGAATCAACAGATAGAAGGATAGAGGAGGGTTAAGAAGGGGAGACGATAAGAAAAGCAATTAGGATATGTTAATGTACATGTCCCAGCTCCCCACACGGAATATAAATATTATGTACTGCAAACATGTACAAATAAAAATGGAAAAAATAATATTCTGTTACAGCAATATTTAATACTTGCTCTGTCCAAATAATTTCAAGTTAATAACTCCTTAGAAATAAGCAGTTTTGATTTATAAGTAACTTTCCACTAAGAAATGCATTTCTTTTTTCTTTTTTTTTGTAACAGGGATCAAACTCTGGACCTTGTGCTTGCCAGGCAAGAAATGCATTTCTATGACATAAATAGAATTTTCACTTCAGACAGGAGGAATGAAGCTTTGGCTTTGTTTTATTCAGGTCAAGTAGCTGTCCTGCCAAAAGTACTATAAAAATGCCAGATCTGAAATTTACACTTTTTTCTCAATTTCTGTGTGTAGATACACTGAGGAGTCAGGATCTCAGATTACTTGGCTGAATGGACTATACTTTGAGGTAGATAATAAGGCTACATACAGTAATATTTCTCAGTATTTTATACTGTTATTTTTATTCTAAAATATTTAGATAAAATGGAATAAAAGAGAAAATTCAAACTATGTCTAAGGATGTAAATATTACTTTAAGGAGGTGTGGCTGAGGCATTGGATTTGAACTTCATGATTCTGTCTTTGTGTTCGCTAATAATAACAACATGTATATCTTGGAAAACACAAAAAATCAAAGAGTTTCCCCATTTTTCTTCAAAGACAGTAAAGGGAAAAACAGGAAAAGAATAATAACATTTTCCCACTTTTGACCCCTCCAGTTAAGAAGCATAAAGGGATTTATGAGGCAGAATTTTAAAAATACGCACTCAAAAAAATAAAGCAGTAGCCCTTGAAAGGGAGTTGCCTTGTGGCCTCCAGCTGGATTTGAGGGTGTTACTGAAATGTGTTATTTAGGATGTGCATCTGGTGTCTGTCGGGTTAGCGCACTAGGTGGGCTATGTTGAAACGCAAAGCATCTACATGTGCTGGAAGCTGAGACCTGGTGTCCTCCTAATGGTGCCCTCCCTGAGGACAGGGCTGGGAGGAGGTGAATGTCACCAGCTCAATTCCTGTCTGCAGGGTCACTGTCTTAAAGGCAATAACCTTAATACTTGGAGTATTTTTCCCTCTCAACTTCCTGGTTAGTCTAAAGCCCATTGTAATTTGCTTTGGTAAATGAGAGATGATGAAAATATTTTCTTGTGATCATAAAATAAACAACAACAACAAATTCCATTTAAAAAATAAAAACTCTTTCAGGAGATACAAGATAAACAGCATACAGTATTAAGGAGTTGTAATTCTGGGGAATGATAGAATGTTAGCAGAAAAGGCTCTGATGACACCCAGTTTGGGCACCAAGGAAACCTGATGGAGCTTTTCTTTTTCCCATTAACTTTATTGGTACATTTTAGGCATAAAATACAGTTACATTCATTATTGGGATCTTGTACCATTACATGAGTATCTTGGTTATTTCTTTCACCTTCCCCTGCCCTCCCTTCACCCTCTCCACCCTTCCCTATTTGTTTCCATTCTTTTCCTTTTCTCATATTTTTTCTTTTCCCATTTTTCCTTTCCCCTACCCCTCCCACTTCCCCTGCTCCTTTAGACCTTTTCTTCCTATTGCACAATATCAATTATACATTTAAAAAATTATAATATCAAGACCTAGGAGAACATTACCACAGATTTTACAGAATTTAAAAAGATATAGAAAGCATATTACAAAAATCTGTTTTGAAATAAGTTTGACAACTTCTAAGAAGTACCTTGGAAGACAAATTAATGAAACTAACTCTGGAGGAAATATAAAATTTGAATAGAACCTATTAAAGAAGGTATATTTCTAGCTTGAAAACCTACCTATATGACAACAACAGGCTCATATACATCTTAACTGATAAATTATATCAAACATTTAAAGCAGAAGAAAGAACACTTCTCCCCTCATTTTAAGAAATCAACATTGTGCTAATCCTAAAACTAGATTAAGAGAATAGAAGAAAAAAGTATGAACATAGATAGAAATTTGTTTAACAAAACAAACTCTTAGAAGTCAGATCTGGCAGTATGTAGAAAGTGGTTTTATTATAGGGATGGCAGTGTTGGTTCAGCATTGGAAGATCCACCCCCAAAAGTCATCATTTTAACAGAGGAAAGGGAAAAGCCATATGATCCTGTCACTAGTTGGAGAAAAAGTATCAGACTAAATTCTACAGCTGTTCATGGTAAAAGCTATCAGGAGACTAGAAGTAGAACAGAACCTTCTCAACAGATTAAAGACATGTACTCCATACTTCCAGCAAAAATGCCTTATATGGATGGAGAAGATACAATGCTTTCTCCCTAAGGTGGGGAACAAGGGCAGATATGCATACTCTTCATCTGTCCATTGAACTTTGAAACACAGGCCTAAACCAAAATAGTCTGGCAATAAAATGATACAATTAGGATAGGATTGGCAGGGTAGAAGGCAAAATCTTTACATATAGATGAAATGATCACCTACAGAGAAAATACTAAGAAATCACAAGGAACCTCTAAACTTGCATTTGAATTTATCAGGATTAGAAAACACAAGGTATATATAAAAATTCAGGTCTATGTATACTTGCTATAAATGAAGAATTGGATATTGAAATTTAAAAGTTATGTAGGACTACAATAGACCTAGAAAAGTAAAAAGAAAAAGAAAAAAAACTGTTTGGGAATACCTTTAGTACCTAATTTTAAGACTTCCTCTAAATCTACAGTAATCAAGGCAGTGTTGGTGTAAGGAAAGACATATAGATCATTGGAATAAAACAGAGAATCTAGAAACAGAACCACACATATATGGTCCACTGAGTTTTGAAAGATTATTTAACATTAACATTTTATAGAACATAAACTCAATTCAAGAGCCAAGGAAGAGATAGTGTTTTCAGCAAATGGCACTAGAACACCTGGTATCCGTACATAAAAAATGAACCTCAACCCTTTATTTCCATACATAAAAAATAACTTGAAAGGATCTATGAACCTATATATGAAAGACTAATACTATAAAACTTTAAGAAGAAATTATAAGGGAAAGTGTTTATGAATTTAGGGTAGGCAAGAACTTCCTAGGATACAAAAAACATGATGTATAAAAGAAAAAATTGATGAGTTTCCATCAAAATTTAGAACTTTAAATGACATCATTAAAATGAAAAGTAGTCTTTAAACAGACCATATTTACAATGCATATAAGCTATGACCAGAATATATAAAGAACTCTTACAGCTCATTAATAGACAACAAGCCAATTAAAAAGTAGACACAAGAAGATGATAAACAGCCAGTACAGCACAAGGAAAGGTGTGCAACACTAGAATCAGAAAAATACTAATCAGTACAATAACAAGATTGAATTATACACTCATTAGGGAGATGAAGTTAAAAGTTTTAAAAGCCTGGTCATGACTTTTTCTTTTTGTTGAATTCTCCCCCTTTGCATTTAATTTCTTGTCATGCCTGATGGATTCATTCTGCTGGGCTTCCTGGGGTTGTGATCCTCATTGTCTTTTTCCTAGGATATTGTCTAAAATTTTTTGGAGTGCTGCTTTGGTATTCATGAAGTTCCTAAGGAGCTCTTTATCATGAAAGTACCTTATTTCTCCATCAATTTTGAAAGATAGTTTTGTAGGGTACATCAATCTGGGTTGGAGGCTGTTTTCCTTTAGGGCTTGAAATACATCACTCCAAGCTCTTCTTGCCTTGAGGGTTTGCATTGAGAAGTCTGCTGTGATTCTGATGGACTTTCCTTTGTATGTGATTTGTTTCTTTTCTCTCACTGCTTATAGAATTTTGTTCTTCTGCTGGGTTTCTGGAATCCTAACTATTATATGCCTATGTGTAGATTTTTTTTGATCAAGGCTATTTGGAGTCCTATATGCCTCACTTATCTGTATGTCAAGTTCTTTTCCCCTGCTTGGGAAGTTTTCTGCCATCACTTCTGTAAACAGTTTTTTTATGTCATCTGCACTCTCTCCTGTTTTTTCATTGACTCCCATCAGTCTTATGTTATTCTTCTTTGCATTGTGTAGCAGCTGCTGGATTGATTTCTCGTGGTCCTTTACAATTCTGAAGCAATTTTTCTTTTCCTGGTCACTAATTGCAATCTTATCTTCTATATCTGAAATTCAGTCCTCACATTGGTTCATTCTGCTGTGTAGACTTTCAATGGATTTTTTAATCTCCTGGAAATCTGTTTGTATCTATTTTATGGATTCCATTTGTTTCCTATGTTGGGATTCCATCATGTTCCTCAGGTCCTCTATTTTTTTATCTGTGTCCTTTCTGGATTTACTAATCATGTCTTGCACTATGGGAACAATCTCTGCTGTTATATGAGAAATTATTTCTGATTTCATTTTTTCCAGGTCCTCTGTTGTTGCTAGTTCAGGGAGTCCAGGTATTTAATTATCAGAGTGTTCCATCTCATTTCCCTTTGGGGTTGCTGTAGGTGATCTGGAAGTCTGTTTTTGAGGCTTGTTTACATGTCTTCTCATCTCCACGGAGTGGGGTGGTGGTGCTGCTGGCTCCCACTTGGCTCACCTCCTCTGCCCTGGGAGCCATGGAATGGTGGCCCAGGAGCCTCCTCCTGGGTGTTGGGATTGGCTCACCTCCTGATGGAGCTTTTACTGTGAGCCACAGAGAAAGAGACAAAGGAATTACTTGATCAGTAATTTCCTATTTCTTAAGATGGTGCTAATAGCTGTACTTTGATAAACATTTCTTTTCCTGTAATAATGGGAAACACTGGGTTGAATGAAGTACAGTAGTCAGACTATTTACTTATTTTTTTCTAGGGCTCTTACCTCTCAGACTTGACTCAGCCACCAGCAGCATTGCGGTGCATAGTTCAAGCTACATGGCGGGATCCAGAGATATGTGCTCATGATGGCTGCAGCTCCTTCGTGGGCTTCTCATTTTATCCCTATTAATACATTTTCTCTTAAGTTCTATCATGTCCAATACTAAACTCTACCACCCATTGTCTTCCAGCAGGCATTTATCTGGTATATAGTCTCCTATATTCCTTTCAAACTTAATGTGCCTGTTTTTGTCCTAGGTTTGTTTCCTGTAAGCGGTGTACCACTGAGGAGTTTTTCTCTTTTCTTTTTAAGAATTTGATCTGATTTCAAAGCTGGGTTTAAGAGGTGAATTAGGCTCTTTAAGCACAGTATGACTGGAGATTGAGAGGAGCTGTGAGGAGGTCAGAGCCAGTGACGCGGATAGAAAGCTTGTTTGAATCTCTGTACAGCTTTTGGTGAAGGTTAACTTCACATGGCCATGAAACACAGTATCTAAACTAAAGTACTGCTTGATTCCTATTCTCCGTTACACATACACAAGCATTTCCTGTATTTATAGAGAAGGAAGAAAAGGAAAGGAGAGAATGAGAAGTAAAAAGCCACACACTTTCAAAAACACAAACTAAGGAGTCCTTTCAGTCCTATTTATATTGAGGTCAGAGTTCAGCTCCTTCCCCTAAATTTACCAATGGAGAAACTGACTTGTAGCAACTGTGGGGCTGAGCACCTGTCTTCTGTGTTTGAGTCCAGGAGGTCGGATGTGGCCCCTGGTCCTCGAGTGGGTTCCCCTCATGTGCCCTGCTCTCTGGTCTGCAGTGGGTGAACCAGCTGCTTTACCAAACTATGTTGTGTCCCACAAACAGTCTCTCTCCAGCCTGTGAAATGAGTTGCTTTTGTTTGGAAGAAGCTCAGCCACTTTTTCTTGGCATGGGCATCGAGCTCAGCATTGTCTGGAGGGCCCGTGTCCCACAGGATGCCCTCCAGGCACAGAGCTGCTTGTGTTTGAGGGAGTGGGAGAGAGCACCTACACCGCCCTACTCCAATTTCCTTTCTCCTGTCATGGGTCATGCTGGTCACATCCCTGCCCACCACAGGGACTGACAGAGCCATGGACTTTTATTGTCTGGTTCCATGTCCCTAAATAGGACCATGCCCTGGTTTCTTTCCCAGGAGTTCAGTTGTTCTAACTTACTCATTGCCCTCAAAATGAATCTCTGGCATTTGCTGTCTCTAGTGCCCTGGTCTGTGACTGTCTCACTCACCAGCTCTGTCTCCCAGTGAGAAGGGAGTTGGGACAGGGAGTCAGGGGCTGACTGCTAGGCTGGGCAAGGATTACAGCAGCCTGGTCAGCACCGCAGGCCATGTCTTCTTCCCCAGGGGCTTGGATCTTTCCCTGATATGGTGTGTTCATCAATCCTGGGATGTAAGCACTGCCAGGATTCAGGAAGGGCTCTGCTTCTTTTGCTAAACAGCCTGACACTGGAGTTCATCTGGTGTGCTTCCTCTTCAATTTGCTCTCCACTTTGGGGTCTTTGCCCCACATTTCTGAGCACCTCCCTTTCCACTGTGCACATCTGAGCACCCTGTGAGTGCCCCTGCCTCTTGTCAGCCCTGATGAATTCTTTCCATGTTTTTTCATCTGTTCATTGTTATGCACCTAGATTGATTGCATAGCACAGCCATTGTGGATAGCACTGCAATAAACAAGGGTGAATGCATATGTTTAATTAGTAGTTGTTTAAAAATTCAGCAATGAGGGTGGGGATTTAGCTCAGGGGTTCCGCTGCTTGCCTCACAAGCACTAGGACCAGAGTTCAATCTCTGGTACCAAAAAAAAAATTCAGTAATGATATTTTAAAATTTATTAGGCAGATGAGAGCAGCTAAGGCTGTCT
Organism: Heterocephalus glaber; assembly: GCF_053883595.1. Lineage (NCBI taxonomy): Eukaryota > Metazoa > Chordata > Mammalia > Rodentia > Bathyergidae > Heterocephalus > Heterocephalus glaber. The sequence continues at coordinate 25,690,023 of NW_028258343.1, read as the reverse complement.
TCAAATCCTGTCTCTATCATTTACTACTTGGATGAACCTAGACAAGGGACTTAAATTTCCAGTTCCCTTACTTGTAAAATGTAGCAAATAGTACTAATCTCCCAGGCTGGCTATGATGGTTAAGTGAAACACAGTATGGAAAGCACATCATTTAATCCTGGCACCAGTTAGAAGTTTTTCAATAGCTGCTAACTAGAGTGAGGCTCTATCCTTATATTTTCACAACACGGGTCTCAGATGGACACTCATAGATCATTTATATTTTGTACTCCACTTTCAAAGCACTACATCGGAAGTTTCAAGGAGCCCACCAAGCTACCAGAGGCAAAGGCTGAATTGCTGACCCTGCCCTGTGAGAGGCCTCCCCCTCCCTGCCACTCCAGTGTTCACATTCTAGGCTGAATCTAGTAATTTTTATGGTTATTTTAAAGAGTTTACAAAGCAATTTATAGTTTTGAGAAAATTTTCCATTAAAAAGAGATTGTTTGATACATTAGGATAGATATGTTTTCATAGGTCCATTTTTCTTTCCTTTAAAAATCAGGAACAGGGTTTGGGTCAACTTAGAAAAATATTATTCAACATCCCCACCTACTGGTTACTTTACATTATAATATTATTTAATTATTGAGAGAACTAAAAGTTCATGGAACTATTACTATTATAATGCTTTATTATCAACAAACTACTACTACTACTACTATTGATAATGACAAAGTGTATTGAGCACTTACTGTGGTTTGGAGATCTTTATAAATTTTTCTGATGTGGGAAATGGCAGAATAACAGGCTATGTTTTGGATCGAGTCAACATGACCTAATGGATAAATAGTTTCCTCATTATCACTTAGAAGAGAAAAAATCATTCATTCACTACAAAGCAACAATCTTTTAACACCAGGGACTGGCTTTATGGAAGGCAATTTTTCCATGGCTTTGGGAGTATGGACGATTTCAGGATTAGACTCTCATAAGGAATGCACAACCTAGATCCCTCACATGCACAGTCCACAGGAGTCCTCCCAGGAGAATCTAGTGCTGCCGCTGACCTGACAGGAGGTAGAACTTGGGCATACTGAGAGCAGTGGGAGCCCCTGTAAATACAGATGAAGCTTTGCTCTCTGCCTGCCACCCTGCCTGCGCTGGTGCTCGGACCCTACTAGTGCCGGCAGTGGCTGGAGTGGGGGGACCCTGATCTAGAAGCCTGCAGCAACCTCCTGTCTACAGCCTGTTTACAGCCTCTCTGGCTCCAGTTTTTCACGAAGGCCATTCATCCTGCAATGTAGCATACATTTTCTCAGGGAGATAAAAATAAAGAAATAAGTTTCTGAGTAGACTTTAACATTTTAATTTTGAATTTATACATAATAATTATGTATATTTATAGGGTTAGTGTGAGAATTTGATATATGTATACAAAATGTAATGATCAAAGTATTGTACTTAGCATTTCCATCTCCTCAAACATTTATTATTTCTGTGTGTTGAAAGCCTTTTCACTCTTTTACTTTTTTTTTTTTTTGGTACTGGGAATTGAACTCAGGACCTTGTGCTTGCAAGGCAGGTGTTGGAACCGTTGAGCTAAATCCCCAGCCCACACTCTTCTACTTTTAATGAAATATATAATAAATTGATATAAACCATATTTATCCTACTGTTTACTAGAACTTATTCTTCCTAACTGTATTTTTTATTATATCTGTGCTTTTGAACTGTGAAGGAAACCACCTGAGAGTGTGGAGATGGAGTGAAGAGACAACTTGCAGAATGGGAGAATATTTACAAACCATTCATTTGACAAAGTACTAATATCCATAACATGTAAACAGCTCAACAGCAAAGAAATTATCCAATCTAAAAATGTTCAAATGATCTGGATATACACCCTTCAAAAGAAGATTAAACCAAAGGCTAATAAATGTGTAAAAAATTGCTCAACATCACCAATCATTAGGGAAATGCAACTCAAAATCACAATGAGATGTCATCTCACTTTAGTTAGAATGGCCAAAATCAAAAGAAAATAGATGCTAGGGAAAATACAGAGAAAAGGAGTTCTCATACACTGTTGGTGGGAATATTAATTGGTACAATCATTAGGAGAAATAGTATGGAGTTTCCTGAAAAAGCTAAAAATAAAACTATGATTCAGCAATCCTACTACTAGGTATTTATCCAAAAGGAGATAAAACTGGTATTCAAAGAGATATCTGAACTCCTATATTTATTGCAGGACTAGTCAAAAAAGCAAAAATATGGGGTCAACTGAGTAACTTCAAAAGTATTAGAAAATTTTATAGCACAAACAATAGTTTTGAAACCCAAGAATTTCATTTGCTGCATTGGATTTGTGAGAGAAAAGAGTCAAAGGTGGAGCTAGGAGGGCCATAGAGCATGAGGTCTTTGCCTTATAATGTTGATTTTTTAAAAGTCACATGATATCAAAGCAGGTTATCCAGGTTGACTGAATACAAGTCTTACCAATTGGGCATTGGAAAGGAAATGAACTAGATAGTGAGATCCCAGACCTTCAGGATATGACATGTTTAAGGATTTGGGGAGTAAGTGAGCACATTTTGTAAGTGGGAGGATTAGAAGTTGTTGCCAGAGGATGGACTGATTTTTGGCAAAGGGGCTGATAACACATGGTAGAGAAAAGATGGCCTGTTCAATAAATGATGCTGGGAAAACTGATTATCCACATGCAGAAGAATGAATGTAGATCTGTATCTAGATGTGCATCTTTCATCTTGTACTGAAATCAATGCCAACAGATCAAAGACCTAGATAAACAGAAACACTGAATCTTCTATAATATAAAATGTGTACATCTATTGAAGACATAGGTATATGGAAGGACTTTCTGAACAGAAATACAATTGCATAAGACATGAAGCTGTGAACACTATATGGGATTATGTCAAATTATAATCTTCTGGAGACCTAGAATAGCAAAAATAATTCTAGGCAAGAGAGACATGACAGGGGGTATCACAACTACCAAACTGAAATTATACTACAAAGCCACTGTGATAAAATCAGCATGGTACTGGCAAAGAAACAGAACCGAGGATCAGTGGAAGAGATTAGAAGATGCAGAAACAACTCCAGACACACTCAGCCACCTCATCTTTGACAAAGGAGCCAACCATCCTCACTGGAGGAAAGATAGCCTCTTTAATTAAATCCAGGAAAAACTGGATTTCAATCTGTCAAAGATTGAAACTAGACCCCTTTCACCATGAACTACCCTAAAATCAAAATGGATTAAAGATCTAAATATTAAAACAGAAACACTAAAAATGTTGGAAGATAAGTTAGGTAGAGCTCTCGAAGACCTTGGCATAGGAAAAGACTTTATGAACAAATTCTCAGTAGCATAAGAACTAGCACAAAGAATCAACAACTGGGATCTCATCTTATTAAAAAGCTTCTGCACAGCAAGAGAAATCACCAACAGAGCTAAGAGACAACCTATAATTTGGGAAAAAAATTTTTTACCAGCTGTTCCTCAGACAAAGGTCTACCATCTAGAATATATAAAGAATTGAAAAAAATCAGGCCCCCCAAAATTTAAAGGCCCAATCCAAAAATGGGCATCTGAAATGAACAGACATTTCTCAAAGCAGTAGAAACAGCAGGAGCTGAGCTGTATCTCTCACCATGCACTAAACTAAAATCAAAATGGATTAAAGATCTAAATATTAAAATAGAAACTCTGAACCAGTTGGAACAGAGGTTAGGTAGAACTCTTGAAGACATCGGTGTAGGAAAAGATTTTATGAACAAAACCTCAGTTTCCTCGGAACTAGCACAAACAACCAACGGGTGGGATGTCTTCTTATGAAAAAGCTTCTGCACTGCAAGAGAAACCACCAGCAGTGTGAAGAGACAACCCACAATGTGGGAAAAAATTTTCACCTGCTGTTCCTCAGACAAAGGTCTACTATCTAGAATCTATAAAGAACTTAAAAAAAGCAGACCTCCCAAATTTAAAGACTCAATCCAAAAATTGGCATCTGAAATGAACAGATATTTCTCAGACAAAGAATTGGAAATCACAAATAAACATATGAAAAAACATTCAACATCACTGGTCATGCGAGAGATGCAAATGAAAACAACGCTGAGATTCCACCTCATTCCAAAAAGAAAGGCTGCTATCAAGAAATCAACCAATAACAAATGCTGGCGGGGCTGTGGGGAAAGAGGAACCCTGCTCCACTGCTGGTGGGAGTGCAGACTGGTGCAACCACTGTGCATATTGAGATACCTCAAAAAAGACAAAAAAGTAGGATTAGAAGTCCTATTTGACCCAGGTATTCCCCTGCTGGGTATCTTCCCCAAAGAATTAAAAGCATCATACCACAGTGATACATGCAGACCCATGTTTATAGTGGCACAGTTTGTAATAGCTAAAACTTGGAAACAGCCCAGTTGCCCATCAATTGGAGACTGGATCAAGAAGATGTGTTTTTTAAAAAAATAATATGAAATACTACTCAGCCATAAAGAATGAGAAACTAGAGACATTTATAGCTAAGTGGATGTACACTGAGCCCATACTCTTAAGTGAGATAAATAGGACACACATGTGTAAATACCGAATAGTTTGGCTGGTGTGAAAAACTAAAAGTGTAAATAAGGATCAAAACATATAATTGAAATAGGAAGAAAAGTTCTAAAGGAGTAGGGGAAGTTGGAGAGGTAGGGGAAAGGAAAGAAGGGAAAAGAAAAAAACATGAGAAAAGGAAAAAATGGAAACAAAGTCTTTGCAAATAGGGAAGGGTTGAGGGTGTGAAGGGAGAGCAAGGGAATGGGGAAAAAATAATACGATACTCATGTACAGGTACAAGAGCCCAATGATGAATGTAACTGTGTTGTATACCTAACATGTACCAACAAACTTAATGGGAAAAAAGTAGAAATAGCAAATAAACATATGAAAAAAGTTAAACATCACTGGTCATTAGAGAGAGATGAAAACAACACTGAGATTCCACCTCACCCCAGAAAGAATGGCTGCTATCAAGAAATCAAGCAACTACAAATGCTGGCGGGGTTGTGGGGAGAAAGCAAACCTTCAACATTGTTGGTGGGAGTGCAGACTGGTGCAACCACTGTGGAAATCAATATGGAGATACCTCAAAAAACTAGGATCAGAGGTTCCATTTGCCCCAGCTATTCCCCTGCTGGGTATCTTCCCAAAAGAATTAAAAGCATCATACCACAGTGATATATGGAGACTCATGTTTATAGCAGCACAGTCTGTAATAGCTAAAACTTGGAACCAGCCCAAATGCCCATCAACTGGTGACTGGATAAAGAAAATGTGTGTGTTTTTATTAATAAAATGGATAGTATTCAGTCATAAAGAATGAGAAACTAGAATCATTTAAAGCTAAATGGATGCACATTGAGGCCATCCTCTTAAGTGAAATAAACAGGTCAGACATGTGTAAATACTGAATAGTTTCTCTGGAGTGAGAAATTGAAAGTGTAAATAAGGATCAAAATGTATAATAGACAGAGTGAAATATGGAAAAGAGGTCTGAAGGGGAAAGGAAGGGGAAGTAGAAGAGGTTGGGGAAAGGAATAAATATGAGAAAAGAAAAAAAAGAAACAGAGTCTTTATAAATAGAGAGTGGTGGTCAGGTTGAAGGGAGGGCAGGGGACTGGGGAAAAAAAAAAGAACCAAGATACATCATGTAAAGATACAAATTCCCAATGATGAACGTCATCATATTGTATACCTAAAATGTACCAATAAATTTAATGAATAAAAAAATTATAACCTTCTGAATAGCAAAGGAAATAACCAACAGAATGAAGAGATGGCCTACAGAATTGGAGAAAATTTTGACAGCTATACATTGGATGGAGGACTAATATCTAGAATATGTGAAGAACATAAAAAATTAGACTTCTCAAAATATAGATCCTACCTAAAAATGAGCAACTGAAATGAATAGATACTTTTCAAAAGAAGAAGTACAAATGATCAATAAGTACATGTTAACATGTTCAGGGTCTTTGGCCAATAAAGAAATGCAAATCAAAACTACACTGAAGTTCCATCTTAATCCAGTAAGCATGGCTGTCTTCAAGGATCCAAAGAAACCACAAATGTTGCTAAGACAGTGGGGAAAAGAAGTCATTCTACATTGTTGATGAGAATGTAATCAAGTATATACTTTGAAAATTAATGTGAACGTTCTTCCAAAAAGTAGAAATAGAAATTCCTGTTGACCCATCTATACCTCTTTTGGGTATCTCCTCAAAAGGATTAAAGTCATCACATAATAGTGATACATAAATATCCATGCATATAGCAACACAATTTACAATAGCTAAATTATGGAAGTTTCTTATATGCCTATCAACAGATGAATAGATATTCCAACCTGGCCAATTAGAGAAGAAGACCCTTTAGAAAAGCTAGCAGGAGAGACATCAAGTAAAACGGGTATTCTGAAATGCAGGAAGCAATCACATTCACATACAGAAAATCAATCTGAAAGAAATCCTCTAGGTCAAACTCAATGGGTTGTTGAAAAAGGGAAGCAGGAGTGCCACAGCCCGCCCAATCTTCACCTACCAAAGCACCATCTTGGGAACAGCTCTAACAGCCCGAGGGAAGGAGACAGCACAGCAGAGGACAGACTCCTGGGGTAAGTGCCCTACATACCCTCCTTTTGGGGTGGGAGTACACTGTAGTTGGGGCTCCAGGGAAGCTGCAAACTGCAGCAAGAGAAAGGGAAAGCCAGAGGAGCAGAACAACCAATCCCACTCCACCATCCTCCTCTTAAATACCAGGGAACACTGTGTCCCTGAGCATCCCACTCACCGGGCAGCTTCCAAAGGGTGGGCCCCAGCCCGGAGAGAGAGACTGAACACTGCGCACTGTGGGTGGCACCAATCCTGCTGGAAAGGACCCGTGGATGGTATCCCTGGAGACATTGGGCACGGAATGGGGAGAGTATCAACAGACTGGTCTCGAGTGGGAGGTTTCCTGTTGTTTCCCCCAAACATCGCAACATCATAAACAACAGGAAATCCTGCCCACCACCCACTATCCGGCATAGGCAAAGGAGGCCTTCTGCTGAGCCTGGGAACCGAGACAAGACAATTTCCGAGGGTTAGAAAGCAGTGCTCTTGGTCTGAGAACAAAAGAACAGAGGGCTTTGCCTGAGGGAGAGGGATTCTGACACTGTACTGGGCAGAAGACTGTGGAGGGAGAACACAGAGATTCTGGTGGGATTTGCCCAGCAGCAAGGGGAGCAGGAGTGGATCACTGGCAAAAGTCCATGGAGAACTGGGTGTCGGGCAAACTATCTCAGATTTGCTTCTTCCCAAATTAATTGAGATGTTTGCTTCTTGGGACAGAAACAAAGATATGCAGTTGGCCACACCCAAAGCACAGCTTGCAATCAGGAAGTGGTGGTCTAGAGAGACTAACAGCCCTCAACACTCCCAAGCAGGCAGTTAAGCAGCTGTATGTAGTGGGAAACCAGCTTGACTGTGTATTCGGCCTATCTTACACCGTATAATGGGTGTTTATTGCTTCCTTCCTTGCTTGTCTGTTCTAGGTTCTTACTGTTTTTTCTCTTTCTTGACCTTGTTTCTTGCTTCTTCAGTAGTATTTTTAATTTACTTTTTATTTTTGCTCTTTATTCTGCTGTCTCTTCTTTTCTCTGTCAAACCTTCTTTCCACCCCTATTCTTTTATCCTTGGCCCTCGTGTTCCCTATCCCCTTGTCTTCCCTTACTTTTTCTCTACCTTTCATGTGAGATATATATATATATGTGTGTGTGTGTGTGCGTGTGCGTGTGTGCGTGTACATATTTGCATATATATTTATGCAAATATGTATACTCAAAAAGAGAAAACAGACCAATGGTTTAACTTGAATAATATGCTCAAGGTAATGTTGGGGTAACCCTTAACAGAACTGGGTTGGAGGATCCAAGCTAACTGCAGATATATTAACAGTTTCAAACAACCTCATAACTTCCCTCAATACTTACACTTCCCTCCTGCTGCATCCCTCCTGCTACCTCTACAAATATTCTCTTAAACCTTCTCAACAGTGACCTTTTGCTCCAGCTATAAATATCTCCAGCAGAGTTCAACCTTCTGTCTGTTCTTGCCTACTAACATTTCTCTTTTTTATCTCTCCTCACACTGACTTACCTTCTTCCTTTCCCCTTTCTTCTCTTCTCCCTCCACATCCTAAACTAACCACTAAAAATAGTACTATCATTAGTCTGTAAGGGGCCCTGATAAAAGGGTGAAAATGTCAAAAGTAAATTTTAATATTCATGATAGAGTATATGGTTGGATTTGTGGATGCTGTCAAAACCAGTAGGAATTCTCTTCCTACAACACAGCAACTCAGTTCTACCCAATTAAACTGAATAGTGTACAGTGACAGGCAATACCTCTGGACAAATAAAGCCAAGATCACATCACTGGAAAACAGAACCTAACTGAAAGGATCTTCAAACCAACAACAAAGTTTGGTCTTACCCTTGAGGGTGTGCACACAAACGTGCGTGCGTGCGTGCGCGCACGCACACACACACACACGCAGAGGAACATGAAAAATCAAGGTAATGAAATGCTTCCAAAGACTCCCAACTCTGTCAAAGCACATCCAAGGGGCACCAGTGGAGAAAAAAATCAAACACCAAATAGCTAAGCTGTATGAAATGATTAAATAGGAGGTCAAGCTAAAAATTGACATAAGCAGACAGAGAGTGGAACTAACAAATCAGCCAATGTGGTTAAGGAAGAATCAAATGAAAAATTAGAAGAGCTGACCAAAGCCATTCAAAGCATGAATGGCAAATTTAGCAAAGGAAAAGACTCTGTGAAAAAATAACTAAATAGAAATCCCGGAGATAAGGAATTCTATTGAATACATGAAAGGCAGAAATGATCATTTTGAGAATAGAATGTCAAAACTTGAGAAAAGAATGGAAGCATAAAATGATATAATCAGAGATACCTTAAAAACAAGAAAACAAGGAAAATTGATCTGACAGCTACTAGATGACACCAAAAAGACTAACCTAAGGGTAATTGAGTTAGAGAAAAATTAGAGGGCAGGATGCATGAAATATAAAAGACCTGTTTACAGAAATTATAGAAGAAACTTTTCTAAGTATGAGGAAGAATTCAACATACAGTTAAGTGAGGCTCATAGAAATCCAGATGATTATAACAAAAAAGACGCTCCCTACAATGCATCACAGTGAAAATTACACAAGTCCAACACAAAGACAGATTGTTAAAAGCTATCAGAGGAAAGCAAAAAAAAAAATCATTTATAAAATAAAAACATGAAGATTACAACAGACTTTTCAACACAAACATTAAAGGCCAGGAGAGTTTGGAATGAGGTGTTTCAAACCTCAAAAGAAAACAACTTCCATCCTAGACTAATATATTCTGCAAACTATTTTTCAAAATCAATAGACAAATAGGGACATTCTATGACAAAGAACAGTTTAAGAAATTGATGACCACCAAAACAGCACTCTAAAATAACTCAGTGATATCCTAGACAGAGACAATGAAGCCAAGAAAGGAAAATGTCTTTAGGAATGAACACATAGGGCAAACTGATCAATAAGACAAAAAGGAGAAAAAAGGAGTCAACAACAGAAAAACAACGTGACAGGAATAAGTCAATAACTTTCTTTTTTCTTTCTTTTATTGGTAAATTTTAGGTATACAATACATTTACATTTCTCATTCGGAACTTGTACCTTTACACTATGCATCTTGGTTCTTATTTTTTCCCCGTTCCCAGCCCTCCCTTCACCCCCTCAACCCTTCACTATTGACAAAGACTTTGTTTCCATTTTTCCCATTTCTCATAATTTTTCCTTTCCTTTCTTTCTTTTCCCCTGCCCCTCCCACTTCCCCTACCTCTTTGGACCTTTTCTTCCTATTTCACATTATCAATTATTCATTCTAATCATTGGTACATTTTAGGTATATAATTTAATGACATTCATCACTGGGAATTTGGACCTTTACATAATCTCTTGGTTCTTATTTTTTTCCCCCTTCCCCTGCCCTCCCTTCAACTCCTCCATCCCTCCCTATTTACAAAGACTTTGTTTCCGTTTTTTCATTTTCTCATATTGATTCCATTCCCTTCCTTCTTTTCCCCTAGCCCTCCCACTTCCCCTTCCCCTTTGCCCCTTTTCTTCCTATTTCACATTACCTATTATACCTTTTAGTCCTCATTTACACTTTCAGTTTCTCACACCAGAGAAACTATTCGGTATTTACACATGTGTGTCCTATTTATTTCACTAGAGAGTATCGGCTCAGGGCCAGGGATTTAGCTCAGTGGTTTCGAAGCCTGCTGTGCAATGACAAGGACCCAAGTGATCCCCGGAACGGAAAAAAAAAAAAAAAAGAGTATCGCCTCAATCTGCATACACTTAGCTATAAATGTCTTTAATTTCTCATTTTTTATGGCTGAGTAGTACTCCATTCGATAAAAAAAAAAAACCCCACATTTTCTTTATCCAGTCTCTAGTTGATGGGCATTTGGGCTGTTTCCAAGTTTTAGCTATTAAAAACTGTGCTGCTATGAACCTGGGTGCAGATATATCACTGTGGTATGATTCTTTTAATTCTTTGGGGAAGATATCCAGCAGGGGAATAGCTGGGTCAAATGGGACTTCCAGTCCTAGTTCTTTGAGGTATCTCCATACTGACTTCCACAGTGGTTGCACCAGTCTACACTCCCACCAGCAGTGGAGCAGGGTTCCTCTTTCCCCACAGCCCCGCCAGCATTTGTTATTGGTTAATTTCATGATAGCAACCATTCTTTCCGGAGTGAGGTGGAATCTCAGTGTTGTTTTTCATTTGCATCTCTCAAATGACCAGTGATGTTGAACAGTTTTTTATGTATTTATTTGCTATTTCTACTTCTTTGTGTGAGAAATGTCTGTTCATTTCAGATGCCTACTTTTGGATTGGGTCTTTAAATTTGGGAGGTCTGCATTTTTTAAGTTCTTTATCGATTTTAGATAGTAGACCTTTGTCTGAGGGACAGCAGGTGAAGATTTTTTTCCCACATTGTGGATTGTCTCTTCACACTGCTGGTCGTTTCTCTTGCAGTGCAGAAGCTTTTTAATAAGAAGAGATCCCACTTGTTGATTGTTTATGCTATTTTATGGGCAACTGAGGTCTTGTTCATAAAGTCTTTTCCTACAACAATGTCTTCAAGAGTTCTACCTAACCTCTGTTCCAGCCGATTCAGCATTTCTATTTTAATATTTAGATCTTTAATCCATTTTGATTTTAGTTTAGTGCATGGTGAGAAATATAGGTCTAGTTTTAATCTTTGGCAAGTTGAAACCCAGTTTTTCCAGCACCATTTATTAAAGAGGCTATCTTTCCTCCAGTGAGGATGTTTGGCTCCTTTGTCAAAGATGAGATGGCTGAGTGTGTCTGGCGTTGTTTCTGCATCTTCTAATCTGTTTCACTTGTCCTCAGATCTGTTTCTTCACCAGTACCATGCTGTTTTAATCACAGTAGCTTTGTAGTATAGTTTCAAGTTGGGGATTGTGATACCCCCTGCCATGTCTCTGTTACCTAGAATTGCTTTTGCTATTCTGGGTCTAGCCAATAACTTTCAATAATAATTCTCAACATGAATGGTCTCAGTTTCCCAATCAAAATACAAAAATTGGCAGGATGGATCAAGAAGCAAACTCCAACAGTATGTTGTATACAAGAAACACATTTACAAAGATAGGAAATGAAGAAGTTAAATTGTCATTATTTACAGATGATATGATACTCTGTGTAGAAGACCCCAAGGCCTCCACCAAAAGTCTTCTACTAAACTTAATAACCAAATTCACTTGAGTAGCTGGATACAAGATCACCACTCAAAAATCAATAGCTTTTCTGCACAGGAACAGCAGACTCACTGAGACAGGAACTGGAGAAACAACTCCTTTCACAATAGCATAAAAAAAGAAATACCTAGGAATCAATTTAATGAAGGAAGTAAAAGACCTCTACTCTGAAAAAAGAGATCAAAGAAAATACCAGAAAATGCAAAGACATGCCTTGCTCTTGGGTAGGAAGAACCAATATAGTGAAAATGGCCATACTTCCAAAACTGCTATACAGATTCAATGCATTCCTGATTGAAATTCCAATAGGATAGTTCACAGAACTAGAAAAAAGAATCCAAAAATTCATCTGGAACCAGAAGAGACCTAAAATAGCAAAAGAAATTTTAGGCAACAAAGACAAGGCAGGGGGTATCACAATCCCCAACTTTAAACTATACTACAAAGCTACTGTGGTAAAAACAGCATTGTACTGGCAAAGAAACAGACCCGAGGATCAATAGAACAGATTAGAAGATGCATAAACAACTTCAGACATACTCAGCCACCTCATCTTTGACAAAGGAGCCAAACACCCTCACTAGAAGAAAGATAGCCTCTTTAATAAATTGTGCTAGAAAAACTGGATTTCAACCTTCCAAAGATTAAAACTAGATCCATATCTCTCAGCATCTACTAAACTACAATTGAAAATGTATCCAAGATCTAAATATTAAAGCAGAACACTAAACCTGGTAGAAGATAGGTTAGGCAGAACTCTTGAAGAACTTGGCATAGGAAAAGACTTTATGAACAAATCTTCAGTAGCATGGGAACTAGCACAAAGAATCAACAACTGGGATCTCATCTTATTAAAAAGCTTCTGCACTGCAAGAGAAACTACCAACAGAGTGAAGAGACAACCTACCATGTGGGAAAAAATTTTACCAGCTATTCCTCAGACAAAGGACTACTTACTATCTAGGATATTTAAAGAAGTTTAAAAAAATCAGACCTCCCAAATTTAAAGACCCAATTCAAAAATGGGCATCTGAAATGAACAGACATTTCTCAGACAAAGAAGTAGAAATAGCAAATAAACATGTGAGAAAACATACAACATCACTGGTCATTTGAGAGATGTAGATGAAAACAACACTGAGATTCCACCTCACCCCAGAAAGAATGGCTGCTATCATGAAATCAACCAATGAGAAGTGCTGGCGGGCATGTGGGGAGAAAGGAACTCTTCTCCACTCCTGGTGGGAGTGCAGACTGGTGCAACCACTGCAGAAGTCAGTATGGAGATAACCTCAAAGAACTAGGGCTGGAGGTCCCATTTGACCCAGCTATTCCCCTGTTTGGTGTCTTACCAAAAGAATTAAAAGCATCATACCACAGCGATATATGCACACCCATGTTTATAGCTGCACAGTTTGTAATAGCTAAAACTTGGAAACAGCCCAAATGGGCATCAGCTGGTGACTGGATAAAGAAAATGTAGTTTAAAAAAAAAGAAGTACTATTCAGCCATAAAGAATGACAAACTAGAGACATTTATTGCTAAATTGATACACATTGAGGCCATACTCTTAATAGAAATTAATAGGACACACATGTTTAAATACCAAATAGTTTCTCTGGTGTGAGAAACTGAAAGTGTAAATAAGGATGAAATGTATAATAGATAATGTGAAATAGGAAGAAAAGGTCCAAATGGGAAAGCTAAGTATGGAGGAGGGGTGGGGGAAGGGAAAGAAGGGAAAGAAAAAAATATGAGAACAGAAGGAAAAAGTGGAAACAAAGGTTTTGTAAATAGAGAGATGTGGAAGGGTGAAAGAGAGGGAAAGGGTATGGGGAAAAAACAAGAACTAAGGTATATCATGTACAGGTACAAATTCCCAATGGTGGATGTGATTATAAAATGCACCAATAAACTGAATAAATAAAAAAACCACATTTACTCCAAAAAGAAATTTATAGACTAAAATCAAAGGATAGAAAACAATATTCCATTCATCAGGATCCCAAAAGCAAGCTGAGGTAGCCAATTTATTTTTCAAACTGGACATCAAACCAAAACAGATCCAAAACAGCAAAGTAGGTAATTATATATTGGTTAAAGGAATATTTCCACAGCAAGAGATAACAATATATACAGCCCCATACTGGTACACCTCACTTCATCATAATCACTATTGGACATAAAAGATCAAATAAATACTAATGTGCTCATAGTAGGGGACCTCAAAACCCCAGTTTCAGAAATTAGACAAATCATGTTAAAAGTTAGCAAAGAAATACCAGAGCTGACCTACATGTTTGAACAAATGGACTTAATATCTACAGTGTTCTACCCTTTTACAATAGCATACATATTCTTCTCACTAGCACATGGAACTCTCATCAAGATAGACCACATTCTAGCCCATAAAGTTCACTTAAATAAATACAAATGAATCAAAATTATCCCATATGTGTTATAAATCATAGTGCACTGAAACCCAAAATCAATTGCAAAAGAAAAATTTTACCAACACCTGGATATTAAATAACACACTCAACAATGTGTCACAGAAGAAAGCAAGGAAAAAAATCAAGTAATTCTTAGAATCAAACAATAATCCCAATACAACATTCCAGAACCTATGGAATATGATGAAAGCAGTACTAAGAGGGAAGTTTATAGCTGTGAATGCCTACATTAGGTATACAGAATGATCTCAAATAAATAACCTAATGATGCATCTCAAAGTCCTAGAAAAACAAGAACAGTCAAACTCAAATCTAATGTGAGGAAGGAAATCATAAAGATTACAGTTGAAATTAATGAAATTGAGACTAAAAGAGCAATGCAAAGAATCAATGAATGAAAGAGCTTTTTCTTTGGAAGAATAAGGAAAATAGACAAACCCTTGGCCAAACCTATCAAAAAGAAGACACCCATATCAATACAATTAGAAGTAAAAAAGTTGAAATCACAATAACATGATTAAATTCAGAAGATAACTAGAAACTACTATGAAAAATTCCACTCCAACAAATTGAAGAATCTAGAAGAAATTCTTAGAAACATACGAATTACAAAAACTGAACCAAGGGAACATAAAAAATCTTAAACAATACAATGATAGGCAATGAAATTGAAGCAGTAATAAAAAACCTACCAACTGAGAAACCCCAGGATCTGAAAGATTCACCATTAAATTTTATGAAAACTTGAGGGAGGATTAACCCCAATACACCTCAGACTCTTTAATAGAATTGAAAGGGAAGGAGCACCTTAAAATTTATTTCTGGAAGCTTACATTATCCTGATTCCAAAATCAGAAAAAGACCCAACTAAAAAAAGAAAACTACAGGCCAACCTCTTTAATGAACATAGATGCAAGTATCTTCAACAAGATACTGACAAACAGAATCAAAATCATCAAAAAGTTCATACATCAATCAATCAATCAATCATCAAAAAGTTCATTCATCATGGCCAAGTGGGCTTCATTCCAGGAATGCAAGGATGATGCAGCATATGCAAATCAATAAAGGTAGCACTCCATATAAACCAAAGCAAAGAAAAACATCACATGATCACCTCAATTGATGCAGAAAAAGCTTTTGATAAAACTCTAAAACCATTTATGATAAAACTCTGAAGAAAATAGATATCCAAGGACTTTATCTCAACCTGATAAAAGCCATCTATGATAAACATACTGCTAACTTCATGTCAAATGAAAATAACCTGAAAGCTTTCCCTCTGAAATCAGGAACAACACAAGGATGTCCACTATCACCACTCCTCTTCAATATGTGGTACTCAAAACACTATCCAGAGAAATCAGGAAAGAGCAAGAAATAAAAATGAAATAAAGGATGATCAAATTATTATTTGCAGATAACATTATCGTTTCCATAAGAGACTCAAATTCTACCAGAAGATTCAGAACTCGCCAAATTCAGTAATGTAGCAGGATACAAAATCAACACACAAAAATCAGTAGCATTCCTGTATACCAATAACAAACTCACTGAGAGGGAAATTAGGGAACACTACCTTTCAAGAAAAATGAAATACTTAGGAACTAACCTAACCAAGGAAGTAAAGACCTCTGTAAGAAAAACTACAATACTCTGAAAAAGGAGATCAAAGGAGACATCAGAAAATGGAAAGATATCCCCTGTGCCTGGAAAGGCAGAATCAGCACTGTCAAAATAGCCATACTACCAAAACTGATAACCTAAATTTAACACAATCCCAATCAAAGTACCAATGGCCTTCCTCATAGAACTAGAAAAAGAAACTATCCTAAAATTTACATGGAACCAGAGTAGTCTAAGCATAACAAAAGCTATCCTGGGCAAGAGACAAATCAGGAAGCATCACAATTCCAGATTTCAATTTATACTAAAAATTTAGAGTTATGAACCTTGACCAAAATAAAATGAAAATGAAAGACATCAATATTAAAATAGTAACAATCTACTAGAAGGTAAAATAGGTAAAATTCTTGAAGACATAGGCAGGCACAGGAAGGGATTTTCTAAACAGAGCCCAAATTGCATGAGAAATACCATCAAAAATAAACAACTGGGATTACATAAAATTAAAAAGTTACTGCACACTAAAAGAAACAATCACCGAAGTGAAGAGACTATTTACAGAATGGGAAAAAATTGCTAACTACTTTTCTGACAGAGAACTAATATCTAGAATTTACAAAGAACTAAAATGAAGCAGATCCCCTGAAATAAAACATCCAGTCAAAACATGGGCAACTGAAATGAGCAGACATTTCTTAGAAGAAGAAATACAAATGGTCAATAAATAAATGAAAAAATGCTCAATACTTCTGGCCATTAGAGAAATGCAAGTTTAAAAAACTGAGATTTCTTTGTACTATAGAAAAAAGCTTATTAGCAAACAAACAATCAAACAAACAAATAATAGCAAGTTCTGGTGAGCCTATAGGTAAAAAGACACATTTCTACATAGTTGATGGGGATGTAAACTGGTACAACTAGTATGGAGATTTCTCAAAAAACTAAAACTAGAAATTGCATGCAACCCAGCTATTCCATATCTAAGTATCTTCCCAAAAGAGTTCAAGATATCATATCACAGTGATACATGCATACCCATGTTTATAGTAGTGCAACTCATAACAGCTAAATTTTGAGAGTAGTCTATATATCCATTAACAGATAGATAAAGAAAATGTGGTTTTATACATAATTGAGTGCTACTGTGTAATAAAGAAGAATAAATTTGAGTCATTTGTAGGAAAATGGGTGCAACTTGAGACCATAATGTTAAGTGAAATAAATCTGACACACAAGTTTAAATATTGCATAATTTCTCTTATATGAGAAACCCAAAGTATAAATAATTTCAAAAAAAGAATAAAAGGGAGAAAATGGTAAATAAGGAGATGGATCTTTTGCATATAGGAAGTAGATCTAGAGATGTAAGGAGGAGATTGTAAGAAGAATAAAAAAGATTAAGATATGCTCAGTACAAGGTGAATATAAACATTATGTACTGCAAATATGTACTAATAAACAATTTAAAAAATAGATGAATAGATAAAGAAAATGTGGTATTTATATACAATGGAGAACATATTACTCATCCATAAAGAAGTAGGGCCGGGATTTAGCTCAGTGGCTTCGCCGCCTGCTGCACAAGCGCAAGGACCCGAGTTCGATCACCGGTACCAAAAAAATAAGTATATTCAATTGTTTGTAGAAAAATGGTTGGATCTTGAGACCATAATGCTAAGTGAAATTAATCAGACACCAAAGATATCACATGGTTTCTTTAATATGAAAAACCTAAAATATAAATAAAGAGGAAAATAAAACCGGTAAATGGGAGGTGAGCCTTGTGGAGATGGAAGGTGATCCAGGGCTGGGGAGACGAGCGCGGACACAGCGGGAGTAAAATGGTGATGGCAGGTGGGTGTGCACGTCGGCTCTCCAGGACGACTGTACCTCCCGGGAAGGCACGCCGAGGAGAAGGCGCAGCATCCTGAGAACAAATTCTCTGAACAGAATACAGTCACTGTCATTGCAGTCATCGTCAACATTACCAATTCTGTGACTACTTTCGAATCCAAATTAAAATGCAATAGTAACCTTTTAATGTATTATTAGATTTAATTTTCAGGGTTTTTTTGTCTTACTGGGCTGTGGCTGCCTGGGTGACTGGTAAAGCATTGTTCCGGATGTGTCTGTGAGGGTGTGTGTGGATGTTTGTCAGGATTTAAATTGGTAGGCTCTGTAAAGTGGATTACCCACCCGACCTGAGTGGCCTTATCCAGCCTGCTGAGGTTTGTGTAAAACAAAAAGGCTGAGCTGCTGAGGGCAAGGGGGTCCCTTCTGCCTCACTGTCGTGAGCTGGGTGCTTGGCTCTTTCCAGCTTTCAGGCTCACGTGGAAGAATTGCCTCTGCCTGGGCTTGGTGCTTCCCCCCAGGCGGGACTGGAGCTGCACCATCTGTTCTCCTGTTTGTGGGTGCAACTCGTGCTGCAATTGTGGCATCAGTGCTCCTAGGTGGCACCTTGCTAACTGCTGAACTTGAGATTTGTCAGCCTTTGTGATCGGTTGACTCAGTCCTTATGTCAATCCCTTTCTCTATTTCTGTACACCCTGTTTTCTGGAGAACACTGACTAGCACAATTCTTTAACCTAGTTTTTGTATTTCATTGTCTCTCACTAGTTCAATCTGTGTATTTTATTCTAATTTACAGTCTAGTTCACTAATTCTATCTCTAACTATATTGAATTCCTAATTTCATTAACTGGATTTTTAGTTCTAAAATTTCCTTTAAAAAAAGAATCAGTTATCAATATTTTATTAATTGACCATATCATGATTAATCTGTTTGCATTCATGTATTTGTTCCAATTGGCTTTTCTTCTTGTGGTTTCAAAAGTTAAATTTTCTTATTTTCTTCTTGTATTTTTTATCTTTTTGGAGTGCTAGATATTGTTTAAGAATATTTTATTTTAGAACTAATGGAGGTCAGCTGGGTGTGCTGGTGCACAGCTGTATCCTAGCACTCAGGAGGCTGAGGCCAGAGGATGACCATGAGTTCCAGGCCAGCCTGGGCTACACAGTGAGAGCTAGGCCAGCCGGGACTAGAGAGAGAGACCCTGTCTCAAACAAACAAACAAACAAACAACAAACAAGAACTGAGATCTAGGTGGATGTTTTCCTCCACTGGAAGGAAATGAATTTTTTATCTGGTAGTTGGATAAGGATAGCAACAATTCAAATTACTTCACTCAGTTTCAAGGACTGCAAGTGTTTGAGATTGACTTTATATTTCTCCCATGGCCAGACTATTTTTAGTTTATCCTTTTTTTTTAATGGAACGGAACTTTCATTGTCCTACAACAATTTTCTTTATCAGGAAGCCTCTTTGTTAGCAGGATTTGAACTCTATTTGTCTGCTAAGTTTTGTGAGATTGTCAGTGCACTGCCCAGGCTCTCCATCTCAGAGATAGCTCTTATCCAACCCTCAGACATTCCCAGGAGAGAAGCTCCTCAAAGAGCTGAGCTTTCTTCATTGAATTGTTTCTTCTCTAGGACCTTGTTCAAATAATCATATGTATATTTTAGGCTCCTTAATGTCTTTAAAAAGATGTTTCAAAATTATTTTTAAAATTTTTTGTAGATTTTTCTATTTGTTCTCTGTGGGAAGATTTATTTGCATTACCTAATTCATCATCACTGAAATAAGTCCTTCTTATTTAATTTTAGTTTCTGGTGTAAGTCTGCATAACTTCCCTTAGTCTATTGTAATTTTTTCCATGAAGAGAATAGTTAGAAAATTTGATACTTGGGTGACTGCCTTACTCCCTGGGTCATTTTCTTCGAATGCACATTATTGTACACGAGCTGCTCCTGTGCCTTTTTTTTCTTCTTGGTAGTACAGGGTTAAATGAACTGTTAATCTTAAGCAAGGTGAACAGTTTATCTGTTCATTAGAGTGTGAAGAAAATAGTTGCAACTATAAACACAGATACTTTTTAAAAACCATAATGTTAGGCAAAATGTGGCTGAACCTTAATGAAGTGTAATGAAACTTAACACAGTTGAGCTGTTATTCTTCTGGAGCAATCTAAAGGCCAGAGCCGATCAGGCAATTCTGCAGGCCTCCTGGCCTTTCTGGAGAAGTAGAATAAGTAAGTCTCTGAAACATCGGATTTCTATTAATCCCTTATTAAGGAATTAGTGCCTTTTAAAAAGCCTACTTTTCTAAAGCTAAACTTCCTCACCTTACTACATTTTTCTGTGGTGCTAGGTGCTATCTATGATTTAATAATTTTTCTCTGGACCAGGTATTATCGCCACGATCCTCATTTTGTGGAAGAGACAAGTGAGGCTTATAGAAACTAAACACGTGAATCAACTGGCACAAGTACTTAACGGCAGATTCTGGATTCCAATCCAGACATGATTGGAAAATACAGTGCATGTTTAAATTTAAAAATATTATTACAGTAAAAGACCCTAAAGGCCATGGGTCCCTCTCAAAGCCCTCCCCTTGCTTTGCGCACACTCATCTCATCATTCTTGCCACTTCTAGAGCGGTTCTGGAGTCCTCTTTCCTGAGTGTCTTTAGTTGCTCTGTTGTGGCTGCCTGGATGTCCTGAATTGACCTTCCATGATCATTTTGCCTTTGGGGAAGATCCAGAAACCACAAGGGGGCAGATCTGATGAATAAACTGGATGAGGACACACTGGTGTTTTTATGGGCCTGCTTTTCCATTGAATGTCACTCAGCAGCAGCATTCACTGTATTTTTTATTACATTTCATAAATACACTGACAAAAGAGGATTCCAGAACTACTTCAGAAAGTGGCAAGAATGATGAGATAAGTGTGTTCAATGTCAGGGAGAGTATTTTGGGTGGGATTATGGCAATGTGTCTTTAACTCTAATAAATGTCTTTATTCAAACATTCACCACATTTTGTGATCACTTGTGCTTTCATCCTTAACTGGTTTTCACCATATTGCCTTTATTTAATGACTTAATAGAGTGTATACTTCTTTGGAGAAAGACTAAATTAATTTTTTATAACAGCAAATGCATTTTAATAGGTAAATATTATTTGCTATTTTTATTATTCCCTGTAAGGTTTCTGTTAAGTTTAAGATATTAAACTAATCTTTCTTGGTTTTTTTTTTGGTTTTTTTTGTTTTTGTTTTTTTTGGTACCAGGGATCGAACTCGGGTCCTTGTGCTTGCAAGGCAAGCAACGGAACCACTGAGCTAAATCCCTGGCCCTAATCTTTCTTGTTATTAAGAACCTGTATGTCAGAGTCCCATTAGAAAAACAGATCACATGCAAGGTATTTTAAAGAGAAGATTAATATAAGACCAGACTGGGAGAGTCCATGCCTGCAGCTCATAGAATGAAGCAGCAAGGATAGCATACGCTTCTCTTCCCTGATACAGAGTGTCTTCATAAAATCAAGGAAGGCCATGAGTTTGCAAAAGTAATTTCATAATTGCAACTTTTAAGTTAGAACTCAGAATTTTATTATCGATGACACACATTCAGATTTCCACAAGCTTTCATGAGTAACAGTTGTAGCTTAAACTACTTAATTCATTCACATCAAAGTGATGATGAAATAACTGGAATCCTAAAATACACCTATTGTTGGCACTGTGCAATTACTTTTTCTCGCCATAGGCTTGTAATTATCAACATACCGGAACAAGGTCAGAGTAGAAATCATCCTTACCATGACCCTGACTCTATTAAAGTCTTTATTTTTACCTTAATCACTTCCTGTCTCAACTATTGCAATTTCCTCTTTTTTAATGACCTTCCTTGGTTGTCTAATTTTTAACACTTAGCGAAGGTTGAAGGCAGCTGCTGATCCATAGAGTATTTAATGAAAACTTGCCATAGGAGAATTTTCCATTGACTTTATTTTCCTTATATGGTCAACCAGTAAATCATATAATGACCTCAATCATTTACCTACTATCTCTGGAGGGAGGAATTGACTTTTATGTTTTTCTCATGTCCCTTCAAAATTAACTCATAGCTATAAATAGATAATCAACCACATTTTAAATGTGATTTAAGCTATGAATTAGTAGTTATAATAGGTAAGCTTTAAGGATGAAGTAGTTATTTATTCACTTCATAAAACTGAAGCTTGGTTCACATTTACTGCAAGTTCACGAATAGACAATATGGACTTTAGTTTTACATCTGCTTTTATGTTGTCCATCTTGTCAGTGATTTAAGTTCTTGGAAATCTGAGCAAAGAGAAACCACAAAAAGATCAACCTAAAACATCTAATCATATGTAATTATTTACTTTTTCTGTTAGTGTAAACGTTATTATAGTTTACTTTTATAGTTACAGGTGACTTTGAATATTTTAAAAGTTGACATGATTTTCAACTTTACATTTTTCTGACTTATTTTGAAATGTTTGGGTGTATTTAATGCTGAAAGGTATGTTGCTAAAACTCAACATAGTTTGAGTTATATAGAGAAAATTACATTTTTAGTACTACAGAATTTAAAAAACAATCCATCTTTTAATTTGGAATATTAATAGCTTGGTAGATCTTTGCTGTTTGGCTTTTATAAAAGTTAATGTCACAACCATTTTTTGACTTCTCCATTTCTGACTGGCTCCCTTTCTCTGCCTTTATGTCTTTTAACTTGGAATGCATGTTTGTTTGTTTTATTTTTTAAAGTACAAATATATCAACAAATGATTGTCATCTAAAGATAATTAAGTCAACTTTCACTATCACTTTTCTAGGTATATATTTCATCTTATTTTATATAAAATAAAAATTCTTTTGAAATTTTACATCATTTTATATCTTCCTTACATCAAAGATTGCTAACTGGAAAGAAAACACTGGTAATTGTACACATACATTGATTATTAAATTATTTCACTAACATGTAACTAAAATAATGAAAAATACACTACATGTAACATCATATCCATTTAGTAGTACTCACTAATTACCTGTGGAAAGGGGCAAGCTATAGCATGTCCTTCCTTAAAATGAGCTGGAGAACAGCCCAGCAACTGCCTGGGATTAACCGTTGCTCTGTAAAGTGGATCCAGCAAACCCAGTGCTGAGGCCTGGCTGACAGCAGTGGTGAAAAAGGCATTAGCAGAGAGTGGCAGATACCAACCTCTTTGGGGCATCAAGAGACTTTGGTCTGCCCATCCCTATCTGTGATCTCATCCCAGTGTGCTGGATATGACGTTAGCACTTTCTCCGTGCTGTGACTAAATACCAGGAAAGCACCCAGAGACCCAGGGCCATGGTCACCAACCCTCACCTTTACCACACAGAATCTGTCCCACCCTGTCTTTCTTGTTTTTTTTGGTACCAGGGATCTAACTCGGGTCCTTGCGCTTGCGCAGCAGGCGGTGAAACCACTGAGCTAAATCCCCGGCCCAGCCTTTCTGAATAAACCTAGGTTGGACTGTAATATGGTTGAAGGCATCATTATATACGTCTCTAGGCTTCTAGATTGTGGCTTAGACTGAGATACATTATTCTCCCTCACATATTCTAAAAGCCAGTTTTCCTTGTCTTGATATGTATATTACTATACTGATAAAACCCATTCCATGGTTGATTCCTGGCTTGAATGTAAGAATCTGCATATTTAATAACAACTTCAGGTAATTCTGATTCTTGAAGTCCAACTTCAAGAAACCAAGAAATTTAATTCTTGGTTAGATTTAGCCAACTGCCTCTTCTCTTGACCTAACATCTGTTGACTTACTACAGTATTCCATTCCTATTTATTCTCCCCTGTCACCCAAAGCAGTATATTAAGGAAAGAGTAGCATTCACTCATTTCTTCCACTTGATAAATTGTTCAATAAAGGTTGTATATTGGGCCAGAGAGCTTTCAAGCAGAGCGAGAGAGTGTACACAGTTTTAGAACCACCACCTGGAGTTAGTAGACACAGTCGCCCATTCTACTCAGGGAAACAGTAAGAATGAGTACTTTAAAGAAAACAAATCAGGCTACTTCTGCTGCTGCCATTGCTGCTGCTGCTGCTGCTGGTCTCCTGCTACCTCCTGCCTGCTCTGTGATGCCCTTCTGCCAAGCCTCTCTGCCTTGCAGCCAGCCGATTATGGACTGAAACCTCTTCAAACTGTCTGAAACTATTTCAGAAATTTAAAATATATGTGTCAAGCTGGGAACACTGGGACACACCTGTGAAACCAGCTACTTGGGAGGCTGAGGCAAGAGGATCACTTGAGGCCATGAGTCCAACACCAGCAAGGGCAATACAGCAATGCACGGGCAATACTCTGTCTCAACAAATGTGGCTGAACCACTGAGCTAAATCCCCAGCCCTAAAACTATATTTTAAAAAGTAAGACTAGAGCCAATCCCAGCACCCAGGAGGAGGCTCCCCACCACCATTCCACTGCTCCTAGGGTAGAGGAGGTGAGCCGCATGGGTGCCAGCAGCACCCTCCACCCCCGGTGGAAATGAGAAGACACATAAACAAGCCTCAAAAACAGACTTCCAGATCACCTACAGCAACCCCAAAGAGGAACGAGATGAAACACTCTGATACTCAACCACCTGGACTCCCTGAACTGGCAACAAAAGAGGATCTGGAAAAAAAAAATCAGAAATAATTTCTCAGATAACAGCAAAGATTTTGCTCATGGTGCAAGACATGATTAATAAATCTAGAGAGGAAACAGATAAAAAATAGAGGATCTGAGGAGCATGATGGAATCCTAACATAGAAAGCAAATGGAATTTGTAAAACAGATGCTAGCAGATTTCCAGGAGATTAAAAACTCCACTGAAAGTCTACACAGCAGAATAAACCAATATGAGGTCAGAATTTTAGATATAGAAGATAATATTGCAATTAGTGACCAGGAAAAGAAAAATTGCTTTAAAATTGTAAGGGACCATGAGAAATCAATCCAGCAGCTACCAGACGATGCAAAGAAGAATAACATAAGACTGATTGGAGTCAATGAAGAAACAGGAGAGAGTTCAGATGACATAAAAAAACTGTTCACAGAAGTGATGGCAGAAAACTTCCCAAGCAGGGGAAAAAAAGAACTTGACATACAGATAAGTGAGGCATATAGGACTCTGAATAGCCTTGATTAAAAAAAATCTACACATAGGCATATAGTAGTTAGGATTCCAGAAACCCAACAGAAGAACAAAATTCTACAAGCAGTTAGAGAAAAGGAACAAATCACATACAAAGGAAAGCCCATCAGAATCACAGCAGACTTCTCAATGCAAACGCTCAAGGCGAGAAGAGCTTGGAGGGATGTATTTCAAGCCCTAAAGGAAAAGAGTCTCCTACCCAGATTGATGTACCCTGCAAAACTATCTTTCAAAATTGATGGAGAAATAAGGTACTTTCATGATAAAGAGCACCTTAGGAACTTCATGAATACCAAACCAGCACTCCAAACAAATTTTAGACAATATCCTAGGAACAGACATTGAGGATCACAACCCCAGGAAGCCCAACAGAATGAATCCAACGGGCGTGACAAGAAATTAAATGCAAAGGGGGAAATTCCAACAAAAAGAAAAAGTCATGACAAGGCTTTTAAAACTTTTAACTTCATCTCCCTAATGAGTGTATAATTCAGTCTTGTTATTGTACTTATTAGTATTTTTCTGATTCTAGTGTTGCAAACCTTTCCTTGTGCTGTACTGGCTGTTTATCATCTTCTTGTGCCTACTTTTTAATTGGCTTGTTGTCTATTAATGAGCTGTAAGAGTTCTTTATATATTCTGGTCATAGCTTATATGCATTGTAAATATGGTCTGTTTAAAGACTACTTTTCATTTTAACGATGTCATTTAAAGTTCTAAATTTTGATGGAATTCCATTTATCAATTTTTTCTTTTATACATCATGTGTTTTGTATCCTAGGAAGTTCTTGCCTACCCTAAATTCATAAACACTTTCCCTTATAATTTCTTCTTAAAGTTTTATAGTTTTAGGCTTTCATATTTAGGTTCATAGACCCTTTCAGGTTATTTTCATGTATGGAAATAAATGGTTGAGGTTCATTTTTTTATAAACGGACACCAGGTATTCTAGTGTCATTTGCTGAAAACACTATCTTTTCCTCTGGTCTTGAATTGAGTTTATGTTCTATAAAATGTTAATGTTAAATATTCTTTCAAAACTCAGTGGACCATATATGTGTGATTCTATTTCTACATTCTATGTTTTATTCCAATGATCTATATGTCTTTCTTTATACCAACACTGCCTTGATTACTGTAGATTTAGAGGAAGTCTTAAAATTAGGTACTAAACGTCTTCCAACACTGTTGGTTTTTTTTGATTTTTACTTCTCCAGGTCCTTTGTATTCCTACATGACTTTTAAATTTCAATATCTAATTCTTTATTTATAACAAGTATACACAGACCTGAATTTTTATATATACCTTGTGTTTTCTAATCCCAATAAATTCAAATACAATTTCTAGGGGCTCCTAGAGATTTCTTAGTATTTTCTCTGTAGATGATCATTTCATCTACATATAAAGATTTTGCTTCTGCCATGCCAATCCTATCCTAGTTGTGTCATTTTATTGCCAGACTATTTTGGTTTAGACCTATGTTTCAAAGTCTAATGGACAGATGAAGAGTAGGCATATCTGCCCTTGTTCCCCACCTTAGGGAGAAAGCGTTGTATCTTCTCCATTCATATAAGGCGTTTTTGCTGGAAGTATGGACTACATGTCTTTAATCTGTTGAGAAGGTTCTGTTCTACTTCTAGTCTCCTGATAGCTTTTACCATGAACAGCTGTAGAATTTAGTCTGATACTTTTTCTCCAACTAGTGACAGGATCATGTGGCTTTTTCCTTTCCTCTGTTAAAATGATGACCTGTGGATCTTCTAATGCTGAACCAACACTGCCATCCCTATAATAAAACCACTTTCTACATCCTGCCAGATCTGACTTCTAATTGTTTTGTTAAACAAATTTCTATCTATGTTCATACTTTTTTCTTCTATTACCTTTATCCAGTTTTAGGATTAGCACAATGTTGATTTCCTAAAATGAGGGGAGAAGTGTTCCTTCTTTTTTCTGCTTTAAATGTTTGATATAATGTATCAGTTAAAATGTACATGAGCCTGTTTTTGTCATATAGGTAGGTTTTCAAGCTAGGAGTATACTTTCTTTAATAGGTGCTATTCAAATTTTATATTTCCTCCAGAGTTAGTTTCATTAATTTGTCTTCCAAGGTACTTCTTAGAAGTTGTCAAACTTATTTCAAAACAGATTTTTGTAATATGCTTTCTATATCCTTTTAAATTCTGTAAAATCTGTGGTAATGTCTTCTAGATCTTGATATTGTAATTTTAAAATGTACAATTGATATTGTGTAATAGGAAGTAAATTCTAAAGGAGCATGGGAAGTGGGAGGGGTAGGGGAAAGGAAAGAAGGGAAAAGGAAAAATATGAGAAAAGGAAAAAAATGGAAACAAAGTCTTTGCAAATAGGGAAGGGTGGAGGGTGTGAAGGGAGGGCAGGGGAAGGGGAAAAAAATAAGAACCAAGAGACTCATGTAATGGTACAAGATCCCAATGATGAATGTAACTGTGTTTTATACCTAAAATGTACCAATAAAGTTAATGGGGGAAAAAAATAAAGTAAGGAAAACAAATCCTAGGGCAGGGGATTTAGCTCAGTGGTTCTGCTACCTGCCTTGCAAGCACAAGGCCCAGAGTTCAATCCCCGGTACAAAAAAAAAAAAAAAAGAATATGAATCTTGTTTAGCTCAAGGAAATTATATGAGATCTGAAAAGGGTTATTGCTTTCAATATTATACTTAAAAACTAATCTATTTCATTAAAATTATTAATGATCACCAGACAAATCACGATATACCCAAAGTAATTACAATTAGCATATTCACATACTGATTTTATAAAATATGAAAAGCAGTTGAAAGGCTGAGAGGAAAAAAAAGCAACAATCTTAAATAGTCACAGAAGAAGGATTTGAAGTAAAGAAGCCATTTAGGGTGCATTTAACAACTGCCAGAGAAGTACACTGAAAAAAACAATAAGATTGGAGCTATGTATTTATTACAAAAAATAAAGACAGATTTGTAATAAGTCATGTGTAACAAATTTATGATAAATCATGTGCATTACCTTAAATTCCAGATGATCTTATTTCCTCTATATTGTTCATGACAGCAGATAAAAACAATTAAAAATCATAAAACATAAGATATTAGTTTTAATTATTGGCCTTGTTATGATAGGACTCTTAGGACTGAAAAGCCATCTTCTTCCCACGTGAACACTGATATGGCCCTGAGCAGTTTATTGTCTTCATTTTGTAGACTACAAACTATGTTTTGAAATTAAATGCATAGTAAAACAGCATATCTTTTTTTTTCCCCCATTAACTTTATTGGTACATTTTAGGTATAAAATACAGTTACATTCATCATTGGGATCTTGTACCATTACATGAGTCTCTTGGTTCTTATTTTTTTCCCCTTCCCTTGCCCACCCTTCCCTATTTGCAAAGACCTTGTTTCCATTTTTTTCCTCTTCTCATAATTTTTCCTTTCCCTTTTTTCCCTTCCCCTACCCCTCCCAATTCCCCTGCTCTTTTAGACCGTTTCTTCCTGTTACACAATATCAGTAATACATTTTTAAAATTACAATATTAAGATTTACTACATTTACTACAAATCATTACTACAGATTTTACAGAATTTAAAAGGATATAGAAAGCATATTACAAAAATCTGTTTTGAAATAAGTTTGACAACTTCTAAGAAGTACCTTGGAAGACAAATTAATGAAACTAACTCTGGAGGAAATATAAAATTTGAATAGCACCTATTAAAGAAAGTATACTCCTAGCTTGAAAACCTACCTATATGACAACAGCAGGCTCATAAACATTTTAACTGATACGTTATATCAAACTTTTAAAGCAGAAAAAAGAAGGAACACTTCTCCCCTCATTTTAGGAAATCAACATCGTGCAAATCCTAAAACTGGATAAAGATAATAGAAGAAAAAGTATGAACATAGATAGAAATTTGTTTAACAAAACAATCTCTTAGAAGTCAGATCTGGCAGGATGTAGAAAGTGGTTTTATTATAGGGATGGCAGTGTTGGTTCAGCATTGGAAGATCCACCCCCCAAAGTCATCATTTTAACAGAGGAAAGGAAAAAGCCATATGATCCTGTCAGTAGTTGGAGAAAGAGTATTGGACTAAATTCTACAGCTGTTCATGGTAAAAGCTATCAGGAGCCTAGAAGTAGAACAGAACCTTCTCAACAGATGAAAGACATGTACTCCATACTTCCAACAAAAACTCCTTCTATGAATGGAGATGATACAATGCTTTCTCCCTAAAGTGGGGAACAAAGGCACATATGCCTACTCTTCATCTATCTGTCCATTAGACTTTGAAACATAGGTTTAAACCAAAATAGTCTGGCAATAAAATGACACAACTAGGATAAGATTGGCACAGCAGAAGCAAAATCCTTATATGTAGATGAAATGATCATCTACAGAGAAAATACTAAGAAATCTCTAGGAGCCCCTAGAACTTGTACTTGAATTTAGCAGAATTAGAAAACACAAGGTATATATAAAAATTCAGGTCTGTGTATACTTGCTATAAATGAAGAACAGGATATTGAAATTTAAAAGTTATGTAGGAGTACAAAAGACCCAGAAAAGCCAAAAGCAAAAACAAAAACAAAAACAAAAACAGTGTTGGAAGATGTTTAGCACCCAATTTTAAGACTTCTTCTAAAGCTACAGTAATCAAGGCAGTGTTGGTGTAAGGAAAGACATATAGATCATTGGAATAAAACAGAGAATCTAGAAATAGAACCACACATATATGGTCCACTGAGTTTTGAAAGATTATTTAACATTAGCATTTTATAGAATATAAACTCAATTCAAGAGCCAAGGAAGAGATAGTGTCTTCAGCAAACGGCACTAGAACACCTGGTATCCATATATAAAAAATTAATCTCAACCTTTTTTTTCCATACATGAAAATAACTTGAAGGGATCTATGAACCTAAATATGAAAGCCTAAATGTATAAAACTTTAAGAGGAAATTATAAAGGAAAATATTTATGAATTCAGGGTAGGCAAGAATTACCTAGGATACAAAAAACATGATGTATAAAAGAAAAAAAATGATAAATGAGATTACACCAAAATTTAGAACTTTAAATGACATCATTAAAATGAAAAGTAGTCCTTAAACAGACCATATTTACAATGCATATAACCTATGACCAGAATATATAAAGAATTCTTAGAGCTCATTAATAGACAACCCAATTAAAATGTAGACATAAGATGATAAATAGCCAGTATAGCACAAGGAATGGTGTGCAACTCTAGAATCAGAAAAATACTAATCAGCACAATAATAAGATTCAATTATACACTCATTAGGGAGATGAAGTCAAAAGTTTTAAAAGCCTTGTCATGACTTTTTCTTTTTGTTGGAATTTCCCCCTTTGCATTTAATTTCTTGTCACGCCCGATGGATTCATTCTGCTGGGCTTCCTGGGGTTGTGATCCTCACTGTCTTTTCCTAGGGTATTGTCTAAAATTTTTTGGAGTGCTGGTTTGGTATTCATGAAGTTCCTGAGGTGCTCTTTATCATGAAAGCATCTTATTTCTCCATCAATTTTGAAAGATAGTTTTGCAGGGTACATCAATCTGGGTTGGAGGCTGTTTTCCTTTAGGGCTTGAAATACATCCCTCCAAGCTCTTCTAGCCTTGAGGGTTTGCATTGAGAAGTCTGCTGTGATTCTGATGGACTTTCCTTTGTATGTGATTTGTTCCTTTTCTCTTACTGCTTGTAGAATTTTGTTCTTCTGTTGGGTTTCTGGAATCCTAACTATTATATGCCTATGTGTAGATTTTTTTTGATCAAGGCTAGCTGGAGTCCTATATGCCTCACTTATCTGTATGTCAAGTTCTTTTCCCCTCCTTGGGAAGTTTTCTGCCATCATCTCTCTGAAGAGTTTTTTTTATGTCATCTGCACTCTCTCCTCTTTCCTCACTGACTCCAATCAGTCTTATGTTATACTTCTTTGCATCATCTAGCAGCTGCTGGATTGATTTCTCATGGTCCCTCACAATTTTAAAGCAATTTTTCTTTTCCTCCTCACTAATTGCAATCTTATCTTCTATATGTGAAATTCTATCCTCACATTGGTTCATTCTGCTGCACAGATTTTCGATGGAGTTTTTAATCTCCTGGAAATCTGTTTGTATCTGTTTTGTGGATTCCATTTATTTCCTATATTGGGATTCCATCATGTTCCTCAGATCCTCTATTTTTTAATCTGTGTCCTCTCTAGATTTATTAATTATGTCTTGCACCATGAGCAAAATCTTTGCTGTTATCTGAGTAATCATTTCTGATTTCATTTTTCCCAGATCCTCTTTTGTTGCCAGTTCAGAGTCCAGGTGGTTGAGTATCAGAGTGTTCCATCTCGTTTCCCTTTGGGGTTGCTGTAGGTGATCTGGAAGTCTGTTTTTGAGGCTTGTTTATGTGTCTTCTCATTTCCACAGCGGGGGCTGGGGGGTGCTTCTGGTGCCCACGCGGCTTACTTTCTCTGCCCTAGGAGCTTGGAATGGCAGCGGGGGAGCTTCCTTCCAGGTGCAAAACAGCATCTTATTACATAATTCATTATCTAAAATAATAGGCACTTTAGCCCCAATATCACTAGGAAAGCAAGTGATAAACGGAGTACTAGATAGTTTCAAAGTGAAGAGGAGTTTGTTTAGTGTTCAAACATGTTTATGTAAGGGGTTTAGTGTTCACACTTGGAATTTCTTGTTCGGTTTGTACCTTGTTTATCTATGGAATATGTCAACGTGCCTCTGTGTGAACACTTCATTTTGAAGAAGCAACAGCTGAATTCTCTGGATTTGGGTAGAAGAAGAGATCAGTCTCTTAATTAATTCCATTTGTAGGCAAAAACTTTAGAGTGCCCGCCAAAAATTACATCTCACCTGTGTGCAGAAACCCTAAGGAGCTGCTTTAAAGTATACTGCAGTCCCTAAGTGTCTCTCCCCCAAACTAGAGGTTTGTGCGTATGTCTGTGTGTGCATAGCCACTGTGTGAATTCTCTAAGAAGCAAAATAGAAGAAAACATGCACTTACTCAACACAGACACAGACTTCGAAGGTTACAGTTATTTTTCGTTTCATACTTTTAT
This sequence comes from Heterocephalus glaber, assembly GCF_053883595.1. NCBI lineage: Eukaryota > Metazoa > Chordata > Mammalia > Rodentia > Bathyergidae > Heterocephalus > Heterocephalus glaber. The sequence continues at coordinate 25,657,873 of NW_028258343.1, read as the reverse complement.
GTATGTTATTGCATTTGACCTTCATAGAAACCCTTTGAAATTTTATTTTTCAAAATCTCCCTCACTTTTGAGTTCTTCCTCATCTAAATATTAAAAAAATAAACAAAAACCCCTTCTAAAACAAAAACCAAAACCAAGAAAATTGTCCCACATTCACTCTCCAAACTGCTTCTTTCCTGTCCACCGGCCAGCAGACACCTTGTGAAATAAATGTTACAGCCCACTGGCTACTGCCTTGGGCTGGGCAAGGCCTGTGAGGCTGCAGTGCTTGGGCAGGTCCACTGGAAGCTGGCTCTCTCAGGAGGGCTCTGCTCCCAGTGTGGGCACTTGGTGTTGGCTGGGGATTAATTCTGGATGCCAGGTGGAATGACATGTTTAACACATCTCCCAAGAGCTAGCCTGGGCCAAGTCACTTGGTGTTCCCGAATTTTCTAGCCACAGCAAGAGAAGTAAAACCCAGTGCATACAGGCTTCCAAGCTCATCCGTGTGTATTTGTTAACAGCCAGGTTCAGGTCAGTCTGCATAACAGAAAGGCTGACTGGAGATGCATGGACCCTCGAGGCTTGGGCTGCAGCAACCCTTCCCCTGGTCCCACAGCACCCTCCCCGTCTTCCCTGCCACCGACTGGCCCCAGCCAACATTGTCTAATCTGCTTGCTCTTTATGATGTTCTCCCCTGAAGCCCCTGGATGATTGTCCCCCTGTGGCAGTAAAGTTGACGAGTCTCAGCTCTGAGTTCCACCCAGGTGCTTCCAAGTCCTTCGGGCTTCTTTTTGCCCACTGTCCCCAGGTCTGGCATTTCTCACCATTCATGCTTTTCTGCTCCTGCACATTCACTTTCCTTCATCTGACGTGGCTTTCCCACCTTGCCACTTGTGAATGTGTACAGGCCCTTGAGGACCTGGTAAAGGTCGCTCTCTGTTGCTGTGGACCACGGCTGCTGCGTGTGAATGACTCACCCTTGCCTGTATGTTTCTAGAGCACTCTGTGTGCACTAACTACCACGCTGTATTTGTTGCCTTACATTATAATATATTACAGGAGTGGGGAATTAGATCAGAGGCACTGTGTCTGCCTGGCAAATGCAAGGTCCTGTGTTTGATCCCTGGTACCAAAAAAAAATATATGTCTAATATATTACATCCTCCACTACACCAAGAGTATTGGAGAAGAGTGAGCATGTCGTACTTGCCTTTGAATCACCATGTCAGGATAAATTATTTTTGATTAATTCAAGGAGAGGATGGAGCGTTGCCACTACTTTCTCTTCACTTTTATAACAAATATTTAGTAGATATCTATGATGCTCCGGCCACTGTTTAACATGTATGTGCAGTATTTAATAATTTGATTTGCAACTTTTTTTCCTATTCATTGTATATTCATTACAACACTATATAAGCAGTTCTCAGATACACATGAAGCAGTGCATTACTTACTTTTGAACACTGACTAACCTATGTTCTTTCTCCACTACTGCAAGCAACATACAATTAGTTTTACACTAACTTAAAAAGAGCATTAAACTACCTATTGGAAATGGAAAGAAAGGCAAGGGTTATCATGAAGAACAAAGGTTATTTGAGACATAGGATAACAAAATAACTTTCAGGAAAAAATAAAGTGATTTTATTTTAACTAAAGAAGTGCATACTAAAATATTTCAAATGTAGTTTCTCTCTCCACATTTAAACAGTAACATTATAATAAAAATATATTTCCCAAATTTTAACATATTTTCTATGAAAATATATCACCTCGGACTTCTGTAAATATCTTCTATTTATAAACAACTAGAGGTCAACTTTTACTAAAGATTGTAAAAACTCACTCAGCCTTTCACATTTTATTTTAAGACAGTTTTAACCTTAATGAAAATGAAAAATAATGTAACAAGCACCTCTGTGCTCTCTATCCTGGCATTTTTACTTTTTTAAATAAGATATCAAATACGAAATGAATGCATTGGAACCTGTAGGGAAGATGGCCATCTTCTCACAGCTTCAGGGAAATCTGACTGTCCGGCCCTGGCCCTGGGGGGCTCAGCCGCGCACTCTGCAGAGCCCCGCTGAGGCCGAGCTACCGCCTCCAGGCCCCGGCCCCGCCCCGGCCCCGCCCCTGGGCTGGAGCTACGGCGACCGTCCTTGGACGGTGAGGGTGAGGGCTGTGCCTTCTGGAGTCGCCCTGCAACCCTGTTTGTCAGTGATTACTGTGAGGGCTGCCATAGAGCAGCAGTGAGCTGAGAAACGGTTCACTGAGAAAGTGCTTCCTGTTCCCTTGCACTTCCCACAGGCCCAAGCCGAGAAGCACCTTCATTTCCACTCCAGCCCTGCAGTTTTCTCTGGGGAAGGCTCACTCTCCCTTTAAATAACATTGGTGCACGCACCGCCTCATACCCACCCTGGCTCCAACCACTGCCCTGCCAAGCCCGCACTGTAGCTTCCTAGAAATCCTCTTTCCTCCGGTTTGCCCAAATTGATTTACCTTTTACACGGACTCAGGGTCAAAGCAAACAAACAGTGTTATCCGCGGGGAGACTGGAGCCCAACTCGGGCTCCTGAGTTCCAACCAACACTTTCTATTTTGTTCACTCCCCGCTCCCTCCGCCATTCTTTACCCTTTTCTTCTGTTCGCTTTCCATTTTGGTCTCCATTACTCGTATTTCTCTCTCATCTTCATGCAATAGGGACAAAAAGTAAAAATTAGCACAGGGACAATCAAGATTGAAGGAGAAAGAAATTAGACTTGAAGAAGGAATAGAGACATAATTGGTTGATGTTGACAGGACAATAGCAAGACTGACAATTCATATTTTACCAAGTTAAGGAAGACTGACCAAGCTTTGTATATTTTCTTCCCAGAAAACTCTTGGACTAAGCCGCCTCTCTAGCTGTGCAGCAGATTCTTAAGTTGTATCTTTAGAATCTGATTTTTCTTGTTTTAATCTTTCTTCTTTCCTTCCTTTCTTCTTTTTCTTTCCTTTTTTCCTCCTCTTTTCCTCTTTCTCTGTCTTCTCCTTTTTCTTCATCCTCTTCTTCCTCTTTTTTTTTCCATATTGGGGACTGAACTCAGTACATCCTGAGTTACAGCTCTAGTCTTTTCCTTTTTTTCGTTCAAGACAGAGTCTCACTAAATCGCTAAATTGCCCAGGCTAGGCTTGAGCCTGAGACTCTCATGCCACAGCCTACCAGAGTGCTGGGGAGGTAAGATCCACCAGTCCTGGCTTGAATTTTTTTCTCTATTGAAATAAAAATTAACCATCAAAGTGTACATTTCTTGTTGGCACATTTGTTTTGTGGTACTGGGGGGTTGAACCTAGGGGTGCTCTACCACTAAGCTACATTCCCAGCCTTTTATTTTTTATTTTACTTTCTAAATTTCTGAAACAGGGTTTTGCTAAGTTTCCCAGGCTAGTCTTATATTTGTGATCCTTCCGGGGCAGCCTCTCCTGTAGCTGGGCTTATAGGCATGTGCCACCACTCCAGTAATTAAATGGCTTTTACTACATCCACAATGTTGTACAACCATTAGCACTATCTAATTCAAGAACATTTCCATGACCAAGAAAAGAAACTCCATTCTCATGAAGGAGGTACTCTTCATTTCTTCCTGCCTCTGTCCCTGGCTACTCCATTAATTACTCTCTGTCTCTATGGATTTGCTCACTTTGGATATTTCCTATAAATGGATTCATGTAATATATGATCTTTTATATAAAACTTCTTTCAGTTGATATAATGTTTTTAAAGTTCAATGACATTATAGGCATCAGTACCTCATTTTTTTAGTGGTGGAATAATATTTTCTTATAGGGTAGATGTGGCGAACCTATGGCACATGTGCCGCAGCAGGCTGTTTGTGTCATTGAAAGCTCTAAAAGTTTTTCCAGCACTGCTGTAGGGTATACCACATGTATTTACTTTCTTTCTTGTTTTATGTAGCTTTTTGATGAAGTTTAATTAATATAAAGGTGTGAACACATCTTAGTATTGCAATTTGATGAATTTTAACCTGTCACCAGTAGTAAAATAAGTACCCAGACCAAAAAACAAAACTCTCCACATTAGTAACATTTGTTTAAATAGCTATTTTTTTCTCATTGAGTGATATTCACATCCCTGTGAAGAATCAGTACACTGGTGAGGGTTCTCCAGAGGAACAGAACCAACTGAATATACCAAATGATAAGAGGAAGCTGAATAGTCCTACAGTGGCTGACTACAGTCTGGGGAAACCAGCAACAGCTCAGTTTAAGCAGCTGGAATCCTCAGAACAAGAGGGATCCAGATTGCAGCCTGGCCTGGGGCTGAAGGCCTAGGAGATCCGTGATGTCAGTCTCCATTCAAAGGCTGAAGAATCTGGAGTCTGATGTCCATGGACAACAGCATCAGCAAAAAAGGCTCAGGAAAGGTTGAGTAGCCACATGTGAGCCTCCTTCTTCCTCTTTTTGTTTCTTCTAGGCCCCTGCCATCTTGGATGGTGCTCCCACATGCAGTGTGGGTCCTCTCCCTCAGCACACTTCACCTACATACACACCAGTAGTCTCAGAAAAACCCTCACAGACTCACTCAGAACTGTTTATCAATTTTCTATGAGTCTCTCAACCCAGTCAAGTTGACAACTAAGAATAACCATCACAATATTTATGTCGTATATCTGGGGGCTCTTTTTTTAGGTTCATGACCTGAATTTCTCATATTTGAAAGCAGCAAAACCAGGAATTAACAAAAGGCAGCCTTTGATGTAGTTTCTGTATTTACACAGTAATTTTGGTAAACAAACCGAAAATCAGGGGAGACATGAATCTTCACAGGAGAAAGTTTTACAGTATATGATTGCTCCCAGCCATCATATGCCCAGGAATAGTTTAAACAAGGAGAAAGATGTTTCTTAGAACCGTTCTTCAATGAAAGAGAAAATTCTTTCCTTGCCTATGATAACGAAAGAATGTGAAGTTTAAGAATAAAAAGATTAGATAACTTTTATTAAGGGCTTGCTGTGCTCCAGGCACTATACCAGGTCCTTCCTTATATTTCATTTAATCCATGGATCAACCCACTGCTGTGGTATTCTATACCAGTGATATCTGAGTCAAATATTCATCTACAAAAGTGATCTTAAGGAAGTGTTTCCAGGAGGAAAGGGTAAGGGAGCAAGGGTAGAGGAGAGGAGAGGAGGAAACCAAACAGTAGTAGGATTTAGGGCAGTACAGATAGCGTCAGCCTGACCCACTGACAAGCTGTGGGCTGTAAATTACACACCGGAAGTGCCAACAGGGAGTCAAAGAGTCGGGCTTATAGTTACTATTCATCAGTGGCTGGTCGAGGGTCACCCTGGAGTAAACCATACCCAGGTGCTCTCTGTCCATGGTCAGTGGTGGTCTGGCAGCCAAGGGCAGTTCCTCCACAGCAGTCTCAGGGACTTGTGGTGGATGTCATGGTGAGAATGAATGCCAGTGTGTCTGATGCCAAAGGGCCCTTCCTTTCCTCTTTAATGGGACATCTCCACGTCATGATGCCTTCACCTGGGAGCTTTTCAGAATGCCCCATTAGATATCACGTGTCTTTCTTAAATCAGGATCAATTTTTTCAGAGTTTCTTTACTTGGTATCTACCAAACTATATGCAGAATTTTATTTGTCGGTAGATGACTACATTCAGGGGCACCCCTGCCAGCAGGGAGGGAGTTTATGGCTGAAATGAATGTTTTAAAGACAAATCAAAATCTTAAGAATTACGATTTAAAAAGATGATTCATAGTTACTTATTTTCCTGTGTAGGACCTTATGACTTGCTTATCACTATTACTTCTTTAAAATTTGGTCTTATGTGCTCAAATTAATTATAATACAGTAGTCTGCTTATCCAAGCTTTCACTTTCTAGCAGGTTCAAATACCCAAGGCAAATCATAGTCCAAAAAATATTAAATAGAAAATTTTAGAAATAAATTATTCACAAGTTTTAACTCGCACACTGTTGGGAGAACTGTAATGAAGTCTCAAACATCCTGTCTGGGATTTATTGATGTCGTATGTGCTACCAGCCCAGTTGTCACTGAGTAGCTGTCTGGGTTGTCAGATCAACCATTATAGTGTTGTAGTGCTTGCGTCCAAGTAACCCTACTACTTAATAATGGGTCCAAAGTGCAAGAAAAGTGATGCAAAGAAGGCACAAAACATAAAACACGGGAGGACAGATTAGCTCTGGCCCTACGAGGCAAGGCTGCAGGGCATGTGGAAGAAGATGCTGTGCGGGTTTAGTGCTCTCGCTCTCAGGCAGCCCTGTGGACATGGGGCACCGGTGGTCATAGAGGGCAGTTTAAGAGGATGACAGCTTTCTCCCCCTGCTCTGGCACTGCTTTTGCTGCCTCTGATAATCAGAAGATTGCCATTCATTCTTTAAATGGTTGGTATCATCCACTATCACAACCGTCTTGCTCCGGGGTTGGGGTTTTTCATGTTGGAAGTTCATTGACTGCTGATTCAATCTCTCTACTTGTTACATGCCTACGCAAATTTCCTTTTTCTGAAGAGAAGCACAAAGAACTTTCACGCTATTTGATAGGCAGACACTTTACTAGGCCAAAAAGTTCATTTAGGGCCTCCAGTGATCTTGGGGTGTTTCCACTGATTAATTTAGTTGGATCATTGGTGAGTATTTACGAGGTATCTGCATGGCTTTCACAAGCACACACCCCAGGATATCATGCGGTTAGCATTTTTAAAATTTGAAAAAGGGATCCAGTGGCATGCCTGAACTCTCTGTTGGTTATGTGATGTAGGTGTGCAGGGTCTTTTTGTGCGCACAGGGTTGATTGCTAGGGCTCGCCGTGCAGAATGGGTCTTCGTATCTCCCTGTGGGGACCACTTCTCACTTCAGAGCTGAGCACTCGGACGACCCAGCTCTGAAGCCCTGGGGAGCCTTGGCAGAGGGGACTGGTGTGGAGAGTTGTCCCAGGGAGGGCATGGCCTCACAGCTTGGACAGTGCAGGTGAGAGGGTGGCCCCACCCCAGCCCATTGCAAGGTGCCAGGTACGGAAGAACCCTTTGACAGAGGTAATCTTTGGCGGGGAGGGCATGCCAAGAAGTGGTGCTAAAACTGGGAGTTCAAGGACAGCTGTGACTGTAGCAGGGCCGACTTTGTCTTCTGGAGGTGACCTGCTCGCTCCCTGACTCCCTTTGGTCTCGCACCAGCTGAGGCCTCCTCTTGTTTTTTCTGAGTTAAATCTCCACGTGACGCTGTTTCATACTGAGTGCTCTGTCCCTTGCACCGAGAGTGACCGACAGGACCGCAGGAGGACCCTTGCCTTTTCTGGGGAGCACAGCACAGAAGAGAGGGCGCGTTTGTCGGAGGAGGAGGATGCCAGGAAGGAGTGGCCGCAGCCGCCGGGCAGCAGGAAGTCTGGCCAAGCTCTGGGCTTGGAGAGCAGAACGAGGGACTCTCACCATTTGAGGCTGGAAAATCATTGTGATTTCATTTTCATTTAAACAAGTGTTCATTGCCGGTGTGGACGAGAAATCGTGAGGGGCGGGGTTAAGTTACGAAATATGTAAGTGGAAGGAAGGCATCTTTCCCTCGAAGCCCAGGGCCAGGTCCTGGAGGACTGCAAGGCCCGGAGTCAGAGCCCGAGCAACGTCTCCAGGCCGCCGCACGGAGCGCCCATTGCAGGGCGCAGTCAACCCGACCGAGCAGCGCAGGCCCGAGGAGATCTGGGTGCCTTTCCCCGACCCGAGCTTGCGGAGTCCGGGCGCGGGCAGGGGCCTCAGGTGGTGCTCTAGAGGAGGGAGCGGACGGAAGAAGCCCCCTTCCCGGAGAGGGGAGAGGCGGCTGGGGAGGAGGGCGGGAGGGCGGAACTTTCTGGGATCTCTCTGGAAGTTTCAGGCGTGGACGCATCGCCAGGCGAGAGAAAGGAAGTGCGGGGTGTCGGGAGCGGAGCCCCGGCCCGGGCGGACTCGCGAGGGGGTGGAAGTGGCGGAGTCCGCCGGGAGGGCGGGCGGTGGGAGGGGCGGTCCTGCCTCGGCCTCCCTCGCCCGGTCCGCCGAGCCGCACTCCCTTGAGCGCGGTCCCTGCGCCCCGCCCCGCCCCGCCCCGCCCCGCCGGGTTCCCGCCGGCCCGAGCAGCCGGCCCAGCCGGTCGGGGTCTGGCCGGAGATGGCCCGGGTCCCCGAGCCGGAGGGCGCCGCCCCGCGCACGCAGCCTGCGCCCCAGCCGACCCCCGACGCCCGCGGGGTGAAGGCAGGTGAGCGCCCGGAGGAAAGCGCCGCGGACCGGGGGCGCCGGCCGGCGGGGTCCCCTCCGCGCGACTCGAGTGACCGCGGCTTTTCTTTATCTTCCCTGAACCTCAACAGAAATGCATTTCAGCAACGGCGGCGGCTTCTCCTCCGAGGAAGAGGACGCAGGCAGCCAGGGCAGCAAAGTCGAGGCCGCGGAGCAGCGCCTGTCCCCGCGCAGGACGGCGGCGCAGCTGATGCGGGACAAGAAGCGGCAGGCGCAGCGCACGCTGCAGTGGTGAGGCCGGGCCGGGCCGGGCCGGGCCGGGCCGGGCGCGGGCCGCGGGCTCCGAATCTCCCGCGCACGTTTGAGAGAGCGTCAGACGGCTGGCGCCCGCCTTACTGCCCTTTAGTGCGGAGCCGCCTGCTGGTCTCGCTGTGGTGAAAACCCACCTGTAAGGCGCTGCACTTCCACACTTCCGTGCTTAACATCCCAGTCCCCGTCTGTTATCTGGCAGTTTTTGTGTTTATAAAATATGATCCTTAAAAAGCAGCTTAGCGGTGCAAAGATCTTGACACTCTTGATCCACAGGAGGGCAAATTAGATATAATGGGTTGGTTACAAGATAGATGAATCTTTATTTGAATAGCAGACTTTTAACAGTTAAGATATCACTTAAATAAATGTTCACTGTTTTTATAGCACTTGTCATATATGATTGATTAGAGTGAAATATCACGAGTTGGATTTTGTGGAAAATCTTTTAAAACCAAGAATAAACCTTTTACATATAAAGAACATTTTGTAATACTTATCTAAAAGGAAAAGAGATCTAAGGTAAAAATATAGTGTAAAGCTCCTCTGCATAGTGTAAAGAGTAGGAGTATAAATTTCCTCCCAAATTCCAAATAGTAAAAAATAAAAAAGGCCACATAATTACTAGTTCATGATATTGCTTACTTAGATATAAAGTATAATCTAAACCTTGGAAAAATAAAAATAGATTAAATACTAATACATATATTTTTATTTATTTAAACATTAAATTATAATTTGTATATACCAGATTTTTGTAATTGTATGCATTAATACTTTACAGTATTTCAAATATAAACCAATATTCCTTTAAAGTTATACTTTAACTATTAAATTTTATGTCACCATTACTAATTAAGAATACACGAGATCTGAAATACAAAATATTGTAATTTTTGTTTGAATTCTCTACTCTCCTAAACAATAAGGATTATAAATTTTTAAAGACCTGAATTATTTTTATTTTGTGAAATTTTCTTTAAGGTTATAGATTAGATAAGGAGTGTTAAAAATTAGAACTGAAAATCAAAATGAAGCAGTTGTCTCATTAGCTCCAGTTTTCACTACAACTGGGTATTTAACTGTATGTATGCAAATTCATTTGTTTTGAAACCACAGGTCTTGGGAATTTTAGTCTTTTTTTCTTCTTCTTCACAGAAAAATAGGTGTCTGATATGTTACCTTCTCAGGAAACACACCCGTAACTGTTACCTTACATGTATTGGGAATATGTTACATCTTGAAGGATTTCACCTCTAATTTTAATTTGAATGCATACTTTTTATTGCATTGTTCTTGTATTATAAATAATGATGATTTTACTGTACATAAAATTGGTATAAGTAACTTTTTAACCTAAATAGCCTACTACACTGTTAGGAAAAACTAGGAATAGAATCCTGAAGTTTTTATTTCTAGATTGCTATCTAGGTACTTATAGCACAAATATTTATTGCATTTATATAAGTTTATCTTAATTGCAAATTAAATGTAATCATCCAAAATTTCAAAGCATATAGAATTTATTTATAATATGGAGTTGAAATGACATATATTATGTTTGGAGACATCTGCAGAGAAACTGGGTGTATACTGGATGTTTTAGATCATTATGGTACTAATCACAGTGAAATGATGTAAAAATAGAAAAGGTCAGTATCATCTCCAGACTTAAGTGAAATGGTTTTCCCCTATGTATTTTGTGAACAAATGCATCTTTTCCTAACTCTTCAGGATTCAGGAGTAACGTGAATGTGAATGAAAGTAACAGTGTGTAAGCATTTGCCAACCTGAAGGCTGGCAGCTCTTTGATGGTGAGGATGTTCCTTTAGAAACCTGTTATTTTCAGTTTCATCATTGATATTTACATATCAAGGTGTAAACCATGGTGAGCAGGAAGATCCAGAGTTTCACTGTGGGACATGAGGAGTGATTTTCACATTAGCCATGGGTATTTTAATTGCAATAACAGACGTTTGCTGGGCTTCTTGCTCTTCTAATCCCCGTGACTTGATTTGTTTTGCCTCAGAATGCAAACTTATTATCTCACAGTTTCTGTGAGATGGGTCAGGAGTGGGATGGGATCCTCGGCACCAAGTGCGTGATCTCATCAGGCTGAAGTCAAGGTCTGTTGATGCTGCAATCTCAACCAAGACTCTGAGTTTTCTTCTAATCTCACTGGGTTGTTAAGAGACTTTTTCTCCGCAGCTGTGGAACTGAGGCTCTCTGTTCTGAGAGGCCACCTGTCATCCCTGAGAGGTGGACCTCTTCAAAGTGCAGCAGCATGCTTCTTCAAGATCTTCCACTCGAGTGTGTCTGCCACTGCTTAGATCTTTTGATTCTCTGTCTTTAGACCTTCTTTCCAGGGCTCACCAACGTAGATCAGGCCTATCCAGGGTAACACCTTCTTTACTGCCTAAAAAAGGTTTCAAACATTTTTTGGTTCACACATAGTATTTGTACACATTTATGAAGCACAATGTGATATTTTGATTCTTACATACATTGAGTAATATAAACTCAAGGTAATTCACGTATCTATCTCCTTAAATTCTTATTTCTTTATGAATTAAAATTCTTCTCTTCTATTTTGAGGTATATGACTCATTATTTTTGTTAATTGTATTCACTCTGGTTTTATTTTAATAATATCCAGAATAAAGGAAGTCTATTCATTAACTCATTTTTATAGAGTCTGCTTTCAGAACAACCATTAATTCATTGAGAAAGGGAAAAGAAAAGAGTAATAAGGAAAATGTTTTACCTACTTTTTTGCCTTTTTTCTTAGGCTTGAAGAGAATTACATCGTGTGTGAAGGCGTCTGCTTACCACGGTGCATCCTTTATGCGCACTACCTGGATTTCTGCAGGAAAGAGAAACTGGAGCCAGCCTGCGCAGCCACCTTTGGGAAGGTGAGCAGCAGGTGTGGGCCACCCCCTTGCGGGTAGAGCAGGTGAAGCAGATGCTCCATATTCCTCTGAGCAAGTTCTCTGAAGAGAAGGCTGAAGCGTTTGCTCTGAGGGCACAGATGAAATCTCTGAATGCTGTGTTTGGAGCTGCTGCACAGTTGCATCTTGATTTTGAGCAGTAGAACCCTGACCACAGGGAGCTCTAATGTGAACTTAAAGCAGGCTCGTGTCCCTCGAGGTGTGATACATTGAGAGGATGGTGTAGGTGTGTGGAAAAGCAAAAAATGGAGGTGACTGATTGCTTGTTAATGCAGTTAGGGGTTAACCATATATATTTTGATTGTCTGAGCCAAAAAGTTTGCTGTGAAACCCTCTAAAGTTTGTGTGTGGATCTCTTAAGATCTAAGTGTCCTTTCAGGTTTGGGGATGGGTTGAGGAAAACTTTGGATGGATAGGATCATGCAAACCCAAATCTTCCTCCACACATTGTTTTAGCAGTAGCATCAAATAAAAGCAATATGGAAAGCATCTGCCTTGGTTGACACAGGGCAGTACAATGCTCCAGTCAAAATACCTCCCTGCCTCTGCTGATACGTTTCCGACCAGTATTTATAAGATTCTACTTAGCAGTTCCTTGGAGTTAAACATTTTCTTTCTCAGATTAATTGGTTATGAGTGGCTTGCATTAGAACCACAGACTTTCTAAAAGCTAAAGTAATTGTCTTTTTTTTTTTTTTAGACAATTCGGCAGAAATTTCCCCTCTTAACAACACGACGGCTTGGAACAAGAGGCCATTCAAAGTAAGATATGTGGGTAAACAGTAGATTCCTCCTTTGTGCCTGAGGATATAAAATAAATAATGTACTGATCAGTGAACAGAACTGGGTATTTTCTTCTTTATGAAGCGAACTTTTACTAACTGAAGGAATTTTTAAAAAAGGAGATTTCAGAATAACATTTGGAAAGAAAAATTTACAAAGAAATGTTATATTATTCTACCTACTAACATAATAAGTGAATCATTTTCATAATCTTGAAGCTGTTAACAAAGGCGCGAGTGTCATGAAAGAGGGTCTATAAGAAGGCATTCAGTCACTAGGCCGAGTCCACAACATTGGAAAGAGCAGGGCAGACGGTGTGAGTCAGACAGAGAGGACTCAGCGCACTTCAGCCCCTTCCTGTAGCTTTCCTTCCTGGTTGATAATGTCTTAATATCCCCTTGCTTTCCCTTCAAGACAAATGATCTGCATAAATGATATCTTTGCTCATCTCTTAACATGAACATAAAATAAGTTGACATATGTTCCTCTTTGGTAACTTCCACATTTCTTCTCATTGCTACTCCTCTCTTTGCTATTTCTTGAAAGGGCAGCTACCAGCTTACTCCTCTGCCATTTATCACATCCTTCTGTCCTATTCTGCTCCTTTACTGCATAAAAACAGTGACGCATTTCCACGGTACATTTGCTGCTGCTGCTGCTGCTAGTACGCTCTTCAAATGAGGAACACAGAAACTTTGGTTTCTGCTGGCAGCCACCCTCACCGCCCAGCTGTCCTTCTCCTGTGGCTTTTCTAGCTGTTCCACTGTCTCATGCTCTGAGGCTCAGGCAAACCTGGCCAGCAGAAGCACAATGCAGCCTCATACCGAGTTCAAAATATCTGCTAGTCACAAATTTTAAAAGTAAAAAGGAATAGGTGAAGTTGATTTAATAAAGCTTTATGTAACCCAACACATCTAAAACGTTATCATTTCACTATGCAATCAGTGTACAATTATGAAGGAGATATTTGACATTTTTTCTTTCATGCTGTTTCAGAAGCCCTGTTATATTTTACAGTTAAGCACATGTCAGGTCAGAGCCAAGTTCTGCATGCTCAGTGTCGCTGGCTCCCTTTAGTCCTTGCTAACACATTGGTCCTATGCTGGGCTTCTCTTGAATTTGTCTCTCTCATTTCCATTTCCACAGACAGATCCTGACTCTGTCTTCTGGCCCATTCAGGACAATTTTTCCAAACCAACTTTCTAATTTTCAGGTTTAATAATATTTCTCCCATGTTCAGAAACTCACTGGCCTGTAATTTCTACTATGGAAGGTGAATTTTTCTACCTTGTCAGCTCCACTATGATCCGATCCAATCCATTTTCCTGTCTCATCATTGACTTCTCACTGGTGAGCATATAGTCATATTTTCATTGCATTACCACCCCGTATCCTTTGCTTTGCCCTAGCTGTTAATTATTGTTCCGGCGCACCCCAACCTGAGTAAGCCCTTTCCCCTACATGGATGGTGAAATCTTAACGCTTAGATGAATGTCTTGGAAATGTTCTCTTGCATATTTTCTTGGCCTGTTGGCTTACTGTTGTCTCCTCACGCCCTTAGAGCTGTCTCTTGGTATACATCTCAATGTGGCATTAACTTACCTCCTCTTCAAGCAGATAGTAAGCATTTTGAGGATGGAGATTTTTGTTTCATTCACTTTTATGTCATTTCTGCTGCCTGTACATAATAGACTATCAATTAATATTTATTTAACTGATTTCAACCAATGTTAACAGTATTGTGGCCTGGGAAAGAGATATAAAGTAGATCGAAACAGATAAAATTGATTGTTCTCTTCTAACCAAGTCAGCTTTATTTCCAAATTGACTCAGGTTAGCTTTATGATTTCTGCTAAATTTGATTCCTTTTGAATTGTGTAACTAGAGAGAGATCAGATAGTGTTTGAAGTAGAAAGATGGGGGAAAGAAGCAAAGCAATGCAGAGAAATCCTCTTGACAAGACCCTAAGGGAGCCTGCAGGCTGCAGAGAAAGTCAATTAATCTTTGTAGGAGCCCTGAGGATTAGGGATGAATCATTAACCCTGTCCATTGTGACACGGGTCAGGTGCTAGTGCTCAGGTTGATAGAGCAACATTTGGTGACTCCTGGCAATTTATTTGGATATCTGAGAGGCATAGGTGTGCCCAAGGTCAAAGCATTAACAATTGTTTCTCCTGCCTTACTGGTGGTAGGCTGTTTGCTTTTTATGACATGACGATTACATTTTTGGTGTTTTTATAAAATAAATTTCCTTATCTAAACTGTCCTTTGAAAGATAGAGCAAGATGTAGAATTTATGTGTGTTGTAAATGGTAATGTTTTGATGTGATTATTCTTAGCTGGATAATTTTCCTGACTTTATTTCCAAGAGATAGCCTTAGGGTTTATTTTGGAAGATAGTACATTAAAAGGCAACATAGTCTAGTAGTTGGAGCATAGTATATAAAATGGGCTGTATTTAACTGTGAATCTCACACTTCCATGGATGGCTGTGTGGTGCTGGATGTATTCAGCTTTTCATCAGCAAAGTGGCATATGATGCCCCGTATGATTGTTGTGAGAATTAAATGAGATAAAGTATAGGAGTGAATAAAAAAGCAAATATGTTTTTTGCTTTGCTATCCTTACTAATAGAAATTAGTTACTGAATATTGGCAGTGCTAAGTTATTATGTATTAAATACTACACAGGTACACACATGCACATTCATTGTCTCTAATCACTCCAGTAAGGACATAAGACTGAAATTACTGAGGAAATAGAAGTGTGAAGGGTATTGACTTGCCCAAGGCCACAAAGACACTACCTAATAACAATGCTGAAATTTAAATGAAGGCTCACTGACTAAAGTTTATGCTTACTCACCTAGGAAAAGTAAGAAAGCCTACTTATCTCTGGTATCAGTCATATTAACAAAACAACTGTTGGGTGGAATTTCTGATTTTTGAAACATGGCTTTTATCAAGTTTTCTTACTGACTCAAAGTTCTTGAATTTTATTATATTAGATTATTCCTCAAAGAGTGAATGACACTTTATTAAGCCTCAATCGTTAATTTTATAGAGATATTTATGTTTATATAGAAAGACCTTGGCAGCACCAATGAAATTTTACTTTGTGCCTTTTAATTTTTATCCTAAGTATTATTTTATAATTTACAACCATCATACAATGGCTGTTTAATATATCATAAATTTATATTTTGTGAAAAATATTTTTATGTCTATAGAAATATAAACAGCTGAATGAAGCAGAAATACAGATGAATTGTGTAATAATTCATCAGGAACAATTTATCAGGAAGTAAATATATGTTGGTAAATCAGGCAATCAAAATTTCTCCCCATTTTACAAAACTTATTTTATTGTTGCAGTAACATTTAATGTAACACACTAAGGAAACTATTACTAAATATTTTAAAATTATTTTAAAAACATAAATTTCTATTCATTTATCTGAAGTGCATTAGATGGCATATTAAAAATATTATGTAACTGTTCAGGTGATGATTAAAAATAAGTTTTCAGTTTTGCCAACGTTTTGTAGAATAGAGCATGTTCAGCGATTTCATTTGGGATTGTCAGATGGGATTTATTTTGGATTATGATTTATTGGGAGCCTCACTGTTTCTAAAACTGACCTCAGGTGTCTTTAGGCTCATGGAGTGAGGTTATTCTGCACATTTCACTGGTCCATGTATGAAATCCAAAATTTAGAAAACACTGATCTGTGTAACAGAGAGCTGGTTTGGAGTCTACAGGCTGAGTGATTTGCGTACCTCCCCAGACCCTGTCTCTCCGGGCTCTGAAATAACCGCTCACAAAGTGAGGTCTCCACCCCTCTCACCTGGCTGCAGCCACTACTTCCACCCATTAAAAGTGAAAGATAAAAAAGTTCAATTAAAGAAAACAAGTCAAAAATTTGTTCAATCAAAAGGAAGGGAGAAAATACTTCAAACAAGTAGATCCGTTAAAGATTTTTTAAAAACCCAGTGGATATAATCGTTGTGTAGGTCCACACATTATCCACTGTCAGAATGAGACACAACTAGAAAGACAATAGTTTTGTATAGGAAGCCACTGCTGCCAGAGTTTATGGGAAAAACCTCTAGAGGCTGACAAATGGGCCCGGAAGCCTCGCTCCAGAGCACTCAGTGTGCTTTTGGGACAGTGGCTCTATTACCTGTCCCTTTCTTTCTTTCTGTTTTTTTCTTTCTGTACTGGGATCGAAGTCAGGTCCTTGAGCTTGCGCAGCAGGCGGCGAAACCACTGAGCTGAATCCCCGGCCCCTACCTGTCCCTTTCTTTATCACTCTCCCTGCCAGGAAAATCAGTAGTCCCTACGGACAGGACAGAAGGACAGAGCGCGTGCCCTCCCCCCGAGAGAGAAATCTGCCTCACTTCCAGGGCTCTTACTCTTTTTTCACTTTCCAGTGTTGATTGGTGCATGTTTGCAGTGCATTATGATTACATTCTGGATGAGGAGTTGGTATGTGTACATCACACAGCTGAATTCCTTTTTTCTTCTTTTCTTCCTTTTGATTGCCATCCATGGCAAACGTGTGCACCTGGCTTTACTCTCTGTAATATCTTAAAATTTGGTTTTCAATAAAAATGAAACAAAATTTTATAGGTACAGTACAGGCACCGAGTAATTCTTGAATATTTTATGGTAATGAATATACCCTGTCAGGAATAATCAATTTGTATTTGTATTAATGTGCGAAACATGATCCTAAAAAGTTTTTGAGATCCAAAGAACTTTCAGACGGGGCACAAATGCCCTTCACTATTACTATCAGTTACTTAGTGAGACTCTCAGGAGGGCCTCAGTGGTAGCGAGGCCCAGGGAACAGAGGCCTGCAGGGAGCATGGGCTCTCCCTCGATCACACCGGCTTGGGAAAAAGTCAGAAGGAACATAGTTGAGGCCAAAATAGATTTCATGCACATAGGAAACTGTTGGATGTGGTTATATTTTAATTTTTTATAGACTCTGAGCAACCAAATCTTGGTTTTCAGACATGATGGACAAAAACTATCATCTTATTTATTAGTGGTGATTTAGTAGGTTAATAAAACTGATATGGCAGCTGCTCTTATCATAGCAAGTTATTGCAAGTCCCTGACCAGCTTAATCCCATCATTTCCTTATCAGTTATCATTTGTGCAATGTAAACTAACATCAGGGCTCCTCGTTCAGTGGGAACATATGTTTCAGGAATTCTATATGAGGACTGAAATGGAAAAGAAGAAACATAAGTGCAGGTATAAATTAATCAGCCAATGAAGAAAAGTATTAGATACAATGTAAATATTTTAGTTGTAAAAAAGAACTGCAATGATTGTATTTGTCTTATTAAAATCTCTAATATTTTATAACATGTTCACTTTTAAATGTGGACACAAGAATCATTTATTTTTATGTATTCATAAATTATAAATGAGATCCATCACTTGACACAAGATACAGGGCTGGGGAGAGTTGATGGAAAAGAATGAACACGATTCTGTTAGATAACCAGAAAGGCCACTTTCATAACAAAAACATTTTCTTGAAGAACTTAGCTAATAATACTAAGGATTTTTGAACATTTGTCGTATACCTTCTTTAATAAAAATGGATAATAATCATCTAGCAAGAAAAACTGTGAAGTGTGTGGGAATCTATTCACACATCAGCTATCAGGTAGTGGGATATTAAAACAGCTAGTTATTGGGCCAGGGATTTGGGTCAGTGGTTCTGAAGCCTGCTTCACAAGTCCAAGGTCCTGAGTTTGATCCTTGGTACCAAAAACAAAACAAAACAAAAAACCAGCTAGTTGTCCCACAGTGAGCAAACCACTTTTTATTTAACAGGCACTAGCATGTGTTCTTCTTATGTCAGTATATTCCTGGCAAATATTTCTTAGCAGGATTTATTTTAGGGATCTCTATTAACAACAAAATAGTGCTATAAAATGTTGCAAAGGAGATGAAAAATCCATGTATACTCTGCATGAACTCACTCTTCCCGGTTTTATGAGGTTTATCTTTAGTGGTTAGGAGGACAGCGCAGCTCATTTATTATCTCTTCTCTCTTCTGAAAGACACTAAATCATCTCTCTGATGATAACATGTACCTAGCTGGACTAAAAGAAAGATTAAGGGCTAAGATTATTTTATTGGCTACAGAAGAACTAGGTATAAAATGTGCTAAAACACTAAAATGGTCATTGCATAATATTGAGATTCGTACTGCTAGCAAAGGTCTTTCTACCTAAACATGATTATTTCATTCCCCTTTAATGTACCATTTAGGTATATAACATCTGCTGAACCCCAGTATTTTATTGATAACGTGGAAATGAAGTGTCAGGTAGTATTTATTGAAAATTACTAGCTTTAAGAAACTCTTTTATTGGTTTCTAAATTCCTAGAAAAATACATTGATTCATCCAGTAAATGTTTGAGGGGTCTTCTTTACCATAATTTCTAGCGGCGAGTACAATAAAGGGAAAGATAAGGTTTTCTTCCTCCAAACCTTAGAGTTCAGGAGGGAAAGCAAGCCATGTGCATACATACTACTCATACAAGGGATAAGTTTCCTTGAGATAAACAGTCAGGAGAATCATTCAGGGAGCAGAGAGACCAGGTAAACCTTTACACATTAAAGTCATCCTCAAGGTACAGACAGGAAACAAGGATGAGAGCAGAAGGGTATTGCCAGTGGAGGTTTAACAAAGCAGTAGCACTAAGGTAGAAAGCATAAGCTACTTATGGAGACCAAGCATGTAAATGTAAATTCCAAGGGTGTAAATGACGTAAGGCTAAAGGATGTGGTACATTTCCTTATATCAGGTTAGATAAAAGAGTTTTGCCGCCTGCTGCGCAAGCTCAAGGACCCGAGTTCGATCCCTGGTACCAAAAAAAAAAAAAAGAGTGACCCCTACCAAATTTTGAATTATGCTGATGATAAGTATATAATAGTATGCTCTTAATAGACAAATTCTTTTTTATAGTTTCCTTGATGATATATTGCTATTTTTTACTTTCTCACATTATTCATTCAGTTATTCAACAAATAGTATTGACTTCCTGTATATGGACCTTACGTTATAGAAGGAGGTTTTGTTTTTATATGGTAGGTCAGATATGAGTCACAGAGGTAAATAATGTAAGTCTTAATGATTTGTGTCAGTTCCCCATGCTTACTTTGACTTATGAGAAACTGGAAGAGAGTATGTGTACCAGTACAAACACATTCACACCATATTTTAGTGAAGAATTTCTAATTGGAAGCAATCTTGAGTTACAAAATTAGATACAATGTATCTTCTGTACCTTGTACTGGGAAGTAACATGGTCTTGAAATAAAAAGTTCTGTGAAGCTGTGGGTTTGAATTTTGCCTTCAAACCCATAGCTTTTTACATAACCTTTTTGAATAAATTAAGTTTGGAACCATTGTTTTGCAAGTGGTACTTGCAGGCTGTAAATGCATACATAAAACCCTTTGTGTGTAATAGTTGCTTGATAAATGGCAACTATTTCTATTATTATCTACGGTTACCTGCTTCAATTGTGCAACATATTAATTCAGACAGCAGCTCTCTCTATGCACACTTTTCTGCTCCACAAGTCCATCCACTGCTGTATAACAGAGATTCTCCTCTGCCTTTCTTTGAATTCTCACCACGCAGCACACAGTGAGCACTGAGTATGCTGAAGAAAAGAGGATGCCCCCTTCCAGGAGCCAGGATGTCCCATCTCCCCTTTCCATGGTTTCCACTTAGGCTGTGCTGATGGGACGAACTTGGATTCCTCCCCCTGGGTCAGCGGAGGAGGCATTGCTGCAGTTCACCTTCCTGGGTCTGGCCCACAGTGTCATTTGCATTTGAACTATGATTAAAATATCCACATTCCTTTAAAAGAATTCTGGTTTCGGTAAATATAAAATCTTGGCTCTGAATGCAGATAGAGGCATTAAATACTTCTGTTTGTAAAGAATTCTGCCCTAATGTCTGGAAGTGGGAATGAGGGAGAAAACAGCAGTTATTTTATAAAACTAAGGGGCAAATAAATTGTGTAATGAAAAGTTCTTTCTTTAAAAGTCAGAAATAAGAAAAAACCCAAATCCATATTAGCCAATATTTATTGAGCCCTGCAGGAGGTTATAATTTTTCGAAATTTGATCACCACGCTGTTTTAATAACCACCTCTGTGCTGGTGGTTGTGGTCACTGCTCCACAGCCCAGCTGGGGTAGGGTGGCATTCAGGGCAGAGAGTTCCTGACTAGGCATCCACGTCTGCTTTGTCCACTGTTGTGCTGACAGCTAGCACAGGAGCCAGACACAGTGTGCATTCTGTTTATTGAGCGCAAGCTCACCCCTTTGACTTGTGACTTTTATCCCCTTCCTATAGAGGTAACAACATTTCTTTCTCAGTAGTAAACGACTTAACCATGATATTATTTGCATATTGAAAAATGAATTAGAAACAAAAGAGAGAAGTTATAGTAAAAAATTTACCAAATTAAAAGCAATGCTTAACATATATTGCTGTAACAAGGGGCTAACTTGTAGCTATTTAAACTTAAAATCTCTAGACAAACAGCAAGCTTTGCAAAAGGACATGAAATTGCAATATCTTCTCATTGTAATAGAGCCTCTTGTTCTCAGGCATCACTTGTTTTATCTCCTTTTTCTGTATAGACATTTTGTTTAGTCTCTCAGCTCTAAAGTCTAACAGGATGAGATACTGCAAACTCTCATGCTCATTAATTCTAATCCTATTGCTATACTTGACTGAATATCATTTAAATCTGCTAATTTGTTCTAGTTTTTCAGTGTTTCCCTTATCTATTTCTGTTGACATAGCTCTTTGGATAGTCTTTATTGTTTAAGCTTCCTTCTAGAGACATAAATCAATTGAGTAGTTAGAGTTTTTGTAAGTTTCATATTTCATTCATTTCTCTCTGTTTCAGTATACCTTGGAGGTTCTTTTCCTTCACACACATAGGAGCTTTCGTTCTGTTCTTTAAAAACAAGGCAGTTATGACACAACTTACAGATTATTATCCTTCTACCAAAATTGAGAACTTGAAAACTTCTTTCAGTCTGCCACAAATACAAATACGTTCATCTACCTCGATCACTCCACGTTGTCACTTCTCGAATATGACAACTATTTTTGAGAATATTTCTTGTTATAATATGTGTATTTTTTAAAGTTTAGAAATTCCTCAGACTGCCCCTGAGTCAATAGAGGTGATTTTGGGACCTGACAGATGAGAATTCATCTCCGACTCTCTTGCTTTTGAGGGCCTGGCCCCAGCCCCTCCTTTGGGACACAGAGTCCATTGCCTGCCGAATGTGTCCACTCAAAGACCCCATCACCTCGAGCGTCCCTGGGCCCTGCAGCTCCCCATCCAAACAGACCCGTCTTGCTTCTTTGAGCTCTGTTGGGTGGTCCCTCGGCAGTCCTCAGGAAGCCACGCTGTCTACTGGTGTACACAGGAGACAGCTCCTTGCGGGTGATGGGCTCGGGGCTGGGTCCTGGATTTGCAGCCCCCTCACAGTAAGCAAAGGGGGTCGCTGAGGAGGGACTGAGGCTGATTTTCACCCACTGCCATGCTCCCACGTGGGACCCAGAGTCTAAGCATTCTGCATTCGCATCTGCCTACCAGATCCCGACAGATGCAAACTGTCAATGACAGAGGACAAAGATACCTTACCTAGGAGTTTGTTGGCTTTATTTATACTTTCTAAATATTTACATATGTGGTGTGTAGACTTCCATTTTGAAATGTTTAGAGGTGGAAGCACTTGGCCAATTCTTGCTTTATTTTTAAGGTCAGAAAAGGAGTCTTGAAACTCAGATCCTTCACTGCTTAATCGCTCCAAATTCAGATGGTGATGCCAAGAATGAGTTTTAATCAGGCTGGAGTCCATTGGCAATCTGATTGTTCTCTCTGATTTCATTTCTCTTCTGATTTTGGATGAAGGCCGATGGAAAGAATAGGGAATCAAGGGGGTGGTGGGCCTTCGTGGGTATGTCACTAAGGGGCTGTAGTTCCCACTGTGTTTACTTTAGTTACACCTGACTCTGTTTCTCCTTCAAATCCCCTCATTAACACAGAGCTGGTTCCTGTCCTTCCCCTAGGTATCATTACTATGGGATTGGCATCAAAGAGAGCAGTGCGTATTACCACTCCGTTTATTCTGGGAAGGGCCTCACAAGGTAGGGCCTCACACCATATTCAAGTCAAATCCTCTGCATTTCTTCAAATATGCATGGCATCTATTGAATGAAATGGCTTTCTGATTTTGCTTATTAAAATTTTTTCTTTTAATCATACAACCTTAATGTCAACTTTGTGTGCACATTTACAATTGCACAGTCCAGTAGTAATAGGTAAATTGTATCATTTGTAATAATGAGAAATCAATGGTGAGCTAAGTATGCCAGAGAGATAAATAGGAGAAGTTGTAAAAACAAAATTTCCTTTAAAGTGGTATGTACTCATAAGGCTGAGTCGATTTTCAGGATGGATCCAATAAAATAGAGGCAGGAAAAATGTTTTTTTTCTAAGAGACAATGTTTAACTATTGCCTTACCAAGATGAAGAGTTTATTATAATAATAGTTGCACACATATACTTTGAATGTAATCTTATCTCAATGAATGACACTAATGACCTTTTTGGGTCCTTGTGACAGGAAAAACATAAATAGAAAAAGAGCACATTGCTCCATGCTGTCATTAACTATCAGGAGGAAGTTATTAATCAATGTGTGAAAACCAATGAAATCAGTGATCCCTACCATTATTTTTAAAATGTTGAAACTCTGGATAATTATAACTGCATCTGGGATTGCCTAATGGTATGATTTACCAATAATTAGCCTTAGTTGTTAAAAGAAGAAATTATTTTAAAAAGTAAACTATCTTGTGGAAAAAGAAAGTTTAATTACCTGAGTAATACTAAAATAAATCCAGATACTACAAGGAACATAGGAGTAGCTTACTACCCACTACCCACTATAAAATGGAAATGCAGGCTGGAACACACAAGTGCTTAATATTCTGTGTTCTTTGCTTGCTGTAACTCTTGCCTCATTTCCCTAAATACTTTTCATTTTACTTCCCCCTATGAGACTTTTTCTTTAGAAAGCTGAAAAAGGTGTTTAGGTTTTTTGGAAAAAAATTTTAATTATGATATGAAGTTACTATGTTTTTAAGTCCTCTTCATTTCTTTGATTGATATAACTGTGATTTCTTTTTTGAACTAATGGAAAATATACTAATTTTTAAGGTTTTCTGGGAGCAAGCTGAAGAACGAGGTAAGCATTATTTTCTTCTCTATTTTACATCTGCTATAATTTGTCTTATATGTTCAACAATATGTGTTAATCAGCTCGGTTGACAAACATAGAAATAAATGTTATTTATTAAGGTCCAGCTAAGTAACTGAGGACTTCAAATACAGCTAACATAGATTCAAGGCCACTGATGAATCTTTACATGGACCTACTGAACAATTTCCAGTTAACCAGGAATGGCTTTCAGCTAATTACCTAATATCACCTAATATTTACCTAATATTTAAGGAGAATGAAAAAAAAAAGACTATTATTCAAGAAGTTTCCATAGGAATATAAATAAAAAGTCTGAGTTAAGTATATAGAAAAATTAGTTTTTGAAATATACTTATTTGGACAAAAACATTAATAGTTGTAAGGAAGCCCCAATGCTCTGTGATACTATGGTTTGTTTCATTATTTTGTGTGTACACACAGACACACACACTTTTTTCCTGGGCTCTCTTTCCACCCCCTGTTTAAGGAACAGATCAGCAAACTGACTTTATCTAAATGAGTTGAGATGACCATTAGGGACTGCATGGCTAATTAGGCACATGATAAGGCTTTCATTATCCTCAACTTAACTAATCATTAAAAGGAGGTGGCACTCAGCACAGGGCACATGACAGAGTGTTGCATGGTAAATCTGGACCTGATTGCATGTATATAGGTTTATATTTTCTCCAAAGGGTAAAGTATACTCCATTAGTTTGACGAAATGATGCAAAGCAAGTTATCTTAAAAAAATAGTAAAAGTCTCCAAGCCTCTGAAATAATCAATTTTTCCAGTATTTTAATAGTTAATGGCTAATTACATAATAAACTTCTCCAGATTACTCCTTTTATCAATGGAATAATAGCTTTTTATTAGATACACAATCGTGAAACTGCAAAAATATTGACTTAGAAATACACTCAGGTTCACTAAGTGCTGGGCCAGTACAGATTTTTTAATTGCTCTCAGGCATTCTCCCTGTGTGATGGGGCCAGAGGCCCTCGGGGACAGTTGGCCAGCATGTTAACAGGGACGGCAAGCTTCCTCATAGAACCAAAGTCTGCTCGTTCCTCCTTAGAAGTATGTACTGTGAGTTTGGTAGGAGATTTAGCTGTTAAAGTTAAAATATTCTAGGTAGGTATACATACTGTGTTTCCTACAAACATGTGAAGCAATAACGATATGTGTTGATGGTGATGACTATAAGAATTGACACAATTGGAGAGCTCAGCCCCAGGAGACTGTCTCCACTGGAGAGCCAGCTTCAGATCCTGGCCTCTGAACTCTTGACATGGTGAGGTTAAACCCCACTATTGCAGGATAGACAGCTACCACCTGGTTGTTCACCCTCATCTGGCCACCTATAGTGATCCTAGGTGTGATCTCTTTAAATCTGCTGGCCACTTTTAAGCACCCTCAGACTTTCTGTAATTTATGCATCATTGTTGGAAGTGTAGGTTGTGAATTGAGTGCCAAAGATATTGGTAATTATGACTGAAATGCAATAAAGTAACTTGTGATGCCATGGTCACAATATCTAAGTGAAACCGGGAGTGCGTGGTAGATGAAAGCTGATGAAGTGATGTAGCTTGTGAATTCATTGTTATCCAATAAATTCTGACACTGCAAAAAGACAAAAAAAAATTAGCACAATTTAAGGGCTTCCTAACACTTCAGAATTTAATACATCTTTAAAAATGATAATAACATATTTTCATAACAAAGTTTAAATTAGAAAGATTATTTGTATTTCACATGACCAATCGTCACTGTTGCTTAGCACGGGAGACAGTGCAGACCTATTCATATGTACGCAGCACATTCAGGTTATCTGAGCATTAATGACTGTGAGGTAGGGGAACAAGTGCCAATGCTGTGTTTTACAACTTGGGCAAAGAGTAAAGTCAGTCAGAGTAAAGTTCTATTTTTTAAAAACCTACAGTCAAGATATTATCTATCACACACACAGTATTAAGGGTATGGGGCATTTTTTTATTTTAGTTCTTTTATTGGTACATTTTAGGTAAACAATACGTTTACATTTATCCTTGGGTGCTTGTACCTGTACATGATGTATCTTGGTTCTTATTTTTTCCCCATTACCTGTGCGCCCTTCACCCCCTCCTCCCTTCCCTATTTACATAGACTTTGTTTCCATTTTTTTCTTTTCTCATAGTTTTTCCTTTCCCTTTCCCCTCCCACCACCCCTACACCTTTGGACCTTTTCTTCCTATTTCAAATTATCCATTATTCATTTTAATCATTTTAATCCTTATTTACACTTTCAGTTTCTCACACTAGAGAAACTATTTGGTATTTACACATGTGTCTTCTATTTATTTCACTTAAGAGGATGGCCTCTATGCATCCATTTAGCTATAAATGTCTCTAGTTTATCATCCTTTATGGCTGAGTAGTACTCCATTTTATTAAAAAAAACCCCACATCTTCTTTATCCAGTTCCCAGTTGATGGGCACTTGGGCTGTTTCCAAGCTATAGCTATTACAGACTGTGCTGCTATGAACATGGGTGCACATATATCACTGTGGTATGATTCTTTTAATTCTTTTGGGAAGATACCCAGCAGGGGAATAGCTGGGTCAAATGGAACCTCTAGTCCTAGTTCTTTGAGGTATCTCCATATTGATTTCCACAGTGGTTGGACCGGTCTGCACTCCCACCAGCAGTGGCGTGCAGGGTTCCTCTTTCCCCACAGCCCCGCCAGCATTTGTTATTGGTTGATTTCTTGATAGCAGCCATTCTTTCTGGAGTAAGGTGGAATCTCAGTGTTGTTTTCATCTTCATCTCTCGAATGACTGTGACGTTGAACATTTTTTCGTATACTTATTTGCTGCTTTCACTCCTTTGTCTGAGAAATGTCTGTTCATTTCAGATGCCCATTTTTGAATTGGGCCTTTGAATTTGGGGGATCTGATTTTTTCAATTCTTTATATATTCTAGATAGTGGACTTTTGTCTGAGGTACA
Organism: Heterocephalus glaber; assembly: GCF_053883595.1. Taxonomy (NCBI): domain Eukaryota; kingdom Metazoa; phylum Chordata; class Mammalia; order Rodentia; family Bathyergidae; genus Heterocephalus; species Heterocephalus glaber. The sequence goes on along the minus strand of NW_028258343.1, from coordinate 25,631,295 downwards.
GCTGCTAAAAATTTTTTCCCACATTGTAGGTTGTCTCTTAGCTCTGTTGGTGGCTTCTCTTGCAGTGAAGAAGCTTTTTAATAAGGTGAGATCCCAGTTGTCGATTCTTTGTGCTAGTTCTATGGGGCATGTTTATAGCAACACAGTTTGTAATAGCTAAATCTTAGAAAGAACCCAAATGCCCATCAATTGATGAATGGATAAAGAAGATGTGGTGTTTTTATACAATGAGGTACTATTCTTCCATAAAGAAAGGTAAACTTGAGACATTTGTAGATAAATGGATGTATCTTGAGACTATACTCTTTAAGTGAAATAAATTGGGCGCACATGTGAATATTGCATTGTTCCTCTGGTGTGAGAAACTGAAAGGGTAAATAAGGACCAAAATGTTTAATTGGCGATGTGAAATAGGAAGAAATTGTTCAAAAGAAAAGGGAAACTGGGAAGGGGTATGGGGGAAGGAGAAAGAGAAGGAAGGAAAAAGAAAACAATGACGAAAGAAAAAATAGAAACAAAACTGTAAATAAGGAGGGGAGAAAGGAGAGGGGATTGGGAGAAAGAGAGGAATCAAGGTATTCTACGTACAGGTACAAATTCCCTTCAATGAATGTGATCGTTATGTATATTTAAATTGTACTAATAAAATAAACAAAACTAAAAAACGAAAACAAGCAAACAAACAAAAAAGGGTATAGGGCAAAGTAATGGATTCACTTGGTCTTGGCCCGCAGGGTGGTGTAGCATAGCAGGAAACATCCTGAATGCGTAGTCAGAAACAATAAAGGCTATCAGCGTAAACAGAATCTGGGGCTAAGCACATTCCCCACAGGAAATGATGTTCAAGGAGAGACCAAGTGCAAGTGGGATTACACCGAGGAGGAGGAGGGCGGGAGGATGAGGGGTTTGGACAGATGGAACAGCACAAGTCAGGGCTGCGCTGCTCCAGTGAGGTGGACATCCTGGTCTGATAGTTCTGCTGTGGGAGTGTCCTAGGGATTGTAGAATGTTTGGTGGCATCATAGCATCTCTGGCCTGGACACCCAACACTGCAGTAGCAATCCCTCCCCAACTGTGTGACAAACAGAAACGTCTCTGACAGTGCTAAAAAGGGAAACCACTGAAGGGGAAAATGTCATTGGACTCATGTTTTATTTTTAAAAACTCAATCTGGCTATGATAATAAAATCAATTGTAAGAGGGCAATAAAAGAAGCCAAAAGATTCCTTGAAAGTTTTATGGGCAGAATGGGTAAGAGGAGATCTGCATTAGGATAATAGCCCCAGGGAAGGACAGGGGACTGATTTTAGTTAGGAAACATTTGAGGAGACACAGGTAGAAAGAGTAGAAAGCTAATGACTCAATTTGGGCCTGGTTGTATTTGATGAGCTTGTGAAACAGTGTAAATGTGAAGTGGGCATTTGAGGATATGTAACTGAAAAAGAGGATTTATAAATTCAAGTTGATGGTAATTGAAAGCACAGTAATAGAAAAGAAGGCTGCAGAGAAAAAATGAATGAGAAGAGAAGAGGTTACTGGAAAAGTTTTGAGAAAATCAGGAGAAAGGAAGAGGGTCAGCAAGATGACCAAGGAGACTCCAGAGAGATGAAGGAGGGGAATGTTCTGTCTCTGAAGCCAGGATGCTTCCAAGGGAAGGGCATGGTCACTACGATCAAGTGGTGCTAAAAAGTCATTAAGGTAAGGACTGGAAAGGGTCCATGGGCTTTGTTAAGTGGAGATAATTAACAACTTCAAGAAAAGCATTTTCACTGGTGATCTGGGGTTTGATCAGAAGTGTCCTCAAATGTGGAAAATTTAGACAAGTTGAGGGTGAAAAGTTGGAAGAGGGTTTGCGGTTTAGTTTGGAAAAATGATTAGACTAATCCTGTAATACTGGTAAGATAGACCCATCAAAGTAGATACTGAAGAGATGAACGAGGGGAATTTGAGAGCACAGGGTCACCCAGGAGATGAGAGGGAAGAGCTTCCTAGTGCAGAAATTCCCTCCTTGGCTTTCCTATTCAGTAAAGAAGGCACACTCTTCCGTTAAAACTTCAAGGAGGGAGAGATAAATTCAGATGCAAGCACATTTGCAGATTTCATGGTAGGACGTTGAGGTGGCTTCTGTTTGGTGGTTTTGGATTTCTCTTCAAGGTAGTGGCTTGGATCATCTGCTGTGAGTGAAAATCCTGCTGAGAAAGTAGGAGTTTCAAGGGCCGGAAGAAAGCCCCAGGGCTCCCTAAGCTGGATTCGCAGAGAGAAAGTAGACCTAAGGTCCTAAGGCACCCGTTGCATGAAAGCCAAGTAATTTCCTAGATAGGATCCAAAACCAGGATCTTTACGTTGTTTTGTGGGACTTAATTTTTACAGATTCTTCCATTAAAATAGGTGGGGACAATCCTTGAGGAAGACAGGAAATGTAAGAAATTACAAAATTGAAATGATGAGAGCCGACAAGAATGCAGGAATACTTAAAAGCAGTCATAATAAGAGAAGCATACTACCTGTTTGAAAAAAATACAGATACAGATGCAAAAGAAAACTTTAAATGAAAGAAATACCGTATTCCTCACTAGGAATGCTAGATATCATAAATATGCCTATTCTTCCTGAATTAATTTAGACATTTTATATACTAATAAAAATTTGCATAATTATTTTTTGGAAATCATCACAATGGTTATAAACAATCTAGAAGAATATACAGGAAGTAATAGCTAAGAAATATAAATAAGAAGTCTCAAAAGGTAACTTGTTTGGTAGATACAAAAATGTTATGGTACTGTAATACTACTGACTCAACTGTAGCTAGAACAAATCTGCGGCAGAAATATAGGTGCCTGAAAAAAGACACTAGTGTTCAGCAGGATTTAGTGGATGATAAAGAGGTATTGTAACCAAAGAAGGAAGAAAATATTTTCTAATGGGCTGTTTTAAGTCCTTTCTGAAGGAAGATGGAGCACCAAATAAACAAGCAAAATTCCCCAGGGCGTAATTTTATGAAAATGGACAACTAGGAAAAAATGTTTGTACTACATGTTATATGAATGTCATATAAGGTATTAAATATAAAGTTAATACTTTAAAGGAAATATATGTATCTACCTTAGTTCACGGTGGGGAAATTCATTTTTTAAGCATGAAAACAATATGAGAAATTTCAGAGGTAAAAGAAAATTGCAGAAATTGGGAAATTCTTTATTTCCAATGTAAAATGTGAAGTCAAAGAAAACATTGGAGGAAGTATTTTTAGCAAATATGACAATATCTTTACTACATGAAGAAATCCTATGATTTGTGAGAAAAAATATAAATATCACAATAAATAGTAAAAGAAATTAAATTGATCATTCAAATAAGGAAGAAAAGGCTAATGCATGCATCAAAGAAATAGATTGCCAAATAAAAAAGCAAACTTTTACATCATAAAATTATCAAGTACATATTGAGAAATCATTGTAAAGCTGGCGAACGCATGGTGAGATGAACTCTTTCATATCCTGCTTGAGGGTGGAAAGAATGCTCTGGAAAACGTGGAAGATCAGTATCGAGAGTCTTTAAAGGGTTATACTCTTTCTCCTATTTCTACTTTTGTGTGGATCTCACATAAAGAAATGTAGTTAGAGATTTTAGACACAATTTATGCACAAAATTTTATTGACTTTAGTGAAAAGGTATATATGTACCATAAAAATTCTTTTAATAATATGGATAAATGTTAACTATGAAAAAACGGGACAGAACCAAAGGTAGTATGTATGCTTCAAATATGTAAGACAAAACTGGATATTTATAAATCCTATGTATGTGACAGAGAACTACTATTTACAGCTATTGTGCAATATGGTAGCCACCAGCCACATGTGGCTACTAATTAAATAAAATTAAATTTTTCAAACACTCTTGGTATATTTCATGTGCTTAACGGCCATACGCAGCTGGTGGCGGCTGTATTGGACAGTACAGACATAGAACATTTCCACCGTTACAAAAAGTTCTGTTGAACAGCATTGTTCTAGAATACGTAAGGAATTCGTCTCAATAATGAAGGCACAACCCCCTGAAATATGGCAAAATATGTAAACAAGCAATTCACGCAAAGTGAAAAAATAGAGCATGATAAATAGTGCTGGCATCCTGGTTGGGGTGGTAATGAATCTTTTTAATACTATCTTTGTGAATAAAAAAGTGTTCAATACAAATTTTAATCTGGAAAATGGAAATTAAAATCATGAGTGAGTTCACAGTTATTAGATTAGCAACAACTAAAAAGTCTAACTTGCCCTGTGTTGATAGGAAGATAGAACAAAGGGATGCTCGTAGCACTGAAAAGGGCAGCGTCCTGTGAAGCTGGAGGCGCGCATGCGCCTGCTGAAACCCTCATGGGTACAAGGCATGAGTGAGGACAAGCACTGCACCATTGCTTGTGACTTCGGAACCCTGGGAAGTAATCACTTGAACGTCCATTATGTTAGAGTGCGAAAAGAAATGTGTATAAGTGCAATGGAACTATACTGCTTTAGAAATCAGTAAATATGTAAGAATCAGATTAGAGCCATCCCGAAACCCCAAATTAAGTCAAAAAAGCATTTTGAACGTGGGGCACATGCTGCACCATGCCAGCTTTGCAGTACTAGTCTATATTCATTGAGAATGTTTTCGTGCAATGTACGTTTTTAAGAATTTGAATAGCAATGGCCTAAATGGATCCCTAAGATGAATCATTTCTTGTGGGGGAGGGCTGCGAAGCCTGCTCCACTTTGGAAATGTCTTAATTTCAATGCTGAGTACACGGATATTTATTTATTCTGTATACCTGTTTTTAAATTTTAAACAGTTCAAATATAAAAGCAGACAAAAGCCAGCAATAACAAAAGCTAAACAACAAGAAAGCCAAAAAGGAAAAGCGTAATAAGAGCAGTTATCCTGTGATAGTATGAATTTTGATTGTCCTAAATTTTTTAATTAAAAAATGCAGTGATTTAAATTTCAAAAATGTAAAGAATGGCTCAAAGTCCTTTAATTCCTAGAAAAACATCCTGATTCTAATAACTTTTTCCTTATGAAACGAGGCTTTTATTTTCCTGTGAATCTTCCCATGTGACCCAAATTTCATTTTAACCAGCTGCTCTTACAAGGGAGAGAATAAATCCCTTGATTTCACACATTCGAACCGAGGCGAGTCCAGAATAGCTTGAGTTTTCTCCTTAACTGACCCGCTCATGGCCAGCTGAACACCCTTGTCCCAAGATCAATGTCAAATACTCCTTCCTTGGGGTATGCTTTCCAAATATTTGTCGACTGTTATCATGCTTGGCCATCACTCAGCAAGTCGTGCCATCTGACTTCTTTCATCTTTCCTCATAAATCAGACTCTCTTACCTTCTAATCATATTTATCTCTTTCTTGAGGTCCCTTCTTGTTTTCCCTTAGAAATAGGGTTCTTAATAGTTCACCTAAGTGACCAAAGTCGTATGTTGAGAAAGAAAAAACCCAGACCTCTGTAGCTGGCCTGTGACAGGGGACATTTTAGTGCAATTATAAGGCAATATTATATATTCATAGAATTTAAATGGACATATTTTACTTTTGTTGAAGATAATCCTTCCATTCTTTCTGTGTTGCACAATCTGGACAGCATATTATTATTTTTAAGCAGTTTATACCATCTTTGTATGCCAGTTGTTAACATCCAAAGAAATTCAACTTCTAAAATTTTTCCTTGCATTCTTTTGCTTATTTAGAGTTCCAACATAATGCTGGCTTTGATTATAGTAAAGTATTATTTAATACTTTAAAAATGTGAAAATAAAAGATAGGTACTTTGCTCCTTAATATGTGCTTCTTTAGCATGGTGATATTTCTAGCACCCCTTCACACACACACACACACACACACACACACACACACACACACAGTCTTGAGTTTTTAAGATAAGCATGAGATGACAACTCAAGACCTGTCACGTGGCTTAAAAGAGAGAAGCATTTGTGTGCCCACTGCAGTCACCTTCCCCTCTGCTTGTCCAAGGTCAGTACACTCCAGAATTGAACATTGCCCATTCCCTTGATTTCTTTATAGTTTATCACTTATGAATGCATCCTTAAACAAGAATTGGTTATTCTTTGCCTAGTTTACCTCTCATTTTTCCATGATTTTCTATTTTTAATCAGTGTTGAGACTTGTGATTTTTTGCTGTTAAAATGTGAAGTCTTAGTTTCTTTCGGTTTTGTTTTGTTTTGTTTTGTACCGGGCATGGAACTCAGGTCCTTCCGCTTTCGAGGCAGGTGCCGGAACCACTGAGCTACATCCCCAGCCCGAAGTCTTAGTTTCTTTATATTGCTGAATAGTACAGTGGTACCTCAGTTCATGAGCTTAATCCTTTCCATGATTCTGGTTGCAAACTGAACTGGTTCAGTAGTTAGGCTCAATGTTGGCCTTATGGGGAAATTTGATTCATTTCTCATCCAATACAGTTTGTGACCAAAATCATGGAAAGAGTTAAGTTTGTGAACTGAGGCAGCACTGTACTTCATTGCATGAAAACATTATAATGCATGTATTCATTCAACTATTGCTAAACATTTTTAATTTGAAGAACTGTACTGATATTAGCAATCTCTAGGCTTAACTCCACTAGTTAAGGTCAAGTGGTTTTCCAAATGGCTTATGCACTGAGATCTTTCCAGCTGTGGGTGAGCATTCTTTTTGCATCGCATTCTAACACGTGGCATTGAGTGACATTTTGATTTTTGCCAATCCTGTGAGTGTAAATGGTCATTTTCATTTGAAATTGTTTTTAAAGACTGATCAGTTTGAAAATATTTCTTGATTTTTATTGTCCAATTTTTTTGTGAAATGCTTGTTCATATCACATAATTACCTTATTTTAAAAATTTGATTCTTAGTAGTTTCTTATATATTCTGGATGCTAATATTCTATAGGCAGAGTGTGATAAATAATTTCTTCCTGTTGGTTTCAAGACAACATTTTATAGTGTCTTTTGGTAAAGATTTTTTTATGTTATGGTTAGTGCTTTTTGTATCTTGTTTTCAAAAATTCGTGTATATCCAAACATCATAAAATATTTTTAATTTCTCTCCATCTCTGGCAATACCTGTTAAATATTTGCTCTCTTTGTGTGTGCATCTCTGCCAATACCTGTTATATGTTTTCTCTCTATCTTTCCCTCTCTCTCTCTGTCTCTCTCTCTGTCTCTCTCTCTCTCGCTGTGCATGTGCTTATAGTAGCCATCGTCACAACTGTGAGGTGATATCTAATTGTGCTTTTTTTTCCCATTAAGCTTATTGATACATTTTAGGTATAAAATACAGTTACATTCATCATTGGGATCTTGTACCTTTACATGATATTTCTTGGTTCTTATTTTTTTCCCATTCCCCTGCCCTCCCTTCACCCCCTCCACCCTTCCCTATTTGCAAAGACTTTGTTTCCATTTTTTTTCTTTTCTCATGTTTTTTGTTTTCCCTTCTTTCCTTTCCCCTACCCCTCCCACTTCCCCTACTCCCATAGACCTTTTCTTCCTATTATAAAATATCAATTATACATTTTTAAAATTACAATATCAAAATTTAGAGGACATTACCACAGATTTTACAGAACTTAAAAGGATATAGAAAGCATATTACAAAAATCTTTTTCGAAATAAATTTGACAACTTCTAAGAAGTACCTTGGAAGACAAATTAATGAAACTGACTCTGGAGGACATATAAAATTTGAATAGCACCTATTAAAGAAAGTATATTCCTAGCTTGAAAACCCACCTATATGACAACAACAGGCTCGTATACATTTTAACTGATACATTATATCAAACATTTAAAGCAGAAAAAAGAAGGAACACTTCTCCCCTCATTTTAGGAAATCAACATTGTGCAAATCCTAAAACTGGATAAAGATAATAGAAGGAAAAAGTATGAACATAGATAGAAATTTGCTTAACAAAACAAACTCTTAGAAGTCAGATCTGGCAATATGTAGTAAGTGGTTTTATCATAGGGATGGCAGTGTTGGTTCAGCACTGGAAGAGCCACCCCCAAAAGTCATCATTTTAACAGAGGAAAGGAAAAACCCATATGATCCTGTCACTAGTTGGAGAAAAAGTATCAGACTAAATTCTACAGCTGTTCATGGTAAAAGCTATCAGGAGACTAGAAGTAGAACAGAACCTTCTCAACAGATAGGACATGTACTCCATACTTCCAGCAAAAAGGCCTTGTATGAATGGAAAAGATACAATGCTTTCTCCTTAAGGTGGGGAACAAGGCCAGATATGCATACTCTTCATCTGTCCATTAAACTTTGAAACATAGGCCTAATCCAAAATAGTCTGATAATAAAAAGAAACAATTAGCATAGGATTGGCAAGCTAGAAGCAAAATCTTTATATGTAGATGAAATGATCATCTACAGAGAAAATACTAAGAAATCTCTAGGAGCCCCTAGAACTTGTATTTGAATTTATCAGGATTAGAAAACACAAGGTATATATAAAAATTCAGGTCTATGTATACTTGCTATAAATGAAGAACAGGATATTGAAATTTAAAAGTTATGTAGGACTACAATGGACCTAGAAAAGTAAAAAGAAAAAAAATGTGTTGGAAGATATTTATTACCAAATTTTAAGACTTCCTCTAAAGCTACAGTAATTAAGGCAGTGTTGGTGTAAGGAAAGACATACAGAACAATGGAATAAAACAGAGAATCTAGAAATAGAACCACACATGTATGGTCCACTGAGTTTTGAAAGATTATTTAACATTAACATTTTATAGAACATAAACTCAATTCAAGAGCAGAGGAAAAGATAGTGTTTTCAGCAAATGGTACTAGAACACCTGGTATCCATATATAAAAACTGAACCTCAACCCTTTATTTCCATACATAAAAATGACTTGAAAGGATCTATGAACCTAAATATGAAAGACTAAAACTATAAAACTTTAAGAAGAAATTATAAGGGAAAATGTTCATGATTTAGGCACCAATTTCCTAAGTTACAAAAATATGATGTATATAAGAAAGAAATTGATAAATGAGATTCCATCAAAATTTAGAACTTTAAATGGCATCGTTAAGAAAATGAAAAGTAGTCTTTAAACATACCATATTTGTAATACATATAAACCTAAGACCAGAATATATAAATAACTCTTACAGCTCATTACTAGATAACCCAATTAAAAAGTAGACATAAGAAGATGATAAATAGCCAGCACAGATACGCATTGACTTATCATTGTCATGACTTTTTCTTTTTGTTGGATTCTCCCCTTTTGCATTTAATTTCTTGTTGCGCCCAATGGCCTAATTCTGCTGGGTTTCCTGGGATGGTGATCCTCATCGTCTTTTACTAGGATATTGTCTAAGGTTTTTTGGAGTGTTGGTTTGGTATTCATGAAGTTCCTAAGGTGCTCTTTGTCATGAAAGTATCTTATTTCACCATCAATTTTGAAAGATAGTTCTGCAGGGTACATCAATCCGGGTTGGAGGCTGTTTTCCTTTAGAGCTTGAAATACTTCACTCCAAGCTCTTCTAGACTTGAGGATTTGCATTGAGAAGTCTGCTGAGATTCTGATGGGCTTTCCTTTGTATGTGATTTGTTTCTTTTCTCTAACTGCTTGTAGAATTTTGTTCTTCTGTTGGGTTTCTGGAATCTTAACAATTATATGCCTATGTATACACTTTTTTTGATCAAGTCTAGTTGGAGTCCTATATGCCTCACTTATCTGTATGTCAAGTTCTTTTCCCTTGCTTGGGAAGTTTTCTGCCATCACTTCTGTGAATAGTATTTTTATGTCATCTGCACTCTCTGCTGTTTCTTCGTTGACTCCAATCAGTCTTATGTTGTTCTTCTTTGCATCATCTGGTAGCTGCTGGATTGATTTCTCATGGTCCCTTACAATTTTGAAGCAATTTTTCTTTTCCTGGTCACTAATTGCAATCTTATCTTTTATGTCTGAAATTCTGTCCTCACATTGGCTCATTCTGCTGCATAAGCTTTCAATGGAGTTTTTAATCTCCTGGAAATCTGTTTGTATCTGTTTTATGGATTCCATTTGTTTCCTATGTTGGGATTCCATCATGTTCCTCAGCTCCTCTGTATCCTCTCTAGATTTATTAATCATGTGTTGCACTATGGCACAATCTCTGCTGTTATCTGAGAAATTATTTCTGATTTCATTTTTTCCAGATCCTCTTTTGTTGCCAGTTCAGGGAGTCTGGGTGGTTGCGTATCAGAATGTTCCATCTCATTTCCCTTTGGGGTTGCTTTAGGTGATCTGGAAGTCTGGTTTTGAGACTTGTTTATGTGTCTTCTCATTTTGATGGGGTGGGGGTGGGTTTGGGGTGGGTTGCTCGTGCTCGCGCAGCTCACCTCCTGTGCACTGGGGCAGGGGGTGATACAGTGGTCAGGAAGCCTCCTCCTAGGCACTGGGAGTGGCCCACCTCATTTGTGCTGGGGCAGGGTGTGGTATGGTGGCCTGGAAGTCTCCTCCTGTGCACTGGGAGTGGCCCATCTCCTGTGCACTGGGGCAAGGGGTGGTACAGTGGCCCAGAAGTCTTCTCCTGGGTGCTGGGAGTGGCTCACCTCCTGTGTGCTGGGGCAGGGGGTGGTACGGCAGTCCGGAAGCCTCCTCCTGGGCACTGGGAGCGGCCCACCTCCTGTGCGCTACTAATTGTGCTTTTGATTTGCATTTTCCAAGTGACTAGTAGCAGTGAACATCTCCTCATGTTTCTTGGCCATTCCTATATCTTAGTTGAAGAAATGTACATCAAGTTCTTGGTCCACTTTTGAGTAGAGCTGTTTTGTTGTTGGAGAGATTTAAGAGTTCTCTGTATATTATATGTATTAATCCCTTATCCAATCATGATTGGTAGGTTTTCCCCATTTGGTAGGTTGCCTTTTCACTCTGTTTATGCTGTCTCTGGGTGCCGCCAACCGTATTTTAGAATAATGTCCAAGAAATTCTTGCCAAATCCAGTGTCATGAATCTTTCACCCTATGTTTCCAAGTGGTTTAATTCTTATATTTAGGTTTTTTTAATCCAATTTGGGTTAATTTTGCACATAGTGTTAGGTAAGGTTCTGACTTCATTCTTTTGCATGTGGATATCCAGGTTTCCGCCACCATTTGTTGAAAAGATGTCCTTTTCCATTTTCCCCATTCAAAGGTCTTGACACCCTCATGAGAATCCTTTGACTATTTATAGAGGCTTGTTTCTGTGCCCTCTATTCTGTATCAGTGGTCTACATGTTCATCTTTATGACTATTCTGTGGTATTTTGATTACTATAGCTTTGTAGTAAGTTTTCCTCTGCTGACTTGGACATAAAAAGTTTGAGTTCATTGACTTTTTCCTTTTTCAAGATTGTTTGGCTACTCAAGACCCCTTGAAATTCCATATTAATTTTAGGAGAAATTAAAAAAATTCTGCAAAAAATGTCACTGGGATTTTACATTGAACTTTGGACAGTAATTACATCTTAAGAATATTAAGCGTTTTAATCCATGAACATGGGTGTCTTTCCATTTATGTAGATCTTTAATTTCTTTCAGCACTGTTCTATAGTTTTCATTATATAGATGTCTCACCCTTGATTATAACATTCCTAAGTATTTTATTCTTTTTATGCTCTTGTAAATGGAATTATTTTTCTTAATTTCCTTTTTAGATTGCATAGCTATAACCATCGTTAGTGCATAGAAATGCAACTAATTTTTTGTGTTGACATTATATTCTACTACTTTGATGAATGGTGAATTCATTTATTAGTTCTAACAAGTGTGTATATGTGAATAAACTCTAGGTTTCTCTCTCTCTCTCTCTCTCTCTCTCTCGACAAACTCTCTCCGTGTAGCAGTTCAGACAGCCTTGAACTCACTATGTAGGCCCATCTGACCTCAAACTCATGGCAATCCTCCTGCCTCAGACTCCCAAGTGCTGGAATTATAGGTATGTGCCACCAAGCTCGGCTAACTCTAGGTTTTCCTACATATAGGATCATATTATTTGAGACCAGACATAATTTTACTTCTTACTTTTTAATTTGGATGACATTCTTTTATCTTTTCTTGCCTAATTACTCTATTTAGGATTTCTGATACCATGTGTACTATGAGTAGCATTAATGAAAGAGGACATCATTGCTTTGTTCCTGATCTTAGAGAAAAAGCTATTAGCCTTTTATTATTAAATAGTATATTTGCAGTGGAATTTTTATATACGCCATTTATTGTTTTGATGTAATTTCCTTCCATTCCTATATTTTTTAGCTTTTTTTATTATGAAAGTGTTGGATATTATCAAATGATTTGTCAGTATCAATTGACATGATCATGTGTTTTATTTTTTGCTTCATTCTTTTAATGTGGTATATTACCTTAAATACTTTTCATAGGGCCAGGGATTTAGTTCAGTGGTTCTACTGCCTTCCTCGCACGTGCAAGGTCCTGAGTTCAATCCCTGGTACCAAAACCAAAAAACAAAAAACAAAAACTTTTCATATATTGAACCAGAAATATGTCCCACTGGGTCATAGTGTATAATCTTTTTAATATGTCAGTGAGTTTGGTTCAATAGTACTCTGCTGATTATTTGAAAGTTTATAAAAGATATTGGTCTATAGTTTTCTGGTAGTGTCTTTGCCTTTGGTATCAGTGCATTGCTGGTTTCAGAGAACGAATTACAAAATACTCCTTCAATTTTTTGGAAAAGTTTGAGAAATATTGGTAGTTCTTCTTTAAGTGTTTGGTAGAATTTACCAGTGAAACTAGAAAATAAGTATATGAGAAAATGTTCAACATCACTGGTCATTTGAAAAATGCAAATTAAAACAATGCTGAGATTCCATTTCACTCCAGAAAGAATGGCTATCATTAAGAAATCAGCCAATAACAAATGCTGACAGGGTTGTGGGGAAAAAGAAATCCTTCTCCACTGTTAGTTCAAGTGTGAATTGGTACAACCACTGTGGTTGTATGAAGATTCCTCAAAAAGCTAAAACTGGAAGTTCCATTTGACTAGCTATTCCTCTTCTAGGTATCTTCCTGAAAGAGTTAAAAGCATCATACCACAGTGGTATATGCACACCCATATTTATAGTGGCACAGTTTATAATAGCTAAATCTTGGAAACAGCCCATATCCCCATCAATAAATGAATAGATAAAGAAAATGTGGTATTTATATACAGTGGACTACTACTCTGCCACAGATAAGGATAAACTTGAGACAGTTTTAGTTAAATGGATGCCTCTCAAGAGCATCTTAAGTGAAATAAATTGGACACACAGGTCCAAATATCTCGTTGTTTCCCTTGTGTGAGAAACCCAAAGGGTAAATAAGGAGCAAAATGGAGGATAGATATTGGGAAGTGGGAAGAACTTGTTCAAATGGGAAGGAGAACAAGGAAGGAGGGAAGGGGTAGGAAAGAGAGGGAAAAGGGATTTTAAAAAAGAGAGAATGGAAGGAAAAAATGGAAACAGAAAAAATGGGGAGGAAAGTTTTGAAGGGAGGGGAGGGGAATGGGAAAAAAGAATTAAAGTATATTATGTACAGGTACAAATTCCCATGGTGAATGTGATCATTACTTGTGACAAACATGTACTAATTTCAAAAAGAAAGAAACTAGCAAGTCCAGGTCTTGCCACAAGGGGAAATCAGGTAACTATTTTTTTGAACAATGTATTTTTAAAATTTTTGATTACTAAGTCTATATATCTATTCAGATTCTCTATTTCTTCATTATTTAGTCTTGGTAGGTTTTGTGCTTCTAGATATTTGTCCATTCATATAGATTGTACATTGTTTGGGCATGTAATTGTCCATACTATTCCCTTATTATTCTTTTTATTTCTATAGAAGCAATACTCATTTTGATTTCTGATTTTAGCATTTTTAATTTAATCTTTGCAATATTGTATTTTTATTCTCATTTGTTTCTAAGAATTTTGTAACTTTTCTTATTTCTTCCTTAATAAATTAATCATTAGAAGTTGTACTCTTTACCTTGCACAAATTTGTGAATCTTCAGTTTTCCCTTTGTTACTGATTTTTAACTTCATCCTCTGGTGGTTACAGAGGATATTTTGCATGATATTTATCTTTTAAAATTCAGGAAGCCTCAATCTGTGGGCAGCACATTACAGATCTTGGGGAATGTTTGACAAACATTGAGAAGACTATATTCCATTGTTGGGTGCTGTTTGGTTTATGTGACTATTATTAAGAACTTCTAATCTTTGATTCTGTCAATATTTACTTTATATACTTTGGAAATCTGTTATTAGCTACATAAATGTTTATAGTTTTTTACTGTATTGAGCTTTTATTACTATATATTGTCCTTTGCCTCTTATCACCTTTTTTGATTTAAAGTTTATTTTGTCTGATATTAGGATAGCCACCCTTGCTTTCTTTTGGTTACTTTTTGTATGGAATTCCTAAAGTAAGCCTTTAATAGTATAGAGTTTGATTATATTTTTAAATCCATTCTGCCAATTTCTTATTTTTTGGTTGGAAAATTTAATCTATTTACATTTAAGCTAATTAAATGTAATTAATAAGTCCCTGATAAGGAGCGACTTCTTGCATTATTTTTATTGGATTTCTATATGCTTAATTTTAAAAGCTGTTTGTCCCTCATTTACTACCTTTTACTTTCTTTTGTGTTTGCTTGATGTTTTGTGATGAAATATTTTAATTTCTTTCTTAATCCCTTTTGAACATATTCCATAAGTATATTTTTTGTGGTTACCATGGGTATTACATTTAACATTGTAAAGTTACAATGCTCTGATTTGAATTTATACCTGCTGAACTTCAATAGCATACGAATAGCATTGCCACTCTTCACCTTTGTCTTCATTCATATCATTTTTGTCACTTAATTACACCTTTATATATTGCACATCCTAAAACATACTCGAGTAGATTTTAAATGGATCAGTCTTTTAAATTATAGAAAACAAAATGTAAAATTACAAATCAAAGTTAAAACAACACTAACTTTATACTAATCGTTGTTTTTCTCTTATTGTACTAGTCTTTTAAATCACATAGAAAAAAGGAAGCAGAGTTCTAGCTCTTGTTCAGCACACTAGCTTTCCTGTCCAGCATCTGCCTCTTTATCCCTCCATGTGACTCTGAGGTATGGAAGATTGTCCTTTCATTTCAACCTGCAGGACTCCCTTTAACATTTCTTGCAGGGTAATTTCAGTAGCGACTAAACACTTCTGTTATCTGACAACATTTTTATTGTTCTCTCATCTTTTCAAAATTCATCTGATTGTATACATTTACGGTATACAGCATGATGCTGTGAGACGCACCTACTACATAGTAAAATGGCTCCTCTACTGGAGCAAATGAATATGCCCGTCACTGCACGGGGTCACCTGGTGAGAGCAGCTATTGTCTACTTATTGAGCCAAGATTCTAAATACTTCTCCAGTCATCATGCTGTCAGTGAGACCTTTTGACTTGTTCATCCTGCATTTTTCATTTTATAGCCTTTGACTCAAAGCTTCCCATTTCCCTCTCCTAATCTCTGGAATTCACTGCATTAGTTTATCTCGTCTTTTTTAAAAAAATAGATTCCACGTATGAGTGAACTCATGTAGTTTTATTTCTGTGTCTAGCGTATTGCATGTAGTATAGTCTTCCAGTTTCATCTGTGTTATGGAAATGGCAGAATTACCATTGCATAACAGTATCTGTACTCTCATACTCAATGAGGAACTGCTTGGAATAATCAAGACAGCCCAGGTGCCCTTAATGAGTGAGTGGATAAAGAAATCGTGTGTGTGTGTGTGTGTGTGTGTGTGTGTGTGTATGCGTCTGTGTCTGTGTGTAGAATACTACTCAGTCTTTAAGAAGGAGGATGTTCTCCTTCAATACTAACTGGCAGTTTTGCTGGATAAAAAATTCTTGGTTGACCGTTTAGTTCTTTTAGCATTTTATCACCCACTGCCATCTAATTCCCAACAAACGCTTTCCTGTGTCAAGTGAGATTATTATATAAAATACAGTACAGTATCCTCCTTTCTCTGTCAGTGTGATGAGTTAAACCTAACATGACTATGATCACTCTTATATACTGCTTTTTTGATTGCTGATATTTTATTTGATACTGTTGCAAGCATGGTGATGAATGACATTGATCTGTAGTATTTTCTTCTTTTTAAAAAATCCTTATCTAGTTTTAGCTTTTGTATTTTCAGATGAGGTGGGAAGTGATCCCTTTTTTCCTATTATCTAAATAGATTCTTGTAGTTTGAAATTACCTGTTTCTTTTTTTTTTTTTGGTACCCAGGATCGAACTCGGGACCTTGAGCTTGCGAGACAAGTGGCAGAACTACTGAGCTAAATCCCCGGCCCCTTGAAATTACCTGTTTCTTGAATGTTTATTACCACCTGTTAAATGTTTTAGGGCTCTTTTTTTCTTTGTGGAAAGACTTTTGATTGCTAATTATTTCTTCAATGGAAATGAGATTATTCTCTTATTCCTAACTTAATTTTAACATAATGCTACATATTGTCTTTTTCAGTTTTTTAAATGTTCTGTTTTTCTCTTCTTGTCTTACCAGTTACATCTTGAGATGAAAACATGACTTTTCATCCAAGAAAAAATGTACAAGAAAAATTGTAAACTTTTCTAAAGTTATAATTTAGGTACATTTTTATTATGCTTATTTATCAAACGTTAATTTTATATTTGGCTATGACTTTTTCTTTTCTTTTCTTTCTTTTCTTTCTTTTTTTTTTTTTGGTACCAGGTATCAAACTCAGGACCTTGTGTTTGCAAGACAGGCGCAGTGCCGCTGAGCGAGATCCCCAGCCCAGGCTGTGCCTTCTTCTTTCTCTAGGGTTAAATTATTTCTTGATTGCTATGTTGTTTTTCCGTGTTATTGATAGTATCATTTTTTGTTTATTAGTCCACGTTTGCAGTACATAATGTTTACGTTCCCCATGTGTCGATGCATGTGTGCACACATCTCATGTGCTTTTCACTTGCCATCTCCTCTTTCCCCATCCCTTCATTTCTTGGTCCCTTTCCCTTTTGCAAGAAATTTGTCTCTCTCTTTTCTGTCATCTGTCTTTATCACATAGTTTCTCTTGTATGAGAAACCCAAACTATAAATAAAGAGCAAAATATGATAGATAATTGGATCTGGCAGTTCTTGATCCTTTTGTACTGCAGTTAAAATAATTTTAATAATTCCAAAGGTAGATCTTCCGGAATTCATGCTATTTAAAAATGTGAACTTAAATTCTAAAAGTTGTAAAATTGACAGATATTCAAAACCAAAGTCCTAGTGATAGGAAAAACATTCTGAATATGGTACTATTTAAGTTTTAGAAACAGTTTGGCTGAAACATCTACCTTACTACCTTACTCTACTACTTACTCAGGTTATCCAAAACTCTTGATTCCTCATGGTTTGCAAAGTAATGAAGAATGGAATCTTAATGGGTTTCTATCTTACTATTGTCATGTTTTGGATACATATGCCTGATAGTGATTTATTTCTTTTTCTTTTTCCTGAATTATAGGGTGGTTTCACTCGTAAATATTCTCTTAGCTCAAAAACAGGAACACTTCTTCCAGAATTTCCCAGCGCTCAACACCTTGTATACCAAGGATGTGTTTCTAAGGACAAGGTACCAGTTAAAGATACTTCTGCATTGATTTTCTGATATGTTGGTTCCATATCTCAACTTGTGGGAATCTCATGGTATTTGCAGGAAGCAGTCAGAAATTTACATAATCAAATAGAATTGACTGATTTATGGGAGAGATAAATGCTTACTAAGACTGATTAATACTTTCTAATTAATTATTTACCATCTCATGATAGTATGTAATCAGAAGGTGGTGAAATAAACCACACAAGATAAAGAATTTTTTATTTAAAACTCTGTTGGGAAGAAAGTACTATAGTGTATGCACTGCATGCAGGTTTCTCAATTGTAGGCCTCATGCTTTCCATGAGCGCCAGTTTTCTTTAGTGCAGTGTCATCAAGCATTTCCTTAGGACAGCATTTACCCCTAGCACTGAGTAGGAGATTCCTAGAGAATGCAGGTACACAGCTGACACAAAGCCTGTAAATTCTAAAATTCTGTGCTCTCTTATGTTTGTAATTCTTTTAAAACCTAAGGAAGTAATATTTTCATTTGATTCAGTTTATAAATAATCTTCAGTATGACTGTTTAGTGCTTAGCAGTAAAGTCTGTGTCTTACCCCTGTTTTATTTCTGTACTTCTAGAGTCATCTGTTGGGTGCCTTTTGGCCGTTTACTATCAGGAACCATTATTAAATCAGAGCATCAGATGTCCACTTATGTCTTTCAACTAAAGATCATTTTTAAATAAAAATACTAATTATTTCAGGAAAACACCTTTCATAGTATATTGAGTCAATTCATATTTTTGAGGTGTAAACATAAAGGAATATGATTAATAGCCAGCTGTGTTATTTTAGCAATAGGCTTTTTGTAAGAAATAAAAGAGCACATTGATCTTTTTCATAGCCATTGATAAATAAGTAGAGACCTGGAGTAACTCACACGGTTCCTTCGATGGCAGACACTGCCAACTTGGAGTAGCAAAGCCCTGACGACAGACACCAGATGCTGAATCTGAGAGCGTCCCCGAAGGATATCTGCTTCCTTCCATTCCCTCCCTGCCACATCAAGGTCATCCTATTTTCTTTACCTTACGGATGTAGTGTGTGACAGGAGGACTTCATGTTAAAACTCGCAAGTAAATGCTAGCAGGGCAGCTTGTGGGCCCCCAGTTCTTAGAGGGAGGGTATTTTTTGGTGTGGAGAGGATTGTTACATGAAACACATCACAGAGATGTTTACTGTGAGTGGAGCTGGGGGTGGGGGAGAGAGAAAGGGAGGAGAGAGAGAGACAGAGACAGACAGACAGACAGGGATAGAGACAGGAACAGAGAGACAGAGATGGAGAACAGGCTCTGATAGTTTAATGTTCTCTGCTGGTCTTCAAGGAATTCCTCAGCCGTTGACTTGAAGGACTGGCAGATCCTTTCTCACTCAGGGACCAAGGTTCTCCTGGGAGCCTGCCTCCTGAGCTCATTACCAGGGAAATTACCAGCGAACACCAGGCGTGGCACTGCACTTGTCCCTTGAAGACTGCTGAGCCCTCTGCCCTCCTAGCCTGTAGCCAGGGTCCCCGGAAACTGGTCAGTTTCTAGAAAGAGCGTGAGGCTGAAGCCAAGGACCTGAGGCGCCTGTACCCTTAGGCAGAGACAGCACTGCTCGTGACGCCGGGCCGCACAGGCTTCCTGACTCCACAACGTCCCTTGAGGCAGCTGTTGCCCCGCCAGGGCTGACAGCTTCCGAGCAGCTGAGCCTGACCCCTGCACCAGCCTCCAGCAGTGAGCTCGGCTCTCAGACACCTGGGTGAATCACGTTGAAAGAACCCTAAGCACACTACAATTGAAATTCATTGGTCTAAGACTAGGAAACTCTTAGGCATGTGAAGTGGTAAAGAAGAGGAAGTTTTGTGATTTGCGTGTAAGGCGGTCCATTGTGACACGCAGGAAAGCCCGTGCAGATAAGAGCTTGCTTTCACGTCAGGAGGCTTTAGGGCTTAGTCTTAGGGTTGATGCTTGGCAATGGTATGACTCCCTTGCATCTTTCATGTTGTCCTTAGTCTTATTTAAGAAGTATGTCTTTGCGATCCATGTAAAAATATTGTAGTATTGCCCAAAACGCAGACCAAGTCTTATTTTCATGGATTGGAGTATACCTGCTAGAGGTGTCTTGAGTGTAGCACACCTCACTGGAAGTGGATTGGTAGTTTGCAAGTCATCACTACTCGGCTGTGAGGAGACCACAGAAGTGTGCGCTGTCCCAGGGCTGCAGGAATAAGGGGCTGAGCACAATGCTGGGCTAGGACAGCCCATCCCCCACTATCCCGATGCTGTTAGCGTCACACAGCTAACATCCATCAGGTTCTTGTGCATACTGTGGCTTATTCCAACAACTTTATAAGTGTTCATGCATTTCAGACTCATTGTGTGTTACTGACACATCAATTTCACAGATAAGAAAATTAAAACATTTTATAAACGTTAGGTAGCTTGCCCACTACCACATAGCTAGTAAACAGTACGTTAGTACTAGGATTCAAATCTAAGAATCTTAAAGGCAATCTCAGGGGTAACATCTGGACCAGGCTCTCTCCATATAGATCACACAGCCAGTAAGAAGTAGAGACATTTCCAGCATATAAAATAAAAATTTTAGTTTGATATTATTAAGTTGCTAGCATATTATCTGGTTCTAATTCATTGCAAATTTTAGAATATGTCCAAAAAGTTTTAAAAACAATTTTTTTTTTCTTTTTTGCAGTACTGGGCATCAAACCCAGGACCTCATGCTTGCTAGGCAAGTGCTATACCACTGAGCTATATCCCCAGCTGTTCAAAATTCTCTAAATGATGCCATCCAAATAGCTATGGCAACCTGGAAATAGAGACTGTCGATAGTAACCACTTAATGATTGAAACTTCTATAAATACATCATTTGATACTATAGCTATGTCTAGATAATATTTAGTAAGTCCCCACTGTGTGCAGTCACGATTATAAATGCATTACATTGTTATTTGATTTTCTTAACCTTATATGAGCAATGTGCTGTTACTGCTCAAAGATGAAATGTTCAGGGCTCATCTGGCCAGGGTGCAGTGAAGCCAGCACTCGGGGTGTGCTGACTTCAAACCCTGAGACCACTAAGCAACACTGCCGCAAGCCCACTTGAAGCCCTGTGGGTGGCGATACCACCTCCAAGTTTCTTGTTAGGTAGAAAATTAGGATCCTACTGTGCCACTGCTCCTGCAACTGCCTTTCCCGTTGTTCTTAGAGATCATGTAATCCTCAGTTTACGCCACTTTCTCAATTCACAAATCAGTCAGCTCCTTAAAATAGGGCTTTGGCTCTTTGATCCTCAGCACTGGACATAATGCCTGGGACCCAACAGGAGTTTACACCTTGTGTTGTACAAATGAACCAATGTAAAAGGATCATCTGGTTAAGCTTTTTCTTCCTTGAACTAGGTTGACACCCTCATAATGATGTACAAGACTCACTGCCAGTGTATTCTGGACAACGCGATCAATGGGAACTTTGAAGAGGTAAGGGTGATGAAGGGCAGGTTCCTGACCTCACTGCTCATGCTGTCCTGTCCGGGACTAAGGAGCTCATACCAAGCAGAATTTTATGTGTGTACTCTCTGCCCTGCATCCAGATCCAGCATTTCTTACTACACTTTTGGCAAGGAATGCCTGACCATCTCCTTCCCCTGCTTGAAAATCCTGTGATTGTTGACATTTTCTGTGTCTGTGACTCCATCCTTTATAAGGTAAGCTCTCTGGGAGTCTTCACTATGAGTCACCTGTTTCTTTAAATAGCATTCTACTTAAATTCCTGAAATGTATCTATAATAAATTTGTTATTTCTGGCTGGAGATGCACTATTTTTTTTAGGATGACAAAACAACTTAGTGCAAGTTTAAGAATGTATGTATTTTAATAGAAATACTCATCAAGTAGAACTCAACTTTTATTTTCAGCTAAAAGTGATCTGAAAGGTGACGTGATTGATAATGTATGAAAACTCAGTTAATTTTATTAACTCACTCTTTTCAGATTAAATGGCAGAATGGCTGTTTCACAGTATGTGCATTTTAAGGAAAAGCAGAAATTATACACTGTCATAGGATTAATAACTTGAAAATCGCTAGTTTTACTACATTAGTGTCCAGTTTTGTTCTTAAATCAAATGAGAGTTCTCAGATGTGTTCATGAAGGTCATGAACACATCCTGAGTAGAGATGAGGTGGTTGGCTTTCTACCGAATGTTCATTGGCAAGGGACAGAATCTTGCCCCTGGCTGAACAGCAACGAGGTCCAATTGGAAGAACAAAATTATATTGCAATCTGGGCATTTTAAAGTGAGTTTAGCCTTTGATCACAGCTACTCAGGAGGCTCAGGCAGGGAGATTGCAAGTTTAAGACCACCTTGGTTAAGTTAGTGAAACTTGTCACAAAATAAAAAATAAGTTTTTGGGGCCAGGGATTTAGCTCAGTGGTTTTGCCGCCTGCTGCGCAAGCACAAGGACCCGAGTTCGATCCCCGGTACCAAATAAAAAACAAACAAACAAAAGTTTTGAAAAGGTTTGGGATGCAGCTCAGTGGTAGAGCATCCCTTGGTTCCATTCCCTGTAGCCCTCCCCCGACAGAAAGTTTTCCTACCTACCACATTGTCATAAGTGAAATAAAAGCATTCCTTTTAAGGAATAATCTGAGTTTTCAAGGAAAACCCGAGCCTGTTAAGCAAGTTCCTGTCAGATTCTCAGCTTTGCAGAAGAGTAGACTGTTCCACTTTCTGGTAGACTCTGTCTGAGATGGCTTTGCAGATCCACAGCTGACGTACTGGCCTGAGCCACCCGAGGGGCTCCTATCTGCTCTCTTCAGTTCCCTTGTCACAGGCAAGAGAATGAAGGAGTAAGTATGGGATATTTGCTGCCTGTAGCTCAAGTTGGAAAAGAACAAAGGAGAGCAGGGATAGTCTTGTTTTTCTGGAGTGAATGTGTATGTCATTAGTTAGAAAATGTTGTTTGCCCTAACTGATTGCTTAATGCTTGAGAAAGCAACTGCAGTTAGAGGCACAGAGCTGGCTCCTGAGACATCACACTACAGCGATGCACAAGTAGCCACGTTGATAGCAACACAACTCGTAATAACTGGACCTTGGAAGCAGCCCGTACATATGCCCATCAGCAGATGAGCGGATAAAGAAAGTGTGTTTACAGAGTGGAGCACTACTACGCCATAAAAGAATAAACTTGAGGCATTTGTAGGAAAATGGATGCACCTTGAGACCATGATGTTAAGTGAAATAAATCAGACACACAAGCTTGAACATCGTATGGTTTCTCTTATGAGAGAATCCCAAAGTATAAGTAAATTAAAGAGCAAAATATAGACAATAGGGAACAGAGAGTCAGGTCTTTGTAAAAGGGAAGGAGACCAAAAGACAGGGGAGGCCTGGAGAAAGGCACAAACAAAGGATTAAGACGTGTTATGTGCATGGACCGACTCTCCGATGAACCTAGTCATTATGTGCTGCAAATATGTACTAATAAAGAATAAAAATTAAAACAAGAAAAGGCCTGGGCTCACACCCACATGCCTGCCAGCAGGACCACAGAGCTGTCTGGGCTGTGTCTTTACTCTTCTAGGAAATACCTTGGAAACCCAGAAGAGCTGAATTTTGTATTTTAGTCCAACACAAAATCTTGAGTTTAAGTATCGAGGCTTTTCTGCTTGTTTGTTTTGCTTCTTTGAGTCAAGGCTTCTCTGTGTAGTGCAGGCTGGCCTGGAACTCACAGCAATCCTCCTGCCTCAGCCTCCTGAGTGCTGGGATTCCAGGCAGGTGCCACCACGCCTGGCTTATGAGTTTATGCATCTTTAAGTGGACTGAGTTTCTGTTCCTCACGGTATGCCCAAGGAAGCACAGAGAGCACTTTTGATAGAACCCTGCACACTGGGCGGCAAGACCTTCCCCACTCGCAGAGTGGCTGGCTGTGGGTCTGTGAGATGCAGGGCAGCACCACGCCAACCCAGTGGGAGCCAACAGCTGGCACACAGGTC
This sequence comes from Heterocephalus glaber, assembly GCF_053883595.1. Taxonomy (NCBI): domain Eukaryota; kingdom Metazoa; phylum Chordata; class Mammalia; order Rodentia; family Bathyergidae; genus Heterocephalus; species Heterocephalus glaber. The sequence goes on along the minus strand of NW_028258343.1, from coordinate 25,607,581 downwards.
ACACACTGCTCACACATACACACATTTAGAGATTAAATTATAATTCTCCCGAAGGAGATAACATCTTGTTCTCCAGGAAGCCAAGAAGAAAAAGTAATGAGCAAATAATGTGTCATTCTTTGAGATACTTGGCAAAGATTTATGTTAACTCTCTTTTGCTGTGATTAAGGTTCTTACAGATGTACTCATCCCTGCAACAATGCAAGAAATGCCTGAAAGGTATGTTCAGTTAATTAGATGATAATCGCATAGTGTAGGGTTTCACCTTATGTATTACATTCAAGGAATGCGTTAGGCAGTAATTCACCATTCGCGTATCAAGAATATTTCTCTACCTCTCAACAGCTGGAAATGTGCCCTAATTCTTGCATCGAACCTTGTTAAACAAAACAAGTGGGTTAAAAAACCTGAAATCCCTTTAAAATTTTTTGATACTAGGATTTGAACTTGGAACCTTGGAAATCCCTTTAAATTTAATAGTTGATTAAGTTAAAAATCAGTATTTATTGACCTTCAAGGTACTGAAAATGTTTTTCAAGGAGAGCAAGCTGGAGGAAGATAATTCATGGAAAATACCACAGTGATTAATTAAAGATATAAGGAAACTTATTGTATTTTTGCTATTAACTTTAATCTTAATTGTAAAATCTGGAAGTGAAGTGATGAAATTATTGCCTTCTTTTAACAAAGAAATCAATTTCAAAGAGTTTATTGAAATACCTAAACGCCTGGGGATTTAGCTCAGTGGTTCCGCTGCCTGCCTTGCAAACTGAAGGTCCTGAGTTCGATCTCCAGTACCCCCCAAAAATAAAATACCTGAAGATTTTTCACAAAGCCCTTGCCAGTGTAAGAACAGCAGAAATTTGAAAAAAAAAGTCAGATTTTTCCCTTGAAAGTGAAGTCTCATGAAATAATGAAAATTATTTTAGTATGAGAGGCAAACAAATTCATACAGGATGTGGCTGGTGCTCAAAAAATAATGTTGACTAATAAAACATTTTACTTTTGATTTATCTTTTCCTCTAGACTTTTAAATTTATGTACATATCAGTTGGGAATGGTCTGGTCAATACTGTCTTTTTTTGTGGTGCTGGGAATTGAACTCAGGGCCTTAGCACTGAGCTACGTCCCCAGTTGTCCCACTTTGATTCGGAGACAGGGTCATGCTGAGTTTTAAGTTGCACAGGCTGGACTTGCGGTTGTCATCCTCTAGTCTCAGCCTCCCAGAGTGCCGGCATTATAGGCAGGTGCACTGTGCCTTGCAGTATTTCTTTTAATGATCAGCATGTAATCCATACTCTCAGCCAGTACATCTGTGTCACAGAAAAATGTTGGTACTGACTCACTGGTGGCACATGACTGTTTAAAACAGTTTGAATAGCTGATGTGTACTGAACACAACATAGGCTTATAGTTTTCACACAGATTGATTCCTGTGAAAAGCCTAACATTTATTCTTTCTGGAGAATAAAGAAATTATGTAAGTACATTGAAAAAGGCCCTCAATCTCAGCACACTTAGTGTCTTGGATTATAGCATCAGAGTTTTTTCTAGGAATATCTGCAAATATACACGTTTTTAAGTGGAGCTGTAGTATACAAGCTGTGACTCTATATTGTAAGAGCATTTCCATGTCAATAAATATAGATCGATAAATATAGATCATTATCTTTTTAAGTGCTAGCATCAATTTCCAGCATCTAGAGAACAGTACCCTTAACCAATTCTTTTTTATTGAATAATTGGATTTAGAAAAACATAGCCTGTCATCATATCCTAAAGTAGCTATCATGAGTCTAAATCCTCAATATTGAGCTAACCTGGAAACAGAAAGCGCTAACTCACCTTCCAGTCAGCGCCCAAGAGGCAGCTCTTGGGCAGGAAGTAGAGCTGGAGCTGAGTGCAGCTCTGTGACTCTCCTCCTGCTCTGTCGCTGCTCCCCAGCATAGGCAGCACCCAAATACGTTTAGGTTTGTCTTGATGGGATAAGACATGAAGATTTTAGATTGACTTTCTAAGTTGGGTCTATTTAGTGTGTGCTTTTGGTAATTCACAAAATTATATTTGGATTGTGAGAACGTGTCACTAAAACCAATATTAAGTACAAGAAATGTTGTTACCCTGATGTGATGTCTCCCATCGACGCATCATCAAAGAGTACATTCACATCTTCCCAGAAATATATTTTATAGAAAACAGTTACATCCTGAGTTAATATTAGTAATGAAGTATCATTTACCAGGTCCTCCCTGCGTGTTAAGCTTTTACTGGGACATTTTCCAGGAATTACTTCCCAAACTCCTCGCAGCAATCCTGTGCCCACTTAAAAGACGAGCAGAGTAGAGCTGAGGGAATTGAATATTTTGATGCAGAGGATATGTGGTGAGACCTGGGCTGATATCTCTCACTTCACATCTGTGCTTTGGGAGGCACAGAGCAGCAGTGTATCTGTGTAGGATGCACTTACTCAATGTACTTTTTTTTGGTACCGGAGAACGAACTCGGGTCCTTGTGTTTGCAAGGCAGGTGGCAGAACCACCGAGTTAAATCCCTGGCCCTACTCAATGTACTTTTGAACAACCTAAGAGTTAACATGTAGTTTTCTTTGCAGCCTGTTAGCAGACATAAGAAATTTCGCTAAAAATTGGGAACAGTGGGTTGTTTCATCCTTGGCAAACTTGCCGGAAGCCCTAACTGACAAGAAAATACCCATTGTGCGGAGATTTGTGTCCTCCCTGAAGCGACAGACATCATTCTTACATCTCGCTCAGGTACGCGGGTGAAGTGCGGGTGTCAGTGCCACATCAAAACTCTGCCGTTCAGATCGAGCGCGGGGCTCTCACAGATGGGAGGAAATTGGTCAGGAAACGGTACAGTGCTCTAGAGTGAATACCAGAGCTGAAGAAGGACCTTCTGGGGAAAGCTGGCACAACTGCAGTTGCACCTGGGGCTAATACGATGGTACCTGTGTTAGCTTCCTGACCTGTAACATACGGTGCTCACGTACGCTGATCAGAAGCCAGGTGGTGGGTATGTGGAAATTCTCTGCACTATGTTTTCAACACTTCTCTTATTTAAAATTATTTCAAAATAAAAGCTAAAAAAAATTGTAGTTCTATAAAAATGTAAAACACTTATTTTCCACATGAATGGAACTTTTGGTGTAAATCAAGACTGTGAGGGATGAGCACATGTGGTATTTGATGTTGTAAAGACTGCAAGGCTGACATGCTTAAAACAGCTGTTAATTACGGCTTTCTGATGGGGGAGGGACAAACACAATGCTTAAATGAGGAATACCATGTGTTGCTAAACACGTTTCCACTGCTCCAAATGCTTGCTTTATAACAGTGGTCAGTGCCAAATTCTAAAAGACTAGCTAGGAATAGTTCTAAACAAGACGCATAACATGTTGATCTTTATTTTGTCACCGTAAGTTAAATGGATTAATTTTCATTTTCTAAATCCCAAAATGAACTTTTGGACTGTAACAGTGATGATCATGAATCTTAGCTATTGCTTTTTAATTTTAAAATAAGAAAAGTCATTTATGATTCTTTTTCCTCAAGGAGCTAATTTTCTTGAAGCAAAAACTTTCCTCGAGATAGACACACTATAAATGATACAGGGAAGCATCATTTTTACTTTCTCTGTGCAGATTGCCAGACCAGCTCTCTTTGATCAACATGTTGTGAATTCTATGGTTTCTGATATTGAAAAAGTTGACTTGAATAGTATTGGATCTCAAGCTCTTCTTACAATTTCGGGCAGCGCAGACACTGAATCTGATAGCTACAGTGAACGTAAGTCCTTCTTATTTATTAAGAATGAGTTTTTCCGCCTTCAGCATTAGACACCTTGGAGCAGACAGCTCTTCAGGGTGGGGCCTGTGCCAGGGTGGGTAGGGAGTCTAGCCGCGTCCCCTGCCCTCTGTCCACTGGAGACCAAGGGTGGCCTCCCCCAGCAATGACAACCAGAAATGTTTCCAGAGATAGCCAAATGTCCCTTGGCCGGAAAAACAGATCTGTTTAAGAAACTGTTTGTGTTGAAAAGTCTGCCGTGATTCTGATGGGCTTTCCTTTGTATGTGATTTCTTTCTTTTCTCTCACTGCTTATAGAACTTTGTTCTTCTGTTCGGTTTCTGGAATCTTAACAATTATATGCCTATGTGTACATTTTTTTTTGATCACAGCTATTTGGAGTCCTATGTGCCTCACTTATCTATGTCAAGTTCTTTTCCCCTGCTTGGGAAGTTTTCTGCCATAACTTGTGTGAAGTTTTTTTTTCTCTCACTGTGCACTAAACTAAAATCGAAATGAATTAAAGATCTAAAGATTAAAACAGAAACACTAAACCGGCTGAAAGAGAGGTTAAATAGAACTCTTGAAGACACTGGCATAGGAAAAAATTTCATGAATAAAACCTCAGCTGCACATGAACTAGCACAAAGAATTAACAAGTAGGATCTTTTCTTATTAAAAGCTTCTGCACATTGGGCTGGGGATTTAGCTCAGTGGTTCCGGTGCATGCCTTGCAAGTGCAAGGTCCCAAGTTTGATCCCCAGTACCAAAAAAGAAAAAAGATACCTTCTGTACAGCAAGAGAAACCACCAACAACGTGAAGAGACAACTCACAATATGGGAAAAAATTTTTTACCAGCTATTCCTCAGACAAAGTTCTACTATCCAGAATATATAAAGAACTTTAAAAAAATCAGACCTCCCAAATTTAAAGATCCAATCTAAAAATAGCCCTCTGAAATGAACAGACATTTCTCAGACAAAGAAGTAGAAATAGCAAATAAGCATATGAAAAAATGTTCAAAAAATGTTCACAGTCATTCAGAGATGCAAATGAAAACAATGCTGAGATTCCACCTCACCCCAGAAAGAATGGCTGCTCTCAAGAAATCAGCCAATAACAAATGCTGGTGGGGGTGTGGAGAGAAAGGAGCCCTTCTCCATTGCTGGTGGGAGTGCAGACTGGTGCAACCACTGTGGAAATCAGTATAGTGATACCTCAAAGAACTAGGACTGGAAGTCCCATTTGACCCTGCTATTCCACTGCTGGGGATCTTCCCCAAAGAATTAAAAGTATCATAACATACCACAGTGTTGTATGCTCACCTACGTTTATAGAGGCACAGTTTGTAATAGCTAAAGCTTGGAAACAGCCCAAGTGCCCATCAACTGGAGACTGGATAAAGAAAAAGTTTTTTTTATAAAATGGAGTACTACTCAGCTATAAAGAATGAGAAACTAGAGACATTTATAGCTAAATGGATGCACATTGAGGCGATACTCTTAAGTGAAATAAATAGGAATCACATGTGTAAATATTGAATAGTTTCTCTGGTGTGAGAAACTAAAAGTGTAAATAAGGATCAAAAGGTATAATAGATAATGTGAAATAGGAAGAAAAGGTCCAAAGAGGAAGGGGAACTGGAAGTGGTAAAGGAAAAGAAAGAAGGGAATAGAATAAATATGAGAAAAGGAAAAAATGAAAACAAAGTCTTTGTAAATAGGGAGGGTGGAGGGGTTGAAGGGAGGGCAGGGGAAGGGGGAAAAATAAGAACCAAGAGAGATTATGTAAAGGTGCAAATTCCCAATGATGAATGTCATTATATTGTATACCTAAAATGTACCAATAAAATTAATTTTAAAAAAGAAACTCTTTATAGAAACATTTTTAATTAAGAAATTGTTCTCTAGGGCTTGGGACTTAGCTCAGTGGCTTTGCCGCCTGCCTCACAAGCGCAAGGTCCCGAGTTCAATCCCCAGCACCAAAAAGAAAAAAGAAAAGAAAAAATTGTTCTCTATTTTAAAACATTCGTACTTATTGTAGAAAGCCTGGAAAAGACAGAAAATATTGAAAACAAAAAATCTATAATCTCATTTTCTGGAAATCACTAAATATAAGTAGCCTACAAATAATCAAAATCGTTCCGAGTTTCTTGAGTTTTCCTCCTGTTCTGCACCGTGTGCACACACGTTTGCATGTGCGTCTCGCTCGCCTTGGCCGTGCCGTGTAGCAGCGACCTCCCAGCCCAGCGCCCTGGAGCAGAGGCCGCCCTGGGGTGGGCCGTTTGACCGCTGCCTGCCGGGCCCTGACTGGGCAGCTCGGCTTGGCCCCCAAGGGAGAAGGCTCGCAGGCTTCCTCCCTCCTCCCTGAACAGAAAGTGCACAGACTGCTGGCTCTCTGCAGCTGCCCTCGACCTCTCTCTTTGTGTCTTACCATAGCACGCCGTTACCTTTCAAGGTTCAGTAAACCTCAAACTCTTCAAAAAATGATAATGTCAAACTGCCCCTTTAAATTTTACGGTACAGAGTTATTCATGTAAATGGCTCAAACCTGCAATGCAGAATTTAATTTGCCAACGATAAAGGATCTTTCAGAAAGTAGGAAATGAACATGCTTAGCCTGCTTCACTCATTAGCTTTCAACCGATTAAAATGAATATTAAATTGTATTAATTTACTCTACTGGATGTGTAGTATATGTATAAATATATATAAAATATTTAAATATATATATGATGTAACCTCTATTTCAGTATACACCAAGGTAGATGCACTTATGATTACATTTTGAAGAGTAGAATATTAAGCATTTTCTGTTGCTGTTTTCCAAATGTGACATAATGCCTTTCACACTTTTAAACTTACTCACCTGTCTCTTCAGTTTATGGTTTAAAGTTGTTAATTCATAGTTCTCACTTGGGTTCAAAGTAGATGCAATATTCTGCTTTCTTCCATTCCCTTTTGGATGTGGCAGACGATTCCATCACTGTGTTCCAAGAACTGAAGGACCTGCTGAAGAAGAATGCCACAGTGGAGGCTTTCGTCGAATGGCTGGATACTGTGGTGGAACAGAGAGTTATTAAGGTACTTTTCATGACAGTTCAGAAAGTAAACTTTTTGTTAAGTGTATATGCCAAATTGGCTATAATCTCTTGACTTTTGGGGGAAAGGTGCAAGGCTTTGTTTAGAAATGCATTGCAAAGACTTTGTAGCCCTACAAAGAAGACAGCCCAAATATCACCAGCCAGAATGTGCACAGTGTGCGCACACTGGGCATGGGTTCTGTTTGGCTTCTCATTCTGCACAAAGAGCTACAAGGTGCTGTTGCTTTCTGGTCAGTCAGTAAAGTTGCACCTGAGTAACATCATCAGGAGAAGATGAGCTTAGAGACTAGAAAGACCTGCCCCTTTCTTGCAAAGCAAGATTTCGTAAATGCTCACAGAGATATAATTTTACCTATGTGCAATTCTGAATTCTAAAAGCTCAGCATTTTATGCTTTTTAAATTTGGTTTCTTCAACTGTTGCTGTCATCCATCATGAAACAAGGCAATAAGAATAAATATATACCTCGCGAGCTGGTGTGAGCCATTCTATATCAGGAAACTAGTTATATCTGGGGATGTTTTTCTTCTGCAAGGAAAACAGATCATCATTCAGGACCTGAGAAGTCTGTTAATTATTCACAGAAATATGTAACCCTTCCTTTACACTTGACCTTCTGTTCTAAGGTTAAAAGATTACAATATTTTGTAAATTATTTCATTTTATTGTTTAATTCTATTAAGAAACAAAGCCACATGGAATAAAGACTTATTACCCTTGAAGTGACAACAAAGAGAAACTAAGATTCACATCCCTTGAGAGGTCATTTTATTTTATCAATAAATGGTGTGCCATCTGCTGTTGCTCATCTGCCCTGTGCTCTAGTATGGGATGCGGGAAGCAATGAAATGACAGGTTTTATAGTTTCATTTTGTTCCTTTACTTTTAGACCAGCAAACAAAATGGAAGATCATTAAAAAAGAGAGCTCAAGATTTTCTGCTGAAGTGGAGCTTTTTTGGGGCTCGAGTAATGCATAATCTCACCCTGAACAACGCTTCCAGTTTTGGTATCCTCCTTGCTTCATAAAAATCTTGCGTGAATGTTATCATTCCTCCCCACGCACATCTTCTATTCCTTTGAAAACATATTACATTCTCACTTCTGTAACTTCCCTGAATGCTCAGCTGGCAGAGAGCAGTAGTTACAAGCCTGGGGTTTAGAATTAGACCACATGTGAGGATAAACCCTAACACTGCCTTTTGTCTGTGGCCTTACCCAAGCCAGTCTGGTGGGAAGAATATTCTTTTCGTAAGGTTGGGTAGGTTCTTTAATGAGAAGGGTATAAAAACATGTTGCCTACCATTCAGTAAATATTTAATGAATAGCAGCCATTATTCCATTCCACTGATACTTGGATAAGTTTCCTTTGTTTTTCAAAAATCAAATACCTCTTTTTCTAAAATTTCTGTAGTTTGTAGTTGTAACGCTAAACTTCTAGGCAGTAATTCTGCACTTAATAGTTACATTTCAAGAAATCTTCATGTTATAAAATAGGTTACAATGAATTAAGTTGTCTTTATTTAATGTTCAATGGAATTGAATAAAATCAATGGACTTGTACTGAGGGTTGAACAAAATATATTGAGTGTATCTTTTGAGATAGACTTGCTCATATTTTAAATTTTTAAAAATATGCAGCACCGAAACTTGACTTTATTATGTTGGGAAATTTGTGGGATAGTTGAAAGAAGTTTATATATTTTGCCACATCTTTCACATGAAAATTACTCTTCGCTTTTTGATTTTGAACTCAAAGAATATTTGTTTTGACCTAGCAAGACATCTGACTGGGTACTTTTCAGACCATTTGCCCATTGTCCAATTCTTCAGCACAAAGCAAACAGAAACAGAGCAGAGTAGAGCTCGTTCTCCCCGGGTCAGAGCTTATCACACTCCAGTGTTCACTCTCGTAGAGCACAAAGAGCGTCTCGGCTTTCATCCGTGGTTTCCCTTTAGGTAATCAGTGGCCAGAGAGCTGGTGGGGAGGACCCAGAGGGGCTGGGCAGGCGGCATATGGAGAGATTAGACCCCACGTCAAGCATGTTGTCTTAGCGGGTCACTTAAAGTCCAACGAGTACTTGTTTATTTTGGTTGCTCCTTGTAAACCGTGGTGAGATGGTCACGAAGATAATCGGGCTCTTCTCCCCTCTCCCCCACACGCTACTCCGCTTCACCGCGCCCTCTCCCTCTCCCTGTCCATGAACAAGGCTCTTTTCATCTGATCCGAATGCTTCTGGATGAATACATTCTCCTGGCCATGGAGACTCAGTTTAATAATGACAAAGAGCAAGAGTTACAGAATTTATTGGACAAGTATATGAAGAATGCAGGTAACCTGAAATAAGCATTATGTTTTTGGTATTTTTTGTTGAAGCTTAAGTTCAAGAATTTGCAAGAGCATAAGTGGGTTTATAATAATATGAGACTTGACCTCCAAATATATGGCCACTGACATCGTAAGTAACACTAACAGAGTAGTATTTTTTCCCTCCATTTATACATGGAGTAGTCAAAGTTCTTTATTGGAAATTTTGTGGTTTACAAAATTGATTTTCTTAATTTCTGAGAATTTAGCTGCAGTTGGAGAAATGAGTAAAATGACTATAATACAGTCTGTAATATAGTTCAAGATAATACATCCAGCGTGAGTGTGTGTGCGCGCGCGCGCGCGCGTGTGTGTGTGTGTGTTAGAAACAAGCTTCATAGTCATTTAGAGACAGAAGGAGGCCTGTCTGTTTGGAATGGGAAACGCATACTCTGAAGACTGCTGCAGAGGGTTGTGCAGCACCCTCAGGATGGGCACTGACCTGTAAACCCAGCACCATGGCCAGGAGCACGGCTCTGCCAGCCTCCTCTACCATGGGAAGCACTACTTAGGAGTGTCCAGATCAGTTACTCAACCAGTCAACCTGAAATACGGGAGCAGTCCCAGATTCCTTACCTCAGAAACTCTTTCAGATGCAAGTAAAGCTGCCTTCACTGCCTCCCCAAGTTCCTGCTTCTTGGCCAGCCGCAGTAGGGGAAGCTCAGTTTCTAGTGAGGCAGTGAAGAACGAAAGCCACGTGGAGACAGCCTGCCTTCCCCTGCCTTCTGGCCAGGCTGGAGGCCTGCCCCCTGCTCTGCAGCCCTTCCCTGCTGGGGCCCCGGACAGCATGCAGCTCTCAGGTACCCACCCGCAGGATGGTGAACAGTCGCTGGTAGATTTCAGCACATGCCAGTCTGTGCATTTGTTTCTCTAAAAACGCCTAGCCTCAGGGATTCAAAAAAAAGGAGAGTTAACAGTTTTATAAGATTTATAATGTTTCAGTTAAAATTGTGTAAGATTTAAATATTATAAAACTTAGAATATTTTTGTGATTTTTTTTAACTATTACCATTCATTTTTATTGATATCATTACTCACATGAATATCACAATTTCATGCTGTATAATTTACAACAGATGAATGAATAGTTCTCTTCATCTAATGGAAGAAAAAACTATCTTAGGTGTACATAAGATCTTTTTTGTTATTGTTATTGTTTGTTTTTTTGAGACGGGCTTGCTGTGTTACTCAAGCTGCTTTCCACCTCATGGTCCTCCTGCCTCAGCCTCCTGAGAGCTGGAATCACGAGCATGCACCACCACACCTAGATTTTTGGTGCATATAAGTCTTTACTATGTTTTGAAGATGAAAAAGGGCAGCTTATTGATTTTGATGAGATTTTTCCTACTACAAAGTGGATTCAGCCATTCTAGGATTAACCCTTACAATAATTTTACCCTGTGGTCTAGTGTCCTCTCTTTTTTTTTGGTACCAGGGATCCAACTCAGGTCCTTGGACTTGCGAGGCAGGTGGCAGAACCACTGAGCTATATCCCCAGCCCTCTAGTGTCCTCTTTGTGTCCAAATGAAGTTTAGTGGTGTGGACAAGCTTCTAGGGAACATTTCTAATCTGTTCACTGCCTTGTGTCTTTTGAAGTCCTCTTACGCACATTAACTCACTGGGCACATAGAATTCTAAGCCTGGAAGGGCCTCGATCGTCAGTGGTCTAACTGCACCAACGGTAGAGGGAGGTTTAAGGCAGTGGCAGCATTGACAAGTTCCACAGCTCATCAGTAGAGTTGTCACATTTGAGTTGACGTGTTTTGGCCACAGCCCCTCAGGGCATTTCTTTCATCCTAAAGACCAAGTCATCTTACACTCAGCTTATTTCTTGGCCAAGGAGCAGGGTTTGCACCAGAGCCTGGCTTTCCCAGGTGTGACTCTGATCATCTTCACACCAAGGAGCATGGAGCTGTCCCGCCTCCTCCGTGTCCCTAATCCATGACGCCACTGCTGGGATCTAAACCTGTGCTGTAGGAGTTTTCAAATCTGTATTTTCAGTGTTCCCCAGTTACTTCTGAAGGGTAGAAATGAGCTAAATTTAAAAAAAGGTTTGTCAGTAAGTACATTTTTAAAGACTTTTAAAAGATCTGAGTCCATCCATTTTAATACTCCAGTGAGTGAATGTGTTGGTCATTTTTTTCAGGTCCAATGGAGCTTCCACAGAGCAGTGGTCCCCTGATGACACCGCCCATTTCCCCAGCCCTGGCCAGCCGAGGAAGTGTAATTAACCAGGGCCCGATGGCAGAGGGGCCCCCGAGTGTGGGTGCTGGGCTCCCGGTGCCCTCTCACTGCTCCTCGTACCCCGAGGCCATTTACCCTGCCCTCCCCCAGGCCTCCCATGACTTCTACGGGCCCAGCTCCAGCTACCAGACTATGTTCAGGGCCCAGCCCCATACCCCCCCAGGACTCTGCCCTCGTGCAGAGCATGGCCGCTACATGGCGTGGACAGAACAGCAGCTCTCCCGAGACTTCTTTGGTGGCAGCTGTGCTGGGTCTCCGTACAATTCCCGGCCACCCTCCAGCTACGGGCCATCTCCGCATGCCCAGGAGTCACACAGCATGCAGTTCGTCAACACAGGAAGCTTCAACTTCCTGAGCAACGCTGGGACTGCCAGTTGCCAAGGCGCGACACTGCCTTCTAATTCACCCAACGGTACAAAAATTTAAAGAATTCTCCTGGCTTTTGACAAGGCAAATGGGCAAACTCAGACCCTCAGCTATACCTCTGCCCAGTAGGGTATCATCCATGTGAGACTCCTAAAGGTCTTGGAATCTCAGACATTCGGGCTGATTTCTCCCACATACAGATTTCCTAATTCTTCTGACAAAGTTTCCCTTAAAAGCACTGAACATGAAAAAATCAAAGAGCCATATAAAGTCATACACTTGAGACCAACCTCAATAGGTCCAGCACTGTTCTTTCCTTCAGAAACATTTTTAGTGGAGAATGTCCCTTCCAGAGACCCACAGGCAGGTTTTAAAGGGCAGGATAAAAGCAATGCCTCTTGTTCGGCCAAGAGAAGCTCATGCCATGGGAGCTGGAGAGGCCTGGGCCCTGTTAGCACCACCAGGCTCCAGGCTGCTCCCCAGATGCCTCAGCCTCTGTGTTCTGTGGCCCAACCCTTTCCCACAAACAGGAATCTGCAGAGCTGGTGGGACTTGAAAGGTAATGTAACCCAGGAGGCTAGCGGGGATTTTTTTCTTTCTGCCTGGGCAGACTTTATTAACTCAGATAAGGAAAATATGACAGCTGTGTAGGTAGTCTGCATCTCAAAATTACTATGACAACCCCCTTTTAAAAAGCACAAAAAGCATAGTAAACTATGCAAGCATAAATTCACTATCAATCGTAACCACAGATGTAATGTTTACAGTCTGATGTCTGCAGGCTCTTTGTGATCACCTTGCAGCTTTCTTCTCTCTGGAATGCTCTTTCTTTTTAGCTCTGACAGTATATCATTCTCAACCCTTGTTGTCCTAGGGTACTATGGAAGCAACATCAGCTACCCAGAGCCTCACAGGCTGGGACCCATGGTGAACCAGCACGTCTCTGTCATCAGCAGTGTGCGCTCCTTGCCTGCCTACAGCGACATCCATGACCCACTTAACATCTTGGATGATGGCAGCAGGAAGCAGACTGGCTCCTTCTACACAGACACATCAACTCCAGGTGCATGTCGGACCCCAGTAGTAGGTAAATTGCTTTAGTGGTTCTTGAAGCCATTTGAAAAAGTATTGACTTTAGATATGTACCCCTTGAAGGAATTCTGCAGCTTGCACTAGATAAATTGCCAGCACCTAGCAAAGTGTCTGCAACACAGTAGGAACTCAACAAGCCAGTGCGTGCAAGAAGGAGTAAAAACGAAATCTAAAACCAGGTACAGTAGTGCACGCCTATAAATCCGAGATACCCAGGAGGCTGAGGCAGGAGGATTGAAAGTTCATAGCCAACCTGGGCTACATGGTGAAGCCCTGTCTTTTTCTTTTTTTTTGTATATCCTTTCATTGGTACATTTTAGGTATAAAATACAATGACATTCATCATTGGAAATGTGCACCTTTACATAATCTCTCTTGGTTCTTATTTTTCCCCGTCCCCTGCCCTCCCTTCAACCCCTCCATCCCTCCCTATTTACAAAGAGTTTGTTTCCATTTTCTCATATTAATTCCATTCCTTCTTTCCTTTCCCCTACCCCTTCCACTTCCCCTTCCCCTTTGACCCTTTTCTTCCCATTTCACACTATCTGTTATACCTTTTAGTTCTTATTTACACTTTCAGTTTCTCACACTAGAGAAACTATTCGGTATTTACACATGTGTGTCCTGTTTATTTCACTTAAGAGTATGGCCTCAATGTGCATCCACTTAGCTATAAATGTCTCTAATTTCTCATTTTTTATGACTGAGTAGTACTCCATTTTATAAAAAAAAAAAACTGCACATTTTCTTTATCCAGTCTCCAGTTGATGGGCATTTGGGCTGTTTCCAAGTTTCAGCTGTTAAAAACTGTGCTGCTTTGAACATGGGCGTGGATATATCACTGTGGTATGATTCTTTTAATTCTTTTGGGAAGATCCCCAGCAGAGGAATAGCTGGGTCAAATGGGACTTCCAGTCCTAGTTCTTTGAGGTATCTCCATACTGATTTCAACAGTGGTTGCACCAGTCTACACTCCCACCAGCAGTGGAGCAGGGTTCCTCTTTCCCCACAGCCTGGCTAGCATTTGTTATTGGTTGATTTCATGATAGCAGCCATTCTTTCTGGAGTGAGGTGGAATCTCAGCATTGTTTTCATTTGCATCTCTTCAATGACCAGTGATGTTGAACATTTTTTCATGTACTTATTTGCTATTTCTACTTCTTTGTGTGAGAAATGTCTGTTCATTTCAGATGCCCATTTTTGGATTGGGTCTTTAAATTTGGGAGGTCTGATTTTTTTAAGTTCTTTATAGATTCGAGATAGTAGACCTTTGTCTGAGGGATCGCTGGTGAAAATTTTTTCCCACATTGTGGGTTGTCTCTTCACACTGCTGGTGGTTTCTCTTGCTGTGCAGAAGCTTTCTAATAAGAAGAGATCCCACTTGTTGATTGTTTGTGCTAGTTCATGGGCAACTGAGGCTTTGTTCATAAAATCTTTTCCTACATCGATGTCTTCAAGGGTTCTACCTAACCTCTGTTCTAACTGGTTCAGAGTATCTATTTTAATATTTACATCTTTAACCCATTTCGATTTTAGTTTAGTCCATGGGAAGAGATACAGGTCTAGTTTTAATCTTTGGCAAGTTGAAACCCAATTTCTCCAGCACCATTTATTAAAGAGGCTATCTTTCCTCCAGTGAGGGTGTTTGGCTCCTTTTTCAAGGATGAGGTGGCTGAGTGTGTCTGGAGTTGTTTCTGCATCTTCTAATCTGTTCCACTTGTCCTCAGTTCTGTTTTTTTGCCACTACCATGCTGTTTTTATCACAGTAGCTTTGCAGTATAGTTTCAAGTTGGAGCTTGTAATACCCCCTGCCATGTCTCTGTTACCTAGAATTGCTTTTGCTATTCCAGGTCTCTTGTTCCAAATGAATTTTTGGATTGTTTTCTCAAGGTCCATGAAGTATGCTGCTGGGATTTCAATTGGGATTGCATTGAATCTATATAGCAGTTTTGGAAGTATGGCCATTTTCACTATGTTGATCCTTCCTACCCAGGAGCAGGCGATGTCTGTCCATTTTCTGATATCATCTTCAATCTCTCTTTTCAGAGTGCCATCGTTTTCAGAGAAGAGGTCTTTGATTTCTTTCGTTAGGATGATTCCTAGGTATTTCAGTTTTTTGGACGCTATTGTGAAAGGAATTATTTGGCCTATTTCTCTCTCAGTGAGTCTGTCATTCATGTAGAGGAAAGCTACTGATTTTTGTGTGTTGACCTTGTAACCAGCTACTTGACTGAATTGGGTTATTAAGTGTAGTAGTCTTTTGGTGGAGTTCTTGGGGTCTTCTATATAGAGTATCATGTCATCTGCAAATAATGACAATTTGACTTCTTCATTACCTATCTTTATTCCTTTTATTTCTTTCTCTTGTCTAATTGCCATGGCTAATGTGAAACTCTGTCTTTAAAAGGGCTGTGGATGTATGTCAGATGCTTGCCTGACATGTGAGAGACCATGGGTTCAATCCCTAACACATGTGTGCCCAGGCGCACTCAGGCACACCCATATATGCATTTAGTCTATAATAATCATGTTATTACTATCAACATAGATCTTTAGGCTGACTCTATGTATAAATTTAGTTTCCAAAATCACTATCAAGGTATATGGTCATTAAGAATCAAAGCCAAGCGTTAATGTTTCTATGGGATGCTGGAGTCCTCCACTAGAACTGATTTTAGACCAGTGTGCATACAGGCATTCATACCCAGTCAGAGCAGAAGGGAGAGATAAGTTCCTCTTTGCTCACTCGGTGTGCCTTTCCAGTAACCCAGTAGGAAGTGCTTCTTCCCCTCCTGACATCCCAGAAGCTCCCACACAGAGTCCAGCGGCTCATCTCTTGCATCTCCAAACAGCCATCGCTTCCAGGTCACTCTAATGAAGCAGAAAATTCCACTTCAGGAGGAATTCCACTTCCCCACCATGGACTATAGTGTGCTGTGTTGGTATTGTTCCTATTAGTTCTGTTTACTTGCCAGATAGTGGAGGTTCTGATGGACCCAGCAGGGTGCAGGAGGGAGTAGAGTCAGCAGGAGCAGGAGAACCAGGGGCTCCTTCATTTACAGAGCCTGGTCCCCAGTGAGGGACTGTGTGTCACCTCCATGACGCGAAGGCAGCCACCACATGGGGAATCCGAGCCCATTGGCAGGGAGTGGCATATCGGTGTCAGACTTCAGTCCTGGCAGGAGGGTGTGGGGCTGAACAGGGGACCACTCCTGCCTGAGGACACTTCCCTTGTACCAGGAAGAGGAGGGCAAAGATGCGTTTCAAAGATGATTGCAGGTTCTCTGAAGTTGATTGGACAGCGTAAAATGGCAGATGGTAATGGAGATGCGGCTCTGCACAGGGTGAGTGGAGAGGAACCCTGAGCAGAGGCATTTGAGTGCAGCTGCATGTGGAAGGAGCAGTGAGATGAGGGTCTGCTAGTGGGGTTCTGGGTGGGAGAGATGCAGCACAGAGCCTCTGAAATGGGGACAAGTTTGGAAATTCCTTGGGCAGAAAGGAAGCCAGTGTGGCTTGCGTGGAGTGGGCAAAGGAGGCAATGGAACAAATGAATCATACTGCAGAGCAGAGATGGTGAACCTTACGGAGCTTTCAGTGATAACAAACAGCTGGCTGCAGCACATGTGTCATAGGTTTGCCATCACTGGTGTAGGGTTCATAACCAAGGGAAAGAAGTTAGATCTTGCTTCAAGTGTGGGAAGTCATTGCAGCGTTTGAGAAGAGTGAAGGTTAGCTCTGCATTTCTGCGAGATTATTCTGGCTCCTCCTGGAGGGTGAAGAGTGGGACGATGGCGAGAGCCACCAGGCCAGTTAGTCCAGGCTGCGTTGGTCCAGGCGAGAGAAGACAGAGGTGCAGGTGAAGGAGGAGGCAAGTGGAAGAAAAGAGCTTTAATGGTAGAACTTAAAATGACACTGAGTTTCCTTCATGAAGTATGGAAGAAAACAATTTCTGACAAGATATCAAGTGGGGAAAATGGGAATAAAAGGTGATTGCTCTGACTACATGCACTCAGATTTTGAACAGGTGGATGTGTGCTAACTGCAAAATGAAATACAGAAGCTTAAAGTGAGTGACACTTACAGAGAAAAGGAAATGTCAACCATTGCCAATTGCTGATTCTACTTTTTTCTTCCAGCTTCCAACTTGCAAACCCCAATTCCTTCCTCTTCATCCCAGTGTATGTATGGGACTTCCAACCAGTATCCGGGGCAAGAGGCCCTGGACTCTCATGGAGCAAGCAGTAGAGAGATTGTGTCCTCTTTACCACCCATCAACACTGTGTTTATGGGAACAGCAGCCGGAGGCACCTAAACCAACCATATCAAGTGGAGTTGAGATTTTAAACACCTCTGCAGTGCAGTTCACTCAGACTTCGATGGAATTGAGGAACATGGTGGACTCAGCAGGCAGCTGGACATTGTCCTTTGTGTCATTCCTGCTACAGATAACTCCACAGTGGATGGAGATGCTTGTGGTTGCCTTGACACACATAGTTTAAAATGTTATCTCCTTGTTAATCATAGTTTTAAACACTATCAAAGCAGTGGAGATTTAAGATGTAAACATTTCAACTACAAGGATTTACTATTTTGCTCTTTAATTTATTGAAAATCTGTATGTTCCTTCCTCTTTGGTCTCTAAAAAAGAAAAAAGAGTGTATTTAATGTCTTTACAATACCTTTAATTTATTAGGCTCTGAGAATCATTGTTTACTATCTCTTGCTTGTTTGACCAAAAGTCAGAAGTGTATGTTCTACCTCCTGTGGAAATGTTTACAACGTCCACTTAATTGGTTTCACCCCAGAGCAAAGTGGCTTGACTCTCAATTCCTGGACACAAGTGGGATGATTCGTGTTACATAGCAGTAGCCTAATTCTGTGTAACTAAACAGAGATGGCAATGTTTTCCCTGTATTTAAAAAGGTGAGAATAAATAAAATAAATAATGTATGGAAATATTTTTTAAAGTCTTGGTTGCTCTTGGCTGGTATTGTTTCTGAAGGAAGCTGAGGATTTCCAGGGACAGTTTCCTTGGATATTAGTTGAAAAAAATAAGGCTGTGGATATGATAATTCAAGAACTCTGTATATCAGACCCATGCCTGTAAATATACAGGAACTGTGACTTGTGGACTGTTTGAATGTCCTTGAATTTGCAGAGTCTTTTATTGAGTACTTTGCTTATAAATTGAGGATGAGTGTTCTGCCATCACCCAGAGACCAAAACTAATTCAGAAATGAAGAATCCATCGCAGACAAGTTAATGTAACTTGATAACATCTCTCTGTCTCTTTTTTCTTTTCCATATGTCTTGGTTGAAAATCTTTTGTCAGATTCATAGCCTGTAATAGGAGATTGCTGTTAACCGTACAGGCTTCTCCCTGATCTTCTGACAGGCCTCATGTCATTTGCATTAAGAATTAGGTTATATTCTAAGCCCCAGATACACGTTACACATTATGATGCACTTTGGTGACAATGAGCAGTTACCCAAAGACCTGTCAGGTTGCTACCATTCGCCTGTCTCAGGTGTCTACCTGGCTGAGCAGAGAAAGCTTGCAATGGTAGCCAAGCATGAGATGTAGGAGACTGAATGATCTATTCCTTGCACTGACAATACCATGGGAGTATAAAGGAGGGTAAAATTGCAGGCTTGGAATGAAATATGAAACAGTTTTAAGAAATATTTGGCCCCAAGTCCTGAGTTAGTAACCAAAATTTCAATGTATAGTGATTACCTGTATATTTACTTCCAACACATGTCAGACAATGCTCAAGACACCATGGAAAATGCATAGATGTGAAAGATGGGACCATACCTTTAGAATATTTTGATGTAAAGGAGAGGGAGTGATGTGATAGGAAATAGAAGCTCATTGGATATTTTTGAGATAAAAGCAAAGTGGAGGAAATGATGTTCTGGGAATACCTGGCAGCAGCTGGTGGGAGCAGGTGGGCTGGAATTAGCCTAGGAAGGGCTGCTTGAGAGGGCAGTTTACCCATGGAGAGGTCCAGCAGATAAGCACAGAGATTTCCTGGAAGGGCATGTCAGAGAGAAGGAGAAGACAGAATCATCTCAAAGAAACTGAGCATCATTGGAAAGAATAATTTGAAAGACTTTGCCTAGCTCTACTTGCAAACATGTTCCCCACCTGTGTGCAAAGCATGACCATGGAAATAGGTGGCCCCAGAGCACAGAGACACTCAGAAGGCCGGTGAGCAGCGTCTCTGGTAGACATCTGAGACAGCTCTGGCCAGAGCTGGTGATATGGTGCCTGTTACACAATCTTCCCGAAAAGGCAGGTGACTTTCTCTTTTCCTTGGTGTGGAGCTTGGTCTGTTGGAGGTGAGCAACCTTTTTCAATACAGGAGCCATTGGCTTTCACGCAGGACAGCTCCTTGTTTTGTATATCACACAGGATTTGTTGTCCTGGACCCTCAAACACTGAAGGCCAACAGAACTACCTCCCCCAGGCACCAAGGCAATCAGAACACTTCCCGCGTTTCCAAATACCCTGCACAGCAGTGCTAGTGCATGTGATTAAAGGTGACAGGATCTTTACATTTTACGTAGAAGGACCATGAGAAAGCACAACGTCTCTCTGTCTTTCAGTTACATTCATCATTTAGGCATTTTCCTTTGAGAAGTCTAAACCTGGATGTTCAAGGCTTTTTCTGGTACTCTTTTGTTAACTTTGATATAAAAGCTACAAATATAATAACTTTATACTGTTTGTATTTAAAAGTAGTTATTCTTTAAGTGATTTTGTTTGGAAATTGTGGAGTATTAATTATAAAGAAGTAACTTGTTTAACCTAATGCTTTTGTAAAATGTAAACTTTAGGTTAGAAACCAGAATTTAGAACGCTAGGGTTATAACTCAATTCTTAGGATGACACTTTTTAAATTTTATGTAGTACTGGGTGGTACAAATATGACAAAAAGGTGCTACAAAATGACAAATGAATGCTCCAATTAATTCAGTGAATTCTTAATGCAATTTAGAAACCAAGAACATGTTTTATAGTAATTTAAACCCAGCTGTATTATTAACATTGAATCACAAATCAGAAGGGCCTAGTTTATTTTCCTCTTGCTAGTTAGTATTGCACTAGAAAAAATCTGAGCTGTTCATAACTATATGTTCCCAATTATACTATTAGCTGGGAAAGTATACTTATTAAAATTAAAAAAATTTTTAAACTATATTCTAATTAGACTTGTGTTGTAAAAATCCTTCTCTTTGCTCCTGCTTCAAGAAAGAAAGATTAAAGGGCTTTTCAAGGTTTTAGCTATGTGAATCTGTTTTGAAAATGAAGAGGGTGTGTTTTTGCTTGTTACTGTGCCTGAAAAGGTCAGGCATGTGCATACTGGCAGTGTGTGGGACAGACTTTCACATTAGAGAACTGTCCCACTTCCAAAGCCAATCACACTTGTGTAGAAAAGGAAGGATCAGTAGACTCTGAGGTTATCCCCCCACAACTGTCCAGTGGTGGCCCTTTATGTTAGAATCCAATCAACTCAGTATGGGTGGTGGGCTCTTCCGGTGGGCACTCCCAGGGCAGGTCCTGAGCCCTGACAACACGGAGCAGCACTGTGCCGTCCTGACAGCAAGGAGCAAGGCCTAGTTCTTATCTACCTGCTTGAATTTGCCATTAGAGCCTCCAAAAGACACGATCTCTGTTCAGCCATTCAGGCCACAGCTGCTTCACTACACTTCCTGGTCCATGGTAGTGTCTCCTCTTCTGCAGAAAACTTTGAATTGAAGTATGTAAAAATAGAGCAAAGAATACTGCCTATTATTTTAAAGTTTATTTTAACTGATGATATTAAACATAAAAGTTAGACATATTTATGGGATATAAGGTGATATTTTGATACAAGTTGATACAAGTACATACTGTATAGTGTTTAAATCAGGTCAAACATCTGTCTACTCTAACATCTATCATTTCTTTATGGGGAAAACACTCAAACTCCTTTCTTCTAGGTTTTTTATTTAAACATAGCTCTTGAAAGTCAGCCTAGAGAGTGTATTTTGCTTCCTCACTCCTCCAAAATAAATGAGAAAGGAAAAAAGGGGAAGAAAAGACAGGAGCAAAGAAGAAATGGAGGGAGAAAGAGAGGTAGGCAGGAAGGAAACACCTCTGAGATAAATGAACTCTGAAACCCAAACACAAATTTCCAACTTCTCAGAAAAGCTGAAGGCAAATGACAATGATATATCTGGACCCTCAAAGGTACATGGCAGGGGTCCAGGCTTCCGTATAAAAAGGAGCAAAATTAATCACATAATAGTGTACAAAAGCAGCCATGGGCTCCTATAAAGCTACTGTATTCAGCACAAAATACACGGTATTTTGAGGGCGGATTTACAAGCCAGGATGAGTTGTAGAAATTTAAACAAAAACCTCCCATAAAAGTAAACAACGATTATGTCATACAGTACATTTTGTTCTTTGGAAAAGATAAGAAAGATGAATTTATATAAAACATTATTGTACCATCTCATTCAATTACTGAACTCTAAATTAAATCCTTGAGTTTGTAAATGACAGAGAACACAACCTATCTCTTCTAAAAGCACACTGATTAAATGAAAAGGAAATAAATTTCAGTTACTCCATGATTATAGGCATTAGCAATGGCTAAAAAAGATTGGTTGTTTTAAGGGGCTTCTGATAAGTAATCTGGTTACTAATTGTGAGATATTTAATCATAAAGTCTTAGCTGTATTCTAATTGATAAAAGTTTTTCAAGTACTTTTCTAACATCAAAATCTTACAAATAGGGCTTAATTTTGACTGATTTTGGTCATATAATTCTACAGTACCAATGTTTTTATTATAAAAACTATTTATTTTCCAGAATGAGAAAAATAATTTTTAGGTTTTTAAAAACAGAATCTAATATGCCTAGAGAGATCTCTGATTTTTGTTAGCCAGAATTTCCTTTTAAATATTTGTAGTTTCCATCATATTCATGCAAAAGTTAGCAAGGACAGAGCTGGCCACTCATGAGTTTGACCCTCTTGTTTGTCACTGCACATAGTCCTGGGAGCCTCTCTGTCCACTTGAACAGCATGGGAAGCTTTGGGTACAAACGTGGAGGACCATTAGGTTCCTGTTTCTATTAAAACGTTTATCTCCTTATTTACAAATCTTTCATTTACTCTCAATAATTAAGATTTATTTATTCTTTGAGTAATTTTAATAAAATATTGTGGTAGTGTTCTTCAGTGTGGTTTTGTTAGGGAGTTAGTATGTTGAAGTTTCCGAAAGATAGTTTCCTTTACCCCAGTTAGCAAATGCCAGCTCTTACTGGTACGAAGAGTACGCGGACCCTCCACTCATGGATCCAGTGGATTATGAAGGGGAGCAGACATCAGACTAAAGAAGGGAGGCAGGCGTGAAGCCGCACGTGCTGCTGTTGCAACTAAAAGAGAATTCCATACGTGAAGGGTGAAGGCCGCCCTGGAAACTCCCAGGAAGAGTGAGGCCATGGAATGTGTGCCTGACAGGGGCAGGGTAGCTTCCAGGAAGGAGGCAGGTCTGAGATCCTGGACGTGGAGACAGCTAGGGAGGAGCTTTGGGGCTTCCCAATGGTGAGCAGCTCAAGTGCTGGCGACAGGAATCCGGCATGTGAGGAATCTGCAACTTGACTTAAAAGGTGGGAAGACATGGTAGGACCGGAGAGTTTGGAAGAGCAGCCAGCAAAGTGTGGGGAGAGGTCCTGAGCTCGCCGTGAAGGTCTCTTAACCAGGGCCTGGGCCATTTGTTGATGCAGCATGGGAAACTTGTGCTGATCTGTAAAGAATCACAAGGCTGGAGATGACTAAACTGAGATCTTTATAAACTCCAAAAGGATGAAACATTTTCATAAACACAATAGTCTTGTTCTCCTAGATTCCACAGTGAAAAGTTATTTAATGACTTTTCATCCTTTTTGTGTGTCCCATGACAACTCATAATCAAGGAAGTTAATCTCATGCAATCCTTTAAGAATCTTTTGGTTTTGATCTTTTTTTTTTTTTAAAAAGTGATTTTAGCCAATATGAACAAATTTTGGTAGAAATCTGTATTCTTTTTCCAAAAAGCAATTCCAGACAGACTTCCTCTTTCAAATATGCATTTAAGTAACCAGAAAAGAAAACGTATATAGTAATGCTTTTCCATGGCATTTTCCTGTACTTATGATGGGGTTGACTTAACCCTAAAGTTAAAACAAACCAGCGGGGAAGAGATCAGAAGCCCAGATTCACCAGCATGGGGTGGTGACTTGCCTCTGTCCTTAAAGGAGCCATGGAGAGCCTCCAAGCAGGAACTGGGTGAGGAGCACATTTGCAAGGGTGAAAAATTAACTCCTCAACATGATACCTGCTCCAAAGCAAAGAGAAGCCATTGTTTCTATTAGCTGAAAGCTGAGGTAGTGTTCTCCTTAATCACGTCAGAAGGAGGGTCAGAGATTTACAGCCTTCCAGCATCTTTAAACACAGGGAGGCAAATACGAGCTTCCTGGGCAGTTTGTTAATCAAGACTTGTCATTTGGTTTTGTGTACTTTAGCTTATTAATGCTTTACATAGGACCTTCAGGAAAAACAAAACCATTCTGATATTTTATATTAGAAGGTGGCAATATTCCTTGCCTTTGAGTTTGAAAGGTGATACAGTTGCATTGTTTGCCACTATTTGTCCCTGCGATGCACACACACAAGCTGTCACTTGCTCCTTGTTGTCTGGACATCTATATGATTTGCAATGTCCATTTCTGCTCTGCTCCTCAAAGGAACTTCACCTAGAAAATATGCTTAAGGGTGGGATGCAATGTATTCTCGAAGGAGGCTGAATATTCGTCTGCAGGATTAGAAGCACAGTAGAGAAACCCTGTTTGAGGAGAGGCAGCCTTGAGTGAAAGAAGCCCTTGCCATTTCAGGCGTTTTGTCCCATGGAGATGCTCGCCCAGACAATAAGGGAAAAGTGGCTAAGAACTGAGTGGTGAACCAGAAACAAATGACAGCAACAGCAAGCGAGTCTTGGGCACATGGCTCATGTTAAGTGGCCTAGCCTGGGGAAGCTCCTGTCTCGTTCTGTGCACTCAGGGAGTGAGGAGCACTTGGATGATGCAGGCGCGTCTCCACTTCTGCCTGAAGAGTACGATGCTTACCTCCATAACACCATCCAAGAGGTTACTCAAGCCTTTGTTAAGATGCAAAGCCAGGATTAAGACAAAATATGATTTCAAAGTAAAGATCAACTATGCAGCAACTGAAAACATGACCGAGTGAGATCTTGGTTTGAGACCACATTAGTTGTGGGGAAAATTAGAGAACTTTCTGAAGCCTCATCTTTCTCATTTGCAAACATGACCTCTATACTAATATTTACCACTGAAAGCTTGGGAGAGATTAATGGAGCATTTGGCTTGATGGTTCCTGACATGGTGTACAGACTCAAACCAGTGGTAACTGTTACTAATTATCATCATTCTTACTCTAATCCCATGGAATCAACAGTGTTATTAAAACAAGGCAAACTCCTCTTTCATATCTTCACGTGTAATATAGGCTGCTTTACCACTACTAGAGTTGTTTAGTAAGATAACATAGGCTGGTGCTAATCAAACAAGAATTCGTTATGTAAAAGTAAAAGAAGAAACGCAACTGTAGTAAATGGTTAACAACTCCAAAATGATTTCATAGAAGCAACACTCCTGGGCTACAATATTGTCTTATTATTAGATGTAGAAACAAGATTACAAGCAACTTTTAAAAATGATTTGTTTTATATCTGTTTTACCAGTTTCATCCAAAGATATGAACAGTTCCTCTATTCACCAGTAATTCTGAGACAGGTGCTGGCAATGTTGATTTCAGTCTGATTGCCTTTGTTTTCACTGACCTACAATAAACAGTCGTAAAACTATGTGATTTTTCTGTGAAAATTTTATTAACAGTAAAGCATTTTTCATTGATTAATTTTTCTCCTCTCTAAAAGTCTTATGTATAAAGAACTAAAAAAGATTAGACCCCCAAATAAAAGACTCAATCAAAAAGTGGGCAACTGAAAAACAGACGTTTCTGAGAAGAAGTTCAAATGGCCGATAAATACACAAGAAAGTGCTGAACATCTCTAGCCATTAGAGAAATGCAAATTAAAATAACACTGAGATTCCATCTTACTCCAGAGAGAATGGCCATCATGAAAAGATCAAATAATAACAAATGCTGCTGAGGCTGTGGAAAAGGAAACCTTCTACATTGTTGGTGGAATGTAAACTAGTATAACCACTCAACAAACTAAAATTAGAAATTCCATTTGATCCAGCTATTCCCCTTCTAGGTGTCTTCCCAAAAAGGTTAAAGACATTGTATTGCAACGATCCATGCATACCCATGTTTACAGTGGCACAATTCATAACAGCTAGATCTTAGAAGCAGCCTGTATGTCCAGCAACAGAGGAATGGGTAAAGATGTGGTATTTTTACACAGTGGAGCACTACTGTGCTATAAAGAAAGATAAACTTGAGTCATTTGTAGGAAAATGGATGCATTTCGAGAACATAATGTTAAGTGAAACAAATCAGACACACAAGCTTGAATATCACAGGATTTCTCTTATGGATATAAATAGAAAGCAAACCAAATGATAATAGGGTAGAGGAGCATGGATATTCTGCAAAAGGGAAGGGATGGAGAAATGGAGGGAGGAGGAGGGAGGAGGAGGAAGAGGGTGAGAAGGAAGTGAGGTGTGTTGTGCGCCTGCACCAACTCCCGTGAAGACTGCAACCATTGTATTCTGCAGCACGTACCAGTTTAAAAAGTGAAAGTTTAAAAAACAAGCAGAAATTCCCTTTGAGTGATTTTCCTGTCATGTGATTAACACGACGCCTCCGTATGATGTACCACGGGGAAGAAAGCCTCAATGAAATTGACATTTAAATTGACATCAAAATAGGCTTGGTTAGATGGATCATCAGAAATTACTGTTTAACATTTCCGATGCTTTGTGACTGCAAGGCTAGGGCAGCTTTGTGACTCCCTTCTGCAGTCCTCATTACCCTTAGAAGAAAACTTTCACCGCAGCCAGGAGCAGCTCCCAAGCCATACAGCTGAACCTCACCACCAGTCAGCTGTGGAACACCTCCCTGAGGCCCATGTCTACCGAGCGTCCTCACCACGTGTCCTGTACCAGTTGTTGCCTCCGAAACTGAACTCTGGGACTCATCCCAAACGCCCTCACCAACCCTCTTCTGGTCACTTTGTTCATCCTAATTCTATTCTCGAGTTGTCAACTGCCACTAAGTCTCTAGTCCCCACCTGCCCAGTGTGTGACTCAAGGTTGAAAAAGCTTAAGACAGAGTTAAAGAGAAAGTGTGAACTGCGATGGCCAGTGCTCCTTTGGGAAAAGGCCCTGGCCCGTCTCTTCCACCGAATTTTATTCATCAGTCAGGGTAAAGGTCCACGTACAGATATGCAGTATGTGAAATTTCCATGGAAACTAATGCAGGCAAGGGTTTAAAGAGAAGTCAAAGCATGATAGACAAAATATATGGTTGTAATTAGAGCATTGTCCTTCAAGCTATGAAGCCACTAATTGTGGGAATGGAGTTTGGGTGCAATTACTCCGACCTCAGCTATGGATGTTATCTCGTATTAGCCCGACAGCTTCATGGGCCATTACTCTGGTTTTGGCCATGGCTATCAGCGGGGCGGTCATGTTAACCTGCACGCCACCGCAGTGCTCATGAGATGCTTCTGTGAGTCACCTAGCTCCGGTCAGACTCGCTTCTTAAAGTAACCCAATCAAGGGATTTAACTCTTTGCAGCCTGCACTGCTCACAGCATGTTTTGGGCATAATCAATATTGCAGGCTCTGGCAGTCAGCTCCTCTTTCTTCTCACGGGAGACCTGCAGCGACGTCTCCTGATCCTCAGGATTAGAGAACTAGCCCCAGCTCCATCCACCCTCCATCACTTCTGGAGGGACCCTGAGACACAAACTCCTCCTCCTCCTCTGCTTCTTTATGACCCCAGAACTAGGCCTGCGCTTGCCTGCATGGCTCTCTCAGCCACTGTATGTCTTGGGGCTGATATTAATTAATGTAATGTATGTGTTTGATTTTGAGGATTTCGTCTGGGTGTGGATGGTTTACAGGATTTTTAGTGGCAAAAGTAATCACTCTGTAGGTCCTGGGATTTCCTCTGTGTTTTGTGGTCAGAGTAGAAAATATAGGAATAGGAATGATAAATGGTTCATATAGATGAAAATGCTTATAAAAATCAATAGCTCTAATGGCTCTAAAATATTTCAAGACATTAGCATTTGACACAAATAACAGGGAAAAAATCTTATTTAATAGAAGTTTTGGGCTCCATTCTCACTCTTTTTAATGTGTAACAAACTGATATTGAAAGGCTGAAAAAAACCCTTGGTAGACCTCCAAGACATAGAAGCATGTGGAGGGCAAACAAGCAAAGACAAAAATACTGATACACAGGGGTTCCGTGAGCTCAGAAGGTCCCCTCCTTTCCCACTTGCATCTCACACACCTGGCTCATTTCTGCCAACTTCACAGGACAGACATGATATCTCAGGAAGTGTCTCCTACACCTCAAAGTCCAGTGTCCCCCTGCGTGCTCTCCAACAGGACACCCACACTTCTTCCATTTCCCAAAGCAGATCCCATGCTCTGGGATGGCTGAGGCAATTGCCAGTAATACTGATGTACTCCCACAGCAATGCATCCATATTTAATGAACTTCATGTAAGGAGCATCCCTAAACTCAGAACGAGGAATCACCTGTGTGTCCACTGCCTAAGAGTCTGTGTATGGAATAATATCTGGAGTCAAGAGCCAGGCTGGACTCACAGCTGTTGTCATCTAACAGGAACCAGAACTGCACAAGTGCGAACAATTTCAGACCCTGAGCGTCCATGGTTGCTAAGTGCAGGGAGAAGAAAAGTGCACTACCTTTTTCTTTGTCTTTGGATCTTATTTTATTCTGGCTCATAGACAGGTGGAATCACAAGGTGATTCTAGGAACTAAGAGCTGCTTATTTATTTTAATAGGCAGAGCTTTCAGTAAATATTGATTAATTCACTGATTGATTCTTGGGGTGGCCTAAAACATGTCGTATAAGTCAAGGGATTCAGGGTAACATCCTAAATAAATGCCTGTGTTTTTGCTCAATGAAACATATGGCAGGATGTTCATTGCAGCATTATTTGCAAAAAAAGGACAAGTTGAATGACCACTAACAAATGGATGCATTTAAAAATAAAAATTATTCACGTGATGGAACATTATACTTCAGAGAAATTAATATAATAATAAATATGTATATCTATTATCTTTAGATAATAATTACATTTGGAAATGAAGTACAGAAATGAGATTTGATTTTATATGAAGTACTTTGTTTCATTAAAAATGTGAATCAAATATGTCAAAAACTTAGATGTTTGTTAAAGTAAGATGATCAGCACATTGCTATCATTATATTATTGTGTTCTTTTTGGTAAGTTCAAGTATTTCATAATAATGAGATCTTGTTGAATTTTAGAATTAAAGCTTTACCCATCCACTGGGCAGTATAGCAGTGAGTGGAGTGAAATGTGTGCTGTGGAGAATTGGTTATTTAACCACATTAGCAAAGCTCCAGGGAGGCCCCTTGGGCAGTAATAACTGTTTTCATAGAGAAGAATTTTTCTTTTGAAAAAATTCAAGGACCCTTCCAGGTTGCCTTACCACCACCCCCAGTGCCTAGGGGCAAGGCTGCTCCCAGCACTGAGAAGGAGTGTTGTGGGCAGCCATACAACCGCCCCCAGTGCCAAGGAGGGGAGCCACGCACGCCAGCAGCACGACCCCCCCGCCCCGCACCGTTGAAAGGAGAAGACATGTAAACAAGTCTCAAAACCAGACTTCTAGATCACCTAAAGCAACCCCAAAGGGAAATGAGATGGAAAAATCAGATACTCAACCACTTGGACTCCCTGAACTGGCAACAAAAGAGGATCTGGGAAAAATGAAATCAGAAATAATTTCTCACATAACAGCAGAGATTGTGCCATAGGGCAAGACATGATTAATAAGTCTAGAGAGGACACAGATAAAAATATAAAGAAGCTGAGGAACATGATGGAATTCCAACACAGGAAACAAATGGAATCCATAAAACAGATGCAAACAGATTTCCAGGAGATCAAAAACTCCACTGAAAGTCTACACAGCAGAATGAGCTAATATGAGGAAAGAATTTCAGATATACAAGATAAGACTGCAATTAGTGACCAGGAAAAGAAAAATTGCTTCAAAATTGAAAGGGACCATGAGAAATCAATCCAGCAGCTGCTAGGCGATGTAAAGAAGAATAACATAAGACTGATTAGAGTCAATGAAGAAACAGCAGAGAGTGCAGATGACATAAAAAAATTTTTCACAGAAGTGATGGCAGGAAACTTCCCAAGCAGGGGAAAAGAACTTGACATACAGATAAGTGAAGCATATAGGATTCCAAATAGCCTTGATCAAAAAAAATGTACACATAGGCATATAATTTTTAAGATTTCAGAAACCCAACAGAAGAACAAATTTCTACAAGCAGTTAGAGAAAAGAAAGAAATCACATACAAAGGAAAGCCCATCAGAATCACAGCAGACTTCTCAGTGCAAACCCTCAAGGCAAGAAGAGCTTGGAGTGACATTTCAAACCCTAAAGGAAAACAGCCTCCAGCCCAGATTAATGTACCCCGCAAAACTATCTTTCAAAATTGATGGAGTAATAAGATACTTTCATGACAAAGAGCACCTTAGGAACTTCGTGAATACTAAACCAGCACTCCAAAAAGTTTTAGACAATATCCTAGGAAAAGACGAGGAAGGTCACAACCCTAGGAAGCCCAGCTGAATGAATCCATCGGGCACAACAAGAAATTAAACGCAAAGGGAGAGAATCCAACAAAAAGAAAAAGTCATGACAATGATAAGTCAATATGTATGAGTTATAACCATCAATGTTAATGGTCTCAATTCACCAATCAAAAGAAATAGACTGGCAGAATGGGTCAAGAAGCAAGATCCAACAACATGCTGCACACAAGAAACACACAATTCAAAAAGGAACTCATAGACTGCAAGTTAAAGGGTGGAAAACAATGCTCCATGTGATAGGAACTCGAAAAAAAGCAGGAGTAGCTATCCTCTTTGCAAATCAAGTGGATTTCAAACCAGCACTGATTAAGAGAGACAAAGAAGGACACTACATCCTTGTAAAGGGAAAAATCCAACAGAAAGAGATGACAATCATAAATATCTATGCAGCAAACACTGCTGTGCCCAACTATATAACACAAATACTAATGGACATGAAAAATCAAATAAGCACTAAAACAATACTACTGAGGGAACTCAATGCCCCACTGTCACAAATAGATAGATCAACTAGACAAAAAATAAAAAATGAAATGCTAGAACTCAATCAAACTGTTGAACAAATGAACTTAACAGATATTCACAGCGTGTTCCACCCCACAAAATAAGAATACACATTCTTTCCAGCTGCACATGGGTCGTTCTCCAAAACAGGCCACATACTCACTCATAGAACATGTTTAAGTAAGTGCAACATAACTGAAGTTATCCGCTGTATATTATCAGACCAGAGTGCAATGAAATTGGAGATCCATGGCAAAAGAAACTGCAAGAATTTCATAAACATATGGAAGTTGAACAACACACTTCTGAGTAACCAATGGGTCACAGAGAAAATTAAAGAAGAAATCAGACAGTTCCTTCAATTAAATGACAATGACAATACAACATATTGGAATCTATGGGACACAATGAAAGCAGTCTTACGAGGGAAATTCACAGCAGTGAACACTCATATTAGGAAAACAGAACGAGCCCAATTAAACAACCTCATGCTGAATCTCAAGCTTCTAGAAAAAGAAGAGCAAGACAAACCCAAAGCTCATAAAAGGGAGGAAATTATAAAGATCAGGGCAGAAATCAATGTAATGGAGACTAAGATAATGATACAAAAAATCAATGAAGCCAAGAGTTGGTTCTTTGAAAGAATCAACAAAATTGATAAACCGTTAGCCAACCTTATCAGAAAAAAGAAAAAAAAGGCCCAAATCCACACAATTAGGTATGAAAAGGGTGAAATTACAACAGACCCAGCAGAAATCCAGAGGATCATTAATACCTGCTTCCAGAACCTATACGCCAATGAGATGGACAACACAGAAGAAATGGACAGATTCCTAGACACATATGAATTACCAAAGTTGAATGAAGACCTAAAAATTCTGAACAACCCAATATCAATCAATGAAATTGAAAACGTAATTAAAAACTTATCAACTAAGAAAAGCCCGGGCCCTGATGGCTTCACTGCTGAATTCTACAACACATTTAGAGAGGAACTGCTGCCGCTATTGTTTAAACTCTTCAATGAAATGGAAAGGGAAGCAATACTCCCAAATTCATTCCTGGAAGCAAGCATCACCTTGATCCCCAAAGCAGAGAAAGACCCAACCGAAAAGGAGACCTATAGGCCAATCTCACTCATGAACACAGATGCAAAAACCCTTAAGATACTGGCAAACAGAATGCAGAAGATCACCAAGAAGATCATACCTGGAGTTGGCAGGCGGGGAGGGGGAGGCGGCCGGGCCGGGCCGGGAGGGCGGAAGTGCGGCGGGGGCGAGCTGGCCGGCGTCCGGCCCCGCCTTAGGTAACAATCGCGGGAAGTTCGCGGCGCGCCAGTGTGCCTTCCGCCCGCCCGCCGACGCTCGTCTCTGTTCTCCTCCGCAGGACGCCCGACCCGCGTGCCCGCCGTGGGCCCCGCCGCCGCCCGCGCACGCCCAGCCACAGCTGCGCCCGAGCTCGCCTAGCACCCGCCCGGCCGAGCGCTCGCGCTGCTGGGCCCTGAGGGAGGCGAAGGCGATGTGGCCCAGCTCCGTGCGCCGCCCTGGCCCTGGTCCTGCTCGACCGAGGACGTGCAGAGCTTTCTCCCCGACGGCACGGTTCCTGGCGGGGAGGCAGGCGGAGTGGTGAGGCTTTTGTTGGACTCGAGTCCGAAGACGATGTCAAAATGGCCCTGAAAAACGACAGGGAAAGCATGGGGCACCGGTACCTGGAGGTGTTCGAGTCTCAGGGAACCGAGACGGATCGGGTGTTGAAGCACAGCGGTCCCGACAGCGCCGACAGCGCCAAGGGCGGCTTTGTGCGGCTCCGGGGACTCCCATTCGGATGCACAAAGGACGAGATCGTGCAGTTTTTCTCAGGGTTGGAGATCGTGCCAGATGGGATCGCACTGCCTGTGGACCCCGAGGGGAAGACCACAGGTGAGGCCTTCGTGCAGTTCGCCTCGCAGGAGCTGGCGGAGAAGGCGCTGGGGAAGCCCAGGGAGAGGATCGGGCCCAGGTCCGCGGCGGTGTCCAAGAGCGGCCAGGAGGAGGCGAGGTCGGACTCAGGTCCGCCCTGAAGCTCGCGTCCTGCAGCGGCCCGGGCCCCATGACCGTCCCGGCGCCGCGCGGAGGGAGCCCTGGCCTGGGGAAGAGACGGCCCTGGGGAGGATGCGCTGCGGGCCTGCAGTGCGGGTTACGGGGCTAGAGGAGTACAGCGGCCTCAGCGACCGACGGCCACGGCTTCACCGCCGACCTGTTCGGGAGAGACCTCGGCCACTGCCTGTCCGGCGTGCACGACCTCGGATACGGAGACGGCGGGGTCACAGGGCAGAGACCACTGGCCACTGTGTCCACATGAGGGGCCGCCCCACGGAGCCACCGGGAACGACGTCTACAACCTCTTCCCACCACTCAACCCCGCGAGAGGGCACCTGGAGATCGGGCCTGACGGCAGAGTGACGGGGGAGGCCGGCGGGAAGCCGTGGCAGCCATGTCTAAGGACAGGGCCAGCAGGCAGCACCGCTGCACAGAGCTCTTCCTCAGTTCCACCACGCGGGCCGGGGCCAGCAGCGGGGCTTACAGCAGCCGGGTGATGCAGGGCACGGGGGTGTCAGCCGCCCAGGCCACCTCCAGCGGCCTAGAGAGCCAGTCAGTGGGTGGCTGCTAGGGGGCCAGCTACAGCAGTCAGAACAGCATGGGGGCATGACTAGTTGCTTAGGGAGGTTGAAGTCCTGGATCAAATTGTCACAGGCAGCCGACATGCAGTGAGGAGCAGTTTATGACTAGAGGAAGCTGTGGGACCCATTTTGCACCATGAGTTTGTGAAATCTGGATTAAAAAATTACCTCTTCAGTGTTTTCTCATGCAAACTTTCCTTCTAGCATGTGATATTGAGTAAACTAAAACTATTTTCTTCCTTCCGCTTTTCTCGACTAACATTTGGTAGTATACTTGGAGTGGTGTTTTCTGAGTTAAGTAGTTAAGTATGTTAAGGAAACTTGGATCCTTGGCACCAACCCATGAACACCTTGGGGAGATGCACTTTTTGGACAACTCAAAGGTGCTTGATCCCTAATTCAAAGAGGAACATTTCCCATGTTTGTTCATTCTAGTTTATATTTTCATTTAAATAAATCTTTTAGGTTAAGTTTAAGCTTTTTAAAAAGTTAGTTTTGAGAACTGAGACACAATACTAATACTGTAGGAATTGGTGAGGCCTTGACTTAAAGCTTTCTTTGTAATGTGATTTCCATTTGGGTGTATTGTGCTAAGTAAAACTTGTTAAAAAATTTTTGTTAACTAAATTTTTTTTCTTAAAATAAAGACTTTTTCACAATTAAAAAAAAAAAAGATCATACACCCTGACCGAGTGGGATGCATCCCATGGATGCAGGGAATGTTCAATATATGCAAATCAATACATGTAATACACTGTATCAACAGAGCCAAGTACAAAAACCATATGACCATCTCTATAGATGCAGAAAAAGCTTTCAACAAAATCCAACATGCATTTATGATAAAAACCCTACCAAAAATTGGAATAGATGGTCTCTACCTTAATCTGATAAAAGCCATCTATGAAAAACCAAGAGCCAGTATCATACTAAATGGTGAAAAACTGAAATCCTTCACACTAATATCAGGGACAAGACAAGGATGTCCACTATCACCATTCCTGTTCAATATAGTTTTGGAAACATTAGCCACAGCAATTAGAACAAGAGAAAGAAATAAAAGGAATAAAGGTAGGAAATGAAGAATTTAAATTGTTATTATTTGCAGATGACATGATACTCTATATAGAAGACCCCAAGAACTCCACCAAAAGTCTTCTAGACTTAATAACCAAATTCAGTCAAGTAGCTGGTTACAAGGTCAACACACAAAAATCAGTAGCTTTCCTCTACACCAATGACAGACTCACTGAGAGAGAAATAGGGCAAACAATTCCTTTCACAATAGCATCCAAAAAACTGAAATACCTAGGAATCAACCTAACAAAAGAAATCAAAGACCTCTTCTCTGAAAACGATGGCACTCTGAAAAGAGAGATTGAAGATGATATCAGAAAATGGACAGACATCCCCTGCTCCTGGGTAGGAAGGATCAACATAGTGAAAATGGCCATACTTCCAAAACTGCTATATAGATTCAATGCAATTCCAATTGAGATCCCAGCAGCATACTTCATAGACCTCGGGAAAACAATCCAAAAATTCATTTGGAACAAGAAGAGACCCAAAATAGCAAAAGCAATTCTAGGTAACAGAGACATGGCAGGGGGTATTACAACCCCCAACCTGAAACTCTACTACAAAGCTACTGTGATAAAAACAGCATGGTACTGGCAAAGAAACAGAACTGAGGACCAGTGGAACAGATTAGAAGATGCAGAAACAACTCCAGACACACTCAGCCACCTAATCTTTGATAAAGGAGCCATACACCCTCACTGGAGGAAAGATAGACTCTTTAATAAATGCTGCTGGAAAAATTGGGTTTCATCTTGCCAATGCTTAGAATTAGACCTATATGCTCAAGCACAAGGACCCAAGTTTGATACCTGGTACCAAAAACAAACAAACAAACACACACACACACAGACACAAAAACCCAAAACAAAACTAGACCTATATCTTTCACCATGCCCTAAACTAAAATTGAAATGGATTAAAGATCTAAATATTAAAACACAAACACTGAACCAGCTGGAACAGAGGTTAGATAGAACTCTTGAAGACATTGGTGCAGGAAAAGATATTATGAACAAAACCTCAGTTACCTGTAAACTAGCACGAACAATCAACATGTGGGATCTCTTCTTCTTTATTATTATTTTTTTTTTGGATCTCTTCATGCTAAAAATCTTCTGCAAAGCAAGAGAAACCACCAGCAGTGTGAAGAGACAGTGTGAAGAGAGCAGTGTGAAGCAGTGTGAAGATTTTTTCCCAGCAGTGTGGGAAAAAATCCTCACCTGCTCTTCCTCAGACAGGTCTACTATCTCAAATCTATAAAGAACTTAAAAAGGAGATACCTCAAAGAACTAGGACTGGAAGTCCCATTTGATCCTGTTATTCCACTGCTGGGGATCTTCCCCAAAGAATTAAAAGAATCATACCACAGCGATATATGTGCGCCCATGTTCATAGCAGCACAGTTTGTGATAGCTAAAACTTGGAAACAGCCCAAATGCCCATCAACTGGAGACTGGATAAAGAAGATGTGGTTTTTTAATAAAATGGAGTACTACTCAGCCTTAAAAAATGAGAAATTAGAGACATTTATAGCTAAGTGGATGCACATTGAGGCAATACTCTTAACTGAAATAAATAGGACATACATGAATAAATTCCGAATAGTTTCTCTGGTGTGAGAAACTGAAAGTGTAAATAAGGACTAAATGTATAATAGGTAATGTGAAATAGGAAGAAAAGGGGCAAAGGGGAAGGAAGTGGGAGGGCTAGAGGAAAGGATAGAAGGGAATGGGATTAATATGAGAAAATGGAAAAATAGGAACAAAATCTTTGTAAATAGGGAGGAATGGAGGGGTTGAAGGGAGGGCTGAGCAAGGGTGAAAAATAAGAAAGAAGAGAGACTATGTAAAGGTGCAAATTTCCAATGATGAATGTCATTATATTGTATACCTAAAATGTACCAACAAAATTAATTTTTAAAAAAGAGAAAAATTTAAGTAAATTTCCTAATTACAACAGCAGAAGAGACTTAAAAGTTTAAAAATGAGAGAAACACACATATAATTTCACCTCTGGTAGATGATCTTATATATACATATATGCCTGTGTGCATATATGAATTATTACTATTCTGTGTGACCAGTATTATTAATATTTTAGAAATAATTCCCATTTTAGAATTAGAATGTATGTAATCTTTTTAATCCTCACAACAACCCTATGTAATATATTACATTTACATTATTCACATTATTTACACTTATTATATAAAACACATTTTTTATGTTACTTGGGTTCCTTTCACAAGTGATTATTAGTAGCCACATAGAGTTTCTTTATATGATTATATTATAACTCAGTGAATTCTCAACTACTGGATTTTTAAATAGTTTCTACACTTAAAAAAGAAAAAGATACTGATTTCCTGGCTCATTGGAAATAATACATTCTAAAATATGCTCCAATGCAAGAACAGTTTTCAGTGTGCCCTAATGTATATATACAGAGTTAACTTTTTCAACATAAGGAATCATCCCAATGTTGGGACCAATCTCTCTGATATTCTCAGGAGACAAGACCGTGTCTGCGAGATAGCAACCCAGGACGTGCACATAACCCGTAATGGCTTTTACCTGCCTATTTCAGGGGTGGGAAAAACAATGCCACACTAAAAATGTTTAAAATAAAATTCTTAAGCAATGAGTAAACAAGTTAAATATTCTAAAATGGGAATTATTCCTAAAATATTAATAATACTGGTCAATGTATGTAATATTTTAATCCTCACAGCAACCCTATGTAATACATTACATTTATGTTCATGATGAATGTTAGGAGAAATTTCTTTATAATATCTTTAGAATAACTTATTGCAAAATAGCTTTGTTGGTCTAAATGCCAAAAAAAGGACCATCAATACATGAACATCTGTTTGCATTCAAATAACTATGGGCTTGTCTTTGGAGACAGGGAGAGCTAGGAGGCTATGGCGAACACAACACATTCTGGAGAACACAAGCAAGTACAGTCAGTGAGGGTAAATGCCATTAAGTGACCATGCTCAGTGAAATTCAGGCACTGCGGAGAGCATGATGTGATCCACCATCAATGGCAATGTCACAGTTCGTTCTTTCAAGTTCAGTTAATATTGATGAGGTTATAAACACATGGCTTCCTCCCTTGAAATTATTTCTCCATGCAAACACACCTCTCAATAGCCTAGCAACTCATCTGCCTCTGCTTTTAAGGCTGGGTGCATCTCACATTCCCTTAGATAAAGGAATGACAGAGAAGCATCTCCCACACACCCCTCTCCGAGGAATCCAGTCCACATTTCTGCCAAAGGTCAGTACAGGCAAGTTCAACAATCACAGACTTCTCAGTTGTGCTAAGGAGATCGACTCTAGCTTGGACTGTTTTTGTCCTAGTCAGGTCTTTGCCTTTGTGCTTCTGCTGAGACACAAATATATTATGGGAGGAAGCCCCATGCACGACATGAAAGCTGTGTTTTGTCCCTGGGGTTCCTTGGGTTACTTCAGCTCTACAATCAGTGACAAATGTACCACAATACTTCAGGTAAAGGATGGTTGAGGCCTCAACTCTTGTGTTGAATTTCGTAGATTAGAATAAGAGAATATCTATTAGGATGTGGGGGAGGGCAGAGGTAGTAAGAAAGTTGGGAGAGAAAGGAGCTGACCAGGGAGACCAGGTATGTGATGATGCTGATAAATTACGAACAACTAGAGGAAGAGGTGCAGTGCTCCGGTGAAGGTTACTTTGATGAAAGGATAAGGCAAAGGATAATGCTTTTAAACAAATTAATTTTGAGGTGGGCTTAAGACATGGATGGATAGGCTTTTCCAGTCTGAAAACCAGTGGGATTGCTGTATCACATTTGAAATATGTATGCTATAGTCTTTAAGATAGATTGTTATTGAAACTGTGAGCAGGAAAGTTACCGCCAAGAGAGCGTGCATGGTCTGGGCAGAACAGGAAGGAAGGAAGAGGAGATATCTGGCTAGGTGTGGTGGCACATGCCTGTAATCCCAGCACTGCGGAGGCTGAGCAGAAGGATCGCCACCAGCTCAAGGTCAGACTGGGATACATGTGAGTTCAAAGCTAGGCTGAACTGTAGAGTGAGGCCCTGGAGAGAGAAGGGAGGTGAGAGGACAGCGGGAGCACCACTCCCGGGTCATTCTCTACTCACAGGCCGCGGGCCATCTGTTCACAGACTTCAGTGGGCTCAGCAGTGTGACTCGTCTGATCATGAACTTTGAGGTTTCAAGCTCTGCCTCAAGATCCTGGTGATTAGAAGGTAAAGCAGAATCCACACCAGAAACATTTCCCTGCTTAGCTGTGCACTTGTCTCTTCATTGCTATGTCAATGATAAAATGTCGTAGCCAGGTTGTGTCCCCTCCATGTTGCAATGTTCTTCATCCAAAAGACGAGCTTCATTACGTTGGCAGCAACACAGCCACAAAATCTTCGTGATACGTTGGAGATTTCTTCTAAATCCCAGTTAGTGGGGACAGTGCATAACACCTGCTAACGGGTTACATCAGGGTAGGTTTGAAGGCACTGCATTATACACACACATACATATTTCCACATGGAAACAGTGACTTTCCTGATGAAGCAGGAGGTTCTAACGTAACCACGATGAGCCTCAGACACTTGTGGGCTGCTGTGAAGGAGACTCTGGACTTCAGCTTCTGCACCTCAGTGAACCATGCAGTGGACACCTTTACTCTGGGGCTGAGCATAGTGTCCTTGCAGACTTGCATCTGTGCCCTGAGAGTGAGCTGGGGACAGAGAGGCTTGGAAATGTGAAGGTGCCCTGCTCCTCCATTATGTTGTACTTTTATATCTGAGAGCTTAATGGTTCATTTTTTAAAATTTCATAAGTGTATGTAAAATGCCACAGTGAGGAAATGCATTGAGGGATGTGAGCCTCCCTTGGACCCTTCTGTTCCTCTGTCTTCAGTTCTGTGGTGGTCACTTTCTTTCTTTTCCATCACTGTCCTCCTGTGAAGTGTATGCTTCATATGGTAATTCTTGTTTTGTGTATGTGTGCAGTACATAATAGTCATGTTCACTTTAAGGAATTGGCACTTATCAAGTCTATATCATTTCTTGATCATTTTTTATCTTTTTACCCCCTCACCAAGCCCTCCCTCCTTACCCTGATTCCTTTGCCCTTCTCCAAAATGCCTGCTGTATTTCTTTTATTTTACTTTGGATTGATTCATATTTTGAGTTTCTCTATAAGGGAAATCACGCAATATTTAACCTTCCATGTCTGACTTATTTTGCTTAACATTATGGTCTCAAGATCCATGCCTTTTCCTTCAAATGACATGATTTCATTGTTCTTTATGGCTGAATAACATTCCATGGTGCATACTGACTACGTTTAAAATATCTATCCATCAGTTGGTGGGCATACAGCCCACTTACCTTATTGAGAATTGTGAATTGGGCTGCTATATACATGGATATACATGGATCACTATAGAATGATGCTTTTAGTTCTTTTGGGAATATACCCAGGAAAAGTATAGTTGGATTAAATGGAATTTCTATCCTTAGTTTTTGAGAGATTTCCATAATGGTTTTAATAGTGTGCATTCCCACTAACAATATAAAAGGGTTCCTTTCCCCCCAAACCCTTGCTACCATTTGTTATTTGTTGTGTGTTTGATGATAGTAATTCTGACTGGAGTAGAACAGAGCCTTGGAATTATTTTGATTTACATTCCCACAATGGCCAAAGATGCTGAACATTCTTTTTCGTGTATTTATTGGACATTTGCA
The DNA here is from genome assembly GCF_053883595.1 of Heterocephalus glaber. Taxonomy (NCBI): domain Eukaryota; kingdom Metazoa; phylum Chordata; class Mammalia; order Rodentia; family Bathyergidae; genus Heterocephalus; species Heterocephalus glaber. Next base: position 25,567,683 of record NW_028258343.1, on the reverse strand, counting down.
CTTGTCTTGAGGAGTTTCATTTGCCTCCTTTCTGATTGGGTCATTTGTTTTGGAGGGGATAATTTTTTCAGTTCTTTACATATCCTAGATATAAATCCTCTGTTAGAAGTGTAATTATAAAAAACAATTCCCACTCTATAGGTTGTCTTTCACTCTGTTGGTTGTTTCCTCTGCTGTGCAGAAGCTTTTTAATGTGACGTAACCCCATGTGTTGACTCTTGGTGTTATCTCTTGTGCGATTGACGTTCTGTTGGGGAAATTCTTGCCTGTGCCTAGGGCTTCAAGTGTTTTCCTGTGTTATCTTCTAGAAGTTTCAAATTTCTCTTTTTATATCCAAGCCTTTGGTCCATTTTGATTTGATTTGAGTGTAAGTTTAGTTTCATTCTTCTGCACATGGATATCAGTCTTCCCAGCTCTGTTTGCTGAAGAAGCCATCTTTCCTCCAGGATGACTTTGGCCTCTTTGTCAAAGATCAGCTAGCTAAAGTTAAATGAGGTTGTTTCTCTGTCTTCTGTTCTAATCCACTGCTCTTCATATTGGTGTGATAATCCTTTACCCACCCTCTCTACCTCCCAACAGTAGTTTTCAAAGCCAGTATACCAACAAGCATGGTCAAACTTTGGGACCCTTATCTGGAACAATGGAACACACAGCTCCTAAGGCCCACAGCCACTGGCAGGTAGGCCTTATTCCCCAGGTATCTGTCGGTAGAAAGAACAGCATAAACCATTAAAATCTGAATTCTGAGCCCCAGAAATAGTGCACACAATCAGACATGGGAAAGAAAAGTGTAGCATCTGAATGACTTGAAAGTTCAGGTGTTAAATAGATTTTTTTATACATTAGTCCTTGGGAGATCTGAAATGATAACATCACTTGAGTGACTTGCTTCTGGAACATCATCAGATTCATGAAAACTCCAAGATATCTTATGAGTTTCCTCAAGGACTAGAAGAAACATTAGTATACAAAATACCTAGGGAGCCTTGGGATGCATTTGTTCCTTTGTCATTCTTTTTCATAAATAAAAAGCATTTATTCTGGAGATTATGATTAGCAAGTACCTAGCTGTAGAATACATAAAAGTATTTTGATGTTTCTTGGCATAAACCTATGCCCTCTGCTTAAACATAAAAGAAGGAAAAAGAGAAACCAAAAAATTATGATGTAGAAGAAGAAAATAAACAAGATAACAAATAACAAAAGTAATCATCTATGCCTCTCCAGATTGACAGCAGTGAGTGAGCAAGGGCACACTTCCATCCATGTGGCTCTTCCTACAAGTGCAACTTTAAATGTTCTCTTTGTTTCTGTAGATGTTTTTGCTTCTTGATGATGGCACAGATGTACTCACAATTGGAGAGAACGTAAAAAGATTCTATTAGACAGGTGAGTTAGGAAAGCTTACCTATCTTACCCTAGGCTTGGTTGATCATTACCTTTGATCAAATAAAAGGCCACATGTTCAGCTGCCCTTATGCCCCGGTTACTGCAGTGGGAGAAAGAAGGAAGAGAGAGAAACAGAAAGAAAAGAAGACAAGATAAATGTCATATCAATTTGCATGACATCTTGAATGCTAGCAGGTTCCATATGTCCAAATTCTCCATTTTTTAAAAAAAGAACATTTAAATCCTCTTTATAAATGTGGCGAAAATGACTCACAATAATTCATTTATTCCCCTTGTAGTGGAAAGGATCATTTCTTGAATTCAAACTTTTAAAACTAGAAATATAGTAAGATGTGCACATAGACAAAAAGATAGACACTGGCTCAGGTATGAAGAGGTAAAGGATAAAGTGTGAAAGAAAAAGATATTGAAGAGAAAGCCAGGGAGCACTTACTTCTCATGACTTTGTACTGAGTCTGTCAGATACGACAGGCAGGGATCCACAAAACCATGTGTGCAGACTGCAGTTTTAGTAATGATGAGAGCATTCATGGTTTTCTGCACATCATTTTGGAAATGCTCTAATTTAAGGATTAATTACTGAATAATATCTTCTTGTTTTCCATTTCAACTTACCACATTTGGTAGATAATTGAATGAAGATATTTCTGCAAGTGGGGCTGGGATTTAGCTCAGTGGTTCCAGCGCCTGCCTCACAAGCACAAGGTCCCGAGTTTGATCCTTGCTACAAAAAAAAAAAAAAAAAAGATATTTCTGCAAGCAACACTCTACAAAATGGGGTTTTTTTTGTTTCTTGTTTGTTTTTCAAAAATAAGTTTTAAAACCTGGAGTCTTCTGAGATACACATTTAAATGTGGTAGATATGGGGAAACATTTCAAATTAGTATACATAACAGCAGATTTTCCTTAAAAATATGTATTTTTGGTATAATTAAGAAAATATTGGAAAGAGAATTAGGCCTCAAATTGTTGATAGTCATATTCTACAGTGGAGGAAATTACAAATTTTCTTTGTTTTTTTGGTACCGGGGATCGAACTTGGGACCTTGTGCTTGCAAGGCTCATGGTGGAACCACTGAGCTAAATCCCTGGCCCACAAACTTTCTGTATAATGATTTCTTCTAATCATTCAATTTAGTTGACTATTAATATAATTAGAAAAAAATCTAAAACATCTTCTAATGCAAGTTGTTTAGGAATTGGTATTATTACAGTGCATAATACAAAGTGTGCTAGTGACTGGGGGCTGATCTGTAGTTTCCTGAGAAGTCTGCTACTGAATAAGCCCTGTTTGAATCTGATGAGTCAGATTTGTGGAAAGATCTAACCTGCAATATTTGTTTTGTTTCTAAGGAACCTTTTTGCATGATCAAACTTTACTTACTCTAAATCAAGGGGAAATGATAGACACTGTATTGGTCAATGAAAGATATCCAGACAGTAAATTTCAGAGATATTATTGCAATTGCCCAAGGTAAGATGTAAGCCAAAAATATAACAGTATCCTTCCCTATTCCCTTCCTGGCATGCCCCATCAGGAAACAATATCGCTACTTCTGCCTAGGCCACATAGGCCATGTAGCACTATTTGCCCTGCCTTCTCTTCCTGTTTGCCTTCCATAAAGTGTTTATAAATAAAGTGTGTGTGGTGCTCCAGGAGGCCATTAGCTCCAAACAAGCTATGGTCCCACTTATCAAGAATAATCTTGGTCTTGTCGTCTTTTCTTCATCTCCCACTCCTTTCCCCATCTTGAGACCCTATGCTGTGCAGGTCATGGCATGCAAGCTTACCCTTGACCATGTGATTATATCATCACTGTTCACTTTCCACAGCTGAAAGGGTTCTGGTCAGAGGTGGTGAATGTTTGTCTGCCTGAGTGCATCAATAATTGTCCTCACCACTCCTTGAAAATGAGCCTTTAGGCTGCCGTTCCACCACTGCCAGAGCAGAGGAAGGGGCTTCTGGGCTGCCGTTCCACTGTTCCCAGTGCAGAGGAAGGGGCTTCTGGGCTGCTGTTCCACCACTCCCAGTGCAGAGGAGGTGAGACGAGACCTGTGGGCGTCAAAAGCACCCCTGCAACCCACCTCATTGAAATGAGAAGACACATAAACAAGTCTCAAAACCAGACTTCCAGATCACCTACAGCAACCCCAAAGGGAAACGAGATGAAACACTCTGATACTCAACCACCTGGACCCACTGAACTGGAAACAAAAGAGGATCTGGGAAAAATGAAATCAGAAATAATTTCCCACATAACAGCAGAGACTGTACCCATAGTGCAAGACATGATTAATAAGTCTAGAGAGGACATAGATAAAAATATAAAGGAGCTGAGGAACATGACGGAATCCCAACACAGGAAACAAATGGAATCCATAAAACAGATGCAAACAGATTTCCAGGAGATCAAAAACTCCACTGAAAGTCTACACAGCAGAATGAGCTAATATGAGGACAGAATTTCAGATATAGAAGATAAGATTGCAATTAGTGACCAGGAAAAGAAAAATTGCTTCAAAATTGAAAGAGACCATGAGAAATCAATCCAGCAGCTCCTAGATGATGCAAAGAAGAATAACATAAGACTGGTTGGAGTCAATGGAGAAACAGCAGAGAGTGCAGATGACATAAAAAAATTTTTCACAGAAGTGATGGCAGAAAACTTCCCAAGCAGGGAGAAAGAACTTGACATACAGATAAGTGAGGCATATAGGACTCCAAATAGCCTTGATAAAAAAATGTACACATAGGCATATAATTGTTAAGATTCCAGAAACCCAACAAAAAAACAAAGTTCTACAAACACTTGGAGAAAAGAAAGAAATCACATACAAAGGAAAGCCCATCAGAATCACAGCAGACTTCTCAACACAAACCCTCAAGGCAAGAAGAGCTTGGAATGATGTGTTTCAAGCCCTAAAGGAAAACAGCCTCCAACCCAGATTGATATACCCTGCAAAACTATCTTTCAAAATGGATGGAGAAATAAGATACTTTCATGACAAAGGGCACCTTAGGAACTTCATGAATACCAAACCAGCACTCCAAAAAATTTTAGACAATATCCTAGGAAAAGACAATGAGGATCACAACCTCAGGAAGCACAGCAAATGAACCCATCTGGCATGACAAGAAATTAAAATGTAAAAGAGGAGAATCCAACAAAAAGAAAAAGTCATGACAATGATAAGTCAATATGTATGGGTTATAACCATCAATGTTAATGGTCTCAATTCACCAATCAAAAGAAATAGACTGGCAGAATGGGTCAAGAAGCAAAATCCAACAATATGTTGCATACAAGAAACACACTTAATTCAAAAAGAAACTCATAGACTGAAAATTAAAGGGTGGAAAACAGTACTCCATGTGACGGGAACCTAAAAAAAAGCAGGACTAGCTATCCTCTGTGCAAATCAAGTGGATTTAAAACCAACACTGATTAAGAAAGCAAAGAAGGACGTTACATCCCTGTAAAGGGAACAATCCAACAGGAAGAGATGACAATCATAAATATCTATGCAGCAAACACTACTGTGCCCAACTATATAACACAAATACTAACGGACATGATAAGTCACATATGCACTAACACAATAGTAGTGGGGGACCTCAACACCCTACTGTCACAAATAGATAGATCAACTAGACAAAACATGAGTAATGAAATGCTAGAACTCAATCCAACTCTTGAACAAATGAACTTAATAGATGTTTACAGAGTGCTCCACCCCACAAAATCAGAATACACATTCTTTCCAGCTGCACATGAGTCGTTCTCCAAAATAGACCACATACTCACTCATAGAACATGTTTAAGTGCAAAGGAACTGAAGTTATCCCCTGTATATTATTAGACCATAGTGCAGTGAAATTGGAGATCAATAGCAAAAGAAACTGCAAAATTTCATAAACAAGTGGAAAATGCACAACACATTTCTGAATAATCAATGGGTCACAGACGAAATTAAAGAACAAATCAGACATTTCCTTCAATTAAATGGCAATGACAGTACAACATATTGGAATCTATGGGACACAATGAAAGCAGTATTATGTGGGAAATTCACAGCAGTGAATACTCATATTAGGAAAACAGAGTGAGCCCAATTTAACAACCTGATGCTGAACCTCAAGCTTCTAAAAATAGAAGAGCAGGAAAAACTCAAAGGTCATACAATTGAGGAAATTATAAAGATCAGAGCAGAAATCAATTCAATGGAGACTAACAGAAAAATACAAAAAAATCAATGGAGCCAAGAGGTCTTTCTTTGAAAGAATAAACAAAATTGACAAATCCTTAGCCAACCTTATCAGAAAAAGGAAAGAAAAGGCCCAAAATCCATGCAACTAGTAATGAAAAAATGAAATTATAATGGACCCAGCAGATATCCAGAGGATCATCAATACCTACTTCAAGAACTTGTATGCCAATAAGATGGACAACACAGAAGAAATGGACAGATTCCTAGATACATATGAATTACCAAAGTTGAATGAAGAAGACCTAAAAATTCTAACCAAACTAACAATCAATGAAATTGAAAACATAATTAAAAATTTACCAACTCAGAAAAGTCTGGGTCTCAATGGCTTCACTGCTGAATTCTACAAGACATTTAGAGAGGAGCTACTGCCACTACTCTTTAAACTCTTCAATGAAATTGAAAGGGAAGCAATACTCCTGAATTCATTCCTGGAAGCAAGCATCTCCTTGATCCCCAAAGCAGAGAAAGACCCAACCCAAAAAGAGAACTATAGGCCAATCTCACTAATGAACATAGATGCAAAAATCCTTAATAAGATACTGGCAAATAAAATACAGAAGATCATCAAGAAGATCATACACCCTGACCAAGTGGGATTCATCCCAGGCATGGACCCAGGGATGGTTCAACATATGCAAATCAATCAGTGTAATACGCTATATCAATAGAGCCAAGGACAAAAACCATATGATTATCTCCATGGATGCAGAAAAAGCATTTGACAAAATCCAAATTGCATTTATGATAAAAATCCTACAGAAAATAGGAATAGACAGTCTCTACCTCAATCTGATAAAAGTCATCTATGAAAATCCAACAGCCAATATCATACTAAATGGTGAAAAATTGAAATCCTTCACACTAAAATCAGGAACAAGACAAGGATGTCCACTATCACCACTCTTGTTCAATATAGTTTTGGAAACATTAGCCACAGCAATTAGACAAGAGAAAGAAATAAAAGGAATAAAGATAGGAAATGAAGGGGCTGGAGATTTAGCTCAGTGGTTTTGCAGCCTGCCTTGCAAATGGAAGGTCCCAAGATCGATCCCCAGTACCCAAAACAAACAAACAAACAAACATAAAACCCCACAAAAAAATCAAGAAAACAAAAAACCAAGATAAGAAATGAAGAAGTCAAATCGTCATTATTTGCAGATGACATGATACTCTATATAGAAGACCCCAAGAACTCCACCAAAAGTCCTCTAGACTTAATAAGCAAATTCAGTAGAGTAGCTGGATAAAAGGTCAACACACAAAAATCAATAGCTTTCCTCTACCCGAACAACAGACTCACTGAGAGAGAAATAGGGCAAACAATTCCTTTCACAATAGCATCCAAAAAACTGAAATACCTAGGAATCAACCTAACAAAAGAAATCAAAGACCTCTTCTCTGAAAAGTATAGCACTCTGAAGAGAGAGATTGAAAATAGTATCAGAAAATGGAAAGACATCCCCTGCTCCTGGGTAGGAAGGATCAATATAGATATTCCAAAACTGCTATATAGATTCAATGCAATCCCAATTGAAATCCCAGCAGCATACTTCACGGACCTTGAGAAAACAATTCAAAAATTCATTTAGAACAAGAAGAGACCCAGAATAGCAAAAGCAATTCTAGGTAACAGAGACATGGCAGGGTGTATCACAATCCCCTACTTGAAATTTTACTACAAAGCTACTGTGATAAAAACAGCATGGTGGTGGCTAAGAAACAGATCTGAGGATCAGTGGAACAGATTAGAAGATGCAGAAACAACTCCAGACACACTCAGCCACCTCATCTTTGACAAAGGAGCCATACACCCTCACTGGAGGAAAGATAGCCTCTTTAATAAATGGTGCTGGAAAAACTGGGTTTCAACTTGTCAAAGACTAAAACTAGACTTATATCTCTCACCATGCACTAAACTAAAATCGAAATGGATTAAAGATCTAAATATTAAAATAGAAATGCTGAATCGGCTGGGACAGAGCTTAGGTAGAACTCTTGAAGACATTGGTGTAGGAAAACATTTTATGAACAAAACCTCAGCTTCCTCAGAACTAGCACAAACAACCAACGGGTGGGATCTCTTCTTATGAAAAAGCTTCTGCACAGCAAGAGAAACCACCAGCAGTGTGAAGAGACAACCCACAATGTGGGAAAAAATTTTCACTTGCTGTTCCTCAGACAAAGGTCTACTATCTAGAATCTATAAAGAACTTAAAAAAAGCAGACCTCCCAAATTTAAAGACCCAATCCAAAAATGGGCATCTGAAATGAACAGACATTTCTCACACAAAGAAGTAGAAATGGCAAATAAGCATATGAAAAACTGTTCAACATCACTGGTCATTTGAGAGATGCAAATGAAAACAATGCTGAGATTCCACTTCACTCCAGAAAGAATGGCTGCTATCATGGAATCAACCAATAGCAAATGCTGGTGGGGCTGTGGGGAAAGAGGAACCCTGCTCCACTGCTGGTGGGAGTGCAGACTGGTGCAACCACTGTGGAAATCAGTATGGAGATATCTCAAAGAACTAGGACTGGAAGTCCCATTTGACCCAGCTATTCCCCTGCTGGGTATCTTCCCCAAAGAACTAAAAGAATCCTACCACAGTGATATATGTGCACCCATGTTCATAGCAGTACAGCTTGTAATAGCTAAATGTTGGAAGCAGCCCAAGTGTCCATCAACTGGAGACTGGATAAAGAAAATGTGGTGTTTTTAATATAAAATGGAGTACTGCTCAGCCATAAAAAATGAGAAATTAGAGACATTTATTGCTAAATGGATGCACATTGAGGCCATACTCTTAAGTGAAATAAATAGGACACACATGTGTAAATACCAAATGGTTTCTCTAGTGTGAGAAACTGAAAGTGTAAATGAGGACTAAAAGGTATAATAGATAATGTGAAATAGGAAGAAAAGGGACAAAGGGGAAGGGGAAGTGAGAGGGCTAGGGAAAAGGAAAGAAGGGAATGAAATTAATGTGAGAAAATGAAAAAATGGAAACAAAGCCTTTGTAAATAGGGAGGGATGGAAGGGTTGAAGGGAGGGCAGGGGAAGGGGGAAAATAAGAACTGAGAGAGATTATGTAAAGGTGTAAATTCCCAATGAAGAATGTCCTATTGTATACCTAAAATGTACCAATAAAATAAAATAAAATAAAAGAGAAAATGAGCCTTTATAACATTACATCATATGTGATTATTACCTAGCTCTTGCTGCTAAATTTGATTTTTCTCTGGGATGTATTGTAACATGGATAAATAGATGCCTTCCATTCCGTGGCTTCCTCATTTCTGGGACTCTCGGAATTAAGCATATCCTGGAGTAGACAGCTTTCAGTGCATTCTTTCCCAGAGCTGGCATTTCTTCAGCATGGTAATGTGCTGTCTCCATGAGGAGCATCTGCAACTGGCTTTGTCAAACAGAGTCAGAGCAGATCAAAGCTGGGCTTTGTGAGCTGGTCAATCAGCAAGAGGAGTACAGCCACGGACGAGCCACTGGGTGGCCGCAGCACAGCTGATGGGTTCTTGTGCTTTCTTCCACATCTGGTTTCCCTCACTTTATTTATACTGATAAGAAAAGGAAAGTGTCTGCATTGGACAAGGGCTAATGATAGCATGTTATTAATGTTTCACATAAAAATTTAAATAAATAATTAGAAATCCCTGAGTAGAATCTGGCTGGTGTTTTGGCTGTGATCTATACAAGTTTTCCTCCGTGGAGATTTTAAAGATTTCCATCCTACCTCTCCCCACTTCCCACACCTCAAAAGGAGGAGTTTTGTGCACAGTTCAGGCCTCACCACGAAGCTGCCTGTTCTGGAACTGAAGCATGGAGGAGGTTAGACAGAAGCTGGCTCGGAACAGACCCAGCGAGGGAAGCTCCCCACGTGGGCCTGCAGGCAGGAAGAAGTTTTAAGGAACACAGAAACTTGCTCATGGTATTCAGAGTGCTAGAAATTACTGCTGTCCGAACTAATTATGAATGGGGAATGAATTTTATTCCTTCAGCAGTGAGCAGGAGTCCCTGAGTTACCAAAATAATTTCAATTTCTTTGAAGCTCTTTCTCTCACCAGCTTTAGTCCTTCTCTAAGCCTCTGTATCTTTACATTTCTCACACACCTTTTCCATCAATTTTGTCCCAGTTAGAATAGTTATATATTCAAATGGACTCCTGAATTAAGAGTTTACATAATATTTTTTCTAGAGAAACTTTGGAATTATCATAATACTCATATTACCAAATAAACTCATATTACCAAATTAAAAATAAAAAGCTATATTCTTCTTTTTCTGAACATAAACAGAACAAAATTGTATAATGTTTTGCTCTTTTTTTTGGCTACAGTTTTTTTTCGGTACTGGGACTAGAACTCAGGACCTTGTGCTTGCCAGGCAGGCACAGCACTGCTAAGCTACATCCCCAGCTTGCTAGTCTTTTCATATCATTTTAAATCAGAACCAACATATAAACATTGTCTCTCATGGAGGATTTCAAGATAATATGTGTAATTGATGTAACTCCACCTATATACATTCCTTAAATCACTACATATCTAGCACATGTGCTATTGAAGATGATCTCTTCTTCCATCACAGATGAAGGGATTATTTACAGTTTTCTGAAACAAGCGTGGTTTTAATAACAGTTCCTCATTCATCTGTTCACAGTAACTTCATAAAAAATGACCCTTGAATTTGGCAGAGGGTAAATAAACTTGCAAGATCCTCTTAACTCTTTCTGAATTTTCATGATATAAGTGGCAACTCTCTTATCTTGAATTTTGGTTTACAATAAGCAATGACTGTAATTAATTGTGGAGTTCTTGTAAGAAACAATAAGTCTATGGAGTGCTTGCTGTGTGCGAGATATTGCTATATGTGTAATCTGTGTTGTCTTAGTAAAGCTTCACATCAAGCCCATGAGGGAGGTACTACTGTTATCCTGCACTGTACAGATGAGGAAACTACACTGAAAGCAGGTGAAGTCTTCAAAGTTAAGTACTTTGTAAGCAGCAGCGGTAGCAGTTTAGAGTTAAATTTAGGCACCTTGGTATGATAGTTGGGATTTTGAATTATTATAGTTCTGCCTAGGATTGAATTTGTGGCCACCCACTGTCCCTTCTTACCCTTTTACACTTCCACATGTGTGGTAGTCAGTTACTGTTGGCTGCCGTAAACTGCTCAAGAGAACTGTCAGAATGTAGCTTTTCACTGAAAGTCTTCAAACTATTTGTCAGGAAGGAAGGAAGAGAGGGAGGGAGGGAGGGAGGAAGGAAGGAAGGAAGGAAGGAAGGAAAACCAGCAGGCAGGCAGGCAGGAAGGAAGGAAGAGAGAAAGGGAGGGAAGGAGGGAGGAGGAAAAAAGCCTCTAATTAATAATGAATTTTATGATGGGGGCAATTATTTCCCAGGTTTTTCCTCTCCCAAAATTGATGTGTATATTCAACCAAAGAGAACTACAAAATTACATTTAAAGTCCACTATTAAAGCACATATTCAATTATTTTTAAATGGTGCACTACACTGAAACTCACAGGTGAAACACTTAAAGATTAGTTTTTGGATAGATCCATCAATTACAGTGGAAGTAAATGGTATGCTTCGCAACTGTACCAGACACTTTAATACATTATCTCATGAAGACCCTACAACAACTTTGGGATGGAAATGCTTTCATTTTTACTGTTTTATAGGTGAGAGAACCTCAGCTTTGGCAGATTAAGTGGCCTAAAAAGTGCTTAGGTCATGACTTGGGTCCTCACCTGACTCCAGAGTTCATATTTTCCAGCTCCTTTGCCACATCTCTCAATGCGAGGGACACCCTGGGTGGTGATTCGAAAGCCCTGTGTGCAGTGTGCAGCATGAGCAGGATGGCCTCTGCTCTCTCGAAGGCCCTAACATGGGGACAGATTTTGCCATTCTTCTCTCTCTTCCTTCTGGGAATAGTCAGGGCCTGCAGATTCTACATCATTCTGAGCCAATAATAAGCCTTCTTTAAAAACAAAGAAAGGTTTCCCTTTCTTGCACACTCTGCTCAAGTCCCAGCAGCCCTCTCTGCCTGCTATCACACGCCATAGCACTGGTGGCTGACACACTGCTAGATTCTTGATGAGATCACAGCAAGTGAGCAAGTTTCCAGTACTCCGAATCACCAAAATCTGTCTTTAACCTCATTACATTCATTTTCGAATAAATGATCAATAACTGCACACATAAGAGGAAACAAAGCACCTTTGGAAAGAGCCACGAGTAAGGGGATGCTTTCATCTGCACTTTTTAAAAATTTTGGTGGTGCTCGGGATCAAACTCAGGACCTTGCTCTTGCAAGACAGGTGCAGTGCCACTGAGCTGAATCCCCAGCCCCATCTGCACTTATTTTGAATTCTATGACAGCCTTTCTATTTAATGTCTCAGTGAGAATTTCCTCCTTTTTTCCTTTGGATATTTTAGTAAATCAGGGCCCTAAAATGACTCTGAAGTTAAAAAAAGACCACTGTAGATTTTTTCTGTACCTTGAGGGGAACAAGAGTTTACCTTCTCACAACAACAGATGGTTTTAAATGGAGTGATTACAAAATTCTGAAGGTAAAATGGTTTAATTACAAAGTCAATACCGCCTCCAACCCAGGCTGAGTCTTGGTGTAAAAACAACAGACGGAGCAGGGCAAACGCTGGGACAATGTTTAACCAGAACTTTGCATAGCCGCTGCTGTAGGGTTTCTTTGGGGCTTCAGTAAACTACAGAGCACATGATTCTGGGTTCCTGTTTGACAAATGACCCCAGGGAGAAGAATTATACATGTGTGTATTTTACTATACAGTCTATACAAATGTGCACAGTCTGACAGGGAAACCTGTTAAGGAAAGACAGGACTCGGTTTCAGCAAAAAAGGGACACTGAGGAACAGCTAAGGGCACATAGAAAGGGATTTGCCACAGGAATGAATTTGCAGTTTATGAAAAGAAGGCTGGAGCTTGCCTAGCATGCAGGAGGCCTGGGAACATCGCTCTGAAGCTATGTCCCTATACCTTATTTCTAAAAACTAACTTGTCAGTTTTCGTTTGAAATCTGAAAGAAGATTAACATACTAAGAAATAATTCAATGACTGGAGGTTTTAAAGTTTTTTTAAAAAATCAGACAAGAGAAAAAAATCTAAGTTTTCTTTCCTTAGGATTATCATCTTTTTCCAAAACAAAAGGGGTGGGAAGATGAAAAAAAATCATTAGTTGAATTCAGATTCTAATTAAATTTATATTGAAACATAAAATTAGGGTGCCTGTGAAAATGTTTCTACATGCTTAACAATATACTCAAACATCAAATGACTTGGTCAGTGAGACTTTTTTCATTGTATTTATTTAATTGAATTATAACCATCCATAGAAACTGACAAAAAGGAACACAAATACTTTCCTTATTTCCTTACCACTGTGTGTTGTGCTTGCCTTCTATCCACTGAACATTAAACATAGGCAATTACAGGACAGTTAGGTCATGGGGCGGAGCAGCTGTGGGAGGGTCTCAATGGTTAAGTAGAGCAAACACTTCTGATGGCCTTATCTTCAGTCCTCCTGGTCTTAATAAATGTCACCAGGATAACCCAAAACAACTCTTCCAGCAGCCCTCTGCAGGGAATTAATATAAAAAGCACACTGCAATTTCTAATCTGCTTAGTTTACCTTAAGGAAAATGCCTCATTCCAGGAAGAAGTGACTAGCATTATATTAAACAAAATTTGACGTTGATGTTAAAATGTGGAGAAAAGTAAAGAGAAATAAACACTATTTTCTGGAAATGAAAATGGCTTTTAAGGTACAATTTTAAAACATTAAGTAAACTTCTGAATTATAATCATCATACATTACATTACTTCTGGGGAATCATTACAAGTTACCTGCCCTGTGTCTTAGTAATAGGACTTATATGTAATTGCTTACTTAATTTTCTTTTCTGCCACAAGTTTTCTAAAAAATCCTAAAGTAAAGGGTTAGCTATTTTACCCTTCTAAATTTCAAATATAACTAAGAAAATTTTTGGCATTTCTCAGTGATACATTTTTGGAGACCAATTATTTGAAATTTGTTCATTCACTCGTTTTCATTCTCCATTCTCATGCCACCTTTACTTGGCAGATGTTCTAATGTCAACTGACACACAGTAAGAGACAGACAATTCCATGTACCCTATGTGTAGAGCTCTGTGGGGTTTTACAAATTAAACACACCTGTGCAGCTGGCCCCCAAACCAAGAAGCACCCATCACCAACATTCTGCAGACCTTTCTTGTTCCACCTTCACATTCCACTCAACTCAGAGGAGCCAGGCTCTAGGCTTTTAGAAGACTGATTCATCTCATTTGCATCACATAAATGGGCCCACTCTGTTTGTACGCTTAGGTGTGTGGCTTCTTTAGCTCCACATTGTGCTTTTGAGATACTTGTGTGTTTTTATGTGCAGTTGAAGATTGTTCACTCTGTTGTGTATCTCCTCTTGTGGGTAGACCACTATTCCTTTCCATTTTACTGTTGACAGGCATTTGGATAAGTTTGAGTTTTGCTCTTACTAAAAGAATTGCTGAGAAGCTTCTGGTTCATCTTATGGGGAACACAAATCCCTATTTTTGTCAGGCATTTGCCTAGGCATGGAACAATTAAGTCACGTGTATACAATACATTTGTCTTAGTTGATGTGCTCAGAGCTGTGTAAGTGACTGCTTGCAGCAGGCCCTTTGCGTCTATGTTCTCATACAGTGTGAATTGTGGTTTTGCATGCACACAATTTAATTTATATCAATGGCTTTATGTTATATACTGCACTATATTTTCTTCCTTTTTTTCCATTTAGGAATATATGTTAAGATCTATTCATGCTATGATGTGAATGTTAATCTGTTATTGCCAATTTGAAATCATCATCTGAGAGATAGGGACATTTCTGAAATAATGCATATAGCAATGGGGGAATGGCATCATCCAACAGTGAAATACTGTAGTCTCATTTAAAACTAAAGTTTTAGAAATTATTTGATTCTATGAGAAAATATTTGTGAAAATGAGTATTTTAGAAAAAGGATATAAAGCTATTTACAAAGTAGGATTCAAATTTTACTTTTAAAAGAACATATCTGAAAAAGTGTACTGGATGTAAGCAGCATTGAGGGTGGAATTATTTTTCTTATTCATATTTTTCTGTATAATATTTCCAAAGATATATGCCAGGAAAATAATAAGAAAATAAGTAACCTATGAATTATAGAATAGAGCAATCTCTACATGAGTTCATTTGTTATAGCTCATTCTTACTTGTTAGTAACTTTTGTTTTTCCATTATATTCCACATTACTATTGCCATAGCCTTTATTTATACTTTTTGCTAAGTCATTGTTCCCAACTCTGCAAGTTCTAGCTTGCTTTAATGTCTCCATCTTTCCCCTCTGACTAGTCATACCCATTCTTCCATAGAGAGGGATCTCTTCTCCATCCTAACAGCTCGTATTCTCCATGTTGTTGGATGTTTTGTGAAGCCCAAGATTCTGTGTGAAACTGCCTTGCCTCTTCTCAAATTCATTTTATATTAACTGAACTACTCTATTTAACTCACACTGAGAATATTTTAAATTATAATTGTTGTTACTAAATAGAAATAGGATCTCTCACCTGCACTACAGCTCTTCTACAACATTAATCTTCATTAAGGAAGGATTCACATTACTCAACTTTGCTTCTTCTTTAACGATTCTTTTCCCTTTGGCTAAGATAGAAAAAGAATAGGCATTTTTTCCAGAGGAACCAAGCCCAAACCTTTAGAATTAGAGAATTTTTACAGTTTAGAAAGGAGAGTAGAAATCATCTGAGGATTATCATATAAATTGGGTGGCTCCTCATTTTTTATAGCTGGATAAAGCATCACTCGGAATAAGCATCCTGACTTATTTCCTGGACCTCTTTCACCTACCACATGCTGCTCCTTTTCAGTCTAATTCTTTCTCAGTTGTTGATATCAAACTTAAAACAAGTGTTATGGTAGAAAATCCATGCCCCTGAATTTTGATTTAAGACGCTTTTCCTTATGTTCATTTCTGTTAACCAGATTACATGTGATCCGCAATGAGAATGTTCTGAATCCTAGAATAGATAAGATTTTGTCCAATGAGAATCACAAACGGGGCTGCATCCTGACTTCCATGGGGCTGCAATATTTCCTTTTTATGGTCCCTTCCTCCATACTAAAAATTGTAAAAGTTTTAAAATCCATCAGGAAGGATAGGGAAAACAGATAAAAAATAAAATGGGGAAAAGTACTAAGGGACATGACAAAAGCAATCTGGCCTGTGGCTCGCTGGGTAGAGGTCCCCCTCACAGGCTGTCACAGCCTTGGATTTGCCTTAGGAAGCCCTTGGGAGTGCATGGCCAGCACACCCTTGCCTGTCCCGCCTGCTCCCCTCCTCTGTCAGGGAACGTTTTCTGTCCCCAGGTACCTATTCTCTGTCAGTTAGCAACCTAAAGGCTAGATCATCGCATCAATAAATCTCTCAACGTGTTCGTTGGAGACGGAGCTGTTCCAAGTGGGAGTCACTGCTTTACCCTCTTCTCCCACTGTAGTAAAATGCAGGCCCTGATGTTCACTGGCAAGGAAACTGATGTTTATAGGGTGATCAAGTCCCCTTTGGCTGTGCAGAGCAGACTGACTGCAGAACCAGACACGCCAGACAGGAAGCAGTGTTTCCTCCCTGCAGACTGGCACAAGGGTCCACAACTGGCTTTGCTGGACCCAAGGGTAAGATACTGCTGCATAACATCTCTGTATTTCTGATCCATTGAAAAATATTTTCCAAGCAGTATGTAATCCAAGGGTAAATAGAGGAGAGCACTAGACATGTTAAGCCTTTTTTTGGTTAACAACTTTTACTAATGATGGCAACAAAATTATTGAAGCCTGCAATAAGCCATCCAGGGATCAAATAGGTCACCTTATGACCAGTATTAGGATTTAAATATCCTTTAAAACTAAACACTTTGGGGTTATTAATGTTTCCTTTCCTCTCAAAATTTTTGTGTTGAGAGGAGGTATAGGAGGAAATGTATTAGCAACAGTAGGATGTGGAGAATAACTCTAAGTACATTAAACATCTGTTGATGGAGCCATTAGCACCATTTGTAGATACTACCACCTGGCCCTGATTCCATTTTGCTCGAACTTTAGTACCTGAAAATATACTGTTGCAATCATGTTCCACTTCTTTTAAATCTTTTACTACTGTATTAAGTGGAGCATAAATACCAATCAGTTCTTACTGAGATAAAAAAAGATCTGCTTATGGCAAAAATCAAATGCCAGTAAGAAGGTGGCAAGGGTTAACCATCACTTAGCAGGCTGGGTTACTGTCTATGTGAGAGGAAGTCCTTAAAACAGCAGATGGAGGTGAAGCAGCTATGGTTTGTATAATCTCCTATTTGGGTCAGAGGATGGCAGCTCTTTATCACTTCTCAGATTATTTTCAAGTGCAACAATAGATGGATCACAGAAAGGGGCTAAATAAAATAGAATTTCAGAAAGGTCTCCATTTTTGCTCAACCTGAACTGATTGCTCTTTCCTGAAAAGGGTGTGTGAACAAGCACTTGTTCTAGATTTCAGTGGACTTAGAGTCCCAACAAAGGCATAAATGTCCTCTGCTTCAAGGTCAGTTGACTTTCTAGATTTATGGCCCCTCGTCCTTGCTCTTCTATGGCACATGGTCCTCCTGACTCTGTGACAAAGTCCAGCTGGCATCCGGGCTCCTCTTGTATCACCGCATTGTTAGAAAGATCTGCAATGTCTGCAGAGGTGCTTCCATGCCTACAGACTCAAGAATCCATGTTTGGCTTCTCTATGTGCTTAGCCATTTGAGAGTTGAGGGCTCAGTCTGAATGCTTGTGGAATGGAAGGGCCGAGTGATGTGTCTGTTTGGTTTTTAAAATTTTTATTAATGAAACTAACTCTGGAGGAAATATAAAATTTGAATAGCACCTATTAAAGAAACTATATTTCTAGCTTGAAAACCTACCTATATGACAACAACAGGCTCATATACATTTTAACCAATAAGTTATATCAAACAATTAAAGCAGAAAAAAGAAGGGAGCAATTCTCCCCTCATTTTAGGAAATCAACATTGTGCTAATCCTAAAACTGGATAGAGATAATAGAAGAAAAAAGTATGAACATGGATAGGAATTTGTTTAAGAAAACAAACTATTAGAAGTCAAATCTGGCAGTATGTAGAAAGTGGTTTTGTTATAGGGATGGCAGTGTTGGTTCAGTATTGGAAGTTCCACCCCCATGAAGTCATCATTTTAACAGAGGAAAGGGAAAAGCCATATGATCCTGTCACTAGTTGGAGAAAAAGTATTGGACTAAATTCTACAGCTGTTCATGGTAAAAGCTATCAGGAGGCTAGAAGTAGAACAGAACCTTCTCAACAGATTAAAGACATGTACTCCATACTTCCAGCAAAAACGCCTTATATGGATGGAGAAGATACAATGCTTTCTCCTTAAGGTGGGGAACAAGGGCAGATATGCATACTCTTTATCTGTCCATTAAACTTTTAAACCTAGGCCCAAACCAAAATAGTCTGGCAATAAAATGACACAATTAGGATAGGATTGGCAAGGTAGAAACAAAATCTTTATATGTAGATGAAATGATCATCTACAGAGAAAGTACTAAGAAATCTCTAGAAGCCCCTAGAACTTGTATTTAAATTTAGCAGGATTAGAAAACACAAGGTATATATAAAAATTCAGGTCTATGTATACTTGCTATAAATGAAGAATTGGATATTGAAATTTAAAAGCTATGTAGGAGTACAAAGGACCTAGGAAAGTTAAAAAAAAAGTGTTGGAAGACGTTTAGTACCTAATTTTAAGACTTCTTCTAAAGCTACAGTAATCAAGGCAGTGTTGGTATAAGGAAAGACATATAGATCATTGGAATAAAACAGAGAATCTAGAAATAGAACCACACATATATGGTCCACTGAGTTTTGAAAGATTAACATTAGCATTTTATAGAATATAAACTCAATTCAAGAGCCAAGGAAGAGATAGTGTTTTCAGCAAATGGCACTAGAACACCTGGTATCCGTATATAAAAAATTAACCTCAACCCTTTATTTTCACACATGAAAATAACTTGAAGGGATCTATGAACCTAAATATGAAAGCCTAAAAGTATAAAACTTTAAGAAGAAATTATAAGGAAAAATATTTATGAATTCAGGGTAGGCAAGAACTACCTAGGATACAAAAGACATGATGTATAAAAGAAAAAAATTGATAAATGGGATTCCATCAAAATTTAGAACTTTAAATGACATCATTAAAATGAAAAGTAGTCCTTAAACAGACCATATTTACAATCCATATAACCTATGAGCAGAATATATAAAGAATTCTTAGAGCTCGTTAATAGACAACCCAATTAAAAAGTAGACATAAGAAGATGATAAATAGCCAGTATAGCACAAAGAAAGGTGTACAACTCTAGAATCAGAAAAATTCTAATCAGTACAATAACAAGATTGTATTATACACTCACTAGGGAGATGAAGTTAAAAGTTTTAAAAATCTTGTCATGACTTTTTCTTTTTGTTGGATTCTCCCCCTTTGCATTTAATTTGTCACGCCCGATGAATTCATTCTTCTGGGCTTCCTGGGGTTGTGATCCTCATTGTCTTTTCCTAGGGTATTGTCTAAAATATTTTGGAGTGCCGGTTTGATATTCATGAAGTTCCTGAGGTGCTCTTTATCATGAAAGCATCTTATTTCTCCATCAGTTTTGAAAGATAGTTTTGCAGGATACATCAATCTGGGTTGGAGGCTGTTTTCCTTCAGGGCTTGAAATACATCACTCCAAGCTCTTCTTACCTTGAGGGTTTGCATTGAGAAGTCTGCTGTGATTCTGATGGGCTTTCCTTTGTATGTGATTTGTTTCTTTTCTCAACTGCTTATAGAATTTTGTTCTTCTGTTGGATATCTGGAATCCTAATTATTATATGCCTATGTGTAGATTTTTTTTGATCAAGGCTAGCTGGAGTCCTATATGCCTCACTTATCTGTATGTCAAGTTCTTTTCCCTGCTTGGGAAGTTTTCTGCCATCACTTCTGTGAACAGTTTTTTTTATGTCATCTGCACTCTCTCCTGTTTCTTCATTGACTCCAATCAGTCTTATGTTATTCTTCTTTGCATCGTCTAGCAGCTGCTGGATTGATTTCTCATGTTCCTTTACAATTTTACAGCAATTTTTCTTTTCCTCCTCACTAATTGCAATCTTATCTTCTATATGTGAAATTCTATCCTCACATTGGTTCATTCTGCTGCTCAGACTTTCGATGGAGTTTTTAATCTCCTGGAAATCTATTTGCATCTGTTTTATGGATTCCATTTGTTTCCTATGTTGGGATTCCATCATGTTCCTCAGATCCTCTATTTTTTTATCTGTGTCCTCTCTAGATTTATTAATCATGTCTTGCACCATGAGCACAATCTTTGCTGTTGTATGAGTAATTATTTCTGACTTCATTTTTCCCAGATCCCCTTTTGTTGTCAGTTCAGGGAGTCCAGGTAGTTGAGTATCAGATTGTTCCATCTCATTTCCCTTTGGGGTTACTGTAGGTGATCCAGAAGTCTGTTTTTGAGGCTTGCTTACGTGTCTTCTCATTTCTACGGGGTGTGTGTGGGGGTGCTTCTGGTGCCCGAGCGGGTTGGGATGGCGGCAGGGGAGCTTCCTTTTGGGTGCTGGGACTGGCTCAGCTTCTCTACCCTAAGAGCTTGGGATGGTGGCGGGGGAGCTTCCTTCTGGGTGCTTGGACCAGCTTCCGTATTGTATTCTTTAGAACTTGAAATGTGCTGTACTTCACAGTTGCCTTCCTTGTTTAGCCAAAGTGGTGAGATTTTACTCTGCATCCATTGCCCACTGAGCCAGAATCCGGAGGGGGCTCAGCTGCCTGAGCAACCTCTGTGAACTATGAACTCCCCAGGGATGCTGCCTCCTGCTCCCAGGCAGAGTACAGGAATCTACACTGCAAAGCACTGCCCAGTTCTGATGGATCTGATAAGGCCGCTCAAGACACCCCTCAGAAAATGTAGTCAATGTGTCTGTTTTAAGGTAGCCATCTCAGGTAGCCATCACCGGTGCAGAGTTCTGCGCATCTGCTTCTGTAGCCCCATACACCATGGTTGGAAAGCATCCGCAGACATTGCTCTTCCCCATCCAAAACAAAATGTCATTTATCTGTCTCCCTGTTCCTTACTCATGGATGATCCCTTAGATGCTGGAATTTGTGGTCAGCCATGTGCCCAGTTTTGTGACTCAAGGGTATGTCTTGGACCAAGGTTGGATAGCATTGGTTGCTTTACCAGTTAGAGCCCCATCAAGGGCCTCTGCTTCCACCCTTGCTGCAAATTGATAGTGTGAATTGTAACATTTAAGTCTTCAGCATCCTCTAACAATGTGATCCAGGTATTGTAGTCCCTTTTTTTTTTTTTTCGGTACCAGGGATCAAACTCAGGTCCTTGCATTTGCGGAGCAGGTGGGAGAACCACTGAGCTAAATCCCTGGCCCTGTATTCACTTTTATATAGTTTGTAATGGATAACTTCTGCTTTAGTTTCCTGTGGAAAATGATGCTTGGGATATACATTTCATGAGCTGTTCAGTACAAAATAAAAATGTACATTGGCATATAGTGATGAGGGATAGTTCACGACAGCATTATTTCCCACCTCCCCCTCCCTTTCCCAGCGCTTTCCCGACACTGCCTGTGCCTGGGCTCTGCAGCCAGAATTCTCCTCAGATGATCACATCATCTCCTCCTCATCCTCTGGGTCCAGCCAAGGTCCTGTCTCCACCTGCACGTACACATGGTTTTACTATTAGAAATGATAGCTGCCAGAGATGATTCCTTTCTTTACTCTCCCATTTGATGCCTGCCTCCACAACCCCTTTTTGAAATAAGGACCTTTCTTATTCTCTGTTATAACCCTGGCATTTGTCAGTGTGTGGCCTGTAGCAGTTGCCTGATAAACACCCATTAAGTGAATTGAATGACTCATTTATTCATTCAGCAAGCACTAATAGAGTACCATTTGTGTACAGACCTTGCATATGTGCGATGTTATAATCTAATAAAATGCGGCTGCTTTCAAGTCACTGAGAATGTAGTGCAGATGATGGTGAAATAAACAGAGAAGCAGAGCACAGTGGGCCTTCCTTGCTGAAGAGCTTGAGGGGCCACGGCAGCAGGGAGTCAGGATGCTGTGTAGACTTGGAATGCCTGTAGGAAGATTAGGTGAAGGCCTTCTAGAAAAGCATTACGATGCTTCTATTGCTACCACATCAAATTACCACAAATTTAGCATCTGAAACAACATCCATTTATTCTCCCACGAATCTGTGGGTCAGAAACACTTTGGGCTTAGCTGGTTCTCAGCTTAGAGTCTTACAGGCTAAAATTGGGACTGTGCTCCTTTCTGGGGGCCTAGGGTGAACTCCTGTTACATTCGATCAGACTGTGGCTGACTCAGTTTCCCGTACTTGCGTGACTGAGATCCTCACTAGCTGTGAGCCACAAGCTCGTTTCTGTTCCTGGAGACAGTCTTTCTTCCCTGGAATCCTAGTCTGCCTCCAAGGAGAGCATGCCAGGCCCTGCCATGCTTCCTGTCTCTGCAATATTCCCATCTCTCAGTCCAGATCTCTCCTCTGCCTCATCAGAGGATGTTCTCTGCTTTCAATAGTCCATGGGTGGACCCTTGGTTCACACAGATACTCTGGGGTAATTTCTCTGTTTTATGGTCCATAATGTAAACAGACCTTTATATCTATAAAGACCCTCTTGTCAAATAACATATACCTCCACAGGTTCCTAGAATTGGTGCAGGGACATCTCTAGGGCAGCATTGCTCTGCCTACCCTCTAAAAGATGGCTGGCTAACGCATGCCTTCTAATTAGTTAGGGGAGAAGGGGAGAAGAAGACTGCAGGCAAGGGGAAGAAAACCGCTGAGAATCACAGAGTCCTTGCCAGTCATTGCCCGTGGCTATCAGGATTCAAGGAAGGGTGCGGAGAGGGCTAGAGAGACAGAGAGAAGCAGATGTCGATGGGCCTAGTCCCTGTGCAGGAGGCTGAACTTCATGACAACAGAGCCAGGTGTGATCTGGGAGCTCCCAGTGGGATTGGTGGAGAGCAGCAATCCCAGGCTAGCTCCAAGAGCAAGGGAACTTGAACTACTCTTCGAACACATCAGTGGCCCAACAGAGGGAGAAATGGAGGTGGCTGACTCTGGGGAATGCACCCAGGAAGACTCAAGCCCCGATTTCCTCCTCTTGCTAGAGATCATGGAAGGATCCTTTACCCAGGTTATTTCACTCAACTAACTACATCTAATGATCTTCATTTCGTTGTAGTATCTCAAATTCCCCTAGATAGAGATGAGTGTTAATTAAAATGGATTTTTAAAAAAATGTTCTCCCTTCCATTATGGTTCAGCTCATTAAATCGGCAATTCAGTTAACAAAATCCGCATTGAAAATCTACTCTGTCAAGCACCAGCTTACAGAGGGAAGAACAGTCATCACACCTCATGACCTTCCCGCAGCCCTCAATCAGGTCAGCGCTACCAAAAAAGCCCTGGAAAAATGACGCTCATTTCAGAAAGCCGAGAGAAGGCTGGCCCCAGGTAGGAGCAAGGGAAAGGGCAGTAGCCAGGTGTTCAGGTGGGAACCTGAGTGAGGCGAGCCAGAGGCAGGGTCCCAGTGTGTTTGCAGAAGTGACTTCACGGACCTGCTGGGCCAGTGTTTGTCAAAGTGAGGTCTGATGACAAGTAATGTTTCCCAGCCTGTGTGCGTATGTGCATGCTAAAATGCCTACATCGAGATCTGGAGAATTTGGATTCCTAAAAGCAACCTTAACAGTGATTTTATGCACGAACTCCCTCTGTACGACTCAAAGGATGTGTCATATCAGGAAACACGGGGACCAATCATCTCAGAACAAAGGCCCTGTGCCGAAGAGCATAGTTGGTCATGTCAACTCAAATATGCATTCACAGTCCTCTCTATTCTATTCTCTTCAAAGACAATAAAAGTTTCTCTTTTTTATTTTTACTTTTTTATTAGCCCATGTTTGCAGTGCATGATGATTGCATTCATCATGAGGGGTTAGGACGTGTACCTAACACACTTTGATTCTTTCGTGTTCCCTTCCCATTTGAAAAAGATCTCCTTACTTCCTATTATTTATCCTTTTTTTTGCTCTTTCTATTTTGGCTTTCTCATACAAGAGAAACCATGTGATACTTAACCTTGTGCATCTGATTTATTTCACTTAGCATTATGGTCTCAAGTTGCACCCATTTACCTACAAATGCCTCAAGTTTATCCCTTTTTATGGCAGAGTAAGACTCGATTGTGTATAAATTCTGCATTTTCTTTATCCATGCATCCATTTATTCCACATATTTAGGCTGTTTTCAAGATTTTTTTTTTCTACTCTTTCCAAAGATAAATAAAAATGTATCCATTTTGATCATGCTCAAGACCTGGCTTTCATGAATCACTGACTAATAACTGCCAGAGCTTTCTATTGCTTGTTTGTCAAAGATGCATCCATTAATGTAATTACTCATATATGTACTTTTAAGTATATTATGTGCACATGTATGAGTACAATCATACGTATCATACATTTATAATGGAAATGCATATATATTAGATACACTATGTAATTATACA
Source organism: Heterocephalus glaber (assembly GCF_053883595.1). Classification (NCBI taxonomy): domain Eukaryota; kingdom Metazoa; phylum Chordata; class Mammalia; order Rodentia; family Bathyergidae; genus Heterocephalus; species Heterocephalus glaber. The sequence goes on along the minus strand of NW_028258343.1, from coordinate 25,543,221 downwards.
TACATGTACTTATGTGTACATATGTACTATAATGAAATATATGTTATAAAATTGTATGTCAATTTTTATAAATATTCTTAAAACTTTTAAAATAAAGTATAAAATTATTGTAATCATCTGGATATTCAGTTTCTAATCAAGATGATCTAATCTAATTGTTATTGACTGTTGGTGTCCATAGATGAATTTCTGCCTATGAGCCCATGTTTTATGCCTTAATGAGAAAAAAGCAAACCTAAGTGATTCATTCATGCTAAACAAATAACAATCAATGGTGGACAAACTGCACGTGAGAGGATATCAGAGCAAAACACCTGAAAAGTGGTGGAAAACCAAGCCATAGCACTGCGTCCAACCAGCCCCAGGCTTGAGGAGCACTGCTTCCTGCTTCAGGTGGACACTTGGTATCAGCAAAATAAAACCATCCACTGCATTTAATTCTGTTAATATAGGTGCATTCAATTAATATAGATGGCAGAGGGTTTGTAACTTTGCCTATATGCAATTCAAACTTTTGTTTTGTTTAACAAGGTTTGTATTTAGTTCTGTGTCTATACATATGTAAGCCACATTATTATAAATCAGTTTAAGTTAACTCAAAGGAGGGGTCTTTGAGAACATTTGTTCCTCCTAATTCACTTTTCAGAGATGCAATTCCATTATTTTTCGTTATTCACAGGACAAGTGCTCATACCCCAGTGATATAATTGAGGAGAAAGTAGGAAGAAAATAGGGTACTTAGGGGACTGCAATGTCAAAACACTTCTCGAGGGACCCACGTTGTATGGAGGCTCTTCTCTGCTCTTAATTCTGTACTACAAGAATGCATATTTCTCTGTAAGTTAGTTGCACTTTATATAGGAATTGGAACATTATAATAATTTTACTTATAATAAACAACATCCATTTTTGTGCTGGTTTCTTGTATATGATATGAGGACTTTAAGAATTCAAAAGAGCTGCTAAATCCAACTCACACTCACACAGACATTTGTTTTACAGATTTTTAAAAAAGCACAAGCCCAGCCTGGATGGGCTGAATGGCTGTCACTCAGCCTGCTTGGAGGGCTGCTCAGGACCGTCTTCTGAATCGTCAGCACCACAGCCTGCTCTCTTACCTAACTCAGAACCACCGAGGTAAGCAGTGTCTACCTTCCCTGCTGGACCTGGAGCTCGGTGAAGGCAGGGAGCTCTTAAGCCCAATTTCTGCTGTTGCCCAAGGTTAAGCACATGTTGCATATGAGAGTAACAGCAGGGAAGGGCAGAGGAATGAGGTGAGTAGCAGGGAGGAAGCAGAGAAGGAAGGGAGGAAAGAGGTGGTTGGGCCTCCAAGCTCCCATCTACTTTTTGTACTCCGCGAACAGCCTAAGTCTACCGAATTTTGCGGTCTTCACACTTGAGATTATGCTGTGCTCTTGAAGGCCTGCGAGAGCAGAAGCCAGTTAACCAAGGGCCACAACTAAACAGGTCTCCGTGCTGAGAGCACCATGGTCACTAAAAATGTGCTCCCATTCAGGGCACGATGCCTGGCACATGCAAAGTGCTCAAATCATATTTATTGCATCAGTACACACAGGCATTTGAGAGAAATGTTACAGTCAATCCATAAGATGCTGTAAGTCTTCAGCCAAGCAACTTGTGTATTTTCATAAGAAAATTTAACAGATTCTTAGCAAGTGGATGACAGGATAACTCTTCAATTAGATACTAAAGATGAGAATTCCCATTTATAAAGGAGAAAACAAAAGGAAATGGAGAGTGAGGAAAATAAAATTCAATACTTTAGTAAAACCCTGAAAGAATCTTGTTCTCTCTAATATAGACGAGATTGGGCGCATTCAGGGTGGTATGGCCATAGACTTTGCTCTAATAGAAAGATGAGACAGTTGGTAAATTCAAAAGAACACGGTGATGCCTCCCACCTGACCCGAGACAGAGAAACTGTGGAGAACAAACAACCTCTCCCAACCAGCTGTGCTGCTCAGCATCACATGCAGATGTGGAGACAGCCACCATCTGGGAGGAGCAAATGGTGTGCGGGTCTGGGTGCTATGGAGCTGGGAATGGGAGGCAGGCTGTGGTCATTGCAGCATGCAGTTGCAGCCAGGCCTACACTGGCATGGAGCAGTTTGGGGGTGCAAGGCCCAGCTTTGTGATTTTGCACATTATTCATCCTCTTTTACCTTCAGTATTTTATGTGTAAAATGAGGACCATGATGTTTGCATTAGAATTAATGTACATAGTTGCTGGCATACAATAAGCACTCAATGGATGGCATTTTAAAATTATTATTGTTATCACCATTATCCCAATATGCGAGCAGGCCTTCCTTTAGCACTTTGACCACCTCCTAGAGGGTGTGGGAGCTGGGCAGGCTGGACCTGCCCTTGTCCCAGGCACTCCTCCACAGCCAAGGCTCAAGACCTCAGTGATTCCCATGCATTCTGAAGTGTGAGAAATGCTAATCTAGAACACAGGTTTTGATGTGAGAGGGAGGGTTCTTTCTACCAGAGAGACTATGAGGACGAGTTTGCATTGCTCTAAATGATAATAAGATCATTCTAATGGGACAAACTGTCACAAGTTTTCTTCTCCCTGTGTTCTGCAGGGAGACGCTCTGTTGAGGAAGCAGCTGGTGCCCAGGAAGGGTAACTTGCATCTCCAAGGCAGCTAAGCTGGGGCCAAGTTCCCTTGCTTTTTATAGAATGAGCACTTGATACAGCTGGGCTGGTGTGTTCTTAGAGATCGTCAGCTATGCCAAAGTGGCTCAGCTATTACTGAGGTCCCTTTGAGTCTCTGTTTCTGTGGCTTGGTTCATTTTCAAAGGCTTCGAGTAGCTCTGCCTGTCCACTCCACTAATTGCCCCTCAGCTCTGAGCAAAAAAACCCCTATGTTTTTCTGCCTGAATGTGTGCAGAGGCCCACTTGTCCTGGGCCCTGCAGGAAAGGTCTGCACCCTGGGTCTCTCTCATGGGCACACATAAAGGGCTACTCAAGCTGGAAACAGCAGGGCTATTTGTCTGAGACTGTCTTAATCTAGAGCAAGCAGCACAGAATGCAGAATGACTGCTACCTCAACTGTGGACCAGCTTCGAGGAAGTGGAAACGGGAGGAAGGGGGATGGGAGAATCAAGTAGGAATTAAAAGGCAGTTTCTAGCTCTGCAGAGGAATTGACAGCAACCAAGGAGAATCCTGGATCCATGCCCCTGGCTTTTCATCACCATGAGACTCTCTGTGAGAATCACTCTGGGTAAGAATGAGATAGGATCTGCCCTGGGAACCCATTGCCAACCAGGGCTGCAGGGTCCACAAAGCAGACAGCACATAGGACATCAAGACATCTGATCTCTTCTGGGAGGCAAAGCCATGCCTGCTGCTCCCTCTGCTGGCCCTGTAAGAGTGATTACCAGAGACTCCGTCTACCTTGTCCTCAATAAGCCAGACCTGTTCTGAAGTATGAGACACTTTGGTGGGATGGGAGAGCAAAGCACCTTACTTATTCCTGACGGTCTATGTTCCTGCACGACAAAGAAAACAGCATTTATTTTCCACAAGAAAGAAAAACAGAAGCAGAGGCCCCGCGTGGGAAAGTGCTCAGCGGCACTGAGGTAAAAGGATGCCTAGGCGTGAGGGCTGAGGGTCTGTGGGCGCTAGAGCAGCAGCCCACAGCCTCCTCTGTAAGAGGAGTCTCACACCTCCTCACACCTGGCAGCAGGACAGCAGGATCCCCTAGGTGCTCAGGGCAGGAGCAGAGCTACTGCCACGGCCAGCACGGAGGCGGCCCCTGAGGACCGTGGGAGTGGACGCTACGTGCACCCCGTGAAGTCCTCTTTGCTCCCTCTTTGTTCTCCATGTCTAAGATAGGGTGTGATCATCACCCCTCCATGGCCACTCTTTCCCATCTTATAAGGAGGCTTTTATTATTAAAAATGTTTTATTATGGATGACTTCAAACCTACACAGAAGTGAAAAGAATAGAAGCCCCCTGCAGGTACTCGCTTTCCAGCTTCAGCAGTCATCTACCCAGCACCAGTCCGAAGTGTCTACACTTATCAGCCCTCATCCTATCATTTCAGTTACCATTGACATGAAGATATTATTTAATTGGTACATGGTCCCATGTTTATTCTAAAAGATAAAGACTATTTCTGAATATAACCACAATTTATTATACCTGTAAGTTCACATAAATTCTTAATCAATATCCAATAAGTGTTCAAATTCCAATTACACCATAAAAATCACTAAATTTTTATAGTTTGTTTAAATTAATTTCCAAATGAGATCCACACATTATGTTTGATTGACATGTCTTTTAAAACAGGTTAATCTGTAAATTCCTCTTTCAACTTTCCTTTCTCATTCATTTTTTTTTACAAAACCAGGTTCTTTTCCAATAGAATATCCTTCATTCTGGATTGCGCTGAGTCCATCTCTGTGGTATCATTCAGTCAGGTTTTGCATCCTCTCTGTATTAGTGCTTATCTATTGATGTAATACACTGGCCCGAAGGCTGGCTAGAGTTAGGTTCCTTATTTTCAGGAGGACCTAGGTGGTGGGATGTGCATCATCAAGAAGCATCTGGGGCACATCCTCACTTCTTTCCTCCTGTAAGCAGCTGTGGATGCTCTAACAGTGCCTCATCATATCCTTGGAGACTGGAAAGCAATGATATTTTATTTCTATAATTTCTTATTCATTAACTGTAACACTTTATGCAAGAATACTTGTATTTTGTTACTCAGTGATACAAGTGTATAGGAAAAGGAAATTAAAAGCTATTTTTTATTTACTAGTTATCAAACTAATGAATTGATTTCCTAGAATCTCCTCAAGTGACCAGCTAGTTTAATTTATAGTCATGTGTTCTTAAATAACCTTAAAGCCAGTGTTGGCATGATTTTGTTTTGATACAATTCACAGGTTTCTACAAGTTATAAATTTCCTTTTTCATTATTCTCAAATTTTCTTAATGATACATATTTTCAACTTTTTATTTGGATAAACTTTTCCTTCATTCAGCGTGGGGTTACCTGATCTTTCCCTGCAGAACCTTGAATACACAGTGGTATCTTGGTTCATGAATGGTTTTGTTTGTGAACAGTTTGGTTTGCAAACAGAAGCATTTGGCAAAATTTTGTGGGTTTTTTTGCAAGCTTTGTATCAGGTGACAAACACAATTGAGGCTATCTTTCCAGCATGAACATGAACATGGCCAAATTTTCCAGAGTCATGGAACAAATTAAGTTCTTGAACTGAGGTATCACTGTATTAGTTTCTCTCTCACTTTGTCTCACAGATGAACCTACTTGTTCCTACACCCATTCACTTTGTTCATCCTTTAAACAATGCCCATTAAGCACCAACCAGTGCAAGTTATTTTCTTAAAATACACAAAAATTCCTTTGGCCTTGAATTACAATCTAATAGTGAAAACAGGAAACACACACAAGACTCTTTAAAATTCTACCATGTCTGTGTCCAATGCCATCCTCCCATTTTTACTCCCCTTTCTTCCCGTTAATTTGGCATGAGCTTTAGAGCTTGGGGAGTTGTAGTCATGAAACTATTTCTCAATTGGAAGTGACAGGAAGTGGAGTTACAGGGGTCATAAGAGGAAGAGCTGGTTTCTGTGATTGAGAATGAACATGCACTACTCCAACACGTATCTTATGTATTGCATTTCTCTACGTGTGCAGTAACTTGGCTAGTGGTTGATCAGGAAAATTTGGGGGCCAGAACTGTGCCCCTGAAAGTGGAATTACAGAACAGATGACAGAGACTGATGTTCATGGGTGCATTAAATCCTCTGTGGACTGGGACCCAACTTTGTGTTATTATTAATATTTTATTTTTTCCTAAACTAGTGTATCTTTTTTTCCATTAAGTTTATTGGTACATTTTAGGTATACCATACAGTTACATTCATCGTTGGGATCTTGTACCTTTACAGGAGTCTCTTGTTCTTATTTTTTTCCCCCTTCCCCTGCCCTCCCTTCACCCCCTCCACCCTTCCCTATTTGCAAAGACCTTGTTTCCATTTTTTTCCTTTTCTCATATTTTTTCCCTTCGTTCCTTTCCCCCACCCCTCCCACTTCCCCTGCTCCTTTAGACCTTTTCTTCCCTTTTAACAATATCAATTACACATTTTGATCCTTATTTACACTTTTCTAAACTAACATCCCTTAACATGATGCGGAGCCAGTTCTCTACCACTGAACTACATCTCTGTTACTTTGGGGTTATTTTTTGCTTGTTTCTTTTGTTTTTAAATTCTGAGACAGGGACTTGTAAGTTGCCTAGGCTGGCCTTGGACTCCCAATCCTCTCCCCTCAGTCTCCTGAATAGCTGGATGTGATTGCTAATCCTGATAGATCAACTTCATTGGATTAAGAAATGCCTCGTAGAGCCATAGAGCATGCTCCTGGGTGTGTCTGCGTAGGTCATGGAGGCATACACCTCCTCATCAGTTCCTCTGCTGTGTTCCCCAGCCTCCATGAACTAAAGACCTTTGCTCTACCATGTTCTTATGTCATAATGTTCCTGCCTTGGGGCAGCTGACTATGGACTGAAACCACCTATGCCATAAGCTAAATAAAACCTTTCCTCCTTTAAGTCATGGGTTCTTGGCTGTAGTGTTTCAGCAATGGGAATGGTGACTATTACAGAAAATTAGAACCAGGACTAGGGTCATAGCTCTGACTATACCTGGCCATGTAGTTTGGAACTGATTTGTGGAGTTTGAAAAAGTTTGAGGATGTGGGCTAGAGAAGCTTTGCAATATTGTAAGGAAAACCTAGTGAGTGATTCCAGTGGAAACTCAGATGACCAGGATGCTAATTGAAACAAGGACAGTAAAATCCAGGCTCAGGAGATTTCAGTTGGGAACAAGGACTCTGTTAGAAGTTCACTAGAGGCCATGTGTGTTACAGTCTGGCAGAGAATTTGTCTATATTTTGCCTATGTCTTGAGACTTTGCAGAAGACTGAGATTAAGGGCAGTGGACTAATTAATCTAGTGGAGAAAATTTCAAGACAGCCCAACATTCAGGCTGTGCCATGGGTACTGCTGGTTACTTTTAGCCAGATTTATAGTGAGAATCAAGGGCAAAAAGCAGAGCAGAAAAAGTTAGAAAATTTAAATTTTGGTCAAGAAAAAACTGTGTATAAAGTTGAAGCAAAAAAGTATAACTGCTAAAGAGATTGATGTACTTAAAAAGAAAGCAAGTACTTTGTACAGTGACAAAAAGAAAGGTGCTTGAGGGAATCTTAGGAATCAGCAGGACCCTACCCAAGGCAGGCTCAAGCATGTAAAAGTATCGATCTTTCATTCGAGAAGACCATCTCTGGGACCCCTACTCAAAAAGAGGCTCATAGGGAATTGGTTCTCTGGATTCATTTCACCATGCTCAGGCCTCCAAAGGGGCCTGGCTGCTGCCTACACTAATGACAAACCTTGGTGTGATGCTGGTTTTCCTGGCATGCAGAATGCAAGAGTTGTGCGGTCAGAGAGACGTCCACCTAGATTGTGGAGCAAGGCCTTGGAGGCCAGGCAAGGAGCCTCTGAGAGGGAAATGCAAGAAGCTGTGGGAGTGAAGCTGATGGTTCAGTGGGGACCCCAGGAAGTAAGAGATGGCAGAAATTGAAATGTCAGCTGAGGAAAGCTGAGAGCCATGAGTGGAGCCAGCCCAGGAGAGAGGCCTTATGAGAGGCAACTGGCCTGGCCTGCCCTGCCCTGCCCTGCCCTGTCCTATCCATTTAGAGACAGGATCTCACCATGGCTGTTCTTGAACTCACTATGTAGTCCAGGCTGGCCTCAAAATCTCAGCAATCTTCCTGCTTCAGCTTCCTGTGCACTAGGATTACAGGAGTGCCCCACCATGCCTGGCCAACTATGCCTTTTAATTTTCTGAGACAGGCTCTTGCTATGTAGTTCAGCCTGGCCTTGAACTCACCATGTAGTTCAGGCTGGCCTCAAACCTAAGACAATCCTGCCTCAACCTCCCAAGTGCTGGGATTACAGGCATGCACCACCACACCTGGCAACTATGCCTTTTAGAAGTCAAATTTTACCATGTGTCTTGTATACCAGACTTAATGCTAAAGAATTTAATATCTGCTCTACCATTTTTCAGTCTTACTTTAATTCACTTCTGGTCTGTCCCCATATTTCTGCCTCTTGGAATGGGAATGTTTCCCCTGATCCACTGTATTGTGGGATTACATAATTGTTTTTCAGTTTTTATAGAGGTTCACAGCTGAGAGTTTGTCTTGAGTCTCAGAAGAGACTTGAACTTGGACTTTTGAAATATGCTGGAACTATTGAAACTTTGGGGAAGGGATGATTGTATTGTACCCAGGATTTCTGTATTGTTAGATGTTATTATGAACTTGCTATTGCCACTATTTGGATCAAGTATGTTTTAGGAGATGTGTTTGTACGTGAAGTTGACAAGGGTGGATCGTGACCCCAGTCATGATATGTGAACTTCACTGAATTAAGGAAAGATGTCAGATTAGAAAAGCATGCTTTTCGGTGTGTCTGGGTGGGTCTTGGAGGGGTGGCTTTGGGTATGTCCGTCTTCCATTCCTCTCTTCTGCTGTTCTGCTCTGTCCCTCCAGAGGCCATGAGCCAAGCAACTCCCCCCTCCCCCCACTTTTGGAAACATGTTTGTGCCTTGAAGCCAGGTAACAAGGGACTGCATAAGCCCAAACTATGAGCTACATTCAACCTGACCTTTAGGCTGCGGGCATCTTGTATTGTGTCTCAGCAACAGGACACCTGACAAATACACTGGAGTTACAGGCAGTGCCAACACCTGGTGATAATGGGGTTAATAAGAGCTTCCTTGGTGATTTTATTGTGTGCCAGGACTGAGAACAGAAGCCTAAATTAAACAGTCTTCGTGTTTAGCAATGCATAACGATCAAATGAAGCAAATTTTCCAGCGCTGTCATTAGAGGGCAGCACCGCCCCAAAATTCAAACTGCTGTTGGTCTCATCTACACTTGGTTTACGTTTACAGAACTATGATTTTGGCTCCAAAGTTTTATAAACTCTATAATTCTGTAAATTTTAAATTCTCTAAAACTTAAGCTTTTAATATAGATAATGGTTATACTCTAGCAATTGCAACAATACTGCCAGGCCATTTTAAACTACATTACTCTAACCCAACAGTAGGTGAAACTGCAGATGAACAACTCAAAACTATTACCCTAATAAATGACATTTAGTTTCTGGTGAAAGTTGGAGAAAATATTTCCAGATTTGGCAAATTACATATTAAAGATTTTTAAAATAGCATGAGTTGTTACTATAATTGATTTCTAATCCTCAAGACTCAAAGCATAAAATAAGGCAAAACCAGGAAAGAATTGTCAGGAATATATTTCACGGTCCCACATCTATATTTAGATGATGAGAACAATCAATAAATCTTTATTTTATTAATTAGATTCAGAAAATGGGAAAATATTTGAAATTGATTTTAAATAAAGCTTCTCGCTTATTTAAAACATGGAAAATACATGATGTCTTTAATGGCTTTACCTCTGGCTTCATTCTATTGTAACATGAGTGTGATCTTATAACAATATAATAGAGAGTATAGTTGATCTGACAAAAATTAGGCTGAAATTGATTACTCCCTAAATCTCAGGAGGAGAACTTGTGGGTATTAACCTGGTATAATACTGCTTCAGAGGAAGTGTTAGGCCTACGTGGGCTTTGTGCCACCAGCTGGATCTTCCTTCCCTCTTACCTTCACTATATAATAACTTGAAAAGTGGGATTTCTTCTAAGAACTGAAAATGCTCACAATGGAAATCTAAAATTCAAGGATCTCCTTTTATAGTGGGACCGGTTATCTTTCTCATTGTTCTGAGTACTGAATAAATCTAATGTGTGAAGAATGAATGTAGCTAAATCCAGTGAATTAACACTTTCTTATATTTATATATGTACATGTATAGTCATTTACATATAGAAACCAGCCCAATATAAACACACCCTTACCCACTGACATTGGACTTAAATAAAACAGTATTTCTATTTAAATTTCATGTTTATTTTTCAGTCCTGGGAACTGAACCCAGGGTGTCATGCAAGCAAGTGCTCTACCACAGAGCTATACCCCCAGGTCTTAAAATTTTAGTTCCATCCAAAACCTACCCTGAAAAGTCTCATTAATATAACAATTATCATTCAACAACATAGTCTCAGAATTCACATACATTTCAATGTTTTCCTCCAGAGGTCCTGATATGCACAAGTTAAGACTCAGATGTTTCACCAAAAACACCACAAGATCTGAACTAGACAGAAGATTAAAACTAGTTATGCTCATATTTATTTGTCAGGAAGTTGTTTATGCAGCAAGACAGGCAGCAAAAATCAGAAAGAGCTGTCTTCTTATCAATGGTAATCTCCTTTCTTGGGCAAAATAACTTTGTATTTGATGTTTCTAGTGGAAATCCTTCTCATCTCCAAAGATGTCAGATTGTCGGACTGTGTACAATCACTTGACAATCACACTCGATGCTGTGTGAGTGGACCCGAGATTTGTTAGCGGAAGGACTTCTACATGTGGGTACAAGGGCAATGAGCCCTCCTCACACTACCAGGGACACTTTGCTGGCCACATCCGCAGGTCTCCTCCGCTACAGTCATGGGAGCTCTTTGGCCACTTTGCTGTAGCACACAAGAGTCAACCGGTCCCAGTCCCTTCCCCACGGGCTGGCAAGTGTATGACGGAAGGCAATCTCAACCTTCTCTGGCCTCCGGAACTTGGCACGCAGGTTCGCTGCTCACGCATGGTCACTCGGTTGCCTCCTCTCCCTGCCATCTGGGACAAGGGCGCCGTACCTGCTCGGACAGCATGGCACCATCGCTCCCGGAAGACTCACAAAGTGTGTGTGTCTTAGCTGCCCGAACTTCCCACCTCTCTACCTGGACTTAGTAATTCTCAAATCACATTTACAGGCTGGAATTGAATTTTTAAAAGGATATCATTTTGGGCCGGGGATTTAGCACAGTGGTTCCACCACCTGCCTCGCAAGCGCAAGGTCCTGAGTTCTATCCCCAGAACCAGAAAATAATTTAAAAAAAGGACTATTACCCACATAATTACCTTACTTCCCCATTTAAATGCATGTTTAATGTTAAATGCTTTTAACACATGCACATTAAGTGTTTTTCATGTATTCACAGAGTTGTGCAACCATTTTAGAACATTTGCGTCACCCCCAAAAAGAACCTCTGTATTCATTACCAGTTGCTCCTCTTCCCGCTGTCGCCCAGCCCTAGCCATGCCTGATCTGCTTGCTGTGTGTATGGGTTTGCCTGACCTAGGCAGTGTATATAAGTGGGGTCATACAACATATACACTCTTTTGAGTCTTTCAAGCTTAGCATAATGTTGTTGTGGGTCATCATGATGTAGTCTGTGCCACTGACTCACTCCTTCTCATTGTCATTAAGAATCCACTGTGTGGACAGACTGTGTCCATCATAAGTTGATAAACATAAGTTGTTAATGGTTTCCCCTTTGGGGCTTTTATGAGTAATGCTGCTGTGAACATTCATACGTGAATTTTTGCATGGGCATGTTTTCATTTCTATTGGGTCTATACCTGGAATTGGCATTTTGGGCTAGGTAGTGACTCTATCTTAAACGTTTTGAATGAAACTTGCAGCTGGTGCTCCAAAGTGGCCATGCCATTGTGCATTCTCATCAGTGATGCACAGCTTCTAATTTCCCGACATCTTCATCGATGCCTGCCTTTTGATTATTCCCATCCTCATGATGTGAACCGGCATTTCATTGTGGATTGGGTTTCTTTTTGGTACTGGGGATCGAATTCGGGTCCTTGCACTTGCAGGGCAGGCGGCGGAACCACTGAGCTCAATCCCCGGCCCTCACTGTGGTTTTGACTGACATTTCCCTGATTGTTAATGGTACTGCGAATTTTTTAACTATTTATTTCCCTTTTATTAGTACATGTTTGCAGAGCACATTGACTGCATTCCTTGTGGAGAGTTGGTACATGTACATGCCATGTCTTAATTTTTTTTCATCACCTTCCCTATCCTTCTACCCCTCCCTCCATCTCTTGGTCCTAAGCATCTAAACACAAGATTCTTTGTCATTTGTATATCTTCTTTGGAAAGTGGATATTTAGATCCTGTACTCATTCCTTTAATAGCAAACTTGTATAGCATTTATTGTGTCATGTACTATATTCCTGCCTATAACTGGTAATGCAACCATCCCTTCCCCAAAGTCTCAACAGTTCCAGCACTTTTCAAAAGTCCAAGACCAAGTCTTTTCTGTGACTCAAGGCAAATTCTTAGCTGTGAACCTCTGTAAAAATATAAAACAAATTACATAGTCCCAAGGCACAATGGCAAGGGAAATACTGCCATTCCAAAAGGAAAGAACAGGGAGATAGGAAGAAATGGGATGGAAGCTAGACTGCAAACCAGCAAAGCATTAAATCTTGTAGCTCCATGCTCAGAACCCAGGGCTGGTTGTGGCCAAATGTGAACTCCAAAGGCTTGGTCAGCCTTCTGCTGTGGCCCTGCTGGTTGCAGAGAGACCCACATGGTCTCTCTTGGGTGGCTCAGGTCACTGCCCTCAGTTTTCCTCAACAGTCAATCATCTCCAGCTTCCTGTAATCTCCACTGCAGTTTTTGGCTTCACTCCCACAGCTTCACACATTGCCCTCTCAGAGGCTTCATGCATGGCTTTTCAGGCCTTCCTTGGAAATCTGAGTGGAAGCTTCCCTGACCCTTCACTGTTTCATTTTGCATGCCAGTAAAACCAGCATAATATGGATCACGCCAAGGCCTTCTGTCAGTGGAAACAGTAGCCAGACTTTCTGGAACCATGGCTGCAGTGATCTGTGAGTGCCTGGATGGCAGAATAGGGTGATATGAATCTCATGAATCAAACTCAGGGCCTTGTGCTTGTCAGGCAGGCACTGTACCACTGAGCTACATCCCTGGCTCTGGAACATCTTCCTTAAGAAGGGGTCCCAGGCTGGGCCAGGGATGTAGCTCAGTGGTTCCGCCACCTGCCTTGCAAGCAGAAGGTCCCGAGTTTGATCCCTGGTACAAAAAAAAAAAAAAAAAAAAAAAAAAAAGAATAGGTCCCAGGAACTTTCCTGAAATGAGAGGCTGGCAGTTGAGCCTGCAGTGGTTCGGGTCTTGCTGACTCCTGTGATACACTCAAGGCCCCCTTTTCTTGTCCCTGTACAAAGTACCTGGTTTCTTTTAAACAGTACTAACCTTTCCATTACTCACACCTCCTTTGGCCCCGACTTTACACATGGTTCTTCTGGGCCAAAATGTAAGGTTTTCAATTTTTTTTTCTTTTTATTACCAGGGATTGAACTCGGGTCCTTGAGCTTGCACAGCAGGCGGCGAAACCACTGAGCTAAATCCCCGGCCCAGGTTTTCAAATTTTTATGTTCTACTTTTTGCCCTAATTCTCACTATAAATTTGATTAAAAGCAGGCACATCTGAATATTGAGCTGTCTTGAAATTTCCTCCACTGATTAATTAGTCTGCTGCACTTCATCTCAGTCTGCTCCACAGTCTCAGGACATGGGTAAGATACAGACAAGTTTTCTGGCAGCGTTACACACACACGCCAAACAGGATTCTTCTTCCCTAGTGAAACCCACTGAGGCTGCATTTCACTGTCTGCATTCCTCTTTGCATTCTGGTCTTCTGAGCCCCACCCAGAATCACCCATCAGACTTTACTTACAGCATTCTAGGCCTTCTCTTGCCTGCATCTCCAAGCCATTTTGAGCTCTTCCAACACATCACTCCAAAGGCTTCTAAGCCACATGGTCAAGTACAGTCACAGCTAGGACCCCACTTCTCCAGTACGAATTCTCTGTATTAGTCAGTTTTCCCATTGCTGAGACTCAATACCTGACACCTACAGTTTAAAAGAGAAAGAGTTTAATTTACCTCATGGTTTCAGGAGATTTGGTACCTGGCAGGCAGGCTCCAAGGCAGATACGTCATGACAGAAGTGTGTTACAGAGCAAAGCTGCTTAGTTCCTCATGGCCAGGAAGCAGAGCAGGCGAAAACTGCCCAAGGGGAATGCAGCAGGGACCACGTGTAGTATCCAGTTATCCTTCTGGACCCATACAGACATGCCCAGAAGCATGCTTCTCTAATCTGCAAGGGTTTCTTAATTCAATAAAGTTCACATATCAGAATTAATGGCCACAACTTCATTGATAACACATGACAATGAGTATGAATTTAATGAATTACCTCACCAAATTTACTAAATAAACTAATAGTGACACAAATCCTGGAGATGGTGGAACTGACTCTCCAGATATGCCATATAATATAATGTAAAATATCCAATTTCTAGCAAAATTATAAGATATGTAAAAAGAACCCCAAAAAGTATGACCTTTACATAGGAAAAAATATATTTAATAGAAACTCTTTTTTGAGGAAGTCAGTGGTAGACTTACTAGGACATGTGTAAATCGGCTATTTAAGAATATGTTTAAAAAACTGAAGGAAATTATGTCTGTAGAACTAAAGGAAAGTATGACAATGATGTTTCATCAAATAAATAATATCAATAGATATGTAAATTATATATTTTAAAGATAAAGAACAAAGTGGATGTGGTAGAGCACACCTGTAATCCTAATGCTTTGGTTGACAGAGGCAGGAGGATCAGAAGTTCAAGCTCAGCTTGGGTAACTTAGCAATTTAGTGAGACCCTGTCTCAAAATAAAAAAAAAAAAAGGAGATGTGGTTCAGTGTGAAGAGCCGAGTTTTAATCTCTACTACTGAAAAAAAACAAAACCTTCACATGGATCTGTGCCAAAAGCCAGGTAACGAAACAAAACCAAAAAACACATATCCATTAGTCTATATCAAAATTTAAAATATCCATACATTAAAGGACACAATTAACAAAATAAAAAGAGAAACTCACAAAATAGGCATCATATAGGCATCTGATAAGGGATTGCTGTTGTTTGAATATGCTGTCTCCTAGGGGTTGCTGCGCTGGTTGTGTGTTCTCTGGTACGTCCTTGTTGAGCAGTGGAACTGTTAAGGGTAGAGGACTAGCAGAGGTAGTGAGTTTATAGGGCCCATCCTCAGAAGGGATTGATGTAGGGCTCCTGGGATCACGTTCTCCCCATGAGAGTGAGTTGTTACCAGGGAGCCTGGTGCTCCATCAAATCATCTTCCACATACGTGACTGCCACTGCCATATATCCACTGTTGACCCTTGCCAGAGTCAACCAGATGCCAGCACTATAATTTTGGGTTTCAGAACTGTTAGCTAAATAAATCTCTTCATTTACAATTTGCTCCATCTTGGGTACTTTTTTATAGGCACACAAAGCAGACTAAGACAGCAGTTAATATCCAGAATATATCTAAAGAACTCCTACCACTCAACAAGAAAAACCAAGCACCTCAATTAAAAAAAATGAATAATGAAGTTGAATAGACATCCTTCCAAAGAAAAATAAACAAATGACCAATAAGTACACAAAGAAATGATCAGCATGAGCAATCATCCTAGAAATACAAATCAGAACCACAGTGAGACCCACTCAATACCATTAAGATTATTATCCCCAAACAAAACCAGATACAGATCACATATCCACAAGAGAAACAGGACCCCTCTTACACTGTTGCTGGGATGTAAAATGGTGCAGCCACTAAGGAAAACAGTGTGGGGGTTCCTCAAAAATTAAAAATACAATTCAGCGAAGTAATTGATATCAAGGACTCCGATGTTTACACACACAAATTCACAGCAGTAATAGTATAGAGCCAAAAGCGGGAGGCAGTTCAATTGTCCCCTGATGGATGACAACTAAAGAGGATGTGTTATATACTGTACATATAAAAATGAAATTCTAACATGTGCTATAGCACAGATGAAACTTGAGGACATTATTCTAAGTGAAACAAATTAGTCACTAAAAACATAAGTGGTAAAATAAAAAGAAAAAAGATACATTGAACTTAAAGCAAATTAAAATAGAATTAACTTTAAACTTTTGTGTTTCAATGGACAGTTTCAAAAACTGTACACAAACTACAGAATGATAATAAACATTTCCAAACCATAAAGGACTTTTGAGACTCAACAATGAAGGTGCCAATTTAAATATGTGCAAAAAACTGGAACAGATATTCTCCAAAGAAGATATACAAACAACCAATATGCATAAGGAAAAATGTTCAATAGCACTAGTCACTACTGAAATGCAGTTCAAAATCATACATAGCATTTCCTACACAGTAAGATGCTATCATCAGAAAGATGAACAATAACAAATGTTGCTGAGGACACAAGGAGTTTGGGACCCTCATCCTTGCTGATAGAAAGGTAAAATGTACATTTTGACCCTTATTTACACTTTTAGTTTCTCATATCAGAGAAACACAAAATGTATAATTGATAATGTAAAATAGGAAGAAGAGGTCTGAAGGGGTAGGGGAAGTTGGAGGGGTAGCGGAAAAGAAAGAAGGGAAAGGAAAAAATATGAGAAAAGGAAAAAATGGAAACAAAGTCTCTGTAAATAGGGAGGGGTGAAGGGGTTGAAGGGAGGGCAGGGGAAGGGGGAAAAAATAAGAACCAAGATACATCATGTAAAGGTACAAGATCCAAATGATGAATGTAACTGTATTGTATACCTAAAATGTACCAATAAACGTAATTTAAAAAAAGGTAAAATGTACTTTGGAAGTTCCTCAAAAGTTAGTTACCCTAGCAACCCAGGAATTCCACTCTTATTTACCCAAGAGATATTAAAATACATATCACATCACCCAAAAAGTTTACATAGACATGAAGAATTATTCATATAGCCAAAAGTGAAAACAATTCAAATGTCTATAAACTGATGAATAGATAATAAAATGTAATATAAACAATGAAACATGAAAACAATGAAATATTCAGTCACGAAAAGGAATCAAGTGCTAACACATTCTATAAAATGAATCAATATATTCATAAAATACTATGCCAAGTGAAAAAAGGCACAAAATGTAATACTTTGCATGATTTCATTCCTCTGAAATTTGCAGAATAGGCACATTTAAGGAGACAGAAATCAAATTAGTACTTGCTGTGGCTGGGACTGCAGAATGCAAGTAGATGACTGACGGAAATAAGATTTTTCTTAAAGGTGATGAATGTTCTGAAATCAGATAGTGGCAATAATTCTACTGACATGTAGATGTATTAAAAATCATTATGCTGCACAATTTTAAAGGTCAAATTTTATGGTGATGAACCATATCACAATTAAAATGTTGTCTAAAAAGTTTCTCAATTGTATTCCAACTTACAATATTTCTGTCAAGTAATTTGCTGTCATTTTACCTTTGTTCTCCTGAATGCAAAGTGTCTTTGGTTTTCCTCCATTTTTAAGATTGTTTCCTTTCCACTGGGATTAAGCAATTCTATTGTTAAGGTCTTTGATATAGCTTTTACTGGTTTCTTGTACTTCTGTTTTGTGGAAATTCTTGCATCTGTAAATTTAAAGTTCCAAGCATTATTAGCTCATAACTTTTTTTTGTACACCCCCATTTTGGGTACACTGGTTGCATATATCTGGGACTGTTAGAAATTTCTCCATAGCTCAGTGAAGTCATAGGGGTTATTTTCTGGGCTTCCTCTCTTTTTTCTATTATCTATCTATCTATCATCCATCTATCTTCTTTTGCTTCCTTCAAACTTACTAAACTTCCTCAGGCTTAAATTTGCTATTAGTCCAGCCAGTGTATTTTTGCATCTCAGACATTTTAATTTCCATTTTGGAACTTCAATATTTGTAAAATGAAATCTTCATGCTCACCTTAACATACTCTTGCTTTTCTCTTCCTTTCTAGAATGCCCAGACTGTAGTAATACTAACAATCTTGGTGTCCTTGTTTGCTAATTCCAGTGTGACATTTCTGGATCTCTGTGTATTGATTGGATTTTCCTAGCTAATGGGTTACATTTTCAACTGCTGTGCTAGCCTCGTATTTTCTATTGAATGCTAGATGTAAATTTCACCTTGATGCATGTTAGATGTGTTTATATTTCTTCAAATACTTTCAATTCCCATTCCAATATGTAGTTAAATTTCTTGGAGTCTGTTTGGTCTTTCGCAGCTTGCCTGTGAGCTTTGTCAGGCAGAGTTAGAGCAGCCTTTAAATTTGAGCAAATTCTTCTTTGCTCCTGAGGCAAAACCCTTCAGAACACTCTGCTGATATGGTGTGTATTCCAAGGCGGATGCGCTTTGTCTGTTGGAGCACCTTCTATTCCCAGTGAGAGCTCCTGAGGTTCTACCTCTGCCTTTTGGTTGTTGCCCCCGGCTGTTTTTAGGCAGTTTTCTTATGTACATGTGCGAGTAGCAGGCAAGTATAGAGGGCAGGGAGGGAGGCTGTCTGCAGACCCGAGAGTACTCTCTCTCTGCAGCTGTCTTTGCTCCTTTATGCTGTCCTGCAAATGCTAACCCTTTGGCATTCCTGAGTTCTAGCTTTATCTCTTCAGCTGTCAAAACTACCTGGATCTGCCTAGCTTCTTTTCCCTACAAAATTATTAGGAAATTCTCTCCGGGAATTACACTGGGTCATTGGAGGCCTAATCTAGTTTATTTCGACCTCCCATTATCACTGCCCTGTGCTTCCTTTGGTCCAATGCATAGGGACAGTTGTATCATATATTTCGTCTGGGTTTTGGTTCTCTAAGGTAGGAGAGTAACTTCAGATCCTGTTACTCCATCTTGGCCCAAAGTGGAAGTCAGGCTATCTACCTTTTTAACCCTAGATTTTTTAGAATGGGCTAATTCCACACTAAATATAGGGAATTATTATACTAAATTGTCTTCTGATCTTTTTTGAGAGATTCTCAGATGATTCTCCCCTTGTGTTTTGGGACACATTCCTCAGGTCATTCATCCACTGATTGATGGATTCATATAATAGGCCTTTATTGGATGCTTATAAATTCAGGTATTTACCGTTGCTGAGCAGACAGTGAAAGATAGGAAAGGCAAGATTTTAATTTAGCAGTTTATACTTTGTTGCGGGGGCAGCCAACATTGAACATTTAAATTTTGGAAAGCACCAAATACCATGCAGAAAACAAATTAGATGCAGACAGAGAGTGACTGAAAGAAACAAGTTAATTTAGATTAGGAGGCACTAAGAACGTGACACACCCTGCGACCTGAATGATAAGAATATATCATCAATAGAATGCACTGAAGAAAGAATTTCAAGAAGAGGAACTAGCAAATACAAAAGAAAACATAGAAATGAGAAATGTACCTTCAGGGATAGAAAGCGCAGTGTGGCTAGAATAGAGTGAGGAGGAAAGCACAGGAGGAAATGGGAAGGCACTGAGAAAGACCCAGGTGGTAGGACAGGTCCCAGATGCTCTTACCCCATCAACGCTCATCTGGGTTCTTCATTCTCTCTTGAAGACATAGCCACATCCATTCAGTTCTTTCTGACTCCCATCCCAGAATAAGAGCTCATTACTTGAAATCATTCATAATATTCCGGCTTACTCAGCTACTGGTCAGGTGGGAGAGGGCAAGTGACAGACACTTAGGCAGTAAGACCTAAGGAACAGTTTTCTGGAAAAGATTTCCTTCTTTATAAAAAGAGACCCAAGGGACGCCGTACCAAGGTCCCAAGTCACGCAGAACATGCCGAATCAGCCCGTGCCCCGGCAGCAATCCACTGGACACCCACCCCTGCTCCTCTGTACAGCCACCTGGTTCCACGCTACAAAGACGCAGAGGACACCGGACCACCACACCACTGTACTGGGTAAGTTGGAGTCATCGTCACCTCCCATCAGGACCAGGACTATCTTCAGGGGAAGGGCAGCTGGAACCTGCAATACAACTCTGCAGAGTTCAACCCTACAGGAGGACAGGGAGCTCAACTTGGGACTTGCAGCCAGAAATCTGCCTGAAGCTCACGGGTCTGTGACTGGCTTGCTGAGACTCATTGACTTACATCTGCACACTGCAACCCACGTTGTCTATTGTGACAGCAGAGACATACCCCGAAAGAGGCCCTTCATCTTCATGGTTATTTTTTATTCCCAAAATTAGTATTATTAGTTTGTGTTTTTTTCTCTTTTCTTTTCCTTTGCTCCTCTTATCTTTAATTTTTTTTCCTACTCTTTGCAAATATTTGTTTTTCTCACCCTTTTTTCTTTTCTTTACTTCTTTCTTTTCTCTTTCCTTTCTCTCTCTCTTACACTCACTCTCTTGCTCCCCCACACTGTTCATCTTCCCTTTTTGTCCCTGTTTTGGTCCTCATTCGGAGTTCTTCTTTATTTTCCTATTATTCTCTTTTTCCTCCTCACCTGTGTCCTCTGACCACACTGCTACCCTTCCCCTGTCCTTCTTCCCATCTGTCCCTCCCTCCCCAACCCCTTCTAACTCCCCATCCCAAAGGGTAAAGTTGTTATATCGAAGAGTTTATTCACTGTATGTTGGGTTGGTCCTCGATCTTGATTTAATTTACCCAGCTAAAGGTGATAGATGGTTTTTTTGTATTAAATTCTTTTCTTGATGCATTGTAGGTATACAACACCATTACATTTCTCATTGGGAATTGTGCCTTTACATAATGCATCTTGGTTCTTATTTTTTCCCCATTCCTAGCCCTCCCTTCACCCCCTCCACCCTTCCCTATTTACAAAGACTTTATTTCCATTTTTTCCATTTCTCATCATTTTTTCCTTTCCCTTCTTTCCTTTCCCCTGCCCCTCCCACTACCCCTACCCCTTTGGACCTTTTCTTCCTATTTTACATTATCGATTATTCATTCTAATCATTGGTACATTTTAGGTATACACTATAATGACATTCATCATTGGAAATTTGCACCTTTACATAGTCTCTCTTGGTTCTTATTTTTCACCCTTGCCCAGCCCTCCCTTCAACCCCTCCAGTCCTCCCTATTTACAAAGATTTTGTTCCTATTTTTGCATTTTTTCATATTAATCCCATTTCCTTCTATCCTTTCCCTTAGCCCTCCCACTTCTTTCCCTTTTGCCCCTTTTCTTCCTATTTCACATTACCTATTATACATTTAGTCCTTATTTACACTTTCAGTTTCTCACACCAGAGAAACTATCCGGTATTTACACATCTGTGTCCTATTTATTTCACTTAAGAGTATTGCCTCAATGTGCATCCACTTAGCTATAAATGTCTCTAATTTCTCATTTTTTATGGCTGAGTAGTACTCCATTTTATTAAAAAACCACATTTTCTTTATCCAGTCTCCAGTTGATGGGCATTTGGGCTGTTTCCAAGTTTTAGCTATTACAAACTGCGCTGCTATGAACATGGATGCACATATGTCATTGTGGTATGATTCTTTCAATTCTTTGGGGAAGATCCCCAGCAGTGGAATAGCTGGGTCAAATGGGACTTCCAGTCCTAGTTCTTTGAGGTATCTCCATACTGATTTCCAAAGTGCTTGCACCAGTCTACACTCCCACCAGCAGTGGAGCAGGGTTCCTCTTTCCCCACAGCCCCTCCAGCATTTGTTATTGGTTGATTTCATGATAGCAGCCATTCTTTCTGGGGTGAAGTGGAATCTCAGCGTTGTTTTCATTTGCATCTCTCAAATGACCAGTGATGTTGAACATTTTTTCATGTATTTATTTGATATTTCTACTTCTTTGTCTGAGAAATATCTGTTCATTTCAGATGCCCATTTTTGGATTGGGTCTTTAAATTAGGGAGGTCTGATCTTTTTAAGTTCTTTATAGATTAGAGATAGTAGACCTTTGAGGAAGAGCAGGTGAAGATTTTTTCCCACATTGTGAGTTGTCTCTTCACACTGCTGGTGGCTTCTCTTGCTGTGCAGAAGCTTTTTAATAAGAAGAGATCCCATTTGTTGATTGTTTGTGCTAGTTCACGGGCAACTGTGGTTTTGTTCATAAAATCTTTTCCTACACCGATGTCTTCAAGAGTTCTACCTAACCTCTGTTCCAACTGGTTCAGAGTTTCTATTTTAATATTTAGATCTTTAATCCATTTCGATTTTAGTTTAGTGCATGGTGAGAGATGTAGGTCTAGTTTTAATCTTTGGCAAGTTGAAGCCCAATTTTTCCAGCACCATTTATTAAAGAGGCTATCTTTCCTCCAGTGAGGCTATTTGGCTCCTTTGTTGAAGATGAGGTGGCTGAGTGTGTCTGGAGTTGTTTCTCCATCTTCTAATCTATTCCACTGGTCCTCAAGCCTGTTTCTTTGCCAGTACCATGCTGTTTTTATCACAGCAGCTTTGTAGTAGAGTTGCAGGTTGGGGATTGTGATACCCCCGCCATGTCTCTGTTACCTAGAATTGCTTTTGCTATTCTGTGTCTCTTCTTGTTCCAAATGAATTTTTGGATTGTTTTCTCAAGGTCCATGAAGTATGCTGCTGGGATCTCAATGAATTGCATTAAATCTATATAGCAGCTTTGGAAGTATGGCCATTTTCACTATATCAATCCTTCCTACCCAGGAGCAGGAGATGTCTGTCCATTTTCTGATATCTTCTTCAATCTCTCTTTTCAGAGTGCCATAGTTTTCAGAGAAGAGGTCTTTGATTTCTTTCGTTAGGATGATTCCTAGGTATTTCAGTTTTTTGGATGCTATTGTGAAAGGAATTATTTGCCCTATTTCTCTCTCAGTGAGTCTGTCATTGGTGTAGAGGAAAGCTATTGATTTTTGTGTGTTGACCTTGTAACCAGCTACTTGACTGAATTTGGTTATTCAGTCTAGAAGACTTTTGGTGGAGTTTTGGGGTCTTCTATATACAGTATCATGTCATCTGCAAATAATGACAATTTGACTTCTTCATTACCTATCTTTATTCCTTTTATTTCTTTCTCTTGTCTAATTGCCATGGCTAATGTTTCCAGAGCTATATTGAACAAGAGTGGTGATAGTGGACATCCTTTTCTTGTTCCTGATTTTAGTGTGAAGGATTTCAGTTTTTGACCATTTAGTATGATATTGGCTGTTGGTTTTTCATAGAAGGCTTCTATCAGTTTGAGGTAGAGACCATGTATTCCAATTTTTTGTAGGGTTTTTATCATAAATGCATGTCGGATTTTGTCAAATGCTTTTTCTGCATCTATGGAGATAATCATATGGTTTTTGTCCTTGGCTCTATTGATATAGTGTATTACATTGATTGATTTGCATATATTGAACCATCCCTGCATCCCTGGGATGAATCCCACTTGGTCAGGGCGTATGATCTTCTGCATTCTATTTGCCAGTATCTTATGAAGGATTTTTGCATCTATGTTCATGAGTGAAATTGGCCTATAGTTCTCTTTTGAGGTTGGGTCTTTCTCTGTTTTGGGGATCAAGGTGATGCTTGCTTCCAGGAATGAATCTGGGAGTATTGCTTCCCTTTCAATTTCATTGAAGAGTTTAACCAGTAGTGGCAGCAGTTCCTCTCTAAATGTCTTGTAGAATTCAGCAGTGAAGCCATCAGGGCCCGGGCTTTTCTTAGTTGGTAAATTTTTAATTACATTTTCAATTTCATTGGTTGATATTGGGTTGTTCAGAATTTTTAGGTCTTCTTCGTTCAACTTTGGTAATTCATATGTATCTAGGAATCTGTCCATTTCTTCTGTGTTGTCCATCTTATTGGCATATAGGTTCTGGAAGTAGGTATTGATGATCCTCTGGATTTCTGCTGGTTCTGTTGTAATTTCACCCTTTTCATTCCTAATTGCATGGATTTGGGCCTTTTCTTTCCTTTTTCTGACAAGCTTGGCTAAAGGTTTGTCAATTTTGTTGATTCTTTCAAAGAACCACCTCTTGGCTTCATTGATTTTTTGCATCATTCTCTTAGTCTCCTTTGCATTGATTTCTCCTCTGATCTTTATAATTTCCTCCCTTGTATGAGCTTTGGGGTTGTCCTGCTCTTCTTTTTCTAGAAGCTTGAGGTTCAGCATCAGGTTGTTTAATTGGGCTCGTTCTGTTTTCCTAATGTGAGTATTCACTGCTATGAATTTCCCTCGTAAGACTGTTTTCATTGTGTCCCATAGATTCCAATATGTTGTATTGTCATTGTCATTTAATTGAAGGAACTGTCTGATTTCTTCTTTAATTTCCTTTGTGACCCACTGGTTATTCAAAAGTGTGTTGTTCAATTTCCACGTGTTTATGAAATTCTTTTAGTTTCTTTTCCTATGGATCTCCAATTTCATCACACTATGGTCTGATAATATACAGGGGATAACTTCAATTCCTTTGCACTTACTTAAACATGTTCTATGCTTGAGTATGTGGTCTATTTTGGAGAATGACCCATGTGCATCTGAGAAGAATGTGTATTCTGATTTTGTGGGGTGGAAGACTCTGTAAACATCTGTTAAGTTCATTTGTTCAAGAGTTCGATTGAGTTCTAGTATTTCATTACTTATTTTTAGTCTAGTTGATCTATCTATTTGTGACAGTGGGGTGTTGAGGTTCCCCACTATAATTGTATTAGTGTATATATGACTTTTCATGTCTGTTAGTATTTGTTTTACATAGTTGGGTGCACTAGTGTTTGGTGCATAGATATTTATGATTGTCATCTCTTCCTCTTGGATTTTTCCCTTTACAAGGATGTAGTGTCCTTCTTCGTCTCTCTTAATCAGTGTTGGTTTGAAATCTACTTGATCTGCCAAGAGCATAGCTACTCCTGCTTTTGTTCAGGTTCTTGTCACATGGAGTATTGTTTTCCACCCTTTAACTTTCAGTCTATGAGTTTCCTTTTGAATTAAGTGTTTTTCTTGTATGCAGCATATTGTTGGATTTTGCTTCTTGACCCATTCTGCCAGTCTATTTCTTTTGATTGGTGAACTGAGACCATTAACATTGATGGTTATAACTGAAACGTATTGACTTGTCATTGCCATGACTTTTTCTTTTGTTGGGTTCTCCCCCTTTACATTTAATTTCTTGTCATGTCAGATGGGTTCATTCTGCTTTGCTTCCTGGGGTTGTGATCCTCAATGTCTGTTCCTAGGCTATTTTGTAAAATTCTTTGGAGTGCTGGTTTGGTATTCACAAAGCTCCTAAGGTGCTCTTTGTCATGAAAGTATCTTATTTCTCCATCCATTTTGAAAGATAGTTTTGCAGGGTATACCAATCTGGGTTGGAGGCTGTTTTCTTTTAGGGCTTGGAATATGTCACTCCAAGCTCTTCTTGCCTTGATGGTTTGTGTTGAGAAGTCTGCTGTGATTCTGATGGGCTTTCCTTTGTATGTGATTTGTTTCTTTTCTCTGACTGCTTGGAGAACTTTGTTTTTTTGTTGTGTTTCTGGAATCTTAACAATTATATGCCTATGTGTAGATTTTTTTTGATCAAGGCTATTTGGAGTCCTATATCCGTCACTTATCTGTATGTCAAGTTCTGTTCCCCTGTTTGGAAAGTTTTCTGCCATTATTTCTGTGAAGAGATTTTTTATGTCATCTGCACTCTCTCCTGTTTCTTCATTGACTCCAACCAGTCTTATGTTATTCTTCTTTGCATCATCTAGCAGCTGCTGGATTGATTTCTCATGTTCCCTTACAATTTTGAAGCAATTTTTCTTTTCCTGGTCACTAATTGCAATCTTATCTTCTATATCTGAAATTCTGTCCTCACATTGGCTCATTCTGCTGTGTAGACTTTCAGTGGAGTTTTTCATGTCCTTGAAATCTATTTGCATCTGTTTTATGGATTCCATTTGTTTCCTATGTTGTTATTCCATCATGTTCCTAAGCTCCTCTCTAGATTTATTAATCATGTCTTGCACTAGGGGCACAATTTCTCCTGTTATCTGAGAAATTATTTCTGATTTCATTTTTTCCAGATCCCCTTTTGTTGCCATTTCAGTGGGTCCAGGTGGTTGAGTGTCAGGGTGTTCCATCTCATTTCCCTTTGGGGTTGCTGTAGGTGATCTGGAAGTCTGGTTTTGAGACTTATTTACATGTTTTCTCATTTCGACTGTGGCGGGGGTCTGTTGGCGCCTGCACGGATTACCTCCTCTGAGCTGGGTGAGGTGGGACAGGGGCCAGGAGCAGCGGTAGGGATGGCAACCCAAAAGCCCTTTCCTGTGGGCTGGAAGAAGCCGGAGGGATGGTGGCCAGGAAACCCCTTCCTCTGGACCAGGAGCAGTGGGATGGTGGCTCAGAAGCCCCTCCCTCTGGGTCGGGAGCAGTTGGAGGGATGGTGGCCCAGAATCCCCTTCCTCTGGGCCAAGAGAGGCGGGACAGAAGGTGGTCCAAAATCCCTTTCCTCTGGGCTGGGAGCAGAGGGAGGGATGGGGACTGGGAAGGCCCTTCCTCTGGACCAGGAGCAGTGGGACGATGGTTCAAAAGCCCCTACCTCTGGGCCGGGGACAGTGGGACTCAGTACCTTGGTCTGGTAGTCTGGTGTCCTCTGCATCTTTGTAGTGTGGAATCAGGTGGCTGCCTGTCTGCACTGGGGTGTTTCAGCATCTTCCATGTGACTCAGGACCTAGGTAGGGCATGGGCAGACCTGCCTGTCAGCAGCGGGATGATTCAGCATCTTCCACATGACTCAGGACCTCGGTAGGGTGTGCATAGACCTGCCTGTCTGCAGCAGGCTGATGTGGCATGTTCTGTGAGACTCAGGACCTCGGTAGGGCATCCTAAAGGTGATAGATTAATAACTACCACAAAATCTCATTTTTGAAGATGTACTTGATGCAAAGGTGTTGCTGATTGTATCACTTGGGCTAAGGTGTTGTTATTGATCTAGTCAATGAACCTTCCTAGTATAAGGAAAATGAGATAGCCTTAGAGTCATTAGAGACTCACAACTTAAAGACCAGCTATATCTGGAAGACACCTCTGAGAAGCAATCATTTCATAAGGGTTCTAATTACAGCAACAAAGATACCTACAATAAGCAATTTCAAACTATCAACCCAGGAGTTAAACCAAGGACAATATCAAATACAAAAATGAGAAGACATTTAAGAAACACACAAACTCAGACTTCCACCCCACCAAGGATAAATCCTGGGGGAAATGACATGGAAAAGTCCCATAACCAACCACCTGGATACCCTGAACTGATAGCACAGGAAGTAACAAAACAGATGAATGAGGCTCTAGAAAAATTCAAAGCAGAAATGATCTCCCAGATATCCACAAAGATGGTGAGCAGAGTGAAAGACATGATTAGAGGATCTAGAACAGAAACAGATAAAAAAATAGATGAGCTCAGAAACATGCTGGAAGCCATGAATACCCAGCATAAGAAAGAAATGGAAACCATGATCACCCAACATAAGAAAGAAATGGAATCCATGAAACAGATTCAAACAGATATTCAGGAGATCAAAAACTCCATTGAAAGTATCCACAGCAGACTAAGGGAATCTGAAGATAGAATATCAGATATAGAAGACAGGATCGCGGTTAGAGACCATGAAAATAGAGATTTCTTAAAAATAGTAAGGGATCACGAGAAATCAATCCAACAACTGCTAGATGATGCAAAGAAGAATAACATAAGATTGATAGGAATCCATGAGAAAACGGGAGAAAGCACAATTGACATAAAGAAACTGTTCACAGAAGTAATAGTGGAAAACTTCCCAGACAGAGGTAGAGAATTGGACATACAGATAAGTGAGGCAGATAGAACTCCAACTAGCCATGATCAAAAAAAAATCTACATCTAGACATATAATAGTCAAGATCCCAGAAACCCAACAGAAAAACAAAATCCTACAAGCAGTAAGAGAAAAGAAACAAATCACCTACAAAGGAAAGCCCATCAGAATCACAGCAGACTTCTCAACACAAACCCTCAAATAAAGAAGAGCCTGGAGTGAAGTATTTCAAGCCCTAAAAGAAGATAACTTCCGACCTAGACTGTTGTATCCTGAAAAATTATCTTTCAAAATCGATGGGGAAATTAGATACTTCCACGACAAAGAACACCTGAGAAATTTCATGAACACCAAATCAGCACTACAAGGAATTCTAAACAATATCCTAGAAAAAAGCAATGAAGGCCACAACTCCATGAGGCCCAACAGAGGGAAGCCACCAGGCAAGGTAAGAACTAAAGGGAAAGGGGGAAAAATAAGAAGTAAAAGAGCCAACAAAAGTAAAACATCATGACAAGGATAAATCAATATCTATCAATTATAACCCTCAGTGTTAATGGCCTCAATTCACTAATCAAAAGAAATAGACTGGCAGAATGGATTAAAAAGGAAAATGCAACAATATGCTGTATACAAGAAACACACCTAACTCAAAAAGAAACTCGTAGACTAAAAGTAAAAGGATGGAAAACAGTTCTGTATGCCACATTAACCCAGAAGAAAGCAGGGGTAGCAATCTTATTTGCAGACAAAGTAGATTTCAAACCAAAACTAATTAAGAGAGACAAAGATGGTCACTACATCCTTGTGAAGGGAACAATCCAAGAGGAAGAGATGACAATCCTAAATATATATGCACCAAATACAAATGCCCCCAACTATACAAAACAAATATTAATGGACATGAAAAACCAAATAAACACTAACACAATTGTAGTGGGGGACCTCAATACCCCACTATCACAAACAGACAGATCATCTAGACAAAAAGATAACAAGGAAATTCTAGAACTGAACCAAGCTATTGAACAAATGAATTTAACAGATGTTTACAGAGTGTTCCACCCCACAAAATTGGAATACACATTCTTTTCAGCTGCACATGGGTCATTCTTCAGAACAGACCACATGCTAGCTCATAGGACATGTCTAAGTAAATGTAAAAGAACTGAAGTTACCCCCTGTATATTAGCAG
This sequence comes from Heterocephalus glaber, assembly GCF_053883595.1. Taxonomy (NCBI): domain Eukaryota; kingdom Metazoa; phylum Chordata; class Mammalia; order Rodentia; family Bathyergidae; genus Heterocephalus; species Heterocephalus glaber. Next base: position 25,514,362 of record NW_028258343.1, on the reverse strand, counting down.
ACCATAGTGCAATAAAATTGGAGATCAATAACATAAGAAACTGCAAAACCCCAACAAACTCATGGAAACTGAATAACACACTCTTGAACAACCAATGGGTCACAGAAGTAACTAAAGAAGAAATTAAACAGTTTCTACAAGTAAATTAAAATGGCAGTACAACATACAGGAACCTATGGGACACAATGAAAGCAGTTCTACAGGGGAAATTCATAGCAGTGAATGCCCATATTAGGAAAACAGAGAAAACTCAGATAAATAACCTAATGCAGAACCTCAAGCTCCTAGAAAAAGAAGAGCACAATGAATCCAAAGCTCATACAAGAGAGGAAATTATAAAGATCAGGGCAGAAATCAATGCAATGGAGACTAAGAGAACAATACAAAAAAATCAATGAATTAAAGAGTTGGTTTTTTGAAAGAATAAATAAAATCAATAAACCTTTAACCAACCTTATCAAAAAAAGGAAAGAAAAGGCACAAATACATGCAATTAAGGATGAAAAAGGTGAAGTCACAACAGATCCAACAGAAATCCGGAGGATCATCAATACCTACTTTGAGAACCTCTACTCCAATAAAATGGAAAACACAGAAGAAATGGGCAGATTCCTAGATACATACAAATTGCCAAAGTTAAATGAAGAAGATATAGAAATTCTAAACACCCCAATTACAAAGAGTGAAATTGAAAATGTCATAAAATATTTACCAACAAAGAAAAGATCAGATCCAGATGGCTTCACTGCTGAATTCTACAAGACATTTAAAGAAGAACTATTGCCATTACTCTTTAAACTCATCAAGGAAATTGAAAGGGAAGCAAGGCTTCCAAAGTCATTCCTGGAAGCAAGTGTTACTTTGATTCCAAAACCAGGGAAAGACACAACCCAAAAAGAGAACTACAGGCCAATCTCCCTAATGAACATAGATGCAAAAATCCTCAACAAGATACTGGCAAACAGAATACAGAGGGTCATCAAGAAGATCATACACCCTGACCAAGTTGGATTTATCCCAGGAATGCAAGGATGGTTCAACATATGTAAATCAATAAATGTAATACACCATTTTACCAGAGTCAAGGACAAAAACCATATTATTATCTCAATAGATGCAGAAAAAGCATTCAACAAAATCCAGCACCTATTCATGATAAAAACCCTTCAGAAAATTGTAATAGAAGGTCTTAGTCTTAACCTGATTAAGGCTATCTATGAAAAACCAACAGCCAACATCATACTAAATGGTCAAAAACTGAAAACTTTCATGCTAAAATCAGGAAGAAGACAAGGATGCCGACTATCACCACTCCTGTTCAATATAGTTCTGGAAACATTAGCCACAGCAATTAGACAAGAGAAAGAAATAAAAGGAATAAAGATAGGAAAAGAAGAAGTTAAACTGTCATTATTTGCTGATGATATGATACTTTACATAGAAAACCCAAAAAACTTCACCAGAAGACTTCTAGACTTAATAGACAGATTCAGTAGAGTAGCTGGTTACAAGGTCAACACTCAAAAAACAATAGCCTTCTTGTACACAAATAACACACTCACTGAGAGAGAAATTAGGGAAACAATTCCTTTTACAATAGCATCCAAAAAATGAAATATCTAGGAATCAATCTAACAAAGTAAGCAAAAGACCTCTACACTGAAAACTACAGCACTCTGAAGAAAGAGATCGAAGAGGATACAAGAAAAAGGAAAGATGCCCCTTGCTCCTGGGTAGGAAGAACCAATACAGTGAAAATGGCCGTACTTCCAAAACTATTATATAGATTCAATGCAATGCCAATTGAAATTCCCACAGTATACTTCAGAGAACTAGAGAAAACAATCCAAAAATTCATTTGGAACCGTAAGAGACCTAAAATAGCTAAAGCAATTCTAAGCAACAGAGACATGGCAGGGGGTATCACAATCGCCAACTTGAAACTATACTACAAAGATACTGTGATAAAATCAGCATGGTACTGACAGAGGAACAGACTGAGGATCAGTGGAATAGATTAGAAGATGCAGAAACAACTCCAGACATACTCAGCCACCTCATCTTTGACAAAGGATCCAACCACCATCATTGGAGGAAAGATAGCCTATTTAATAAATGGTGTCGGAAAAACTGTATTTCAACCTGCCAAAGATTAAAACTAGACCCATACCTATCACCATGCACGAAACTAAGATCGAAGTGGATTAAAGATATAAATATTAAGGCAGAAACACTAAACTTGCTGGAAGATAAGTTTGGTAGAACTCTTGAAAACATTGGCATAGGAAAAGACTTTATGAACAAAACCTCAATAGCACGGGAACTAGCAGAAAGAATCAACAACTGGGATCTCATCTTATTAAAAACCTTCTGCACCGCAAAAGAAACCACCAACAGAGATACCAGACAACCTACAATATGGGAAAAAAATTTTAGCATCTGTACCTCAGACAAAGGACTACTATCTAGAATATGTAAAGAATTGAAAAAAAATCATATCCCCCAAATTCAAAGACCCAATTCAAAAATGGGCATCTGAAATGAACAGACATTTCTCAGACAAGGAAGTAAAAGCAGCAAACAAATATATGAAAAAATGTTCAACATCACTCATCATTTGAGAGGTGCAGATGAAAACAACACTGAGATTCCACCTCACCCTAGAAAGAATGGCTGCTATCAAGAAACCAACCAATAACAAATGCTGGTGGGGGTGTGGGGAGAAAGGAACCCTTCTCCATTGCTTGTGGGAGTGCAGACTGGTGCAACCACTGTGGAAGTCAGTATGGAGATACCTCAAAGAACTAGGACTGGAAGTCCCTTTTGACCCAGCTATTCCTCTGTTGGGTATCTTCCCAAAAGAATTAAAATAATCATACCACCGTGATATATGTGCACCCATGTTTATAGCGGCACAGTTTGTAATAGCTAAAGCTTGGAAGCAGCCCAAATGCCCACCAACTGGAGACTGGATAAAGAAAATGTGTTTTTTTATAAAATGGAGTACTACTCAGCCATAAAGAATGAAAAACTAGAGTAATTTATAGCTAAATGGATGCATATTGAGGCTATCCTCTTAAGTGAAATAGGACACACGTGTGAATACCAAATAGTTTCTCTAGTGTGAGAAACTGATAGTATAAACAAGGGTTAAAATGATTAAAATGAATAATTGATAATTTGAAATTTAAAAAAGATCCAAAGATGAAGGAGTGAAGCGAGGCGAATGGGAAAGGAAAAGAGGGAAAGGAAAGACTATGAAAAAAGAAAAAAAAAATGGAAACAAAGTCTATGTAAACAGGGAAGGGAGGAGGGGGTGAAGGGTGCACAGGTAATGGGGAAAAAATAAGAACCAAGATTCATCATGTACATGTAAAAACACCCAATGATAAATGTAAATGAATTGTATACCTAAAATGTGCCAATAAAAGAACTAAAAGAGAAAAAAAGAGAGAGACCCAAAGCAGGAACTGTCCTCTACTCTTTCATTAAGCTAATGATCCCCAAAGGGGGAAATTTTGCACCCCAAGGAACATTTGGCAATATGTGGAGATAGTTTGGTTTGCCACACTTGGGAGTGTGCTGTGGTAGGGACCAGTACAGGTAAGGGATCCAACTGAACATCCAACAGTGAATAGGACTGGTCACTGGCAAAGAGCTCTCCAGGCTCCAAACGCCAGTGTGACCAAGGCTGAGAGACTCTGTCCTTGACATCGTCAAGTCTGTATGTGGTGACTACCCACTGTGGCCATCTGTTCTTCTCAATATTTATTTTCACTGTTACCTGTTTGCAGTCATAAAGGTCACACTCCCCACGGGGAGTTGGCACAGGCTCATCATATGCCTCGCTTCTTTTTTCAGCACCTCCCTCGCCTCCACTCTCCTTCTAGACTTGATCCTCTTCTCTTTGAGAAAGATCTGTCTCCCTGTTCCCTATTATCTATCTTTTATTTTACCAAACAACAATGGAATGTCTTGATCTTGTGTTTCCTAGCTTTGAGAACTAAAAAATAAATTGGTATTTTTTTATATGTTATCCAGTCTCAGTTTTCTTTTATTAGTGCAAAGACAGACACCAAAGTCTAAATTTCTTTGTCATAAAAATTCACAAATCAGAAATTCATATGATTTTATAGAATTTCAGACAGATAAGTGTTTGAGAAAAGAAGAACTAGTCAGTTGTGTTGAGTGCTGTTAATAAATCAAGTAAGAGGAAAACAGAGAGGTACCAGTTGGATTTGGCAACATGGAAAATGCTGATGATTGCTGCCTGGACAATTTTCAGTAACTAACAAAGATGAGCAAGTTTGTGTGGATTGAGGAGTGGACAGTAAATGAGAATTCTAGGCTTCAAATAATGAATTTTATTGATCTATTATATGTTCAATTGTTGTGTATATGTGGGAATCAAATAAATTTATAGACATTAAGTATATAAGGGCCAAAATGAATAATGTAGGCAAGACAGTTATAGTCAAATTAGCCAGATACTAATTAAAATACTTCAATTATAATTTGAAGTAATCATAGGATTGGTATGTGATTGTTTTTATACCTACCAAGTATGAGCATTTATGTTTTAGTTTTTCCTCTTCTTCTACCTGTCCATTTGAAGTGGAGGCATATTCTGGCACAGACACAGTCATAGCTGTCCAGCAATGACCTTGGCAATTGCCAAGGCACTGGATTCCACCGCGCGAGCCTCTCCAGCTCTGCTGAAAAGCAGGCCACTGTAATGCTGTGTGGGAATTTCTGGGGCAACATTACAGACATTTCTTTCATTGGTGATAAATATCTAGGAAATCTTGCTGCAATCTTGGCATAGTAAACCTTAAATCTGAATATATCCTAGAGTCAAATTATGCTATACTACCAGGTGCTACACACAAATTATATGCACAGTGTTGTTTGCTTCCACCAGCATTAAGAAGCTCTCTTGTGGCACCAAACTGTTTGTTAGACGTGGTCAGCCTCATGACATTATGCTGTATCTCATAAAAAGGCTCGTGTCTCAAATGTTTAAATTGAACACTAAGCACGATGAATATGAAAGTACACCTTTAGTAATACTGAAGTCATTTATGGGATCTAAAATGACCTAAATTGGGATATAGAGAAAATAAATAAATTAAGCATATTATTTTTGGTTAATATTTAATCTGAATAATATTTTCTCTGTGCTAAAGTCAAGGCAACAACCCTAAAGAAGTGGCATTATGATATCAATCCTGTATTAATTTCTGTGTTACAAACAGAATTACTACATTTCTGTGTTAGTCCAATCACATTATCAAATCTCACAATATTGACCTTTTTCTCTTGTAAGGCTTTCATTTCAATAAAAACTGAGTGAAGACTCAGCTCTGGGGGCTTCTGGCTTCTGAGAACTAAAGAGGGAAATGGAAGTGGCTTCCATGTAGTGACATCGGCAGAGGAACGGAAATGAAACCAAAGCTACAGTCACTCAGTTCCTGCTCCGCCTAACCCGCCGGCCCCTCGTGAAAGCCTGCAGAAGGAGGCGACCTAGAGTTCCCTAAATTAGTGCCCAGGGATGGGCAGCGTTTCCCAGCTCTGCCCGGGTCGCCCCATGAGACCACCTTCCTCCCTCCTCCGGTTTTTCAGAACTGACCCTCCCCACCCTCACCTCCGACAGGCACAAACAGAAAACAAGTCAAGGCATATAACCCTGTTTCCTGGGTCCAAGGAAGCCTGAGTCTGTTGGGACTTGGGACAAGAAGAAAACAAGGTATCTTCACAAAGAAACCCAGGCACTGAAGCGATAGAACACAACCATGAAGGACAGCGGACCTAGGGATCCTTCAGAGGACTCTCAAAGGATTTGGAAAATGATCCATCAGTGAGTTCTCAGGAACAGGAAATCACAGTCACGGCAAGATCCACTGAAGAAGCTCAGACACCACCCCTGCCTCTGGTCTTAGCAACGAAGGTCCAGAAACCGCAAGTACAGGTGAGAAATCGGGAAGTTCAGATGAAATAAACTTGGGAACTATCCAAAAGATAAAACAGGATTAGAACAACCCGAGTTTTCAGGATGGGGCCAAAAGGATCACCTCCCTTCAGAAAATCTGGGTAAGGAGCCTTTGGATCCAGATGCTAATCATTCTCCAAGTGACCAGGGAAGAGGAGCAAAGGCAAACTTGGGAAGCAGCTCTGCCTCCCTCCCTGAGGAAATAAGTGACAGAACCGAACCTTCTCAGGGGCTATCTACTACAGACTCCCCGGAGGCCAGGAGCCCGGTCATTCCAGAGCAGAGAGTTAGGACTCCCAGAGGAGGCAACGGCCTTCACCAGAGGCTGGAAGTCATGAAGAAGAAACACAAACTTTGGGAGAAAACAGAGATTGCACAGGATACTATAAAAAAGATTAAGAAGAAGAGGTTTTGGAACTATGGCCCCATCTTTTTTGGTTCCCTGATTGTGGCTCTTGTGCTAAGTTCTGTTAGTAGCTACTGTTCATCTCCAGCCCAGCAAGTGCCCCAAAATCCAGCTTTGGAGGCCTTCTTGGCTCAGTTTAGCCAATTAAAGGATAAATTTCCAGGCCAGAGTTCCTTCCTGTGGCAGCGAGGACATAAGTTTCTGCAGAAGCACCTCGATGCTTCAAACCCCACCGAGCCAGCCACCATCATATTTACAGCAGCTCAAGAGGGAAGAGGCCCTGAAGTGCCTGAACCACCATGTTCTGATGCCTACACCTCTTCTCAGAAAGTCTCTGCCATTACAATTAATGGGCCTGAGAGAGCCTTGCAGGACAGTGACGCAGTTAAGCTGTTTGTTAACTTGGAGCTGAGCTATGGATTTGAGAATGACCAGAAGGCTGCTGTGGTACACCACTTTGAATCTCTTCCTGCAGGCTCCACTTTGATCTTCTATAAGTATTGTGATCATGAGAATGCTGCCTTTAAAGATGTGGTCCTTGTCCTGATGGTTCTGCTGGAAGCAGAAACATTAGAAGCAAATGTAGGCCCAAGAGAAACTGAAGGAAAAGTGAGGGATTTACTCTGGGCCAAGTTTACCAACTCGGACACTCCCAGCTCCTTCAACCACATGGACTCAGACAAATTAAGCGGGCTGTGGAGCCGTATTTCACACCTGGTGCTGCCCGTCCAGCCAGTGAGGAACATAGAAGAACAAGGGTGCTTTTTATAAAGCTAAGCACAGAGTTGGTTATGGAAGGCTTCAGCTTGTGAAAAGTCAGTTTAAAAGGCCTTTAAAGGAGGTTGATAAATGTGAGGGAATAGCCTGAGAAACACAAGTGAACTTATTTTAGAAAGGAAGTTTTCATGTTTTGCTATTTGTAAAACCTAATGTAAGCTTTGAGAAAGCTAAAAATTGACCTGACATGATTTTCTTTGCCTTTTCAAGCAAATCAGGTTTAAAATATTGTATATAAAACTAAGGAATTTTTAAAAATCTCAAAATATAGCAACAGAACCATTGTACAGGAAGGTATTCTCAGAGTAACTAGAGTGAGTTTTGCTTTCTTGAGTTAAGACTAAAGAGCTATTTGAATAGTCTTTGGAGCAAAGCCCATGTTATAAAGCAGTGGTAATTTTTAGAAAATTTTTGTATTACATGTTAAATATTTTTTAAACTCACTTTAATTGTTGTAGGATTGTCTTATACTTAATTTACACTTGGATAGTATGAAAAAAGAAATAATTTAAACCATTAGATCTTTATCTAATACTATGTAAGGCACTATACATTCTGTTAGGGAGCTGAGGTAAACGCAGCTATGTTCAAAGAATATTCTTAAATATTGGAGTGAATAGGGAAATTGTTTATTATTATGGAAATTAAGAAACCTTAGTTGACTGTATCTTTATTTCAGCTTTCTTGAATGACTTAGAGTAGTGGTTCTTAAACTACCAGCACCTCTCCCCTCTGTATCAGAGTAGTTCTGCTTTTGACTATTTTGTATGTTGGGTTTCTGTGTAAGGTTCCATTGGAACAGGAGTTCCACTCATAATGAAGTTTGAAAACCATTGATTAAGTGAAAAAACATCTTAGAGATATGAGTAGAAATTTCTTAGGAGAAATGAGTAGAAAAAATTATTAAAAGTATTAAAACTTATGAGTAGGAAGATGAAATAGAAGTTTATAGAACAAAAATAGTTGAACAGCAGAATGTGTAAGCTAGCATTTACTAACATTTTTCTGATGCTTTTGTTCCTGCCCATTAATCATTTCTGTCTAGGTTGAATGGAGTTTTTATAATTGTCTAGGATGAGAAAAGAACAATTTCTTTCCTTCTTTCTTTTTTGTACTGAGACTTGAGCCCAGGGAGAGCTGAACTACATCCTCAGGCTTTTAAAAACTTTTAGACAGGATCACACAAGGTCCTAGACTGACCTTGAACTTGGTGGTCCTCCTTCCTGAGCTTCCTGAGCATCTGGGAGCACAAGTATGTTCTACCATGTCTGGCAGAAGTTGGTAACCAATTTTCATAGTAGCTTTTATATGGGCACATTTTACCAAATAGTTTGTTTGCTACACTGTGATGAACTTTTTATAATGCAGCTCATTTCTTGACAGTTAGAAGTACCATTATGTTAAGAATTAGAGAAATGCAGAAGATGTTAATTTAGCAAAAATAGTAGATTCATAGAAGGTTTAATAGCTAAAATCAGTTGTTGGGCCACGTTCTATGAATGTTAAGAAAGACTGAGAACAGAGTGTATGGATAGTAATAGTTGATTATATTTGAGCTCTGAGAGCAGAAATTAGTAAAATGATCCAGACCTATCAAAGAGTCTGTTCTAATACATGATCCCGGGAATGTTTTAACTAGGTTTTGGCCCCTCTACTTCTAAGAGAGCATACATATGTGTGTGCGTGTGTGCATGGGTGCACACACATATATATATGTATGCATTTGGTTGTCATGTGATTATAAACATGGAAGGATTTTAGGAAGTATCACAAAGGCATGAGGAAGAATCTATTTGAAAATATTTGCCACAGGAAAAACACAAAATCGTGTTTTTGTAGGATTAAATTAAGTATAAACCATAATTGTACAGGGCCTGAGGTACGCTCAGTTGAGTGTAGAGGTATACCTGAGGGAATAATATGCATCTGGGACTTCGAAGGAATCTTTCCATAGATTTGAGGAGAGAATTAAATGCAAAGTTAAAGTATAATGAATGTAATATCAGTGTCAATCCAATATAAAATCAGGAAATTGAAGAAAAATCTGTGAAAAATGCCATATTCAAAATTTTGTCTGTATTAGATGCTAGCATTATATCCCAAAATCAGTGGTGCCTTGTAGAACTGTTACGTTGGCCTGCTGACCTGGGCTACCTCAGATCGATAAAGGAACCAGTCTGCAGTACACATACCTGCCTCTATCTGATAGTGATTATAACTGAAACAAAAGTAATTGTTTCCTCATTTAGTTGAATGTGGTTTTTGATCATTTACTTAATTTAGGATAATAAATTTCTGAAAGTTGAAAAAAAACTGAGTAAAAATACAAGCCACAAAGCTGCAGATCAAACACAGAGAAAATACTTGCAGCTGACTAGTGGCAGGATTTATCTTATTACCAAGTCTCAGTTTTTGCATTTGCAGACTGGGGTTGGCAGTTCCTACCTGCTAGCCATGTGGTAAGTCATGATTTTGACTGTGGTGGGCCTGTGGCATCGTATTTATGCACAGAAATGACTGTATGACCAGTGTGCGGGTTCCCACTACTTTGCTAGAATACAACAATCAGGGAAACCAATGCCTAGGAATCTTTAAGCAAACAAAAGACATCAGTTTATCCATATATACACCAATCTAGGCCTAAATGAAAGAAAGGAGATTAGATGATTTATGAGAGTATTCCTCTTCCCAAATAATGGAAATACTGAACATCTGCTTTATCCAGATGAATGGCTAACAGTTCCAGTGTGACATGAGCTGCAGTGGAGCTATGGGACTCCCGACCCTGTAGCTCTGGAGTGTGCCTCACTTTAGTCCATACATCGCTCCTTGGCCTCGGTTCTTGGCATCAACGGTGATCTTTAAAAAGCCTCATAAATGCATCCACCTGAGTATCTGTGCGCAGATTGAATTCTGGGTATTAGAGCCAAGTCATGCCCTTTGCTTCTGCCTTCTCTGGCTTGCTCTCCAGTGTTCCTGCGCTATTCCTGCAAAGGACAGTGGCTGGGTCATCTTCCGGCCCTCGCAGAGCGGGAGTCTGGTTGAAGGTTTGTCTCCAACAGCACCAAAGTTTGCATTCAATTTTTTTCTGTAATGAAATGAAGCATTCATTCAGTGCAGCCCTCTCTGGTCAGGACACAGCTGCCAAACAACTGCTCAGCTAACAGGTTTTGTGTCCTGAGGGTAACATACATGCATTGTGATACACCACACATATTGTGGTGTAATACAAAAAACATTGGCTTAGCAGTCAGAAAGGCTAGGCCTAAAATCTGGTCTGCTCTTCCCTAGTCTCAAGTTCTCTGATTCTTCATTCTTGATGTGGAAAATGGGGGTAATTGTGCCCACATTTTCAATGAAGATTAAAATGAAGCTGCATGTGTGAGATGCTTAGGTCCTAAGACGGATAACCGAAAACAGCATGAAAGAGAAAAGAAGGGAGAGAAGCCCAGCCAGGAGATTTCAGTAACATGTGGGTACACCACACACACACACACACACGCACACACACACACACACAGCCCTCCTGGGATCTGTCTCAGAGGAAGAAGGGAAGACTGGAGAGGGAAAGGTGGGGAACCATGGGAGAAGCAGGGCTTTAGCTTTGAACATGTTCCACTAGACATCCAGGTGGTGTTCAGGGAATGAGCACCAGCTGGAATGCTGACACAAGAGTCACCGGTGTATAGACGACATTGTAAGCCATACAGAGACAGAGAAGGACAGAGAACCTGGATCCAAGCCTTGGACTGAACCTTAGGATAACAACATATAGAGGCCCTACAAGAGGAGATGAACTAAGAGCAACTTCAGTTCTGAATTCATTTATATGCTCAATATTCTTAGGCACCATTGTATTATTGCAGAGTAAATAAGAATTGCACTAACATTCTTCTAGAAAAATCTGGGAAAGAAATAGCTATTAGTAAATTACAGAGTTATGAACTCAAGGTATAAAGATTAAATGTGTGCATGTGTTTTCATAGTATCCTAATTTGTTTATTTTCACAAAGAAAGGTTTTATACTGAATTTCAAAGGCAAAGAATAAATCCTCAATATGTATTTCCATTTCATATCTCAGCTTCTGCACCTTTTTATTTATAGCAAAAGGCCTCCACGATGGCTTAAAAATACAAAGGTCCTAACTTGTGTTTTGAAAGACAGACTCTATTTCAACAATTTTCATTTTTCTAAGGACGGTCATTCAAAAAAATTCATATGGTGTACAAGGAAGACTTTATGCAAAACGGTATCTGCAGCAGGGTGTTCAGCCTGCTCTTGTTTGATTTCCTTATTGGCAACTATTCATAACACAAATGCTTTTGTCCTTTCCCCTCTCCCTGCCACAATAGACCAAGTAATTAACCAAGTGAAGAGGCTGTCAATTAAACACTGATACTAATCTAGGCATAAAAGCTTCTTTGGGGAACATTGGTTTTGAACATATTTCCAGCATTATCAGCACTGATTGTATTCAATCCAATCCTCGCACAATCGAGTGCTCCAAATGTTTACATGCCATCCAGGAGACGCGTGTGACAGGGAAGACCCACACTGTGGAAACAGCAGCCACAAAGAATGCACAAAGAATAAGCTCTCTATTGTGCCCACAAGGCCTGTTTCTCCAGGAATAGATGTGCCATCATTAATTAATGTCCCACATCTTTAATGATAAGATTGTCAAGGACAATTAAGGAAATGATTATAAGTGTCCTTGGCAACTGGAATGCCCCATGAATTTGCTTACTTTCCCCAAGTGTGGCTGAAAGGTCATTTCTTTGAAGTGTGAAGACTTAAGCGTGCCTTGCATTGGCGTCATTATGTGCAAATGTTACACAAAAAAGACATCTTTTTAGATAGATTTCTTGTGCATGAATAAAAATATATCTAAAAATAATTATTTTTGACCCACTGCTTCAGAAGTTAACTAATATCTAATCATAATTTTTCTTTGGGGATCGCTAGACTTGATTCTTACCTGTCCTGTTAACCCGTTAAATTCATACACTGTACTCTATAGTTTCCTTTGAATAATCCATGTTTGATTCTTGCAAGCTATCCGTTGTTTTCTTCTTTCTGTCACTTTCACTTTACTCTGTTGATAACATTCACTCAGAGGAACACCTTCGCTGAAACAGTCTTTTTACAACCGTGGGTCTTCAAGAAAAGCCTGCCTCCAACCCTGTGTTGGAAACTGGAGAGTCTGCACTTTATCCTGTTCTCAGGCGAATGCGCCCGACGTTGCCTGTGGCAGCTAGCAGAGGCAAGAGCCTTAGCAGAGTTCATCAGCTCTGCTCCTCGGGACTCAGCGAACAGGGTCGCACCGCTCAGTTTCCCTGCCACAGCAGCGACAAAAGGGCACAGTGGGGGCTGCACACGGTGCATCCGCGTCTCAGCTGAGAACTGCTGAATTTTCACAAGAAGCAGTCAGCAAACCTTTGCTCCGGAGAGGGAAGTCATCCTGAGCCTACCACCTGCAAGGTCAGCCTCCCTCTGGACACCTCTGCCTCCTAAGGGCCTTTGCCCCGCAAGCACCCTTGGGACGCTGGTCGTGTCTGAGGCCTGGGCTGGAAGACCAGCAGACAGCAGAGGCCTGCGGGAGGCAGCAAGGGAACATTGCGAGGAGGGGCTGCAGGCGCGTGCCAGGCGCGACCGCCCGAGTACACGCGCCCCAAGGCCCAAGCATGTTTTCCTCCTCCGCTCCTGATCGTGAGGGCTGTGACTTCCGGTGTTCCTTCTTCTGTACTAGCCACAGACACGAGTCAACCCTAGTGCTTAATCACTGAATTGGAGCAATGCCTGTCTAAAGCTAACGTACTTCCCCCTTTTTCTCTTAGCCTTCACTTTTTATATTATAAACTGCCTTAAATTATTTTAGGAGACAAACTGCTATATACTTTTAAATATACGCTAAATAAAGGAAAGATTACATAAGACAACATAGTTGATTACTTTAAAAAGTCTCCAAATTACGTAAATCAAGCTGAGGGTGCATGTCATAATCTCAACTACACTACTTGGTTGGCTGAGACAGGAGGGTGGCAAGTTAAAGCCCAGCCTGGGTAATTTAGTGAGATTCTGCTTCAAAATAAAAAATAAAAAGGTCTAGGGGTGTGGCTCAGTGGTAGAATGTTTGCCAAGTATATGCCAGGCCCTAGTTTCAATCATCAGTACTAGAAATAAAAGAAAACATATAAATCACCCATGATTTCTATAGAGACATTCCTTTAAGAATAAGTGCTTTCAGTTTGTAATACCTAAAGCTTGGAAACAGCCCAAGTGCCAATCAACTGGAAATTGGATAAAGAAGATGTGGGGTTTTTTTATAAAATGGAGTACTACTCGGCCATAAAGAACAAGAAACTAGAGTCATTTATAGCTAAATGGATGCACATGGAGGCCATACTCAAGTGAAATAAATAGGACATGTGTAAATACTGAATAGTTTCTCTAGTGTGAGAAACTGAAAGTGTAAATAAGGATGAAAATGATTAAAATGTATAATTGATAATTTGAAATAGGAAAAGGTCCAAAGGGGTAGGGGAAGTGGGAAGGGAAGGGGAAAGGAAAGAAGGGAAAGGAAAAATTATGAGAAAGAAAAAAAATGGAAAAGAAGTCTATGTAAATAGGGAAGGGTGGAGGGGTTGAAGGGCGCACAGGGAATGGGGAAAAATAAGAACCAAGATACATCATGCACGGGTACAAGCACCCAGTGATAAATGTAAACGTATTGTATACCTAAAATGTACCAATGAAAGAATAAAAAAAGAAAGGAAGAAGTGCTTTAAGAATAAAGAACATCATGGCAGTGAATAGAAATCCAAAGAATTTTAAAATTTATATTGTTTGTTGTTAATAATAGTAATGCTTATTACACTAAAATATAAGAAATATAAAGAAAAATAATTATCTTGGCACACCAGCATCCAGATATAAACAGTGCTGATATAAATGTAGTTCCATGTCAAACTCTGAATATATGTCAATTTGAATTCTATAGTCGAAATTGGATATGTATAGATTATTTCCTGATTTTAACCTAATGTTTTAAATAATTCAAAATATGCTGACAATGTTACTTTAAAATGTAAGTTTTAAAATAGCCTTACATATATTTTCCTTATAAATTATAATTTATCAAACAATTTTCCAATGACTTACTTTTAGTAAAAGACTTTCAGCACATGACCTTGCTCACAGTGTCTGTGTGTATTTAGGGTTATGATCTTAACTCAGTGTGGTAGTGGATTTCGGGTTTCGACTTGGCTGAACTATGCACATCGGGTGACGCGCACTCAGCAGGGACTGCAGGGCTGCCCGGTTAAGAGGGAGGACCTGGCTGCAGTGCGGCTGGCACCCAGTGTGAGTCAGGATGCACGACAAGAGAGAGCAGGCAGGGGATTGTCCTCTCTCCCTTCTGCCCACAACTCCAGGTTTCTGAGCTGTGGACTCTGCAGCTTGCAGGGGACCCCAGGCCAGGCCCCTGACAAAAACCTCAACCTCCATCAGAGACTTACACTATTGGTTATCTTTTTTTAAAATATTATTTTATTGGTACATTTTAGGTATACAATATAATGACATTCATCATTGGGAATCTGCACCTTTACATAATCTCTCTTGGTTCTCATTTTCCCCCTTCCCCGGCCCTCCCTTCAACCCCTTCATCCCTCCCTATTAACAAAGACTTTGTTTCCATTTTTTCATATTAATTCCATTCCCTTCTTTCCTCCCTCTTCCCTTTTGCCCCTTTTCTTCCTATTTCACATTATCTATTATACCTTCTAGTCCTTATTTACACTTTCAGTTTCTCACACTAGAGAAACTATTCAGCATTAACACGTGTGTCCTATTTATTTCACTTAAGAGTACCACCTCAATGTGCATCCATTTAGCTATAAATATCTCTTTATGGCTGAGTAGTACTCCATTTAATAAAAACACCACATTTTCTTTATCCAGTCTCCAGTTGATGGGCATTTGGGCTACTTCCAAGTTTTAGCTATTACAAACTGTGCTGTTATGAACATGGGTGCACATATATCACTGTGGTATGATTCTTTTAATTCTTTGGGGAAGATACCCAGCAGGGGAATAGCGGGGTCAAATGGGACTTCCAGTCCTAGTTCTTTGAGGTATCTCCATACTGATTTCCACAGTGGTTGCACCAGTCTACGCTCCCACCAGCAGTGGAGCAGTGTTCCTCTTTCCCCACAGCCCTGCCAGAATTTCTTATTGGTTGATTTCATGATGGCAGCCATTCTTTCTGGAGTGAAGTGGAATCTCATCGTTGTTTTCATCTGCATCTCTTGAATGATCAGTGATGTTGAACATTTTTTCATATGTTTATTTGGTATTTCTACTTCTTTATCTGAGAAATGTCTGTTCATTTCAGATGCCCCTTTTTGGATTGGGTCTTTAAATTTGGGAGGTCTGATCTTTTTAAGTTCTTTACAGATTCGACATAGTAGACCTTTATCTGAGGAAGAGCAGGTGAAGATTTTTTCGCTCATTGTGGGTTGTCTCTTCACACTGCTGGTGGTTTCTCTTCCTGTGCAGAAGCTTTTTAGTAAGAAGAGATCCCACTTATTGATTTTTGTGCTAGTTCATGGGCAACTGAAGTTTTGTTCATAAAATCTTTTCCTACACCAATGTCTTCAAGAGTTCTACCTAATCTCTGTTCAAGCTGGTTCAGAGTTTGTTTTAATATTTAGATATTTAATCCATTTGGATTTTAGTTTAGTGCATGGTGAGAGATATAGGACTAGTTTTAGTCTTTGGCAAGTTGAAACTCATTTTCTCCAGCACCATTTATTAAAGAAGCTATCTTTCCTCCAGTGAGGGTTTTTGGCTCCTTTGCCAAAGATGAGGTGGCTGAGTGTGTCTGGAATTGTTTCTAAATGTTCTCATCTGTTCCACTGGTCCTCAGGTCTGTTTCTTTGCCAGTACCATGCTGTTTTTATCACAGTAGCTTTGTAGTATAGTTTCAAGTTGGGGGTTGTAATACCCTCCGCCATGTCTCTGTTACCTAGAATTGCTTTTGCTATTCTGGGTCTCTTCTTGTTCCAAATGAAATTTTGGATTGTTTTCTCAAGGTCTGTGAAGTATGCTGCTGGGATTTCAATTGGGATTGATTTGAATCTATATAGCAGTTTTGGAAGTATGGCTATTTTTACTACCCAGGAGCAGGGTATGTCTTCCCATTTTCTGATATCTTCTTCAATCTCCTTTTTCAAAGTGCTATAGTTTCCAGAGAAGAGGTCTTTGATTTCTTCTGTTAGATTGATTCCTAGGTATTTCAGTTTTTGGATGCTATTGTGAAAGGAATTGTTTGCCCTATTTCTCTCTCAGTGACTCTGTTGTTTGTGAAGAGGAAAGCTATTGATTTTTGTGTGTTGTCCTTGTATCTACCTACTCTACTGAATTTGGTTATTAAGTCTAGAAGACTTTTGGTGGAGTTCTTGGGGTCTTCTATATAGAGTATCATGTCATCTGCAAATAATGACAATTTGACTTCTGCATTTCCTGTCTTTATTCCTTTTCTTTCTGTTGTCTAATGGCTATGACTAATGTTTCCAAAACTATACTGAACAGGAGTGGTGATAGTGGATATCCTTGTCTTGTTCCTGATTTTGTGTGAAGGATTTCAGTTTTTCACCATTTAGTATGATATTGGCTGTTGGTTTTTCATACATAGCTTTTATCAGATTGAGGTAGAGACCATCTGTTTTTTGTAGGGTTTTTATCATAAATGCATGTTGGATTTTGTCAAATGCTTTTTCTGCGTCTATGGAGATAATCATATGGTTTTTGTCCTTGGCTCTATTGATATAGTGTACTACATTGATTGATTTGCGTATGTTGAACCATCCTTGCATGCCTGGGATGAATCCCACTTGGTCAGGGTGTATGATCTTCTTGATGATCTTCTACATTCTATTTGCCAGTATCTTATTAAGGATTTTTGCATCTATGTTCATTAGTGAGATTGGCCTATAGTTCTCTTTTGGGGTTGGGTCTTTCTCTGCTTTGGAGATCAAGGTGATGCTTACTCGCAGGAGTATCACTTCACTTTCAATTTCGTTGAAGAGGTTAAACAGTAGTGGCAGTAGTTCCTCTCTAAATGTCTTGTAGAATTCAGCAGTGAAGCCATCAGTACCTGGGCTTTTCTTAGTTGGTAAGTTTTTAATTACATTTTCAATTTCATTGATTGATATTAGGTTGTTTTGAATTTTTAAGTCTTCGTTGAACTTTGGTAATTCATACATATCTAGGAATATGTCCATTTCTTCTGTGTTTTCCATCTTATTGCCATATAGATTCTTGAAGTAAGTATTGAAGATCCTCAGGATTTCTGCTGGGTCCATTGTAATTAAACCCTTTTCATTCCTAATTGCATGGATTTGGGCCTTTTCTTTCCTTTTTCTGATAAGGTTGGCTAAGGGTTTGTCAATTTTGTTGATTCTTTCAAAGAACCAACTCTTGGCTTCATTGATTTTTTTTGTATTGTTCTCTTAATCTCCATTACATTAATTTCTGCCCTGATCTTTATAATTTCCTCCCTTTTGTGAGCTTTGGGTTTGTCCTTCTCTTCTCATTGTAGAAGCTTGAGGTTCAGCATCAGGTTGTTTAATTGGGCTCGCTCTGTTTTCCTCATGTGAGTATTCACTGCTGTGAATTTCCCTCATAAGACTGCTTTCACTGTGATCCATAGATTCCAATATGTTGTATTGTCATTGTCATTTAATTGTAGGAACTGTCTGATTTCTTCTTTAATTTCTTCTGTGACCCATTGGTTATTCAGAAGTATGTTGTTCATTTTCCATGTGTTTATGACGTTTTTGTGGTTTCTTTTGCTATTGATCTCCAATTTCATCACACTATGGTCTGATAGTATACAGGGGATAACTTCAATTCCTTTGCACTTACTTAAACATGTTCTATGAGCGAGTATGTGATCTCTTTTGGAGAATGACCTGTGAGCAGCTGAAAAGAATGTGTATTCTGATTTTGCAGGGTGGAACACTCTGTTATCATGTGTTAAGTTCATTTGTTCAAGAGTTTGATTGAGTTCTAGTATTTCATTACTTATTTTTAGTCTAGTTGATCTATCTATTTGTGACAGTGGGGTATTGAGTTCCCCCAATACTGTTGTATTAGTGCATATATGACTTTTCATGTGTTAGTATTTGTTTTATGTAGTTCGGCACACTAGAGTTTGGCACATAGATATTTATGGTTGTCATCTCTTCCTGATTGATTGTTCCCTTTACAGGGATGTAGCATCCTTCTTTGTCTCTCTTAATCAGTGTTGGTTTGAAATCCACTTGATTTGCAAAGAGGATAACTAGTCCTGCTTTTTTTTGGGTTCCCATCACATGGAGTATTGTTTTTCCGTCTTTACTTTCAGTCTATGAGTTTCTTTTTGAATAAAGTGTGTTTCTTGTATGCAGCATATTGTTGGATTTTGCTTCTTGACCCATTCTGCCAGTCTATTTCTTTTGATTGGTGAATTGAGACCATTAACATTGATGGTTATAACTGATACATATTGACTTGTCGTTGTCATGACTTTATCTTTTTGTTGGATTTCCCTCCTTTACATTTAATTTCTTGTTGCACCCAATGGATTCATTCTGCTGTGCTTCCGAGGTTTGTGATCCTCATTGTCTTTTCCTAGGATATTGTCTAAAATTTTTTGGAGTGCTGGTTTGGTATTCATGAAGTTCCTAAGGTGCTCTTTGTCATGAAAGTATCTTATTTCTCCATCAATTTTGAAAGACAGTTTTGCAGGGTACATCAGTCTGGGTTGGAGGCTGTTTTCCTTTAGGACTTGAAACACACCACTCCAAGCTCTTCTTGCCTTGAGTGTTTGTGTTGAGAAGTCTGCTGTGATTCTGATGGGCTTTCCTTTGTATGTGATTTGTTTCTGTTCTCTAACTGCTTGTAGAACTTTGTTCTTCTGTTGGGTTTCTGAAATCTTAACAATTATATGCCTATGTGTAGATTCTTTTTGATCAAGACTAGTTGGAGTCCTATATGCCTCACTTATCTGTATGTCAAGTTCTTTTCCCCTGCTTGGGAAGTTTTCTGCCATCACTTCTGTGAACATTTTTTTTTATGTCATCTGTACTCTCTTCTGTTTCTTTGTTGACTCTAATCAGTCTTATGTTATTCTTCTTTGCATCATCTAGGAGCTGCTGGATCGATTTCTCATGGTCCCTTTCAATTTTGAAGCAATTTTTTCTTTTCCTAGTCACTAATTGCAATCTTATCTTTTATGTCTGAAATTCTGTCCTCACATTAGCTCATTCTGCTGTGTAGACTTTCAGTGGAGTTTTTAATCATCTGGAAATCTGTTTGCATGTGTTTTATGGATTCCGTTTATTTCCTATGTTGGGATTCCATCAAGTTCTTCAGCTCCTCTCTAGATTTATTAATCATGTCTTGCACTAGGGGCACAATCTCTGCTGTTATCTGAGAAATTATTTCTGATTTCATTTTTTCCAGATCCTCTTTTGTTGCCAGTTCAGGCAGTCTAGGTGATTGAGTATCAGAGTACTCCATCTCATTTCCCTTTGGGGTTGCTGTAGGTGACCTGGAAGTCTGGTTTTGAGACTTGTTTATGTGTCTCCTCATTTCAATGGGGGGGCAATTTGAGGGGGTGTGTGCTGTAAGTGTTCACGTGGCTCACCTCCTCTGCACTTGAAGCGGTGGTACAGCAGCCTGGAAGCCCCTTCCTCTGCACTGGGAGCAGTGGTATGGCACTCCAGAAGCCCCTTCCACTATTGGCTGTCTTGATGGAGCCCTTTGTGTCTGAACAGAATCAAAGCATCTTCTGAAATATTATAGCTCTCTGAGTGTGAAAGTGTTTTATACGTAAATCTTTAATCCACCCTAAAGATGACTTCCTAAGGTTAGAAGGCAAAGAAGGAGTCACCCAAGCTCCAGGAGCCCTGCAGTTGAATCTAGCACTGGGAGTGGGCAGGAAGCTGATTCTGAACTCTAGTTCCTTTCCACACAGCACCAACTTGTACTCCCCTTCCTCAGTCAGAGCCTTGCCTGACTCTGCCTTGTAATCATTATGCTATCTAGAAACAAGAAGTTGTATTTGGTGTAGTCAGAATCATGTGGATTATGATTGGGCAAAAGTTCTCTAGTCCACATATCTACACACACACTTTCACTCCCACTCCTTTCTTCGACTTACACAAAGCTACAGGGAGTGTGCTCCTACCCTCTCTTTTGAGGCATCTCCTCTCCACCATGTCCTTCAGTGAGGAATATGTACCGTAATTTAGACTTCTCTACTAAATTTCTTATATAGGTAGTTATGAGGGTGCTTGAGAATTAATGTGCCTAATGTTGACTCTAGGGCCAAACTGCCTAGGTTTGCTTTCTATTTCCCTCACTCAGGAAAGCTGGTGAAAGGAAGGCTCCTTGTCATCAACCCTCAAATTCTGCTCTTCTCTCAAATCTCTCACACAATGTGTTTGAACCATTGGCTATTGCTCACAAAACAGTGCAGATTTGAACCTCAATAGAATTCTTCTCTTCCAAAAGTGGACACCTACAATCACAGTTGTTCTGCAAAGCATCCAGGAGCTTGTTTCTGAACTTTAATGTGCATGCAAACAAGATGAGAATCTTGCTACCAGATTCAGTAGTGGGGTGGGGTCTGCAATTCTGCAATTACAGGTCCTGAAAAGGGTGTACCTGCTGCTGTTGGTCTGAGGCTCACACTTCCAGCTTGCTCTGTGATCTTGATGTCCTGTGAGCTGGCAAAATTATCAAGCTCCCTCAGATTAACTTGCAGACTAATCTACAGAGCTGACATAGCCCCAAAGAAAGATGGTGAAAGAACACAGCAATCCCTGCTGTTTGATCCATGCTGCTTTTAGGACGATTTGGGAATTATTATTTGGATTACTTTAGGCTTACTGGTATAGCCACCACACCCATAGCTATTTATCACATGTCAGAGGCTCTAATGCAACAGCAGCTACAACTGCATTCACAACTGACTAAACTTGAGATACACATAGCTAATGTCTAAGCTCCTCGTTCAAATGTGACAAGACACTGCTGCTGGATTCTACCACTCACACTGCTTTGCTTCTCTACTGGGTCAGTTAATGGGAGCTCCAAGAAGCTTCTGCTTCATATTTTCTCTTGTGCACTAACATGCCACTCCATATATATCAGACAGACAGATGGAGATTCTTTCAGATGCTGAAAAAAGATATTCTGACCCCATGTTCAAGAGCTGATGAGACAGATGCAGAACAGGCTGATGGACTTTCTCCCCCCATCTCAGATGAGATAAACTCAGACTGGAATTACACTCACCCCTGACTTCAGTAAGTCTCCACTCAAGGAAAGCAGGCAGCCCAGGAAGCATTCTGAGTCCACACAAATGGTGCCCTACCAGCATCCACAATCCTCCAAAATCCTGGCCCTGTGGATAGTGCCAACATTAGCTCTCACCAGCGCACTGAAAATCCCAAGGAGCAGGACCACCAGGTGATGTGGAAGCCTGGCATCCTCTCCCAAAGCCCTGGGTGAAGTCACAGGAGAGTGCAGTGGGAGGCAGGACCAGCCTCTCCAGCAGAGAGGTTTCATCTATTTGAGGGTCTAAGTGAGTCAGAGCCATCCAACTCCTCCAAACTCTGGCCACTTCAAATCTCAGTGTCTCATTCTTCCCAGCCAAACTTTTGTTTTTAAAAGGCTGAGACATAAACCAACTTTGTTGCTCACCAACAGCAAGATTGGACTTTGATTTCAAATGACATCAGCTATACTTACAAGAAGGTAGTCTTACTTAGGGCCAATGTAGAAAAGTCTAACATACAGAAGCTGTTTTGTACATATGAGTTGTCTTCAGCTCAGATTCAAAGGTTCTCACACTTGTCTTTTATTGCCCTAAAGGTTTCCAGTGCAATTATGAGTGAATTTAAAAGCACATTGTAATTTTTTTCATGATTATCCATCTGCACCAAAATTTCAGTATGTTTCTGTTCCCTGGTGCATAGGTTGTTTTTTTTTTTTTTCTGCAAGTAGTTTCTTTTCCTTTTTCTTCCTTTCTTTCCTTCCACTTTTCAAGTGTGTTTGAATGAGGGGAAATCTATCTGGACTTGGAATTTGTCAATGCATAGAGCACACAGCTCTCCCCTCAGTTCTTATTCTCTGATTTGGATTGACAAATCCTACCTCTTGGATCTATAGTTTTATTTATTTGTTTGTTTGTTTGTTTATTTGTTTGTTTATTTATTTATTTATTTTGGTACCAGGGATTGAACTCAGGTCCTTGTGCCTGTGGAGCAGGCAGCGAAACCACTGAGCTAAATTCCTGGCCTCGGATCTATAGTTTTAAGAAGCAATTTGAAAGGAATAACTCCTGCTTCACTTCCCATTAATAAGTGACCCTGTTTCACATGGCATAGTGCTTGTCCTCCCACTCTGCCTGCTTCCCTACACTTTGCAACATTGCCACAAATTGAAAATAGACATTTTCAACTGGTTCACTGCTATCAGGATTCTTCCCATTACTCTTTCTATAGACTCCCGATGTAATAATCGTAAATAGTTAATCAGCACTAGTACTCCATCCCTAATTTCTGCCTAGTTTTCTGAAACCAAGTGACCACATGAATATATAAAGATGGGAAAAGGTGAAGAAAAGGAACTCACCACATGTGACAGAGCACCACCAAGCTCAGCACCCATGGCCTGGTACAGACTCGGCTCCCTAAGCTGTGATGTAGACTCTTGCTGTCTCAGTACAGCGGGAACCACAGATGAAGGCTTGTGTAGAACTACATTTTCTTTTACCCACGTTTGAAAGATGCTCCACAGCCACCCGTGACTGCAGGCTACAGCATTGGGCGGTACAGGTCCTGACGGGGCAGTGTGAGGCTTCCTGACAGTTCCACCTCCTGCCCACCTTCTGAAAATGTGCTGGTTACCAACCTTAACTCTTGGTGGTGAAGTGATGTTTTATCTTTCTCTGTATATTAACGAGAGTTTAATTGAAAACTGGGAGATTCCTGTCTAGATATCATCTTAAACTGTTAGTCTGATACATTAATTTTAAACTTTATCTTTAATTATCTATCAGACAATCTCTGAGACAACTAAAAACTATCCCGTAAAATAAAGTCTAGCGAATTCTGACGATTTATGGTAACAGGAGACCTCTGGAACAATTCTCCTGTTTTAGCACAGGTGTCTGTTTTGGACAGGTCTGAAAAGGCTGCTTTCACTCCTATTTCCCTCTGTTAGGAGAGTGTGCAGTTGTGCATCCGGAGGTTTTCAGGAAGCTGAGATGTCCCTTTCTCTGTGTGTGTTTACCAAACTCGCTGCTTCACAGAAAACTAAACAATCCTAATGTTTCTTTTTCAAAAAGTGGCTACTTTACAAGAATGTGAGTGCCTTAAAAAGATAATCCTGTTTCTTTAAATGTTCAAAACTAAATATCCCTTCTCTACATAAATGAACAAAATTTCCATTTTACTTGAAGATGACATCCTCTTTTTTTAAGGAAAAACTTTAATATTTTTTCTATTAAAAAATTTTCTATAAGGTGATCAAAATCTCAAATGCAGTGAACTCATGAATACAATTTGAATAGAAATACCAAAATTTGAAATCATACAATGTAAAAATCTCTTAACTCCTAATATTGTGATTATCATAAAAATCCAAACTCTGGAATTTTAGTAGTTTAATAATAGTCTTGCTATGATTCAAATGAAAATTATTAGCTGAATTTGACTACCTTGTACAGCACATGTATAAATTGACATAAGATCTTATACATATAAAATATTAGTGATTATTTTAAATGACAAAAAATACAAGAATAATTTATACTTGCTTCATCTATGATGTAACATCCATGATGTAACACCAAAAGGATCTTGAAAATTTGGGGGAGTCAAAAAATCTTGAAAAAACTCATTGATTTCCAATTTCTTAACAATATTACTCTAAATCATCAGATGGGACAGAGATGCAGAAGCTAGTCAATGTCTTCTTATAATTCAGTGGTGCTTAACTTTAATTTTGTAGGCAATTAGACACATAAACTAATACAAAATAGTGTTAGCTATAATTTAAAAATCTACTAATACTAGCCAGCATTTATTGTGGATGTCCAATTTAGGGGGAAGTATTCTAAATGGTTTTCACGTATTTGTTTTTCAATAGCCCCATAATAGGCACACATATTCCCATTATACAAAAGAGAAAACTGAGAGTTTATGTAATAAAAATCACGTGAAATGAAACCTTGGACATTAGATGAAAACATCCTCCCTTTTAAATAACATTTATAAGATCAAACTGCAAAGATCAATAGTTGGGAATAAAAATAAACAAGTGGTATCTCATAGAGTAGATGTTGCCAATTAAGTAATTACTTCCAATGAATACAATCAGCAGTGGTAAGCCAGGGGATCTCATGATGCTCTATGAAAGTGTTTGCAGAGCACGATATCTTTTCTTTAACTCATGAAAATAAAGCCAGTGGTTAGGAACATCTGGAGCAAAAACTACAGCAACAACAAGAGATCTGAACCCTGTGAGGCCAGTGGCTTCATTTTTCACGTGGTGGATGGAGACACCCCAAAAGAAGCTGAGATCTTGCTAAAGGTCCAAGAGACCCTGTACGGAAGAAATGTTGTTGCTCTCTTTCATTTTTCCCTCTTAGATCCATCATCCTTAAGTAACTGGAGAAATACACTTGTTACGCATATTGGTAACATGTGCAGCTATTGATATACTTGCCTGCATGTCATTGTATTAGAAATTACTAATAGATTTTACTTTGTATGTGTATGTGTCTTAGCACACTTTGAATGAGTGAGCGACTTAATGGAGAGACTTAAAAGAAACCGGAAAGGACAATCCTTATTTTCAGCTTTTAAAGCCATCTAAGAATGAGAAGAATGGGAAGAAATCAACACCTTTGTGAGTGTTCCCTCGGCACTTGACTTTGTGCTAAGTGTGAGCATGTCCGCAATCTTGTTTGTTTTAAATTGCTTCAATTGTTGTATTCTGTTTACTTTGAACTTCTTGGCATTCCAAATCTGTAAATTGCATTCCAACCAAATAGAGATTAGC
Source organism: Heterocephalus glaber (assembly GCF_053883595.1). NCBI lineage: Eukaryota > Metazoa > Chordata > Mammalia > Rodentia > Bathyergidae > Heterocephalus > Heterocephalus glaber. The sequence continues at coordinate 25,489,066 of NW_028258343.1, read as the reverse complement.
TCATTTTAGAGAGAAATAAATCCATTAGGAAACTTTGAAGGTCAGTGGAATGTCTGAAGTTGAAGTTATTTTATAGTACTTGGAGTTTCATGATTTAATTTAAATTATTTAACTCAATGCACATTTGTTAAATACCTCCTATGAATAAGGCAGTAGAGATATATACAGCAAGTACAAACTACTGTCATTATGAAATTTGAAATTTCCTTGATTCTGTCAAGGAAGTACGCACACTCATATATAATAGAAGGAAGAATGTAGTTGGTTCTCTGAACACAGAAGAGGGCAAGTCAATTAGGACTAGGAGACTGGGAAGAATTCATGCTTGGAACTGTAAAAGCTGTTTTGTGGCTACACGGAGACATTACTAACATGCTGCAAATGGCAGAGCAGAAAGGGCACCCGTGACCTGCTAACCAACCCAGCAACTGCCCACCCCTGGACTCGATCAGGAAGTGCACTCAGGGCGATGCCACTTCCAGTGCATCATTCGGGCCTTGCAGCTGAAGTCATCTGACCTTCTGTTGTAAGGATCAGCAGTTTAGCAGAGATATAATAGAATTAGAAAGGAAGAAGACACAGATGTCTGAATTTTAAGGTCTGACTGATCGCATGTATGACTGCTATGGATCTCAATAGGAACACAAGAAAAGTAACATGTATGGGGGCAGAAGCAATTGTAATTTGGATGTTGAGTTAGAGAATATAGAAACAAATTAAAATTAATTTAGTTAAATACTTTTGAAATAATTGCACCACAGTTTATGAGGAAATCAACATGAAAGAATTCCCAAAGGAGTCAAGTGCCTTTCTTACTCCACCCTGAAGTGACATTTATCAAAAACTCAGTTTAATATAGCAAAGAAATATTGAGTGAAACATATTGAATAAACTTCAGAGGTCCCAGGTCAGGGCGCAGGTACTGCCTGGGGAGGCAGAGGCGGGTGGAGCTTCTGTGGAGTTCACTGCAATGGGCCTTCCAGAGTGCTGGGATCTCTTAAACTATCATATACACTGTGATGAGACTTCTGAAGAATCTTAGAGACAATAAAGTGAACAGTAAAGAAGCCAGTCAGAGAACTAGCTCAGCTCAAAAGATGAGTAGCCTCAACTGAAAGCGTCATTCACAAATTCTTCCATCTTCCACTATGTGCCACAGCCTGGTGACAGCTTGTAGCTGAGCTCCCTTTCATGGGCCACAGGCAAACCTTGCAGGGACACAGGAGGGGTGATCCTAAAAACAGCCCTGCAAGGTCTCCCAAAGTGTGTGAGACAGAAACAAAGGGCAGCACATCGGCTCTCTATCAAAACCACCATTAACAGTGGGCCGAAGCACTGTGCCCAGTGCACTTCATTCTGGAAGGCAGACGAGGGCCAGTCTGAGCTACCAGAGGCTTTGCTAAGTCACCACTGAGTTCCTGACAAGTTGAAAGTCAGGCTGTACACAACTAAAACATTGAATTACACATGAACAGGGTCTGTTTGTGTGCCGGGGATTGAACTCGGGACCTTGCGCTTGCAAGGCTGGCAGCAGCACCACTGAGCTAAATCCCTGGCCCTCTGATTTTTTAAAAAATTAAATAATAAAACATGTGAAACTACATTTTCCAAGAAGAGATGTAAAAATCCTGCTGAAAGAGAAAAGGGAGAATTTCAAATAAATATTTCTTTCTGATACTGTTTTTCCAATCTAGAAATTTAAAATTACAGATGCAAAATACACCTGAGAGGTCAAGGTGTCCAACACTTGATTTACAGGTATTAAAGCAGAGGCCCATGGGGAAAAAGTGACTTGCTTGGAACACAAAACTATGAGATAAAACCTGTGGAATAAACTCCAGGTTAGCTAGCAGTCTACTGTGGATCTACACTGAGTGCCAGCTGCAGTGGGCCTGACCTGTGTGCTGCTGCTGAGCAGGAGAACAGGCACTTGGTGAAGAAGGGCTAGGAAGGTGGACATCCGAACCAGCGCAGGGGAGTGCGGACAAGAGCCCACGGCGAGATCTGGGCATGCATTGGGAGGAGGCTTCCCAGGGCTTCAGAAGACAGTAAAATGCTTGGAGCTTGTTTTAAAGGATCAGAAAGTTCCCACCCCTTTCCTGTTCTTTCATGTGCACAGTAAGAGAGCAGAGATAATTTTTCCACAGTAGGTTTTGAATCAGTAGCAAGAAAGCTACTGATGCAAAACTGCTCTTTAATGACACAGAACTTCAACAAGGCAGTCAATGCAGCTGGGGTGAGGGCCATTTGAGCTGCCTTTCTAGGTGTCTGACATCAGCTTCAAGGCAGCCTCTCCTCACATGGAAGTTCAAATGTTTCCCATGGGCGCATTCTGATGAGGAAAATCAGCAGTGACAATTTATGTCTGTGTTTCCTGCTCCTCTTCCAATGCACGCTCTTCAAACCTAACTCAGTACTCCAGCTTGTTCCTCCAATTCTATCACAAAGCACAGGAAAAAAATTTTGTGTATCAGTTCAGGTTCATTGCCCTTTAGCAATTTCCCTTTCATTCAATTAGTGCAATTAACGTACATTCTCATATTTGATTTAAATTCCCTGATTCTTGGGAATATTTCATTGGTAAGGGTTTCTTTCACCTCTAAGTTAAATGCATTTACCTTAGTCCATTAAGATTGTCATTTCATCTGAGGACCATGAGCGAAGACTGACAGGTAGGATTTCACTCTTATCTCAGTCTGATCAAAAGAGGAAGTCTTGCTAGTCCTGCTTTAGCTTGAAGCTGATTACTGGCTTCACAGATACACAAAGGGAGATGCAGTTCTTTCTATACCTGAAGGCAATTGGGGGTGCAATTTGTGTGGTACTTACAAACCCTACAAAAAGGAATGTCTATTTTCCTAATCTGTCTGTCTGGATTTGTAGACATTGGGGATGCATAGTAAACAAGCTTAAAGGGCAGAAGCTTTCACAAGTTTGTGTCAGCAAATGACTACTTCTGGTAAAGCAGAGAAAAAGCTCTTCACAAATCTGTACTTTATCAATTGATGCGCTTGAGACTATTCTTAGGTAGAATTTGTAAAATGGTTAAAGCTTGCCATTTCCACAAATATGGACTAAAATGAATATGTCTGGGAAAAGATTTTTCATCTTCTAATTTGAAATATTCTGTCTTCATTTGAAAACATGAAATGTGGGAGTCGCACAGAACACCCCGAATCACCCCGCTGCAGACAGGCAGCCACCTGATTCCACACTACAAAGACGCAGAGGACACCAGACTACCAGACAAGCAGACCAAGGTACTGAGTCCCACTGCTCCTGGTCCAGAGGAAGGGGCTTCCCAGTCACCATCTCTCCCGCTGCTCCCAGCCCAGAGGAAAGGGCTTTTGGGCCACCTTCTGTCCCGTTGCTCCTGGCCCAGAGGAAGGGGCTTCCAGGCCACCATCCCTCCCACCACTCCCGGCCCAGAGGTAGGGGCTTCTGAGCTGCCATCCCACTGCTCCTGGTCCAAAGGAAGGGGCTTCCTGGCCACCATCCCTCCCGCAGCTCCCAGCCCACAGGAAAGGGCTTTTGGGTCACCATCCCTACCACTGCTCCCGGCCCCGTCGCACCCCTCCCAGCTCAGAGAAGGTAATCTGTGTAGGTGCTAACAGCCCCCCACCCCAGTCGAAATGAGAAAACATGTAAATAAGTCTCAAAACCAGACTTCCAGATCACCTACAGCAACCCCAAAGGGAAATGAAATGGAACACTCTGATACTCAGCCACCTGGACCCACTGAAGTGGCAACAAAAGGGGATCTGGAAAAAATGAAATCAGAAATAATTTCTCAGATCACAGGAGAAATTGTGCCCCTAGTGGAAGACATGATTAATAAATCTAGAGAGGAGCTCAGGAACATGATGGAATCCTAACATAAGAAACAAATGGAATCCATAAAACAGATGCAAATAGATTTCCAGGAAATGAAAAACTCCATTGAAAGTCTACACAGCAGAATGAGCCAATGTGAGGACAGAATTTCAGATATAGAAGATAAGATTGCAATTAGTGACCAGGAAAAGAAAAATTGCTTCAAAATTATAAGGGAACATGAGAAATTAATCCAGCAGCTGCTAGATGATGCAAAGAAGAATAACATAAGACTGGTTGGAGTCAATGAAGAAACAGGAGAGAGTGCAGATGACATAAAAAAATCTCTTCACAGAAATAATGGCAGAAAACTTTCCAAACAGGGGAACAGAGCTTCACATACAGATAAGTGAGGCATATAGGACTCCAAATAGCCTTGATCAAAAAAAAAATCTACACATAGGCATATAATCGTTAAGATTCCAGAAACACAACAAAAAAACAAAGTTCTCCAAGCAGTCAGAGAAAAGAAACAAATCACATACAAAGGAAAGCCCATCAGAATCACAGCAGACTTCTCAACACAAACCATCAAGGCAAGAAGAGCTTGGAGTGACATATTCCAAGCCCTAAAAGAAAACAGCCTCCAACCCAGATTGATATACCCTGCAAAACTATCTTTCAAAATGGATGGAGAAATAAGATACTTTCATGACAAAGAGCACCTTAGGAGCTTCGTGAATACCAAACCAGCACTCCAAAGAATTTTACACAATAGCCTAGGAACAGACATTGAGGATCACAACCCCAGGAAGCAAAGCAGAATGAACCCATCTGGCATGACAAGAAATTAAATGTAAAGGGGGAGAACCCAACAAAAGAAAAAGTCATGGCAATGACAAGTCAATACTTTTCAGTTATAACCATCAATGTTAATGGTCTCAATTCACCAATCAAAAGAAATAGACTATCGGAATGGGTCAAGAAGCAAAATCCAAAAATATGCTGCATACAAGAAACACACTTAATTCAAAAGGAAACTCATAGACTGAAAGTTAAAGGGTGGCAAACCATACTCCATGCAACAGGAACCTGAAAAAAAGCAGGAGTAGCTATCCTCTTGGCAGATCAAGTAGATTTCAAACCAACACTGATTAAGAGAGATGAAGAAGGACACTACATCCTTGTAAAGGGAACAATTCAAGAGGAAGAGATGACAATCATAAATATCTATGTACCAAACACTAGTGCACCCAACTATATAAAACAAATACTAACAGACATAAAAAACCATATAAGCACTAATACAATAGTAGTGGGGGACCTCAACACCCCACTGTCACAAATAGATAGATCAACTAGACTAAAAAAAAGCAACAAAATACTAGAACTCAAACGAACTCTTGAACAAATGAACTTAACAGATGTTTACAGAGTCTTCCACCCCACAAAATCAGAATACACATTCTTCTCAGATGCACATGGGTCATTCTCCAAAATAGACCACATACTCAAGCACAGAACATGTTTAAGTAAGTGCAAAGGAATTGAAGTTATCCCCTGTATATTATCAGACCATAGTGTGATGAAATTGGAGATCCATAGGAAAAGAAACTAAAAGAATTTCATAAACACGTGGAAATTGAACAACACACTTCTGAATAACCAATGGGTCACAGAGGAAATTAAAAAAGAAATCAGACAGTTCCTTCAATTAAATGACAATGACAATACAACATATCGGAATCTATGGGACACAATGGAAGCAGTCTTACAAGGAAAATTCATAGCAGTGAATACTCACATGAGGAAAACAGAACAAGCCCAATTAAACAACCTGATGCTGAACCTCAAGCTTCTAGAAAAAGAAGAGCAGGACAAACCCAAAGCCCATAGAAAGGAGGAAATTTTAAAGATCAGGGCAGAAATCAATGCAGTGGAGACTAAGAAAAGAATACAAAAAATCAATGAAGCCAAGAGTTGGTTCTTTGAAAGAATCAACAAAATTGACAAACTTTTAGCCAAGCTTGTCAGAAAAAGGAAAGAAAAGGCCCAAATCCATGCAATTAGGAATGAAAAGGGTGAAATTACAACAGAACCAGCAGAAATCCTGAGGATCATCAATACCTACTTCCAGAACCTATACGCCAATAAGATGGACAACACAGAAGAAATGGACAGATTCCTAGATACATATGAATTACCAAAGTTGAACGAAGAAGACCTAAAAATTCTGAACAACCCAATATCAACCAATGAAATTGAAAATGTAATTAAAAGCTTATCAACTAAGAAAAGCCAGGCCCTGATGGCTTCACTGCTGAATTCTACAAGACATTTAGAGAGGAACTGCTGCCACTACTGGTTAAACTCTTCAATGAAATTGAAAGGGAAGCAATACTCCCAGATTCATTCCTGGAAGCAAGCATCACCTTGATACCCAAAGCAGACAAAGACCCAACCCCAAAAGAGAACTATAGGCCAATCTCACTAATGAACATAAATGCAAAAATCCTTAATAAGATACTGGCAAATAGACTGCAGAAGATCATCAAGAAGATCATACGCCCTGATCAAGTGGGATTCATCCCAGGCATGCAAGGATGATTCAACAAACGCAAATCAATCAATGTAATACTCTATATCAATAGGGCCAAGGACAAAAACCATATGATCATCTCAATAGATGGAGAAAAAGCATTTGACAAAATCCAACATGCATTTATGATAAAAACCCTACCAAAAATTGGAATAGAAGGTCTCCACCTCAATTTGATAAAAGATATCTATGAAAAACCAATAGCTAATATCATACTAAATGGTGAAAAACTGAAATTCTTCACACTAAGATCAGGAACAAGACAAGGATGCCCACTATCACCACTCCTGTTCAATATAGTTTTGGAAACATTAGTCACAGCGATTAGACAAGAGAAAGAAATAAAAGGAATAAAGATAGGAAATGAAGAAGTCAAATTGTCATTATTTGAAGATGACATGATACTCTATATAGAAGAGCCCAAGAACTCCACCAAAAGTCTTCTAGACTTAATAACTCATTTCAGTAAAATAGCTGGAAACAAGGTCAACAGAAAAAAATCAATAGCTTTCCTCTACACGTACAACAGACTCACTGAGACAGAAATAGGGCAAACAATTCCTTTCACAATAGCATCCAAAAACCTGAAATACCTAGGATCAACCTAACAAAAGAAATCAAAGACCTCTTCTCTGAAAACTATAGTACTTTGAAAAAGAAGATTGAAGAGGATATCAGAAAATGGAAAGATATCCCCTGCTCCTGGGTAGGAAGGATCAACATAGTGAAAATGGCCAAACTCCCAAAATTGCTATATAGATTCAATGCAATCCCAATTAAAATCCCAGCAGCATACTTCATGGACCTTGAGAAAACAATCCAAAAATTCATTTGGAACAAGAAGAAACCCAGAATAGCAAATGCAATTCTAGGTAACAGAGACATGGCAGGGCGTTTTACAACCCCCAACTTGAAGCTGTACTACAAAGCTACTGTGATAAAAACAGCATGGTACTGGCAAAGAAACAGACCTGAGGACCAGTGAAACAGATTAGAAGATTTGAAAACAACTCCAGACACATTCAGCCACCTCATTTTTGACAAAAGAGCCAAACACCCTCACTGGAGGAAAGATAGCCTCTTTACTAAATGGTGCTGGAGAAATTGGGTTTCAACTTGCCAAAGACTAAAACTAGTCCTATATCTCTCACCATGCACTAAACTAAAATTGAAATGGATTAAAGATCTAAATATTAAAACAGGAATGCTGAACGGGCTGGAACAGAGGTTAGGTAGAACTCTTGAAGACATTGATGTAGGAAAAGACTTTATGAACAAAATCTCAGTTGCCCATGAACTAGCACAAAATATCAACAAGTGGGATCTCTTCTTACTAAAAAGCTTTTGCACAGGAAGAGAAACCACCAGCAATGTGAAGAGACAACCCACAATGTGAGAAAAAATTTTCACCACCGGTCCCTCAGACAAAGGTCTACTATCTCGAATCTACAAAGAACTTAAAAAGATCAGACCTCCCAAATTTAAAGACCCAATCCACAAATGGGCATCTGAAATGAACAGATATTTCTCAGACAAAGAATTGGAAATCACAAATAAACATATGAAAAAACGTTCAACATCACTGGTCATGCAAGAGATGCAAATGAAAACAATGCTGAGATTCCACCTCATTCCAAAAATAAAGGCTGCTATCAAGAAATCAACCAATAACAAATTCTGGCAGGGCTGTGGGGAAAGAGGAACCCTGCTCCACTGCTGGTGGGAGTGCAGACTGGTGCAACCACTGTGGAAATCAGTACGGAGATACCTCAAAGAACTAGGACTGGAAGTCCCATTTGACCCAGCTATTCCCCTGCTGGGGATCTTCCCCAAAGAACTAAAAGAATCATACCACAGTGATATATGTGCCCCCATGTTCATAGCAGCACAATTCGTAATAGCTAAAACTTGGAAATAGCCCAAATGCCCATCAATTGGAGACTGGATAAAGAAAATGTGTTTTTTTTATAAAATGCTGTACTGGGCCTGGGATTTAGCTCAGTGGTTTCACTGCCTGCCTCCCAAGCACAAGGACCTGAGTTCAGTTCCTGGTTCCAAATAAATAAATAAATAAATAAATAAATAAATAAATAAAATGGAGTACTACTCAGCCATCAAAAACGAGAAGTTAGAGACATTTATAGCTAAAGGGCTGCATATTGAGGCCATACTCTTAAGTGAAATAAATAGGACACACATGTGTAAATACCAAACAGTTTCTCTAGTGTGAGAACCTGAAAGTGTAAATAAGGACTAAAAATTTTTCTTTTAGGGATTTCCTAAAATTGAAATTCCAAAGTTGTGCCAGAAAGCATAGAACAGTTGATCCTGGCCTGAAAAGCTTTGATGACTGGTCCAATTTATCAACTAACTCCAAGAACTTGGATAAGTTTCGTATAAACAGCTTAATTTTTGAAGAATTGATTAAGGAGCAGATCACAATGGTTGCTCCAGGAGATTGAAGCAAATGAACAGGTAAGCAGCTGTAGAACCAGGTAGGAGGGCCACTGGAAAGCCCTGCAGTTCAACCCGAGAATCAGCAACCAGGTAACACCCAGTGTGATGGTTAGGCTGGAATGCCAACTTCACTGGACTAAGAAACACCTAGCAGATCAGTAAACCATGCTCCTGGGTGAGTCTGGTGGGTCATGGGGGCTACTACACATGGCCTGTTCCCTGTCCCACGCTGGCCCTGCTCCCCTGCTCTGCTTCCTGGCCACCAGGAACTGAGCAGCTTTGCTCTTCTACTCCCTTCTGTATGATGTGCCTGCCTTGGGGTCAGCCAACATTTCTCAGTCCCCTGAAACCATAAGTTAAATTAAACTTCTTCTCCTTTAAGTTGTGGGTGTTGGGTGTTGTGTTTGAGCAACAGAAAAGCTGAATGGTATACCAACGAATATTGGTGTTTGGGTTAATAAGTGAAATAACAGAAATAAAGTGCAGTGGATCAGTAGGGGAGAGGAACCGAAAGGGAGAATCTCAGCACACTCTAGGAATGCGGACTCTGCTACAGACAAGTATGCAGTCTGAATAGGTGGGAGAACTTAATACTGCATAGTGCGCTGGTGCAGACGTTCCCAGAATTTCCCGGTAGGTTTAGACGGAGCCATAATGGGAGCTTTCTATCATATGGGTGGCTGTACCAGACAGCAGAAGCCCTGGGCTTTTGTATTCCCCAGATGAAAAGCTGGATCTCTTCAGTGATGCAGAAAGCATCCACCCTGAAAATTAGTCTGTGCCAGGAAAATAGTGAATGTGACACAGAACAGCTAAGAAGTCAGGGAAGCAGGGAAAGTGCTCTGCAGAGCAGAGGGCAGCACAGGCTGCGCAGTGGCTCAACGTGCACTGCGCCGGGTGGAGGAAGCGGAGACAGACTCCACTTAACAACACGGTAGCATGAATATTGCGAAATAGAGAGCAGGGGAGTTTGGATTTGCAGAGGTCTGGGCTTGGGAGCACCTTGGATGGGCCTGGCAGAAGCTTGGTGCCCGCCCACAGCTTCCCACCCATTGGTGTGTCTGCCTCTGCCCTGCTCAGAGGCACTTACAGTGCACACTGCTGCCACATCAAAACTTGCCAGCTGTGTACCTGAACACACTGGCTGGGCATCCCCAGGACCAGGCCTGAAATCTGGGCAGGTCCACAGACGAGGCAAGCAAGAACCTTGGCAGGCAGCTCCAACTCGAGCTGTGCCACTGTATTACAATACTGAGATATCAGATGTGAATCTCACCTGCACGGACAACTTTGTGTAACAAACACTGTGGACAAGAAGGGGTGGAGTTCTGGAACAGACGGTCCTAGCCAGTTTGAGTAATTTGGGCAGGAGTAGAAAAGAGACACTCTAACTGAAAACATTGTTTTATAACTCTCTTAGTGCTTGATGGATTACAGTACTAGAACCCCAGAAATGTCCCCATTTGGAATGCCTCCACAAGTGGGAATCTTAATTTTTCTTAGGTAGATTTTGCTTTCATTTCTATTGTGTTCTATGTTGTTTTGTTGTGTTTACCTTATTAATGGCTTTCCATAGTTATCTAATTTTACATATTTTTTAATTACTTAACTGGATCTTCTCTCTCTTCTTTCCCATTTTTATTTCATTTCCTTCACTTTTTTCCTTCTTTCTTTTCTCATATCTTTTTTTGTTGCTCTTCTTCCCCCTTCTGTATATATTTAGCCTTCATTTTACTATCATTAATGTCTAATTTTTAGTCTATTCTATATTAATACTCTCCCTTTCTTTTCTTTTTTCTTTTTTGGTACCAGGGATCAAACTCGGGACCTTGTGCTTGCAAGGCAGGAAGCAAAACCACTGAGCTAGATCCCCAGCCCCTCTTTTTCTTTTTTTAAGTTAATAGAATCATTGAAATAATTTTAACAACTCTTTATCATACTTTGATACATAGTTTGCTTTTTTTGTTGTTGTTAAATTCTTTTATTGGTACATTGTAGGTATACAACACAATTACATTTCTCATTGAGAACTTGTGCCTTTACATAATGCATCTGGGTTCTTATTTTTTCCCCATTCCTAGCCCTCCCTTCACAGCCTCCACCCTTCCCTATTTACAAAGACTTTATTTCCATTTTTTCCATTTCTCATCATTTTTCCTTTCCCTTCTTTCCTTCCCCTGACCCTCCCACTACCCCTAGCCCTTTGCACCTTTTCTTCCTATTTTACATTATCGATTATTCATTCTAAACATTGGTAGATTTTAGGTATACACTATAATGACATTCATCATTGGAAATTTGCACCTTTACATAGTCTCTCTTGGTTCTTATTTTTCATCCTTGCCCAGCCCTCCCTTTCAACCCCTCCATTCCTCCCTCTTTACAAAGACTTTGTTTCCATTTTGTCATTTTCTCACATTAATTCCATTCCCTTCTTTCCTTTCCCCTACCCCTCCCACTTGCTTCCCCTTTGCCCCTTTTCTTCCTATTTCACATTATCCATTATACATTTTAGTCCTTATTTACACTTTCAGTTTCTCACACTGGAGAAACTATTTGGTATTTACACATGTGTGTCCTATTTATTTCACTTAGAGGGTATCGCCTCAATGTGCATCCACTTAGCTATAAAAGTCTCTAATTTCTCATTTTTTATGGCTGAGTAGTACTCCATTTTATAAAAAAACCACATTTTCTTTATCCAGTCTCCAGTTGATGGGCATTTGGGCTGTTTCCAAGTTTTAGCTATCACAACATAGTTTGCTTTTTAAAGGTAGTTATTCACAGGTAGTTATTCTCTCCACTCAAATCTGTGCCAAGGATTGAACCTAGTACTTTAAATATGCTCAATGTGTGCTTTGAAACTGAGATATTCCTATCTGTAGCCCAGGAACATTACAAAGATAAAAGTATTTGCTACAAACCACTCTCAAATAATAGCCAAAGAGAAATCCATCCCAACAGATGTGCAGATTTCAACAAAAAACCACAAAAAACATGGGAAAAAAGGCAATGAGATGATTCTTAAAAGTAGATATTTTCTCAGTAACTGAATCAACATATATCAAAGTGAAGGAAATGACAAAGAATTTAAATGATTTTTATTTATTTATTTTTATTTTAATATAATACAAGTAGATATGAATAAAGAAAATAATTTTTCAAAACAAAAGTAATTAGAGAATAACCATGATAAATACACTGTGTATCATGTTCTAAAAAGAATATATTTACATTTGCTAATCTATCTCTCAGCTCATTTCCTAATAATACTATACCTTTTTTTTTTGCTTAAAACATTTTAAGTATTCACAAAGTATCTCACATTCCATATACTTTTGATTTCTTCCTATTTCACAATATTTTTTATTCTTTTTGGTCCTTATTTTCACTTTCAGTTTCTCATGCCACAGAGACAATGTGATACTTACACATGTGTGTTTGATTTATTTCACTTAAGAATATGTTCTCAGTGGGTGGCCGGGGATTTAGCACAGTGGTTCTGCTGCCTGCCCCTCAAGCACAAGGACCCGAGTTTGATCCCTGATACAAATATATATATGTATATGTTCTCAAGGTGCATCCATTTACCTAGAAATGTCAAGTCTATCCTTTCCTGTTGAATGGTACTCCATTATATTTTTTAAAAAACACATCTTTTTTCTATCCATTCATCACTTGATGGGCATTTAGATTGTTTCCAAGATTTAGCTATTACAAACTGTGCCACTATAAGCATGCTGTGATATGATCAACCAACAACAAATGCTTGCAGGGCTATGGGGAGAAAGGAACCCTTCTCCATTGTTGGTGGGAGTATAGATTGGTGTGGCTGCTGTGGAAATCAGTGTGGAGATTCCTCAAAAAACTAGGATTAGAGGTCCCATTTAACCCAGCTATTCCCCTTCTGAGTATCTTCCTAAATATGCTTTTTAAAAATGATCAATGAATTCAAAAGAGATAGAAGTAAATATCTAAAAGAAACATGCAAGAAAATGCAGGATATGAAAGAACATTTTAATAAAAATGGATATTCTGGAAAAGAAATATTCATTTCATCTTTTAGAAATTAAAGGCTGAATAAGTTAAAATCAAAATTCAGTCAAAAGTCTTATGATAGACCAAGTAGAATAAAGACCAAGTAGAATAAAGAATATCAGGGCTGGTGGCTAAGGTGGATGGAAGAGAACATTCAGAGGGTAATAAATAAAAAATAAAATATAAGAGCAGAATATGCAAGACTCTGGGAAAACATTGGAAGACCAAACTCAAGACTCATATTAGAATAAGTACAGGCTAATGGCAGAGAAAAACTATTCAGTGAAATAGTAGCAGAATATAGTCCAAATATAGGGAAAGAGACCTATAATCAGGCATTTGAGGCATTTAGAAACACAAATAAACATGACTAGAAAAGAAACTAACCATGGCACTATATAGTTAAATTGCCAAAAATTCAAGAGAAAGAAAGAATATTAAAAGCATCAAAAAGAAATGCCAAATCACTTTTAATTTAAAAAATCCAAAAAATGAAAGATTTCTCAACAAAAACTCTAAGGTCAAGAGGGCATGGGATGATGTATTTCAGGCTCTGAAATAAAATAGCTGCTGGTTTAGATTATAGTATCCTGCAAAAAAAAAACAAAACCTTTCAGAATTAAGGAGAAATAAAGACCTTATGAGACCAGGGGTTTATTTAACTCAGAAGTTCCACCTCCTGCCTCACAAGTACAAGGTCCTGAGTTCAACCACTGCTACCAAAAAAAAAAAAAAAAAAAAAAAAAGACCTTCTGAGATATGCATAAACTAAAGGAACTCATGACCACTAAACCAGTTTTGCAGAAGATACATACAAAAAAGGAAGATTAAAACCAAACAGGAGAACATAAGAAACAATAAATCTCATTAGAAGAATAAATAAATAAATGAGAATCAAGAATGAATCAAATAATAGAAATATGACAACATGATAGGAATTATACTTAGTTTTCTACAAAAACTCTAAGGATAAATGGTCTTAATTTTCTAATACAGTAAAAGACATACTGGTGGATCAGACTTAAAAAAAAAACAGGACCCAACTATATGTTGTCTAAAAGAAACACACCTCACTAGCAAAGATACACACAGACTGAAAATAAAAGAATGCAAAAAGATATCCCATGCAAATATAACCTAGAAACAAATGAGGGTAGCAATTCTCATGTTCAACAAAGCACACTTCAAGGTAAATTTAGTCAGAAGATATAACAAAGGTCAGTACATTGGTAAAGGGAACAATACATTAAAAAGATATAACAACTGTAAATATATATGTAGCAAATGTGGGAGCACCCAATTTCATAACACCAGTCAACATAAAGAAACAAGTACACCCTCATATAATAATAGAGACTTCAATAGCCCCTCACAAAGAGATAGATTGTCCAGGCCAAATAATAACAACAGCAACAAAGAATTAACAGAGTTAAACTACACTATAGATCAAATTTAACAGACATCTACAGAACATTGCATCCACCAACGGTAGAATACACATTCTTTTCAGCAGCCCATGAAATTTTCTCCAAAATAGATCATATTTTAGAACATAAAGCAAGTCTTAGTGACACAAAAACTGAAACGATTAACTGTATTTTATCAGATCATATTGGAATGAAATAAGAAATCAACATCAATAGAAAAGAACAGAAACTATACAAACAGATGGAAATTAAATAGTGCCTTTATGAATAATCACTGGGATGCTGAAGAAAATGACAAGTAAATTAAAAATTTCCTAGAATCAAGTGAAAATGGGAATACAACATACTGGATACATACTTGAATACAACATAGCTACATTAGAAAATCAGAGAGATTTCAAAAAATAACTTATTGATACACCTCAGAGTCTTAGGAACTGCTGGGCATGGTGGCACATGCCTGCAATCTTCTGTTTGTGAACCAAATTGTTCATGAACCAAGATATTTTCAAAGAAGTGCTATGTAAAAATATGCACTTTGTATGAGGACAATCCAAAGAAGTGACAAAGCTTCCATTCTCACAGATGAATTCCCCTTCTTAATAAAAAAATAATACATTTTAGGTTTAGTAGTCAGGCCAAGATATTGGCACAGACTATTTTGGCAGAGGGAGCCATATGAGTAAAATAAAAGTGATATGAAAAGCATGTTTAAGCAATGGAATCCGTAAGTTTGCCCAAATGGTAATATTCAAAAGGAATCCTTAGGAATAATGGATCTGGAGAGGGTACCAATATACAAGAGAGAAGGGAGAAGAGATAAATAAGCCCAATAGTTTGAAACTTTTTATCCATCAAAACAGTCACTGAAATAAAAAGCATTGCAGAGAGTCTAAGAAACAAAGAATACAGCAACTTCCAGGAGGCTTGGGAACCTGAATAGAGCTACTGACAAAATGACAGTACTGGAGGAAAAAAAATAATTTTATGGGCTGACAAAGAAGAGAAACCTTGATGCACATCCAAAGCTTTCAGTACATATCCCTGAAGAACTACTACCTAGCAGTAATAACTAACTAAAGATACAGAGAAAGCCTCTCCAAGACTTGAATGCAGCCTTCAATTGGCTCAGTTCTTGATTAGCTTAAGACAACACATGCCTACATTGGCTGCCTATCATAAATGAAACAAAATGTTTTATGAAGAAAAATGCTATTCAGGTATAATAAAAAATTTATATACAATATCTGGGGTTTAATAAAAGTTAAATTAAAAATTACTGGTTAAACCAAGAGGCAGAAGAGAGGGCAAATGTTATCTAATAGAAACAGAGATATGGGTAATTCTAAGTATTAGAAATCTCTACATCTATGATTAATAGGCTCAAAAACAGATGGCAAGAAGTATAATTTCATCAAGAACTGATGTTTTCAAGAAAATGTTAAATGGAAATTCTAAACTTCATGAAACCAAAATTGAACTAAGAAACCAAATGGTACATAAAACAGTAGAATGGATAAAGCTACAGACAATGTTTGCTCTCTGGAAAATATGTCAGTAGAAAATGTCTAGACTAAAGAATGGTGGGAAATGAATGAAAAGATCACAAGATACATATAGGACTTAATGAAAAGGGAAAACAAACATATAATTGGAGTCCCAGAGGGAGGACATAAATCAACATTTATTGCTGCTATTCATGCATTTTATTTTTATTTTTATTTTATTTTTGGTACAAGGGATCGAACTAGGGTCCTTGTGCTTGTGAGGCAGGCACCAGAACCACTGAGCTAAACCCCCAGCCCTATTTATGCATTTTAATGAAGTACTGGAATATTGACTCTGTTAGACCAGAAGAGTTAAGAATGCATATTGTAATCATGAAAGCAACCAATGAAACAATAATTCAGAAAAATTAAAAATAATTATGTGAATTGAAATGTAATCCAATAATCATTCAAATAATTCAAAAGAAGGAAGGAAAGGAAGAATAGTAATACAAGCAACAGACAGTGTAAACAGAAAACCAATAATAAGATAGTAGACCTAAATGCAATAATATCAGCAATAGCAATAAATACAAATGAACTAAATACTCCAGCTAAAAGTCAGAGATTTCTTTTTCCCCATAGCCTGCCAGCATTTGTTGCTGGTTGATTTCTATTTTATTTATATTTATTTTAAGATCATGATACACAGTGTATTTACCATGGTTATTCTCTAATAATTTTTGTTATGAAAAATTATTTTTTCATAGAATGGCTTTTATATTTCTTTATTAATATCTACTTGTAATACATAAAAATAAAATTAAAAAAAATAAAATAAAATTGGTGAAGAAAAAAATAGTTAAACCTTAACAATAGTAATCTGATAAGTGGTCAAAACAAATATATTCTCCTGCTTTTCTTTGTAAATTTTCTATATATAAACTTCCATTTTTTGAGCATTATAAGAATAAAGTGCTGGTCTATGGCAAGTTCAATAAAACTTGAATTTCAAAAAATAAATAAATAAAAAGAATTGTTCTCAACACTAAAATTCATTAATTATAATCATAGCAAATGCCACAGATGAGAAAAAATAAAATTGTTGTCATTAAAAATAGCCACAATATATTGTAAAGTTTTAAAAAGTTTCATATGATCCCACTTTTGTGTGTGTAAATAATACCAAAAGAAACAAAATTTAATTTAGGTTAATCTGTACAGAAGACTTATAGGTGACTTTTACTTTTATTTGATTATATATGTATGCAGTTTCTACTTTTCCAGATTTTTCTGAATGTTCTAGAAATTACATTGTATGTCTCTTTATTAGTATCACCCTCTTTTTGATTACAGAAATGTTTCTATTTTTCTTCCATAAAAACACATTATTATTATCCCTCTCCTTCATTCTTTCTTCTTTTTTTAGTAAACTTATCATTGTTAAAAAATTGAATTCACAAATTTATTTTTACATCACTTCCATGTATTGTTCTACACTTCAAAGAAGAACTGACCCTGAATAAAACAGTGAAATTGAAAAAAAAAGTCAGAGATTATTAAAAACAGAAGTAGCACTCGCTATATGCTACATACAACATGTATTTTAAATATAAAGTCAGGTTGAAAACTAACAGAAAAAGATGTATTGTGTAAATAGAAGATATAAGAAAGATAGAATGACTATATTTTATCAGATACAATAGACATCAAGACAAACAGTATTGCCAAAAATAGAAAGAGCAATTTCATAATGACTGAAATTTCAACTGCTTGGGAAGATAGAATAATGAGAAATGTGTCTATGTTCAACAATAGAAATTCAAGGTACCACCGCTCCCAGTGCAGAGGAGGAGGCTTCTGGGCCACCATACCACTGCTCCCAATGCAGAGGAGGTGACCCTTGCGAGCCCCAGCAACCCACACTCCACACCACATCCCCACACCCCTGTCAAAATGAGAAGCCATGTAAACAAGTCTCAAAACCAGACTTCCAGATCACCTACAGCAACCCCAAAGGGAAATGAGATGGAACACTCTGATACTCAACCACCTGGACTCCTTGAACTGGCAACAAAAGAGGATCTGGAAAAAATGAAATCAGAAATAATTTCTCAGATAACAGCAGAGATTGTGCCCATAGTGCAAGACATGATTAATAAATCTAGAGAGGAGCTGAGGAACATGATGGAATCCCAACATAGGAAACAAATGGAATCCATAAAACAGATACAAACAGATTTCCAGGAGATTAAAAGCCCCATTGAAAGTCTACACAGCAGAATGAGCCAGTGTGAGGACAGACTCTCAGATATAGAAGATAAGATTGCAATTAGTGACCAGGAGAAGAAAAATTGCTTTAAAATTGCAAGGGACAACAATAGAAATTCAGAATGCATAAAACCCAAATGACAGAATTAAAGGGAGAAAGAAATAATTTTACAATTGGAGCTGCAGATGTGTTATCCCTTCATTAGCATTTGGTGGATGAATAGAAAAAAATCAGTAAGGTTGTCTTAGTTAATTTTCTCATTGCTGAGACAAAATACCCAGTAGCCACAAGTAACAGGAGGAAAGTTTTATTTATCCATGGACTGTAGAGGTTTCAGTGCATAGCTGGCTGGCTCCAAGGCATGGTGCCATGGCAGAGGGGCATCAGAGAGGAGAAACAGTACATGGAGGGCAGGCAGAAGGCAATGAGCAGCAAGTTCAAGTGACAAGCCTCTTTCTGTCCCTTAATCCTAGCATTGCACCATGATTCAATCCCAGCATCACACACTCTAGATGCAGGGAACTCTGAAAAGCCTCACCCATGACTGCATGAGGCTTTGGGGGTCCAGATACAAGCTGGAACGAAAGTCATAGACAATCTGAATAACAGTATCAATAACCTCCCTTGATTTATGTATTTACTCATCCAGTGACATTTGAAACTACTGGTATTAGTTTAATTTCTGATCTGCATAGTGATTAGATGACTTTTGTTAAAACTTATTGAGTTATACAGTTACTATTGGTGCATTTGTATGCATCCTATAATTTGAGTTTTTTAATGCTCTGGGCACTGGCAGCCATGAACAAAAAGAAGTAGTAGAAATGCCATTCCTGTAGGTCACATGACAAAGGAGATAGACCTGAAAACAAGTGAAACTGAGGAGTTGAAGGCAGCATCAACAAACGGGGAATCAGAGATTTTGAGGCTTCAGACTGAGGAGCTGTTCTCATTTCACAGGGTGCAGGAGGAAGGGGGGACTGAACTGGCTGAACTCCAGCCTCTCAACCCCAGTGCCCTCTGAACCATGTGCAATTCTGGCCCTGAGAGTTCACAGCTCTCAGCACCTCTAACCCTCACTTCTGACAGTGGCAAGTCACTTAGGAGTTCCTTCCGTGTAAATCTAAAGCTGTTTTATTCTCCAGCTTCTTGGTCCCACATTCTGGATCATCTTGAATGCATTTTGTCTTATTTATGTTGGATTCTACTACTGCGCACTTGACTGCGCGTATAGGAGATACTACATTTTAGTGGAATTGAACTGAATTGCTCTTGGTGTCCAGAAGGGTGAATGAGAGGTTTTGCTAACTGAACTCAGTGAGATTCCCAAGACTCTGCATATATGGAGTACAGACAGGCATGGGGGAGAGGAACATAAATCAGGAGCCCTTCACCTAGCAGAGGTTGTAATTTCGTTAATAATTTAGAACTTTAATATACTCTCCAAGTTTTCCTGAATAATGTTAATTTCTTCAATTTTATCAATAATGGTACAATGAATTTGTAGGACATCCAGCCAAACTCAATGTAACATACTCACAAAATATATCATGTATAATATTTGTTTTCTTTCATTGTTTTAGTATTTTCTTATGCAAGGTTACTCATACTGCCTTATGTTGAAATATACTGAAGTTATGGATCGCTTTACAAAAGTCACTCATTAACTCAATTCACTTCTTCGTTTTAATGTTGCCAAGGCCATGCTGTAATTTATTGCACTCTGTCCAGTTTTGAAATACTGAATATGAATGAAAAATAAACATATATTTCAGACTTAAATGATTGATAATAATACCAAGAATCGTATTGATTTTATTCCTAGTATCATGCACTGTATTTTCCCATCTCTCCCTTTTTTTTTCAGTACAGAGAATTGAACCCAGGAAGTGCTGAGCTACCTTCCTGTCTTTTTTATTCTGAGACAGTCTTGCTAAGCTGCCTGGCTGAGACCTGACACCCACTCCTCCAAACTTGGCCCCTGGTAGCTGGTGTTACAGATTCACACCTCAGCGCCAAGCTCATGTCTTTCTGAAGCAGTACTGTATACAATGTTGTTGTACTAGTCATGCAGCAATTAAAGTGTCACTTAAGAGAGATATCATTCATAAGGAAAATGTAAATGCAAAGAAAGAATATTATATAGCTTTAGTTACCTTCCTACATCCCAGCACCAAAAATACAACCAAAAAACTACTTCAAAAAACTAAAATAGTGAAAAATCTATCTTTTAAAACATGTAAAAAGCCAATAAAAAAACCCTTAATACAAATGAACAGTTTGTAAAACACTTTTTATCTTAGATAATCCACTTTTCAGTGGAAAGATGTGTAGAAAAATCACCATCTCTTTAATTGTGAATCATATAAAGTATTTAAAATAGTAGACAAATTGGAACTATAAAAATAATAAACACTTTGGTATTTAGACTTGTTTTGCCTTCTATCATGTAGCAGTTAAGAATCATTTCTACCAGTAATGAGTGCCATTTTTGTCTGAATGCAACAATATTAATAAATTATTGGTACTCTATTATAGGGCATTTCCCAACCTATTTTAAACATATTATTTCTTAAATTTTGAAAATTGAAACTGACAATTCACATGAACATATCTGCAGGGACAAAGTGTGAAAATAGATTAGCAGAGAACTACAAGGACATTGCATGCAGACAGCGCTTCTGAATAGAGAAATACAAGCTCGCTTCACAATGAACAGAGGAGTCTATTTGTGGTCACAGATACACATTTTGAAAGCTCCCAATTGTGGTTTCAGTAACAAAATAATAAAGTGTCAATGGCGTTTCTCCTAACGGTAAAGAATTAATTAAACAACCTCTATAATGATCTGGCTTCTAATAGTGCTGCTTCTGACATGAGACCCTTTTACCTTGGTTCTGAATGCTTTTGTTATAAATACTCATCTTGCTGCCTTGTGTGTGACATGAGTTTCTATGATCATAGGATCACAATTATCTCCTTACTCCTTTCAGAGAATTTGTATAGCTCTATTAATAACAAAAACTCAAAGCATTTCACAGATACACCATTTTCCCCCACCAGCATGAACCGCTGCCCTTGTCTTGTGAAAAATAGTAATACTACATTTCAGACAATTTGTGGGCAAGGGCAAGTCTTAAATCATCCCCTAAAGACAAGCTGCAGGACAGCACCAGGCCATGTTCTGGAAATCAAGTAATTTGCACTTTACCAATTAAGCCTGCTTTTGTCTAAAAGATAAGTTAGCTAAAAGATTCTTATACATAAATGAATTGTTTTTAAGTCAAATCAAAATTTAATGCATTCTGAAAACTGAAATGGACAACAGAATCATGAAACTTGCCTACGACTACCTTGCTACTAAGCAGAACTGGGCTTTGAAGCCAAGTGCTTCTGCACTCAGGGCTCATATTCTTTAAAAAACAACAGAAAACAAAACAAAAACTCTTTCAATGTTAGACAGCTCAAGCTGAGAGGAAGCTGCTTCAGTGATGTTTGGCCATGTCTGTGATTTGGACGAGTGGCCCTCAAAGGGCAATCAATGTGTTGGAGCTGGTTCCTCAGCCATGGCGCCCTGGGAGGTGTTGGAGTCTGTAGGAGGCAGGTCCAGTGGAGGACAGGCCAATGGGGTGTGTCCCGGGAGGGAACAGCAGGACCCTCATCCATTCCTCTGTCTCCTTTGCTCCATGGCTCCTGAGGAGGTGAGCCAGCTTGTTCTACTCTGCACTTTTGCCAGGAAGCACTGTCCAAAGTAACCAGGCCCAAAGCAACAAGGCCAATGGGCCATGGGCTAAAACCTCTTTTTAAATTTATTATCTCTGGATTTTTGTTACAGTAACAGAAAGTTGGCTAGCACAGTGGTCAATGTTGCCAGTGCTATTAATCAGTCAAACTAGATATAACAATGGAATATCGCTCAGCTTTGAGAAGAGAACCATTAGTCACAACATGGTGAATCTGGAGAGCATTATGCTAAACCAAATGAGACAGAGGAAGAAACTGTGGGAAGACAGGAAGAAAAAGACAGCATGATATCACACAGATGTGTAATTTTTTAAAAGAGCTTAAATACCCAGAGATAGAGAATGTTTACCATGGGCTGGTGAGATGACAGTGGCCATTGGGGTTGGGGAAAATATGGGAAGATGCAGGTCAAAGGACACAAAGTAGTTTACCCTTAGGATAAACATATATTACAAACTAATGTACAATATTGGGACAAAAGTTAATAAAATTGTATCATATTAGGAATTTTTGTTAAAGAATAAATTTAGCTGGTCTTGTCATACAAAAGATATCTATGTGGGGTGACGACCCCTCAGCATACCCACCAGTGAATGGCTTACCACCCCCTCACCGCTGCCTCTGGCCTCTTGGCTGTGCTGCTACCTGGTTCCACACTACAGAGGCACAGCAGGGACGTAAAGGCCATTGTCCTGGGCTGCAGAAGTGAACAACAGATAGAGGGCCTCCCTTGGGCTCCTTGATGAAAACTGAAGCCCACTGGAAAAGTGAAGAGAATCTCTGCAGTAAAGGCACACCAGACCACTGTGCTTAGTAAGTTGGAGGGATCATCACCTCCCATTGGAACCTGGACTATCTTCAGAGGAAGGGCAGCTGGAACCTGCGGTAGAACCTTGCAGAGTTCAACCCTGCAGGAGGACAGGGAGCTCAACTTGGGACTTGCAGCCAGAAATCTGCCTGAATCTCAGGGGTCTGCTGCTGGCTTGCTGAGACTCATTGACTTAGATCTGCACACTGTGGCCCACATTGTCTATTGTGACAGCAGAGACACACCCTGAAGGATGCCCTTCATTTTTATCTTTTATTTGTTATTTTCAAACTTATTATTAGTATTTTTTGCTCTTATATTTAATGCTTTATTTCTTTTTCTACTCCTTTCAAATTTTTATTTTCCTGTTTTTTCTTTCTTTTCTCTTTTCTTTCTCTCTCTGCCTTGCTCCCTTGCTGTTCCACATTGTTCTTCATATCCTTTTGTGTTCCTGTTCTGGCCCTAATGCATATTTCTTCTTTATTTTTCTTTTATTCTCTGTCTCCTTCTCTTGCCTGCATCCTCTGGCCTCACTGCTAACCTTCCCCTATTCTTCTACCTATCCCTCCCTCCCCAACTCCTTCTAATTCCCCATCCCGAAAGGTAAAGTTGCTATATTGAAGTTTGTTCACTACAAACATATGTTGGGTTTGTCCTTGATATTAATTTAATTCACACAGTTAAAGGTGATAGATTAATAGCTACCACAAATTGTCATTTTTTAAGATGTACTTGATTCTATGGTGTTGCTGATTGTATCACTTGGGCTAAGGTGTTGTGATTGATCTAATCAATTGTCCTTTCTGATATAATGAAAATGAGATAGCCTCAGAGCCATGAGAGACTCAAAACCTAAAAGACCAGCTATATCTGGAAGAAAACTCAGAGAAGCAATCATTCCATAGGGGTTCTAACTAAAAGCAACAAAGATACTTACAAGAAGCAACTTCAGAGTATCAACCCAGGAATTAAACCAAGGACAATACCAAAAACAAAAAAAATAAGAAGACATTTAAGCAAGGCACAAACTCAGACTTCCACCCCACAAAAGGCAAACTCTGCGGAAAACAAGGTGGAAAAGTCTGATAATCAACCACCTGGACAGCCTGAACTGATAGCACAGGAAGTAACAAAACACATGAATGAGGCTCTAAAAAAATTCAAAGCAGAAATAATCTCCCAGATAACTACAGAGATGATGAGCAGAGTGAAAGACATGATTAGAGGCTCTAGAACAGAAACATAAAAAATAGATGATCTCAGAAACATACTGGAAGCCATAAATGCCCAGCATAAGAAAGAAATGGAAACCATGATCACCCAGCATAAGAAAGAAATGGAATCCATGAAGCAGATTCAAACAGATATCCAGGAGATTAAAAACTCCATTGAAAGTATGCACAGCAGATTAAGGGATTGTGAAGATAGAATATAAGATATAGAAGACAGAATTGCAGTGACGGATCATGAAAACAGAGATTTAAAAAATAGCAAAGGACCACAAGAAATCAATCCAGCAGCTGCTAGATGATGCAAAGAAAAATAACATAAGACCGACAGAAGTCCACAAAAAACCAGGAGAAAGTACAATTGACATTAAAAAAAACTTTTCACAGAAGTAATAGTGGAAAACTTCCCAGACAGAGGTAGAGAATTGGACATACAGATAAGTGAGGCAGATAGAACTCCAACTAGCCATGATCAAAAAAAATCTACACTTAGACATATAATAGTCAAGATCCCAGAAACCCAACAGAAGAACAAAATCCTACAGGCAGTTAGAGAAAAGAAACAAATCACCTACAAGGGAAAGCCCATCAGAATCACAGCAGACTTCTCCACACAAACCCTCAAGTCAAGGAGAGCCTGGAGTGAAGTATTTCAAGCCCTAAAAGAAAATAACGTCCAACCTAGACTGTTGTATCCTACAAAATTATCTTTCAAAATTGATGGGGAAATTAGATACTTCCACAACTAAGAACACCTGAGAAATTTCATGAATACCAACCAGCATTCCAAACAATTCTAAACAATATCCTAGAAAAAGACAATGAAGGTCACAACTCCATGAGGCCCAAGAGAGTGAAGCCACCAGGCAAGGTAAGAAACTAAAGGGAAAGGGGGAAAAATAAGAAATAAAAAAGCCAACAAGAGTAAAACATCATGACAAGGATGAGTCAATATCTATCAATTATAACCATCAATGCTAATGGCCTCAATTCACCAATCAATAGAAATAGACTGGCAGAATAGCTTAAGCAGCAAAATCCAATAATATGCTGTATACAAGAAACACACGTAACTCAAAAAGAAATTCATAGAATGAAATTAAAAGGATGGAAAACAGTTCTCCACATGACAGGAACCCAGAAAAAACCAGGGGTAGCAATCTTATTTGCAGACAAAGTAGATTTCAAACCAAAACTAATTAAAAGAGACAAAAAGGGTCACTACATCCTTGTGAAGGGAACAATCCAAGAGGAAGAGATGACAATCCTAAATATATATGCACCAAATACAAATGCCTCCAACTATACAAAACATATATTAATGGACATGAAAAATCAAATAAGCACTAATACAATTGTAGTGGGGGACCTCAATACCCCACTATCACAAATAGACAGATCATCTACACAAAAAGTTAACAAGGAAATTCTAGAACTGAACCAAACTATTGAACAAATGGACTTAAAAGATGTTTACAAAGTGTTCCACCCCACAAAATCAGAATACACATATTTTCAGCTGCACATGGGTCATTCTCCAAAATAGACCACATGCTAGCTCATGGGACATGTCTAAGTAAATGTAAAAGAATTGAAGTTACCCCCTGTATATTATCAGACCATAGTGCAATAAAATTGGAGATCAATAACATAAGAAACCCCAAAACCCCCCACAAACACATGGAAATTGAATAACACCCTCCTGAACAACAAATGGGTCACAGAGGAAATTAAAGAAGAAACCAGAAAGTTTCTATTAGTAAATGATAATGCCAGTACAACATACAGGAATCAATGGGACACAATGAAAGGAGCTCTATGTGGGAAATTCATAGCAGTGAATGAACATATTAGGAAAACAGAGAGAACTCAAATAAATAACCTAATGCAGAACCTCAAGCACCTAGAAAGAGAAGAGCATAGCAAACCCAAAGCTTGTACAAGAGAGTAAATTATAAAGATCAGAGCAGAAATCAATGCAATGGGGACTAAGAGAACGATACAAAAAATCAATGAATCAAAGAATTGGTTTTTTGAAAGAATAAATAAAATTGATAAACCTTTAGCCAATCTTATCAAAAAAAGAAAAGAAAAGGCACAAATACATGCAATTAAGGATGAAAAAGGTGAAGTCACAACAGACCCAGCAGAAATCCAGAGGATCATCAATACCTACTTCGAGCACCTGCATTCTAATAAAAGTGGAAAATGCAGAAGAAATGGACAGATTCCTAGATACATATGAATTGCCAAGGTTAAATGAAGAAGATATAGAAATTCTAAACAAACCAATTGCAACAAGTGAAATTGAAAATGTAATAAAAAATTTTACAAACAAAGAAAAGCCCAGGTCCTGATGGCTTCACTGCTGAATTCTACATTACATTTAAAAAAGAACTATCGCCATCACTCTTTAAACTCATCAAGAAAATTGAAAGGGAAGCAAGGCTTCCAAATTCATTCCTGGAAGCAAGTGCTACTTTGATTCCAAACTAAGGAAAGACCCAACCCAAAAAGAGAACTACAGGCCAATCTCCCTAATGAACATAGATGCAACAATCCTCAACAAGATACTGGCAAGGGTCATCAAGAAGATCATACACCCTGACCAAGTTGGATTTATCCCAGGGATGCAAGGATGGTTCAACATCCATAAATCAATAAATGTAATACACTATATTAACAGAGCCAAGGACAAAAACCATATGATCATCTCCACTGATGCAGAAAAAGCATTTGACAAAATCCAATACCCATTCATGATAAAAACCCTACAGAATATTGGAATAGAAGGTCTTTGTCTTAACCTGATTAAGGCTATCTATGAAAAACCAACAGCGAACATCATACTAAATGGTCAAAAACTTAAAACTTTCACACTAAAATCACGAACAAGACAAGAATGTCCACTATCACCGTTAGCCACAGTAACTAGAAAAGAGAAAGAAATAAAAGGAATAAAGATAGGAAACAAAGAAGTTAAACTGTCATTATTTCCTGACTATATGATACTTTTCATAAAAGACCCAAAAAACTCCGCCAGAAGATTTCTAGACTTAATTGACAGATTCAGTAGAGTAGCTGAATACAAGGTCAACACAAAAAACAATACCCTTCTTATACACAAATAACAGACTCACTGAGAAAGAAATTAGGGAAACAATTCTTTTTTCAATAGCATCCAAAAAAATGAAATATCTAGGAATCAATCTAACAAAGGAAGCAAAAGACCTCTACACTGAAAACTACAGCACTCTGAAAAAAAGAGATCGAAGAGGATATAAGAAAATGGAAAGACATCCCTTGCTCCTGGGAGGGAAGAACCAATATAGTGAAAATGGCCATACTTCCAAAACTACTATATAGATTTAATGCAATGGCAATGGAAATTCCCACAATATACTTCACCAAACTAGAGAAAACAATCCAAAATTCATTTGGAACAAGAAGAGACCTAGAATAGCAAATGCAATTCTAAGCAACAGAGACATGGCTGGGGGTATCACAATCGCCAACTTGAAACTATACTACAAAGCTACTGTGATAAAACAGCATGGTACTGGCAAAGAAACAGACCCAAGGATCAGTGGAATAGATTAGAAGATGCAGAAACAACTCCACACATACTCAGCCACCTCATCTTTGACAACGGAGCCAACCACCCATATTGGAGGAAAGATAGCCTATTTAATAAATGGTGTTGGAAAAACTGGATTTCAACCTGCCAAAGATTAAAACTAGACCCATATCTATCACCATGCACTAAACTAAGATCAAAGTGGATTAAAGATCTAAATATTAAAACAGAAACACTAAACTTGCTGGAAGTTAAGTTAGGTAGAACTCTTGGAGACATTGGCATAGGAAAAAAACTTTGTGAACAAAACCTCAGTAGTACAGGAACTAGCACAAAGAATCAACAACTGGGATCTCATCTTATTAAAAAGCTTCTACACTACAGGAGAAACCACCAACAGAGCTAAGAGAAAACCTATAATGTGGGAAAAAAATTTTAGCAGTTGTACCTCAGGCAAAGGACTACTATTTAGAATATATAAAGAACTCAAAAAAAAATCAGACCCCCCAAATTCAAAGACCCAATTCAAAAACGGGCATCTGAAATGAACAGACATTTCTCAGACAAGGAAGTAAAAGCAGCAAATAAACATATGAAAAAATGTTCAACATCACTGGTCATTCCAGAGATGAAGATGAAAACAACACTAAGAGTCTAGCTCACCCCAGAAAGAATGGCTGCTATCAAGAAATCAACCAGTAACAAATGCTGGCGGGGTTGTTGGGAGAAAGGAACCCTTCTCCATTGTTGGTGGGAGTGCAGACTGGTGCAACCACTGTGGAAGTCAGTATGGAGATACCTCAAAGAACTAGGGTTAGAGGTCCCATTTGACCCAGCTATTCCCCTGCTGGGTGTCTTCCCAAAAGAATTAAAAGAATCGTACCACAGTGATATATGTGCACCCATGTTCATAGCGGCACAGTTTGTAATAGCTAAAGCTTGGAAGCAACCCAAGTGCCCATCAACTGGAAACAGGATAAAAAAGATGTGGTTTTCTTATAAAATGGAGTACTACTCAGCCATAATGAATGAGAAACTAGAGACATTTATAGCTAAGTGGATGCCTATTGAGGACATACTCTTAAGTGAAATAAATAGGACACACATGGGTAAATACTGAGTAGTTTCTCTAGTGTGAGAATCTGAAAGTGTAAATAAGGATTAAAATGATTAAACCAAATAATTGTTAATTTGAAATAGGAAGAAAAGTGGGAGGGGAAGGGAAAATGAAAGAAGGGAAAGGAAAAATCATGAGAAAAGAAAAAAATGGAAACAAAGTCTATGTAAATAGGGAAGGGTGGAGGGGGTGAAGGGCGCACAGGTAATGGGGAAAAAATAATAACTAAGATTCATCATGTACAGGTACAAACACCCAAGGATAAATGTAAACGTATTGTATACCAGTACCAATAAAAGTATTTAAGCAAAAAAAAAAAAAAAAAAAAAAGACATCTACATGAAGCCGGGCATGGTGCTGCACACCTGTAATCTAGCCCTCAGGAGACAGATGCAGGAGGACTGCTGTGAGTTCAAGGCCACCCTGGGCTACATAGTGAGTTTAAGGCCAGCCTGACCTACAAAGAGAGACCTTGTCTCAAAAACAAACAAACAAAGATAACTATATGAGATAATAGATAGTTAATCTTGTTCACTACAGTGACCATTTTATTATCTATATATATCCCATAACACTGTATTGTAAATCTCAAATATACACAATATAATTTACTTTTAAAAGAGTTTCCATTTGTTAAAATGCAAAGTTCAAGGCAGCCTTTCCTCTTGAACATCGTTGTAAAGAGCTACTCCTATTACACTCAGTGGTAATGTGAAGGGGAGGGAGCCACTCTGCTTCTGCTCCGGTTCTGCTAATGGAAGCATTGTTCAAAGCCAGTGCGGTGGTCAGTGGTCCTTGATTTTCCTTCCAAAGCAGCATTTACCAAATACAAAAAACATTGACCTTTTTCTCACATTGGGCAAATGTTACACTGCATTTCAGCAAGGCCTCATTGAACATTTTTCTAGTTCTTTTCTTATTGTTTAAGGCATGTTGCTTGGCATTATTGTCCCCCTACTTTGGTAGCGTGGTGTTGTTGAAACAGTCAATGTAGTACAATGATGCATGACTAGGTGTAATTACAAAGCAAGCCAAGAAGGTATAATATAATTTATAAAGACTTCTCCATCAAGAAGTTGTTATCTGTGTTACCCATATTACTTTTAAATTGGTTGCTTTATAATCTAGATATTTAAATATTTTCCTGGAAAATATATTTCTCTGTATGTTTTACCCCATATGTGTTTTATATAGAGTCAAACTAGTATAATTATGTGTTTAGTGAATAAATCGCCCACTCTTCAAAACTTTCTGCTTTTCTGAAAAACACTCATAAAGGTGTTTTGTGTATGTTTATGGTTCTAGGGAGAAATTTCAGCCAACAAGGAAAAGAATTTCTTAGTAGATTCTATAGAAATTGCAGTTTTCCCTGTCACATATTACTCATCTTCTATGATTGTTTCCTCGTGTGTCTATTTATATCATGGAAATTGTGTCTTTCCATTTTCAGGTCTCTGTTCTAGAGTTTAACAACCAGTCTCAAGTCTGCATCTTAGATCCAGGACAGTGGCCTAGTAGCAGCTGTGTCTGCCAATGCTGGAGCCCAGTGTGTCCTGGAGGACCTGCCCACTGAGAGCGGTGTTTCAGGCCTCACCCTGCGGCGGACACTGGTGGGTACAGAGGCTAAAGGGGTGCAGCAAGGTCTGTAGGTTGAGAAGATTAAGGAAATAGTGGCAAACCCCATTCTCAATTCAGGGCATCAAGAGAGACAGTGACTGCAGACTAAAAGGTGATCTTTTGTATCTTCTCCGTGTATGGCAAGTGACTAAAAACCTCCAAGTTTGAACTTTGGGTTATTGAGTGTGGAAACTGGTTCTCTTACTATCTCACTGTATTTGAATTTGGAGAGTAAAACATTTGGCTTTCAGTTAGGAAATGAATGGCACATTCAAGTCGAGTAATTTGAGGGAAAATTAAATAAGTGATTATCGACAAAGGTATGGGCAGTATAAAGGGAATTCATGATTTGACAGAACTGGTAAGAACCAAGCACTATCACCACTTATCAATCTGAATGTGGGAGGGACGGTTGCCAGGACCCAGAAGCAGAAAGCGCTGGTTGGAGATCACCACAGATAGGCTTTGGTGGATGATGCCTCAGCTTGCAGCAGCCTCCCATGGGGAGAACCAGGGGCATACACACTCGGACCCACAACCCTCCTTGTCTCCTGTCTCCTCCTGCAGCCCGACCTCTCCAGATCCCTGCACATCACTGGATCAGGGAGTTAGCAGTGCAGCTCAGAAGCCCAGAGAGACAGCATTTGGCCTGGAGAGGTGGAAAGTGCAGCCTCTGGCAGCTGTTGAAGCCCCGGCTCCCTGGAGTGGATGCACATAGATGGCAGAGGGGTAAGTGTCAGCGCCACTCCAGCAGATGTGCCCCTTGGCAGTAGCTGGATATCAGATTCCATTATCCACTGCCAGCTTCGTGGTACCAGGAGGTAAAACAGCAGCAACCGTGTAAGCACAGGAAGTGGCCATGGCTGTTGCTTGGCTTCTAGACCACAGCTTCGGTGCTGCTGCTACTCTTTACCTAAAGCCAAAATTCATAATTCCCTCTCCTGCAATGATGTTTTTGTCTGCCTAAAATGCCTAGAGTGGTTTCTGTTCCTTCTTTTTTTTTTTTTTTTTTTGGTGCCAGGGATTGAACTCGGGTCCTTGTGCTTGCACAGCAGGCAGCGAAACCACTGAGCTACATCCCCAGCCCTGTTCCTGTTTCTTGAATTGAATTTTCACATCAAATTACGGCATTAAGGGAAAACACTGTAATTTCCTCAACTCCAGGTGTTTTCCTCTATATTTCACTTTCTCGCCTTGTTTTTACTTTTGTCAGTTGAGTTAGGTCCATTAATACCCTAAAAAGTCTATTATTAGATCAAAGTCTTGAAGAAAAGCCTCCCCCACCAAATTAGTAGCTGGGCATAATTCTAATAGTTTACTTCAGCACTTTGTGGCAATAGAGTCTTACTATTCTTTTCATTTGGCTATTATTTGTGGGTTGGAGCATGTTTATAAGAGACAATGTACTTGAAATAAGCTCTTTCTCACCATGGGGATGGAAGCTCACTGAATATCAGAGATATAACACTGCCGCTGGCCTGGAAGAGGCTGAGTACTGGAGTTTGCTGCCATGGCAGAGAGCAGACCCAGGGCGGCTATCAGAACTGACTGCCTTAGAGAAAGAAGTCTTTGCTGCCAGTCAGTTGAACATCTAAGACCACATTTAAGCGATAATAAAACAAAAAACCCTAGTATGGCGAAGAGAAACAAGACACTATGCTACTGCGCTTCATCTCTTCATCCTGATCCTAGATTTCAGTGAACTCAGTCCAGTACACCATGAATACAGAAGACAGAATCCTTGAGGAAGAATTCTGAAATGGTGTCTAAGAAAAGTATGCGCATGCATGTGTGCGCGTGCACACACGCACAATTGCAAACTATAGTGAATGTGTAATTTTTTTTAAGTATTTAAAATTTGTTTCAAGTTTTGTTACAGTAAAAGACATATTTTATCCCATTGTTCTTGCCACTTTCTGAAGTAGCTCTGGAAGTCCTCTTTCATGTCTTTAGTTGTGCTACTGTGGCTGCCTCAATGCCTTTAACTGGCTCAAAACCTTCCATTGTCATTGTGATTTTGGGGAAGAGCCAGAGTTGCACAGTGCCAGATCCAGTGGTTAAAGTGGATGAGGACATGCCATCATGTATTTATGAGCTGCATTGGATGGCACTCAGCAGCTGCATTCACTGTATTTTTTTATCACATCTCTGAAGACACAGAAAGAACATTAAGAACTGCTTCAGCAAGTGGCAAGAATGATGGGATAAGTGTGTTTGAAGAGAGAGGGAGGATGATGGGGGATTATGGGAATGTGTATAGCAATGTGTCTTTTTACCGTAAATTTTACTGTAGATTTTTAATTTAAACATCACAGTAGATTTTCATATAGATAGATACTCACATTTTCATCTTGCTGAAATGAATCTGTACCCACTTATCAAAGTGACTGTGCACTAGCAAATCGGGCGATATGAATGAATACAAATGCATGTGTATCCCTGGTGGAGAACTGAGTAATTTGTGGCTACAGCCACCACTGGTGTGCCACGTCCTACGCCTGCCTGGCTGTTCCCAAAGGCAGCAATCTGTTCACACTGGAACAGATGCACACTTGGTCTGGATGTACATTTTCCACTCATCATCTTCTGCTAGTGTCATGGGCTGTGCGAATCCAGAATGCCCCTCTGTGGCATCGGCAGCCCACCCAATACCACTCTTGTTTTACAGTGAGAGAAGAGCAGAGTAATTTGATGTAGCCCAGAAGCACCTCTGCTAAAACATGGGGGAATGGCCAGTTTCAATCTGTCATTCACCTGTTGAAGATAATATCTTGTGAGTTTGTGGGTGTTCTGCAGGATACAGAACATTCTCTTGGGTGGTTTCAGGTGAAAACATCATCTTCAGGTGATTTATGCTACAGGAAAACACATGATTCTGTTTTTTTCCATAGCCAGAATGCATCAACTCAAGAACCAAGAATAGAAGTATCAATAACAATTCTGAGATTATGATAAATGATCAACCCAAGGAAATTTTACTGCCCTACCTTCATATCTATAGCCTTAGTTTTTAAACAAATATTGCACTAAAGGACTGAAACATAATTCTGTTGAACTAGATAATAAGACTCCCACCTAGCTTTCTCTGTCTTCTCTCTGCTACTGAACAAGCAGCAAAAATGGATTATCGTGTAGATGGGAGCGGTTGATCCTGACTGTCCAGTGACAGGGCTGCTTCCCCTAATGGCAGCAGAGTTGAACACAACCTACCAAGGGCAGATTGCAAGCCCTTTGGATAGAACCATCAAACCTTCAGATGCCTTAGGTATGATCATCAGTCACTCCAGCAGGTAAGAAACCCCATTCCAATGATCTATATGTCTTTCCTTACACCAACCCTGCCTTGATTACTGTAGTTTTAGAAGAAGTCTTAAAATTAGGTACTAAACGTCTTCCAACACTGTTTTTGTTTTTAACTTTTCTAGGTCCTTTGTACTCCTACATAACCTTTCAATTTCAATATCCAATTCTTCATTTATAGCAAGTATACACAGACCTGAATTTTTATATATACCTTGTGTTTTCTAATCCTGCTAAATTCAAGTACAAGTTCTAGGGGCTCCTAGAGATTTCTTAGTATTTTCTCTGTAGATGATCATTTCATCTACATATAAAGATTTTGTTTCTGCCATGCCAATCCTATCCTAGTTGTGTCATTTTATTGCCAGACTATTTTGGTTGGGCCTAGGTTTCAAAGTTTAATGGACAGATAAAGAGTAAGCATATCTGCCCTTGTTCACCACCTTAAGGAGAAAGCATTGTATCTTCTCCATTTATATGAGGCATTCTTGCTGGAAGTATGGAGTACATGTCTTTCATCTGTTGAGAAGTTTCTGTTCTACTTCTAGGCTCCTGATAGCTTTTACCATGAACAACTGTAGAACTTAGTCCAATACTTTTTCTCCAACTAGTGACAGGATCATATGGCTTTTTCCTTTCCTCTGTTTAAATGATGACTTTGGGGGATAGATCTTCCAATGCTGAACCAACACTGCCATCCCTATAACAAAACCACTTATGACATATTGCCAGATCTGACTTCTAATAGTTTGTTTTGTTAAACAAATTTCTATCTATGTTCATACTTTTTTCTTCTATTATCTTTATCCAGTTTTAGGATTAGCACAATGTTGATTTCCTAAAATGAGGGGAGAAGTGTTCCTTCTTTTTCTGCTTTGTTTGATATAATTTATCAGTTAAAATGTACATGAGCCTGTTTTTGTCATATAGGTAGGTTTTCAAGCTAGGAGTATACTTTCTTTAATAGGTGCTATTCAAATTTTATATTTCCTCCAGAGTTAGTTTCATTAATTTGTCTTCCAAGGTACTTCTTAGAAGTTGTCAAATGTATTTCAAAAAAGATTTTTGTAATATGCTTTCTATATCCTTTTAAATTCTGTAAAATCTGTGGTAATGTCTGCTAGATCTTAATATTGTAATTTAAAAAATTTATAACTGATACTGTGTAACAGGAAGAAAAGGTCTAAAAGAGCAGGGGAAGTGGGAGGGGTAGCAGAAGGGAAAAAAGGGAAAGGAAAAAATATGTGAAGAAGAAAAAAATGGAAACAAGGTCTTTGCAAATAGGGAAGGGTGGAGGGGGTGAAGGGAGAGCAAGGGAAGGGGAAAAAATAAGAACCAAGAGACTCATGTAATGGTACAAGATCCCAATGATGAATGTAACTGTATTTTATACCTAAAATGTACCAATAAACTTAATGGGGGAAAAAAACCCCATCCAGCTGAAGAAAAAAGAAATGGAATGGCAGTAGACTAAGGACAGTCCTGAGGCTGGGTTCTTGTTAGAACTATGGCGTGTACCCATATTCGTCCTCGCTGTGTACATAATTTAATGAATTTCTTTTGTAAATTTTCTTTCTCACCTTTTCTTTTTGAAGTGTGGTGTGCTTTGTTGAATTTACATTTTGTTTTGTGATTTGCAGAATGTTAAAATGAGATGAGATAGAACTCAAGAGAAATGGATGTCACCCAAGATCCTGAACTTGGCAATGGATGCAGTAAACCCTGTTCATTTAGGGTTGTTTCACTGTAGGGAGGAAGGAGTATTGTACATGGGATCACTGCAGGTGACAGCATGTCCCTTATGGAAGTAAAAATACAGGCGGGAGGACAGATGTGTATTTTATAAGGTCATGGGGCTGACCATTTCTAAGATTTTTTTAGAAACCTTTACATATCATAAATCAAACAGCTTTTTTATTTGTTTAAATCTCTCTTTGTGTGAGTCTTTGTGGAAGATAAGACAGACAGGCAGATTTTCTATTCCCTATCTTCTAACAGCTGAGAATGGGCTCAGGAGAAACACATGGCCACTCAGACATTCCTACACGTGAGCGCCACAGGGCTCGGGGTGGCAGCTGTGCCCAGCTGTGTCCAGAACAGTCATCACTGGCCCGGGACAGACAGTTCTGCACTGTGCTGCTGCCCTCTGGTCCCACCCAGCTTCCCCCTCCTTCAGCTTTGTGAATTGTCTGAACTTCCCTACACATTCTTGCTAAATGTCTTTTGTTTTTGTTTTGCTAAAGACAGGGAAGTGTTTTGTTTTGGTTTTTATTTTTTATTTATTTTTTTGGTACCAGGGATCAAATTCAGGACCTTGCACTTGTGAGGCTGGCGGTGGAACCACTGAGCTAAATCCCAGGCCCTGTTTTGTTTTTTAATAAGAACAGGAAGAGTTGGTTTCTCTTTCAGGCATCCAAGAAGCAAGTCAGCCTTCAAAATACAAACTCTGTTGGGCTAACTTGCTATACAACACATGAATTATTAGCTCCTTTTCATACATGAGGAAATTAAAATGCAGAAATATTAAGTAGTTTTCCAAAAATGCTAATAAGCAGAGAGCACAGAATTTGAATTTCAGCAGTTGTCTTCAAATCTATAGCTGCTGTTCTGCCTGTTTTCACTCTCCTACTCACTAATCCCATCACCGCATTACGCAGTTTCCCTAAAAGGCAGAGCAAATTCCCCCTCTGCACGGAACCCACAGCACGTGCCCCTGGGCCACAGTGCAGACCAGTGGTGACAGACCTATGACACTCACTGCAGCAGGCCCTGTGAAGGCTCATGTCACTGGTACCTTCGCTTTTGACTGGTGAGTAAGAAGCTTTCATCTCTCCTTTGTTCTCACATAGCTCACACATTTCTTTAAGGTAAGAGATAAACTTTATCTCTGAACCACAAAAAACCAAGCACACAGCAAAAGCATAGTAAACAGGGCTGGGATTTGGCTCAGGGGTTCCGCCGCCTGCCCAAGGTCCTGAGTTTGATCCCTGGTACCAAAAAAAAAGCACAGTAAACATTTGTTGACTCATTTGTCTTGTCTTCTCTTCCTCAAAGTAATTTTAATCACCTTTGTTAATCTATCTGGGTCATGAATTAATTTGGGTTGTAGTCTTAATAATAGAAATACCTTTTGTTGTTTATTATCATCCAATCCCTCAAAAAATGTCTCTCTCCAAGTTTCTATCCACCTCCCTCAAGCGGGCCCTCAGACCCCTCCGTGGGAGCAGCTCTGTCTTGTTCACCCCTTCAGGGCCTCGCCGGCAGGCTCATGGCACAGCTTTCTGCACATTCACCTTTTGGTAATGAAAGGGGTGCACCTGGTTAGAGGAGAACTTCCAAAGACTTCACCACTGCATGGGTCTACCTAGGGTTTCCGTTCCAGCTCATATATAAAGACAAGATATAA
The DNA here is from genome assembly GCF_053883595.1 of Heterocephalus glaber. Lineage (NCBI taxonomy): Eukaryota > Metazoa > Chordata > Mammalia > Rodentia > Bathyergidae > Heterocephalus > Heterocephalus glaber. Next base: position 25,452,175 of record NW_028258343.1, on the reverse strand, counting down.
ATACATAAATTGTCCATACTTTTTTCTCCACTTCTCCAAATCCAATACTCTTACCTGTTTAAGAAATCACTCCAGAAATTCAGGTCCACCTCCAACATACCTTTTCTCCCTTGATAAGATTACCCTCTTTGGTGTACAGCTTTGCTAAATATCACCCGCTTTGTATAACATCTATGTTCACTCCATAGCTCCTTCCCGTAAGATCTTCGTTTCTCTGTTACCTTTTATTGCAAAACTTACAGAGCTGTCTGTACCCTTGCTCCATCTCCTCTCTTCTCACTTCCTGTGGTCTCCAGCAATAACTTCCATTACTAGAGCCCATGGTCAGCTTTCAGGGTTCTGATCAGAATTCTGTGACACAGCCAGTCAGTCCTGTCTTTTGGGAAACCCACTGGGACTTCGTTTGCAGAACACCACAGTCTCTCTTCTGTCACCTTCACAAGTGGCTCCTCCTTGGCATCCTCCTCTAATTCTTGTCATACACCCCAGAATTCCTCAATTAGGGGTCAGCATTCACTCTTCATACATCTCTGTCTTCCTCACTCTAATACACATGACATTATACATTTGCCAAAATTTGTCAATTTATCCCCTCCTAAGTGAGTAAACTTAAATGTGCATAAATTTTAAAACATCACAAGGACATCAGGAGACCCTGAGAAGGAATGCAAACTCCAGCAAGAGAATCAATGTATGCTATAAATACATGAAACTACCTTACTGAATGGGGTGGTTGACATGTGTGAGCTAAGTAATTTTGACATGAAAGATCTCTAAGAATAAAGGCAAAAGGGATTTATACAAATATCCATAAACATTTCCTCCTTGAAACCAGTTAGGTCACCAAATGCAAGACAAGTCTGAGGAATGCCACAAACAAGAAGAGCCTGTGGGAACATGACCACTAAACACATGAAACACATGCTGGATCCTGTGTGGACTCCTGGATAGAAAAAGACAATGGGTAAAAGTGAGGGTGATCTGATAAGAATGAGTTTTAGTTAATGATGTATCACTAGTGGTTCATGAAGTAATAAGTATTATGTACCACAATTCATGAAGTACTGTATTAGTGTGCAGCCAGGAGAGCTGCATACAAGTATATGAAATTTGCAAGTGCGTGTATCATTTTCTAAAGGTTTTCTAAAAAGTGAAAATATCCTAGACCAAAACAGTGTTTTAAATATCTAATTTGAAATGCGTACCGTCAGGCAATGAGGTAGACCACCGCTCATGTTGTCATGCTAACGGCCCGCCATATTTGTTTGACTGTAGTGTATGATCAAATGCCATCCATTACCAGTGACTTCATATCCATGTGGGCAATTCCTATAATATGCTGTCTCTCTCACCTTTCTGACCTACAAAGATATTTTCCTTCACCCCACCCAGCCATCCACTGTGGAATTATCTTAGATTTTGCCATCATCAATGACAGCACACTCTCCAAAGGATCCATTGCAAATGTCCCATTCTATGCACCCTTAGGCTGTCCTTCTAGCTCACCCAGTACAGGGCTCTGACTCAAGCAGTTCCTTGCTCTGCTCTAGATCACCAAATCACCGTATCCGCCTCCTTCCCTAAGGCACTGCCACTGGCATTCCTCTTGCCAGCTTAGAGTCTCCCTCTCACCTGGCAGACTCTTAACCTCACATGTGCTCTGCTCCTGTGAATCTCATGTGCCAATTTTAACCATATTTGTCCATTTCTTACCAGCATCAATGGCTGAATATGCTGGAAAAAATAGCTCTTTTTACTTGCTGTAAAGGTATAACCCTATTCTCAAAGGAGTGCTCAAAACTCCTATTAATTCCACCACAGTTGACTAGAAATTTTAAATTTTCTACTCTCCAAATAAACTATTTTGTAATGCAACTTCCCTCCTCAAATGTCTGATGCACATGACCTTACACATATTCCTTCTCCAACCTTCACTCTGCTGCATTGACCTCTGGGCATCTTTACTTCGCTCTGGTGCTGTCATGATCAACACACTCCAGCCTTCTTTCTGCTCCCCGAACACAAGACCCGTTTCAGCCTGAATGCCCCACAAGAGTCACTGCTCTCCCCGCTGGCATGCTCTTGTCATTATCTCCACACTGCCAGGCCCGGGTGATCAGGTATCAACTTCAATGGCCCTTCCCTAGAGGACTTTAAAAAGCAGGCATTCCATCACTTTTATCACACTAGACCATTTAAATTTTCTTCATTAAGAAGGGGATCTAGAGATGGGGAGCTGGGAGGGAGGGGGCAAGGAAGTAAAAAGGGTCAAGATGTGATATGAACATAAGCTAATTCCTCATGAGGAATGTGTTTGTTATATATCTTAGACATATACTAATAAAAAAGGAAAGGAAAAAATAGTAATTTTCTTCATATCACTTATCATTACCCGATAATCTTGTGGTTCATTGTCAGTGTGTTCTCTGATCTATTTCCTGCCTCTGCAGTGTAGTCTATGAGAGCAGAGGTCTGGTTGGACTTGTTTCCCAGTATGGACAAAACAGAGCCTGGTCTGTATTAGGTTCTTTGTGAATAAACTAGTGCAGTCACTAGTGTGTTTGAAAATAATACGAGAATGTAGCATAGTTACAGATCAGATTCCTGATGAACTGGACTAAGGTAAAGCATACTAAGCAGGAAGTTCAGCTACTCCGAAGACTAGTACCTATGAAGGAAGATGGGACAAAGGGGAAGCTGACTGGGCTGAATGTACAGCAAAGGTTTCAGCCTGCAGAGAGCTGACCCTGGGTGACTATGCAGAGCTGTCCCATTTGGGGCAGAAAAGCTGGAGTTTTGAGTCCTGTCTCCCTTCTGTATGGACCAATTGCAGGATGCAGCCCTGGGAAGGGAGGTGAGCTGAGCCACAGTCCTGTTTCCACCAGGGCTGTTCCCAGGGAGGCTTCAGGGAGAGAGCTGAGAGCCATGAGCCAGCTGCAGAGCAGGCCCATCTCTCCAGAGAAAGAGCTTGCACACAGAGCATCCTTGCCTGTGTCCTGAGAGCAGCTCGCCCCAATTCTGGAAGGCCCTTTCCTTGAGGAAACTTGCAAGACAAAACAAACAGAACAGCTGTGTCCTTTCTGCTGCAGTCCTCAGAGTAGCCCTAGTGTCTTCTCCTGTTATGCATTCTAGATTCTCCTCTCAGTACCTCTTGGCCTCTCCGCCCTGCCTGGAGGCATTCACCACACTCTCAGGTTCTAGGTTTCTGAATCTCTGCTAATTACATTGCACTCTGTTCACACCTGCTACCGAGCTAGGCAACGGAGCACTCAAAGGCAACCGAGTGGGTCACTGGCCTGCTGAGCACTTCCCTCCCTGCCGCACTGTGTAGCAGCAGCCTTGCCTCCTTCTGCCAAGTTGTCCGGCTACGTCACTCCTGCCAGTCGCTGGTCTCCGGCAAGAGGAGCCCGGAGTGCCTGGAGCAGCCACAGCTTACCGTTCAGTGGGAGTTGTACCGAGTGCTTTGTTGGACACATTCCGTCTTTGTGAACAAGTGCTTTAACTCCATGGCGCCCAGAGCTGTGGGGACAGGAAATTCAAATTCCCAAAGTTAATCCTGGGCAGTGATGACAAGCCGAGCCATCCGTACTTCTATCTCTTGGTTTCCAGTCCGTGCTCAAGGTCAAAGCACAGAACGGAGGCTGTGAGCTGTGCCCTGCACAGCGTCATGAGCACGTAGATGGCCATGTGAAGGACAGTGACCTTTGCTCGCGGAGCGTCATCTTGGTGGTGGTCCCTCAGCGGGAACAGCCACAGTGTGGCCTGTCATTCTCCCAGATGGGTGCTGAGACATGTCCGGGACCAGTGGGTGCTGGGTCACGAGCTCGCCACCTCACCTTACCCTAAAATGAGCTCCTCATTCTTCTCGGATGTTAAGGGATTCCACTGTTTATGGATAAACCCTCTGTAAGCCTTCGGATAGTGGTGCTGACCATCTTAGTTCAGGACACTGTAAAAAATTACCATGGCCTCAGTGGCTTGAACAGTAAACATTTATTTCCCAGATTCTGGAGCCTGGAAAACCCATCATTAAAGCACCAGTAGATCGGGAGTCTAGTGAGGCCTGCTTCTTGGTTTGCAGATACCCTGTCTGCTTGTGATATCCTCACATGGCAGGCAGTAGAGGCAGGAAGCACACTGTTGTGTTTCTTCTTACAGGGGCGCTAATTTCACTCATGAGGGCTCGATCCTCAGGACCTAGTAACCTTCCAAGGGCCACACCTCCTAATATTATTACCTTAGGGTTAGAACCTCAACACATGAATTTTAAGGGTGTTCAAACATTTAATCTATAGCCCCACCTGAGTTCCCATTGGTAGAAAAGGAAAACCTACCCAGAGCAGCTGTCTATTCCAGTGAAGATGAATTCTTACCTTGGTGGGGAATGAGAAGTCCAATGTAATCCACTTATCATCAAGTGTCCTATCATGTGCTTGGTGTTGGCCCTGTGATAGGGTGCTTGGCTACAGAACTAGTTGGATCAGCCTCGATGACAAGGATTTTAAGCTCTTAAACCCATGTGTGGCCTCCATCTCTGCCACCATAGCCACATTAATGGTGAGCCCATTGTACCAGCCTTGGAATGGCTGATGAAAGAAGCTGATGATAAACAGAACACACCACTGTGGCTCCTTGATCATTTAGTGCCTCTTCTAGCTGGATGCTCTTGGGTAGACATTAATATTCAATACAAAGATCTTCACAATCTTGCCCATTCACAAATTAAATTTGTACCCAACTGTCTCTACCTTAGCCCTCCCTGTCTCCAGAGTCCTTTGGCTCCTAACCAACTAGGTAACATATTACAACCACCTGCCTCCTAAGGATACAAGTGGAAAGCTCTATCCATTTAGAGGGTTTATCCTGACTGCTTGTAATCAAAGCCACCCTGAGTGAGGCTGAAATCTAAGTTCTGTGTATTGTCGGCTGGACCCATTGTAATGGTTGATTTTGTGTGCCAATTTGACTAAGGACTAAGGAGTACCTAGAAACATTGAAAAGCATTGTTCTGAGTATGCCTGTGAGATGTTTCTTGAGGAGGTCAGCATGCGAGTCTGGGTGGGCTGGATGTGACCCAGACTTGCCCTCCATGTGAGCAGGCAACATCACTCACATGGCAGTCCAGAGAGCACACATGCAGAAAGAGAGCTAATCTTTCCTCTTAAGCCTGGGACAGGCTTATCTCCTATCTGCCTAGGACATCAAAGTTCAGGCTCTCTGGCCTTTGGACCACTGGACTTGTAACAGCAATCCTTCTGCAAGTTCTCAGGCTTTGGGCCTTAAACAGAGTTACCCCAGGCTTCCCTGCACCATGCTACCAGAATTCTAAGTGAGCTGTCACAATTGTCTCCCTGGAGAACTCCGACTGACACGCCCACATAGTACACCAACCCTTCTGTTGATCAGTCCTTGGTCCCTCCCCATCAGGCAATCATGAGCAATGCTCACACCCACAACCCACAAGGCCTCAGATGGGCATTGAAGGACAGCTGCTGGTAGGTAACACAGGGCTCTGAGTCACCTGCTCATGCTGTTCTCTCTTTCTCTCCAGTCCTGCTCTTACCTGGTCCCAGACAAACCACTTCTGTCTGAATGATGGATTCTGCAGAGCCCTTAGGCCTGCCTTGGTGGGTCTAATATAATGCACATCATAATGGAGAGTCATGTTTCTGGTTTCTGCTGGGGAAATGTTTTGTTATGCAATTATTTCTCTACCCTGGATAGCATGGATCCCTAGGTGGACACATGGCAATTCTTCTACTGGGGCCTGTAGTAAATTCACACAACTGTAGTTTCTCACCATGGAATCCACCATTGCCATACACCGTGCTATACTCTACGTGCCCAGTGGCAGAGCCCACAGGCCAGTCCAGACCTTCTGTGCAGCCTTTGCCTGTAGTAGAAACCACTCAAATTGCAGCTGGAGGCTTTTGGTGTCAATGAAGCATATGGGCCACAGCAGTGTTCCTATGTGTGTAATATTGTTCCCCAAAACAGAAAAGGGGTGATGGGGTGGAAGTGGTGGAGTGAAGGCTGATGGCAAATCACGGCCCCTCCAGGACTGGAACATAGACATCTGGACAGTAGCAGCTTACCAAAGAGAAAGAAGAGCTCTGGGAGTCATAACAGAGCAGACAGCAGAGCTAGAAATCACAGAGAATGTGGAGAACTAAAGACAGCACAGAGAAACGGGCAAAGGGAGGTGGAGCACACCGCTGTTCTCCAGCAAGGGGCCGCTGTCTCCATACACACAGTGCAAGCCCCCCGAAGGAAGAAACAATAGGCCAGCAGCACTAGCCCCGAGCAAAGCCCAGTTATTGTAAGCTGCAAATACCATGTGGGGCTTCACTCTGAGAGTGATTCCTCCCTCCCAGCAGGCTAGTGCTGGAGAAGAAATCCACACAGTGGAGAAATGGATAAAGAAAGTGTGCTATCCATACACAATATAGTATGACTGAGCCATACAATCGGACACATAAAGTTAAAAAGCTCATGATTTTTCTCATATGAGAAAACACACTAAACATGATTTAAGGAGCAAAATAAAAGATAAATAATAGAAACAGGGAGGTAGGCTCTGTGGAGCTGAGAAGGGGCTCAGGGAAGGAGGGGATTTGGGGCAGGGAAAGGGAAATACTACAAAGTTTCAAGACACGAGACATGCTTATGTATCACTTCCCCATCATGAATGCATTTGTTATGCATGGCAAACATACACTAACAAAAATTCAAAGGCACTGTGCTATGGTTGGTTTAGATGTCCCCAAAGCCTCATGCAGTTGAGGCCGGGCTTTCTCTCTCAGAGGCAGTAGAATCTGGAATGTGATCCTGGGGTTAAGGAAGTGTGATTACTAAACCACTACATGTGAGTGATTAGTTTGCCACCACCCTAATCCTGGCAGTCTGAATAGAAAAAGGGTCAGAAAGATGCTGGTAACTCACTCATTACCTTTGCTGCTTTGTGTGTGCCGTGTTGTTTCTCCTCTGTGAAACCTGTTTGTCATCCTGGTCTTGGAGCCAGCCGATTATGGACTGAAACCTCTACGAACTGTAAGCCAAACAAATCCCTTCCCATTTAACTTTTGGTGCCAGGTATTTTGTTTCAGCAATGAGAGAAAAGTTACTAACACACACTAAAGGGGAAAATATAGCCATTAGACTTTTTTCTTTGTGGTTGCTTTGGAGAAGATCCTCTGACTTTTCCAGGCCATGGGACCCCTACAAATATCACTGATGTTTCAACTGCTGGATTTTCATAGGATTTATCTCCTAGGCTTTGGAGCACATACAAGTTACTAAGAAATGCAAACTACTTGCCACTTCCTGTTTATTTGGTCAAATTAGCTATGGTGTCATTAATACAATAAATGGTCCGGGTTTTTTTGCTCATTATGACAGCGGAGATGAATTAGCCTCATCTTTGGGCAAACTTGTGAGCATCTACAGTTATGTATCCCAGAGAATATAAATGACACTGATCCTTGCTTTCTGTAAGGTTGGAAATGACCACTTTTGGCAGATGAATGGGTACATTTTATGTTCTGAGGTCACAATTTGCTTTATCACAGATACATCCACATACCAGATACAAATGGAACTACAAACTGGGTAAATTTGTGATAGCCATCTTCCAGGATCTGACCACCTTTGGTAAGGGCGAGGCTGATGGAGTCAATGTAAGGGTCTCCACTCCTCAAAATTAAAAAAAAAGTTAAAGCAGTTGGAGGTGGAGCTGGGGTTGGTAGACCTCTTGCTTACCACAAGAAACATTGTGTTTAATGACCTAGTACTGCAAAATAAAAAGTTTTTTTCCTGGAGGGAACATAATTCTAACCATAACATGAGGGAATTGTTAGAGAGAAGGATTTAACTGGCCATAGCTCCTAACTGTACTTCCCATATGCCCCACTCCATGTATTTCAAAAGATAGTATTTTTTTTACTTTTTTAAAAAATTAATTTTATTGGTACATTTTAGGTATGCAATATAATGATGTTCATCATTGGAAATTTGCACCTCTATTTAATCCCTCTTGGTTCTTATTTTTCCCCCTTCCCCTACCCTCCATTCAACACCTCCATCCCTCCTTATTTACAAAGACTTTGCTTCCATTTTTTCATTTTATCATATTAATTCCATTCCCTTCTTTCCTTTCCCCTACCCCTCCCACTTCCCCTTCCCCTTTGCCCATTTTCTTCCTATTTCACATTATCTATTATATCTTTTAGTCCTTATTTACACTTTCAGTTTCTCACACCAGAGAAACTATTCAGTATTTATACATGTGTGTTGTATTAATTTCACTTAAGAGTATGTCCTCAATATGCATCCACTTAGCAATAAATGTCTCTAATTTCTCATTTTTTATGGCTGAGTAGTACTCCATTTTATTTTTAAAAAACCACAAACTTTCTTTATCCAGTCTTCAGTTAATGGGCAATTGGGCTGCTTCCAAGTTTTAGCCATTACAAACTGTGCTGCTATGAACATGGGTGTGTATATGTCACGGTGGTATGATTCTTTTAATTCTTTGGGGAAGATCCCCAGCAGGGGAATAGCTGGGTCAAATGGGACTTCCAGTCCTAGTTCTCTGAGGTATCTCCATACTGATTTCCACAGTGGTTGCACCAGTCTGCACTCCCACCAGCAGTGGAGCAGGGTTCCTCTTTCCCCACAGCCCCGCCAGCATTTGTTATTGGTTGATTTCATGATAGCAGCCATTCTTTCTGGAGTGAGGTGGAATCTCAGTGTTGTTTTCATCTGCATCTCTTGAATGACCAGTGATGCTGAACATTTTTTCATATGTTTATTTGCCATTCCTACTTCTTTGTCTGAGAAATATCTGTTCATTTCAGATGCCCATTTTTGGATTGGGTCTTTAAATTTGGGAAGTCTGATCTTTTTAAGTTCTTTATAGATTCTAGATAGTAGACATTTGTCTGAGGAACAGCAGGTGAAAATTTGTTCCCACATTGTGGGCTGTCTCTTCACACTGCTGGTGGTTCCTCTTGCTGTGCAGAAGCTTTATAATAAGAAGATATCCTGCTTGTTGATACTTTGTGCTTGTTCCCTTGCTACTGAGGATTTGTTCATAAAGTCTTTGCCTATCCCAAGGTCTTCAAGAGTTCTACCTAACCTACCTTCTAGCAGATTTAGTGTTCTGCTTTAATATTTACATCTTGGATACATTTCAATTGTAGTTTAGTGCATGCTGAGAGATATGGGTCTAGTTTTATCTTTGGCAAGTTGAAACCCAGTTTTTCCAGCACCATTTATTAAAGATACTATCTTTCTTCCAGTGAGGCTGTTTCGCTCCTTTGTCAAAGATGAGGTGGCTGAATATGTGTGGAGTTATGTCTGCATCTTCTAGTCTGTTCCGTTGATCCTCAGGTCTGTTTCTTTTCCAGTACCATGCTGTTTTTATCACAGTAGCTTTGTAGTACACTTTCAAGTTGGGGGTTATGATACTCCCTGCCATGTCTCTATTGCCTAGAATTGCTTTTGCCATCCTAGGTCTCTTCTTGTTCCAAATGAATTTTTGGATTGTTTTCTCAAGGTCTGTGAAGTATTCTGCTGCAATTTCAATTGGGATTGCACTGAATCTATATAGCAGTTTTGGAAATATGGCCATTTTCATTATGTTGATTCTTCCTACCCAGGAGCAAGGAATGTCTTTCCATTTTCTGATCTCATCTTCAATCTCTCTTTTCAGAGTGCCATAGTTTTCAGAGAAGAGGTCTTTGATTTCTTTTGTTAGGTTGATTCCTAGGTATTTCAGTTTTTTGGATGCTATTGTGAAAGGAATTGTTTGCCCTATTTCTCTCTCAGTGAGTCTGTTGTTTATGTAGAGGAAAGCTATTGATTTTTGTGTGTTGACCTTGTAACCAGCAACTTGACTGAATTTGGCTATCAAGCCTAGAAGACTTTTGGTGGAGTTCTTGGGCTCTTCTATATAGAGTATCATGTCATCTGCAAATAATGACAGTTTGACTTCTTCATTTCCTATCTTTATTCCTTTTATTTCTTTCTCTTGTCTAATTGCTGTGGCTAATGTTTCCAAAACTATATGGAACAGGAGTGGTGATAGTGGATACCCTTGTCTTGTTCCTGATGTTAGTGTGAAAAATTTCAGTTTATGACCATTTGGTATGATATTGGCTGTTAGATTTTCATAGATGGCTTTTATCACATTGAGGTAGAGATTGTCTATTCTAATTTTTTGTAGGGTTTTTATCATAAATGCATGTTGGATTTTGTCATATGCTTTTTCTGCATCTATTGAGATGATCATATGTTTTTTGTCCTTGACTCTATTGATATAGTGTATTACATGTACTGATTTGCATATGTTGAACCATCCCTGCATCCCTGGGATGAATCCCACTTGGTCAGGGTGTATGATCTTCTTGATGATCTTCTGCATTCTATTTGCCAGTATCTTGTTAAGGATTTTTGCGTCTATGTTCATTAGTGAGATTGGCCTATAGTTCTCTTTTGAGGTTGGGTCTTTCGCTGCTTTGGGGATCAAGGTGATGCTTCCAGGAATGAATTTGGAAGCATTGCTTCCCTTTCAATTTCAGTGAAGAGTTTAAACAGTAGTGGCAGTAGTTCCTCTCTAAATGTCTTGTAGAATTCAGAGGTGAAGCCATCAGGACCTGGGCTTTTCTTAGTTGGTAAGGTTTTAACTATGTTTTCAATTTCATTTGATTGATATTGGGTTGTTTAGAATTTTTAGGTCTTCTTCGTTCAACTTTGGTAATTCATATGTATCTAGGAATCTGTCCACTTCTGTGTTTTCCATCTTATTGGTGTATAGGCTCTGGAAGTAGGTATTGATGGTCCTCTGGATTTCTACTGGGTCCATTGTAATTTCACCCTTTTCATTCCTAATTGCATGGATTTGGGCCTTTTCTTTCCTTTTTCTGATAAGGTTGGCTAAGAGTTTGTCAATTTTGTTGATTCTTTTGAAGAACCAACTCTTGGCTTCATTAATTTTTTGTATCAGTCTCTTAGTCTCCATTGCATTGATTTCTGCCCTGATCTTTATAATTTCTTCCCTTGTATGAACTTTGGGTTTGTCCTGCTCTTCTTTTTCTAGAAGCTTGAGGTTCAGCATCAGGTTGTTTATTTGGGCTTGCTCTCTTTTCCTAATATGAGGATTCACTACTATGAATTTCCCTCATAAGACTGCTTTCATTGAGTCCCATAGATTCCGATATGTTGTATTGTCATTGTCATTTAATTGTAGGAACTGTCTGATTTCTTCTTTAATTTCCTCTGTGCCCCATTGGTTATTCAGAAGTGTGTTGTTCATTTTCCATGTGTTTATGAAATTCTTGTGGTTTCTTTTGGTATTCGTCTCCAATTTCATCGCATTATGGTCTAATAATATACAGGGGATAACTTCAATTGCTTTGCACTTACTTAAACAAGTTCTATGAGTGAGGATGTGTTCTATTTTGGAGAATGACCCATATGCAGCTGAAAAGAATGTGTATTCTGATTTTGTGGGGTGGAACACTCTGTAAACATCTGTTAAGCTCATTTATTCAACAGTTTGATTGAGTTCTATTATTTTGTTGCTTGTTTTCTGTCTAGTTGATCTATCTATTTGTGACAGTGGGGTATTGAGGTCCCCCACTAATATTGCAGTAGTGCTTATTTGATTTTTCATGTCCATTAGTATTTGTTTTATCTAGTTGGGCATACTAGTGTTTGGTGCCTATATATTTATGATTGTCATCTCTTCCTCTTGGATGTAGTGTCCTTCTTTGTGTCTCTTAATCAATGTTGGTTTGAATTCCACTTGATCTGCAAAAAGGATAGGCTACTCCTGCTTTTTTTCAGGTTCCTGTCCCATGGAGGACTGTTTTCTATCCTTTAACTTTCAGTCTATGGGTTTCTTTTTTATTAAATATGTTTCTTGTATGCAGCGTATTGTTGGATCTTGCTTCTTGACCCATTCTGCCAGTCTATTTCTTTTGATTGGTGAATTGAGACCATTAACATTGATAGTTATAACTGATACATATTGACTTATCATTGTCATGACTTTTTCTTTTTGTTGGATTTTCCCCCTTTTGTTTAATTTCTTGTCAAGCCAGATAGATTCATTCTGCTGGGCCTCCTGGTGTTGTGATCCTCATTGAAGAGACAGTATTTTTATTTGATTTTTATATTGGGGTTCTGTCCAAGTTTTCTTTTGAAGAATGAGGTCCTAATAATAAAAATTATTGGACCAGATAAACTTCCCATGTTCACTAATACAATATTTTAATAATTCAGGACCTGGGATCATATGACCCAATTCAAATCCCAGTTTACCTAATTATTGCTGTGCAATTCTGAGTCACCTAATTCCTCTACAACTAAATTTCTTACTTGTGAGATACCCAGTGCCTACTTCAGAGGGTTGTTGTAACATTGCATGAGGTTATCTGAGTAAAATTCTTAGTACTACAGCCAGCTGACAAGAGAGCTTGAAAGTGTTAGCTCTTACATTTTATCTCAAAATATTGAAATGTCTGGTTCACAGGAACAGGCTGCAGGGGAGGCTCACATGTATAGGCAGTTGAGACTCAAGTAAGTTCAGGTGTGAGCTAGAAACCGACTCAGATGAACCCAGGATAGGAGAGAATCCAGAGTCCTTGAGCCATGGGCCACAGACAGTGCGCACTAAGAGACACCATGTAACCCCATAAACATCTGGAAAGGAGTTAAGGTTAAGCAGGAAATCACTCTTGATCCCCAGGAAGGAAGTGAGGAAAGCAGGTAAGTGAGGAATGAGGTCAGCACTAGACTGGGCACTCTCCACAGACAGGCTGAGGAGTTCTCTTGTGTAAACACAAAGGTGCGGTCTGAAGTGTCTGCAGGAAAAATGGTTTAAGAAGAGAAGAGATCCAAGGAGAGGGGCTGCACAAGGTGCATCATCGGCTCAGGGTCTGCACCACGGCAGTGAGTCCAAAGCAAAAGATTCACACAGGAATCAAGAAAGATAAGTGCAAAACGCAGGCTGGGCCTGGGAATTTCGGACTTTCTTTGCTCTTGAATACTTTTTCAAATGAAGTTATATTGGAAACCGTCCACTCTGTTCATCTGCCTGTGATCTGTGGTTGTTTCCAGATCACAAGGCCACAATCCACTCCAAGAGGCTGGCGCAGCTGAAAAGCTACTCATGGAAGCTTACCTACCCCAGCTCTAAGCGACTGAAAGGTGCCACCATATTTCTTATTTCAGAGTAACATACAGCAATGACAGGACACTGTGCTTAAAGTCTTTCTTAATAAAATACAAGTCAGAGACAAGGAAAATAAATGTTGAGCTTTTTATTTAGAAGTAACAGCAGAATTTTCTTCAGAGGTTCTGTAGATATCTGCCTTTGGAGGTCATTTATTTATTGGCCCAAAGAAGTTGCTGCCATGAAGGGATCATCTTAATTGAGAAACAGAAGCTGTGTAGAGAATGGCCTTCACTGAGGAAAGCAATGGCCCTCGGTGACTTGGTGCGACTCCTGTGTTCTGTGCTGGAAGCTCAGGAGCCTTAGGCATCCGTTACTAACCTGGCACCTTCGTCCTCCCTCTGCTGCTTCTGAAAGTCAAGCTGGGAGCTGGCCTGAATCAGGCCGTGCTAACACAAACAAAGGGTTTTCCTTGAGAGTCTCTAGGCAAAGCAGGATGAGTTATGTGACAAGGCTAGGCAGGTAATTCTGGGTTTCGTCTGCCCAAGTTCTTCCTGACACCACCAACCAGGATGCAGTTAACCCTAAAGACAGATGCTGCCGAAGGGGATTGGATTCCTTTTCTAAACACAGAATTCATTTACTGAAACGTGAATAAAACTGTCAAAATTAGTTTGGACTTTGTTTTCTTTAAATCTTCCACCTATGATTAAAAACAAAAGCGAGAGAACATCATCAAAAAAATCTAAATATGATTAACCAACTGCAATTTATATTTTCTCTAATCCCTAGGTTGTACAAAGAAAAACTCGTGTTCTCTCATATAATCTAGAAACTAGAATAACTTAAAGTTAAAGTTAACACGCTCTAAGACATTATAAAATGATAAGGCACAGGAAATCCACTGTTCACAAACAAATATAATTGTGTACTAAAGGAAATAAAAAGATGAAAATTGACTTCCTATCCCTCAGGACCTCAGGTTGTGACCTTTTTGGAAATAGAGTTGCTGCAGAGGAATTAGTTAAGATAAGGTAAAACTGGAGTGAGTTGTCCCATTAGTCCAACAGGACTGGTTCATTCCCAAAGAGGAGAATCTGGAGACACACGTGCATGTAGAGAAAACTCCATGAGAGTGAGAACACTCAGGAGGGTGTCTGACCAAACCAAGGTATACAAACACGGCCAGCAAAGCCCCAGAAGATCTTCCTACATCCCTGTTGTGGTTTAGATAGCCGGTGCTCCTCAAAACTAACATAGTGAGGGATTGATTCCCCCATGCAGCAGCATTCAGAGGGGTGCTGGCCTCACTGATGGACTGACCCACTAGTGAGTCCACAGTTGGGAGGAGGGGACCCACTGCCTGGGGCCAAACGAGCCCCTTCCCCTTTGCTGGCTCATCCTGGTTCTCTCCGCTTCCTGGCTGCCATGAGGTGAGCAGATTTCATCTCCCATGTCCTTCCTCCGTGATGTTTCTGCCTTAGAGTCATCTACACATGGTCTGAAACTGAGCCAAAATAATTTTTCTTCTTTTAAGTTATATATGCCAAGTAGTTTGTCCCAGAAATGGAACCCCCAGAAGGAACCAACGTGGTGGACACTTGATCTTAGATTTTAGCCTCCAGGACTGTGAGGCAATACATTTCTGTTGTTTAAGCCACTCAGTTTATGGTCTTTTATTATAACAGCTAGCACACATAATAGCAATTAAATTTTGCTGCTAGGTTGTGCGTGTGTGTGTGTGTGTGTGTGTGTGTGTGTGTGATATTCTCAACAGCCCTTCCCCAGTCTCTTCCTCCTTGGTGTCTTTCCCTAAAATTGCAACTCTCAACACCTGTATTTTCTGCTTTATTTTATCTACCTGCAATTACCAATACCAAATATACTATATATTCTGCTCATTTAAGTTTTCCATTGCTTTTCCCCATCACACTGTAATGTTTGTGAAAGTAGTTATTTTATTTTCTCTCCTCTATGTTTCATGTACTTAGAGCAGTGTCACAGGGTAGGCATTCAATGAATATTCTGTGTACAATTAAGTGAACTGAAACAGATTAGGAAGAAAGAAATATATCATAATGGCATAATGTTAAAAATAGTTTTCTCTGGGTAGCGAAATTTTGTTGAATTAGTTTTTACATTTTCAAAAATCTGGATGTATTATCCTTACAATCAGAGAAAACTGTTGTCCAGTGTGTTTAGCCCATAGTCGCTGACTCCAAGGCAGAAGCATCATGGCAGAAGGGTGTGGTGGGGAAAGATGTCCACCTCCTGGCAGCCAGAAAGCAGAGAGAGAGTCAGAGAGGAAGGGGCCGAGGACAGTGTCCTCAGGGTTGCAGCCCTCCTTTCAATTAGGCCTTTCCCCCAGGTGCCATCACCTGCTAATAAGGCCACCAAACTATGATCTCATGATGGATGAGTCCACAGATGAAGGGAGAGCCCCATGATCCAGTCACCTCCCCAAAGCCCACCTCTGAACATGTGAGCCTTTGGGGCATGTGTTTGATCCAAACCCTAAGAATCAGCTTCCATGAGCCTCGCAAATATACTGGGATCCAGGAACCAGAGCTCAAAGAAGCTGGCAGGCCTTGCCGTGACTGGCATGCAGGTGGTGGAGCAGAGTCAGGCATACACCTCAGTTACCAGACTAAGAAGAAAAGCTCATTTAAAGGTAATGAGAATGTAAGTCTACATTAATGATTTTTTATTTTTCTTAAGACACTAATCATTTTATTATTTTAAACTTTGTGTGTTTGTATGTGTGTGAGTAGAAGTCAGATGTGACAAAAAGCTAAAAATAGCAATCCATTGCCTTTCTCTCATGGAATTAAATCATTTATGCCAAAGGTTGCAATTTTCTGAATTTTTGCATGAAATTCATATATAGATTTTACCTAGAAAAATTCAAGGAACAAGAATTTAAAGAGAAAATTTGTTACTATGTTCCAAAAATGGAACACTAGGTATAAAAGGATTAAGATTTCTATGTACTTGCACCAGTGCCACACAAGGAATGTGTCTCCTTCCATACTGAGACCACTCAGAATTTCCCAGTCACATCGAGTCTTGCCAGTGAAAAAGATGGAGTTCACTTTTATTTTCTTTGCTAAATGAATATGCTTGGCTTCCATATTACAGTAAATTATCCTTTAGGAAGCAATGACCAGTAAGAATGCATGGTTAAACATCTTTATGGGGGGCCCGTTTTCTTCCTCCTGTAATTGTCATAATCGACCAGAAACAATGTATTATTCCGTGTAACTCCCGGCTGTCTCACAGATGGATGGGATAACACGTCTCTGTTTCCTCCAGCCCCAGCCTCAATCCCTACTCCTGTTTGCCCACTCTCTCCACATCCAGTGATTATCACTTGGTAATGTATCTGAGCATGCACACCACGGCTAGCAGGGCTGCTCGCGTTCCCTGGCCAGATATGTGTATTGGCTGATGTCATAAACAGTAAATCCTTTATGCTGAAAGGCTGTTCGTTTTCACACCATTCGCCAGTTCACTAGCAGTTGTCCAGATTTTTAAATTCAGCCTCTTACATTAATCCTGCAACTGCTGGTCCCAGACAGGTGCAGGGATCAGACTGGATCAGTTAAGTAAAACATCTGGCCTGAAAATGATAATAAGCTCTTTCTACACCCTCAAGTCATAGAAGGAATGTGAAGTTTGCAAATGTCCAAATCACACAATTAGGCTTTAATATTCACTTAGGCATATACATCTAGCCCCACCACCACATGAGTGCCTATGCACGTGCGTGCACACACACACACACAAACACACAACACGCACACCCTTGAAAGAAAGTACTTTGCCACTATTTCTTTTATAAAACAAGACTTCTGAAGCCCAAAGCCAGGGAAACACAAAGCCCTGCCTGCTTGGGGCAGCCCCCTCCTCTCTGGCCTCCACAGGTGTTGGCGGGGCTGCTCTCATAAAGGCCTGAAGATGACTTTATAAGAAGCATGTGACGAGTTCTGATGAGGATCTCAGGATTTATAACTCCATGAGTTCAAAGCAAATGACAGATGATTCAGGACTAGAGCGACAGTGCCTGCACACGGGGTCACCTGACGGGGTCTCGCCTCACCAGTCCCATTTGACTCTGGTCATGGATAGCCCTGGGTGCAACAGGCTACTGCCATTTAAGCTCTCCCGCTTCTAAGCAGAAGGTGACTTTCCAATTCCAGTGCTGTGTCACGGCAGAACACTGTCCAGTTCTCAGTCAGAAATGCAAGTGTCACAAGGATTCCTGACTTTCTGCAAAGGTGAAAAATTCCTAAAATACTTTCAGAGGCTATAAACAAGTTCTGCTCACCTGTAGAGCCACACCAGAATTCTTACCGCCATCATCACCTAGTGAGGAAGACTGTACTTAACCCACCCAGGTCAGCTAAGTTTGACAAAGCTCAATCATCATGGAAAGTTTGGATGAGGCAGTAAAATGAAAGTGCAGCCAGAGTCGGTGGGGCAGTAAAAGCTGAAGAACTGACTTTTCTTAGGCCTGGCTTTCATCTGCCAAGGACCAGTACATTGCTGTGAGGCCTGGTGCAGAGTGACAATGCTCTTGTTCAAAGCTGTCCGCAGTTCCAAGACGGCATGGCAGCGCCTTCACCAGGCATGGGCCAGCCTAAATGCAAGGAGTCACGTGACCACTAGGTCATATGAAGCCAGCCCTTCACCATCCATAACCTCAGGGAGTATCCAGCAGACTGTGTGCATGTTAAGACAGCGAGAATGGGGTCTCCATTGACCTCTGGGTTCTCCATGTCACTGAGCACAGTTCCTGTTCCACTTTCATTTTATTTAAATGAGGGGTGGGTTACATATTGGTAAGGAGCTTTATGTTAAGTAAGTAGCTGGTGATTCTGGAGAGTTATGAAAATCTTTTGTGAAAGTCTAGGCCAGTGAGTCTCAACACATGGTTTGGGAAAAACACCTCAGCACACCTAAGAACTTAACAGAAACAGAAACTAGCTAACCCCAATCTAGACTTACTGAATCAGAGACTGGGTGGAAACTAACAACCTGCTTCAACAAACTCTTGAGGTAGTTGCACTCAGATTGTAGTGTGAGAACAATTGAATCAGGAATAAAGAACCAGTAAGAAGACAGCGGTAGAGGGTGGATGCAGAGACGTGTAGAAGGTGCACCCGGCCAGGTGCAAGGACCCATCACTTGTGAGAACAGAGAAGTCTAGGGTCACCCCACATGCTTGGCTACTGTGGCTGCTTCCTTGGGGCGCCACAGGCTGAGGCCAGGGCAGGAGCGTGAACTCTCAGCCTGCACGATGAGCAGTAGTTTGGGAATAAATAAAGGCATAGATGAAGATGCCTGACATTCTATTAACAAGACTTTTCTGCCTTCAGATATCTAGAATCATTTAATATAAATTATTAAGCTGTTTTAAAGTGTGTATATTTTGTCTGAAATAATTACCTGGATGTAATAATATGACTAGTACTCCAACCTCCATATAAACTACCACCAAGGGAAATAAAAAACTAGAGAATTAGGTAGTGGGAAAGGCTGTGTGGTATCTATCACCTGGAACTACCAGAGAAATTTTTTAAAGCCCCAAAACAGAAGGGAGAATGGGCTGGGAAAAGCTACAGTGGACACAAGAACTCCCTGCTTGTTCATATTGTGTTATATTATTAATATATCCCTTATGTAATAGTCATACAAATAGAAAAGGAAAAATGAAATAGTAGGCTGAGATAAAATATGCTGAAAAATGTATATCAAATAAATGTAATCACATCTACAAAATATAAAGAACTCATGAAACAAAACAAGATAAATATCCAAATTCATAAAAGGACAAAAAATACTTTACTAATGAAGAGATATAAATGACATATCAGCACTAGGAAAAACTGTTTTACATCATTAGTTAGTAGGAAAATGCAATTAAAATACAATCAGGTAGCACTACACACCTGTCAAAATGGTTAAAATTAGAAAGTTTGATAATACCAGGTACTCATAAAATGATGGCAAACATCATTACAGAACAGCTGGAACTTGTGTGAACTGCTAGTGAGAATGTACTACTTTGGAGGGCACTTTGGTAGGTACTTAGAAAGTTAAACATATTCAGATCATACAAACTGTATGTCTCATTCGTTGCATTACACAAGGGAAATGGTGACACAATGTCCACACAAACATCCGTAAGTAACAATTTGTAGCATTTTTATTCATGACGACCCCAAACTGCAAATGATCCAATACCTGTCAACTCCTGAATGAATAAACAAATCATGGTGTTTCCATATAATACAATACTACTCAGCAATATACAGGAACATACAACAAAGGGATGACTCTCAAAGGAATTTTGCACTAACAAAAACCTGCTCCCTTTAACCAAAGGATAAGAGAAGAAAAGCCTAACAATACTAAAAGATTTTAGATAATAAATGCTCTAGTCAAGCCAGATCACAAAATACCTTTTTCTCATCTCCCCCATGCTGGCAAAGGCCAAGTAATAAGCTAGGTTTCCATTCTCACCAGCTAAAAGAGGTGCCCCCTTACCCTGCTAAGGTGTGTGTCAAAGAGAACCAAGCAGAGCGCAGGACTCTCACCCCACCAACCTTTAGTGAGAGCGAGCAGTGGTGTCAGTAGCTTCCCCTCAGCAATAATGAGATGTTCTCTGTCTCCCCGCAAGGACACGGAGAGAAGGGTCTGGCAGAGTCGGGACTTCACATTACCCAGTGACTGAGCACCATTAACACGGAGTCAGTGAAGAGCACAGGTAGAGCAGAGCTCCCAGTCCTAGCTGGCAGTGATGAGATTTCCCTTTGGAGGCTGAGTGAGAAACACAAAATTTACTCCACCTGGCAGTCACAAGGTGATGACGCCCATTCCCCTGGCAGAACAGTGTCAAAGAAAGTCATTGGAAACAGTAGAGCCACTGGCTCATAAAAATGCCCAGTTTTCAGTAAAAAATAATTCCTAATACCAAGAACTAGACATATGTCAGGGAGAATTTTAAAAAATAATCAATAGACACCAGTGCCAAGGTGGCACATTTGTTAGAATTGCTTGGTAAAGATATTAAAGCAACCATGATGAAAAGTACCCTTCAGCAAGCAATTATGAACATTTGAAAAAGATGTAATGAGAACAAATGAGAAAAATAGAAAAGCTCAGGAAAAAATTGCATTAGAAAATAAGTAAGAAATATATAGAAGACCCAAGCCAACAATGGTGACAAACTTGTAATCCCAGCACTCTGGGAAGGTGAGACAGGAGGGTCACAAATTCATTCACAGCCTGGGCATCCCAGCAATTTATGAGAAGACATCTCAAAATTGTAAAAAATAAAATTAAAAGAGGAATAAAGCTAAGTGCAAAAACCCTGAGTTCAATCTCCAGAACCACAAAAATAAATTAATAAGTAAATAAAGAAGCAAATGGAAATTTTAGACCTGAAAAAATATAATAGCTAAAATAAAATCTTGATGGGCTCAATAGCAAAATGGAGAAGTCAGAGGAGATAACCAGTGAACCAGACGGTAAAACAGTAGAAATTACCCACTTTGAACAGCAGAGAGAAAGTAGACGAAAAAAATGAGTAAAGCCTCAGAAACATTCACGACTACAGCAAAAGATCTGATCTTTAAGTTAGAGCTCCAGAAGAAGAGAAGAAAGAGGTGGGGCTAAAAACTACTTAAAGAAATAATTGCTGAAAATTCCAAGACTGATCAAGAATTATAAACTCACAGATTCAAAGAGCTGAGAAAACCATAAACAAGAAAAATCCAAAGAAATGCCTACCAGGGGATATCACAAACTCCCGAATATTAAATAAGATAAAAGAAATTTAAAATTGGTCAGAGGAAAACAACACTTCACCCTTTGCCAGTGAGAACAACAGCAACTTCTCATCAGAAACACTGAAGGCCGGAAAGAGGTAGTCCAATATTTTTCAAGTACTGAAAGAAAAGAACCACAAATCAGCTAATCAACAGGAACCGATAGGCATACAGACAGCACTTCACCCAACCAGAGAATGCACATTTCTCTTCAAGTGCCTGTGAAACATGCACTAACTTAGAGCATGTCTGAGACATGAGATAAGCTCAGCAAAATTTTTAAAAATTGAAGCTATACAAAGTATATTCTCTGATCAAAGAGTCAAATTAGAATTCAATATAGAAAGATAACAGGAAAATTTCCAAATACTTATGGGTAAAAAACACACTCTTAAATAATTGGTTGAGGAAGTCTCAAAGGAGATTAAAAAAATACCTTGTACAAGATGAAAATTAACATTCAACATATCAAAATGTTCAGTACACAACTAAGGCAATGCAGAGAGTCAAATTCATATCTGACGAAGAAGTACTGGAGTTTCTGGAGTATATTTTAAAATTGTTAAAATTCGGTGGTTTTACATGTTCTCATTCATATGTGAAAGCTGAAAGCATTGATCTCATAGAAGTAGACAGTGGAACAGAAGTCACTAGATGACAGGAAGGGCAGGGAGAAGAGGGAGAAGTAGGTCAGGTATTGGGGGAGAATAAGCTACAGTGTTTTGCATGCAGTAGGCTCACTGTAGTTTACAGTAACATCATAAATTTCAGAAAGGACTACAAGAGTGGAGTCTATCGGCTTCCACCACAAAGAAATGACAAATGTTCAAGGAAATGAAAGCAAAATCAGCCTGATTTGTATGCCTGCATTGGATTATCACACTATACCCCAATAAATATGTATTCATTGGATACGGGTTGTCTGTTATCCCTCAAAGACAATCTTAATTTTTAGAATTAGATTTTGTTCTGTTTCTTCCAACAAAATAGAAATTTCAGAGGAGACCTCCAGATGGGTGAGCCATGGCTCCCAGGCAGCAGGAGGCTTCTGGGTAGGTGTGCTGTGGCTCCCAGCTTGAGAAAGCTTCTGGGTAGGCATGCCATGGCTCCGAGCCGAGAGGAGGTGAGCCACACTGGGGCCAGGAACACACCCCCCCCCCTCCCCACCCGCACGTGGAAATGAGAAGACAGGTAAACAAGCCACAGAACCAGACTTCTGGATCACCTACAGCACCCCAAAGGGAAAAGAGATGGAACACTCTGATACTCAACCCCCTGGACTCCCTGAACTGGCAACAAAAGGGGATCTGGAAAAAATGAAATCAGAAATAATTTCTCTCATAACAGCACAGATTGTGCCCATAGTGCAAGACATGATTAATAAATCTAGAGAGGACGCAGAAAAAAAAAATAGAGGATCTGAGGAACATGATGGAATCCCAACATAGGAAACAAATGGAATCCATAAAACAGATACAAACAGATTTTCAGGAGATTAAAAACTCCACTGAAAGTCTACACAACACAATGAGCCAATGTGAGGACAGAATTTCAGATATAGAAGATAAGATTGCCATCAGTGACCAGGAAAAGAAAAAATTCTTTAAAATTTTAAGGGACCATGAGAAATCAATTCAGCAGCTGCTAGGCGATGCAAAGAAAAATAACATAAGACTGATTGGAGTCAATGAAGAAACAGGAGAGAGTGCAGATGACATAAAAAAAACTGTTCACAGAAGTGATGGCAGAAAACTTCCCAAGCAGGGGAAAAGAATTTGACATACAGATAAGCGAGGCATAGAGGACTCCAAATAGCCTTGATCAAAAAAAATCTACACATAGGCATATAATTGTTAAGATTCCAGAAACCCAACAGAAGAACAAAATTCTACAAGCAGTTAGAGAAAAGAAAGAAATCACATACAAAGGAAAGCCCATCAGAATCACAGCAGACTTCTCAGTGCAAACACTCAAGGCAAGAAGAGCTTGGAGTGATGTGTTTCAAGCCCTAAAGGAAAACAACCTCCAACCCAGATTGATGTACCCTGCAAAACTATCTTTCAAAATTGATGGTGAAATAAGATACTTTGATAACAAAGAGTACCTTAGGAACTTCATGAATACCAAACCAGCACTCCAAAAAATTTTAGACAAAATCCTAGGAAACGACAATGAGGATCACAACCCCAGGAAGCCCAGCAGAATGAATCTGCTGGGCACGACAAGAAATTAAAAGCAAATAGGGAAGATCAAACAAAAAGAAAAAGTCACGACAATAATAACTCAACACATATCAGTTATAACCATCAATGTTAATGATCTCAACTCACCAATCAAAAGAAATAGACTGGCAGAATGGGTCAAAAAGCAAGATCCAACAATATGTTGCATACAAGAAACACACTTAGTTCAAAAAGAAACTCATATACTGAAAGTGAAAGGGTGGAAAACAATACTCCATGCGACAGAAACCCAAAAAAAAGCAGGAGTAGCTATCCTCTTTGCAGACCAAGGGGATTTCAAACCCACACTGATTAAGAGAGACAAAGAAGGACACTACATCCTTGTAAAGGGAAGAATCCAAGAGGAAGAGATGACAATCATAAATATCTATGCACCAAACACTAGTGCACCCAACTATATAAAACAAATGCTAATGGACATGAAAAATCATATAAGCACTAATACAATAGTAGTGGGGGACCTGAATACCCCATTGTCACAAATAGATAGATCAACTAGACAAAAAACAAGCAATGAAATACTAGAACTCAATCAAACTATTGAAGATATGAACCTAACAAATGTTTACAGAGTGTTTCACCCCATAATACCAGAATACACATTCTTTTGGGCCACACATGGGTCATCCTCCAAAATAGACCACATACTCACACATGGAACATGTTTAAGTAAGTGCAAAGGAATTGAAGTTATCCGCTGTATATTATCAGACCATAGTGCAATGAAATTGGAGATCAATAGCAAAAGAAACTGCAAAAACTTCATAAACATGTGGAAATTGAACAACACACTTCTGAATAACCAATGGGTCACAGAGAAAATTAAAGAAGAAATCAGACAGTTCCTTCAAATAAATGATGATGACAATAAAACATATCAGAATCTATGGGACACAATGAAAGCAGTCTTATGAGGGAAATTCATAGTAGTGAATCCTCATATTAGGAAAAGAGAGCAAGCTCAATTAAACAACCTGATGCTGAACCTCAAGCTTCTAGAAAGAGAAGAGCAGGACAAACTCAAAGCTTATACAAGGGAGGAAATTATAAAGATCAGGGCAGAAATCAATGCAATGGAGACTAAGAGAATGATACAAAAAAATCAATGAAGGCAAGAGTTGGTTCTTTGAAAGAATAAACAAAATTGACAAATCCTTAGCCAACCTTATCAGAAAAAGGAAAGAAAAGGCTGAAATCCATGTAATTAGGAATGAAAAGGGTGAAATTACAGTGGACCCAGCAGAAATCCAGAGGATCATCAATACCTACTTCCAGAACCTGTATGCCAATAAGATGGACAACACAGAAGAAATGCACAGATTCCTAGATACATATGAATTACCAAAGTTGAATGAAGAAGACCTAAAAATTCTAAACAACCCAATATCAATCAATGAAATTGAAAATGTAATTAAAAACTTACCAACTAAGAAAAGCCCGGGCCCTGATGGCTTCACTGCTGAATTCTAGAAGACATTTAGAGAGGAACGGCTGCGACTACTGTTTAAACTCTTCAATGAAATTGAAAGGGAAGCAATACTCCTAAATTCATTCCTGGAAGCAAACATCACCTTGATCCCCAAAGCAGAGAAAGACCCAACCTCAAAAGAGAACTATAGGCCAATCTCACTAATGAACATAGATGCAAAAATCCTTAATAAGATAATGGCAAACAGAATGCAGAAGTTCGTCAAGAAGATCATACACCCTGACCAAGTGGGATTCATCCCAGAGATTCAGGGATGGTTCAACATACACAAATCAATCAATGTAATACACTATATCCATAGGGCCAAGGACAAAAACCATATGATCATCTCAATAGACGCAGAAAAAGCATTTGACAAAATCCAACATGTATTTATGATAAAAACCCTACAAAAAAATGGAATAGATGGTCTCTACCTCAAACTGATAGAAGCCATGTATGAAAAACCAGCAGCCAATATCATACTAAATGGTCAAAAACTGAAATCCTTCACACTAAAATCAGGAACAAAACAAGGATGTCCACTATCACCACTCCTGTTCAATATAGTTTTGGAAACATTAGCCACAGCAATTAGGTAAGAGAAAGAAATAAAAGGAATAAAGATAGGAAATGAAGAAGTCAAATTGTCATTATTTGCAGATGACATGATACTCTATATAAGAACTCCACCAAAAGTCTTCTAGACTTAATAACCAAATTCAGTCAAGTAGCTGGTTACAAGGTCAACACACAAAAATCAATGGCTTTCCTCTACAGGAACAACAAAGTCACTGAGGGAGAAATAGGGCAAACAATTCCTTTCATAATAGCATCCAAAAAACTGAAATACCTAGGAATCAACCTAACAAAAGAAATCAAAGACCTCTTCTCTGAAAACTACAGCACTTTGAAAAAAGATACTGAAGGGGATATCAGAAAATGGAAAGGCAATCCTTGCTCCTGGGTAAGAAGGCTCAACATAGTGAAAATGGCTATACTCCCAACACTGCTATATAGATTCAATGCAATCCCAATTGAAATTGCAGCAGTATAGTTCACAGACCTTGAGAAAACAATCCAAAAATTCATTTGGAACAAGAAGAAACCCAGAATAGCAAAAACAATTCTAGGTAACAGAGACATGGCAGGGGGTGTTACAACCCCCAACCCAAAACTATACTACAAAGCTACTGTGATAAAAACAGCATGGTACTGGCAAAGAAACAGACCTGAGGACCAGTGGAATAGATTAGAAGATGGAGAAACAACTCCAGACACACTCAGCCACCTCATCTTTGACAAAGGAGCCAAACACCCTCACTGAAGAAAAGATAGTCTCTTTTTAATAAATGTTGCCAGAGAAATTGGGTTTCAACTTGCCAAAGACTAAAACTAGACCTATATCTTTCACCATGCACTAATCTAAAATTGAAATGGATTAAAGATCTAAATATAAAAACAGAAACACTGAACCGGCTGGAACAGACATTATGTAGAACTCTTCAAGACATCGGGGTAGGAAAAGACTTTATGAACAAAACCTCAGTTGCCCGTGAACTAGAACAAAGAATCAACAAGTGGGATCTCTTTTTACTAAAAAGCTTCTGCACAGCAAGAGAACCCACCAACAGTGTGAAGAGACAACTCACAATGAGGGAAAAAATTTTCACCAGCAGTCCCTCAGACAAAGGTCAACTATCTCGAATCTATAAAGAACTTTAAAAAACTAGGCCTCCCAAATTTAAAGACCCAATCCAAAAGTGAGCATCTGAAATGAACAGACATTTCTCACACAAAGAAGTAGAAATAGCAAATAAACATATGAAAAAATGTTCAACATCACTGATCATTCGAGAGATGCAGATGAAAACAATGCTGAGATTCCACCTCACCCCAGAAAGAATGGCTGCTATCATGAAATCAACCAACAACAAATGCTGGCGGGGCTGTGGGGGAAGAGGAACCCCGCTCCACTGCTGGTGGGAGTGTAGACTGGTGCAACCACTGTGGAAATCAGTGTGGAGATACATCAAAGAAGTAGGACTGGACGTCCCATTTGACCCTGCTGGGTATCTTCCCCAAAGAATTAAAAGAATCATACCGCAGTGATATATGTGCACCCATGTTCATAGCAGCACAGTTTGTAATGGGTAAAACTTGGAAACAGCCCAAATGCCCATCAACTGGAGACTGGATCAAGAAAATGTGTTTTTTAAAAATAAAATGGAGTACTACTCAGCCATAAAAAATGAAAAATTAGGACATTTATTGCTAAATGGATGCACATTGAGGCGATACTCTTAAGTGAAATAAACAGGACACACACATGTAAATACCGAATAGTTTCTCTAGTATGAGTAACTGAAAGTGTAAATAAGGACTAAAAGGTATAATAGATAATAGGAAATAGGAAGAAAAGGGGCAAAGGGGAAGGGGAAGTGGGAGGGTTAGGGGAAAGGAAAGAAGGGAATGGAATTAATATGAGAAAATGAAAAAATGGAAACAAAGCCTTTGTAAATAGGGAGGGATAAAGGGGTTGAAGGGAGGGCAGGGGAAGGGGGAAAAATAAGAACCAAGAGAGTATGTAAAGGTGCAAATCTCCAATGATGAACATCATTATATTTTACACCTAAAATGTATCAATAAAAGGATATACAAAAAAAATAGAAATTTCAGGACATCAAAGGGAAAAAGCAAGTAAAAGGATTTTATCATCACTTTATTTTTTATGAAGTACAATTAAAATCACATTCAAACATTTCATTATTGCTTCAAATTCTCCAGTTAAAGTGGAATACTTCAATTTCCTCATCAGCCCCAGGCCTTCTGCTCAGGGTCAGGCTCTTCTGGCAATGGAAAAGCCAAAGGAAACCTGTGAAGCCCATAGCCAAGCCCTACCAGGGAGACCTGACAATTCATCATCCTAGGACAGCGGTGGTCTACTTTCTTATGTTACCCACTCCCCTCTTCAGGTGAGGTATTGTGGATTCTAGGTATCAGCCTAAATTAATATTAAGACAGAAAAATCTATTCTGTTCTGTTATAATGCATGGAAAGTAAGCCAGCATAATTCCTAAACACAGAAGTTTCATCATGAATTTGCAAATGTGACTTTTTTTTTTGCTTTGGATCAGTACTGGACTTATCTTTCAAAGGAGTGCTTTGGTTGGCACTTTCTTCCCATGAAAAGGACAGCTTGATGCTGTCAGAGGGTCTGAAGTCTCTTAGGATTTTTCTAGGGGTTCTCATATAAAATCTTGCAAACATTTTGCAGTGCTATAATCTCATTCTTTCATTCATTCATTCACCACCTTGGAAGCCCTAGCCAAAAAGGTCTCCAGTTTATACTTCGCATTTGTACTCCACGAATTAAGACACAGTAGTACCTCAGTCCGTGAACTTAATTCATTCTACGATTCTGGGGAAGACAGCCATGGTCACATTTGCCACCCCATGTGGAGATCATGAACCAAAGCAAAATTTTGCCAAATGCTTCTGTTTGTAAACCAAATAGTTTGCCAACAGAAGCACTGGTGAACCGAAGTATTACTGTATATGGTTAAGGACATACATATGCTGGATGATCTCCTTTACATTTTCTCTGGATCAACACTATGCACTGTTATTTACCTTTCCTTGAAATGTGCACAGTATTATCTTTTATAATATCTGATTGTATCTGAGTATTCTTCTCCTAAGACCTCAAATTTTAGGACTAGGTTGGTAAGTTTGGCATGATCTTTAGGAAACACATGTCAACCTTCTAAAATAAACCAAAAACATCCTTTTTAAGTCTCAAATCTCTTCTGGACAAATCTAAGAATTCACTAAGACCATGCCTTGAGGTAGAAATGACAATATTACCTGCAAAAAATGACTTGGAAATAACTTGGAAAAATGACTTCATGCAGATTTCAGTAATGAAGTATTCATGAGGACCCACATAATGATCCTCGGCATAGATAAACTGAAAGAAAAGGAAACTTTCTGTTTTGTCAATAAAAGAGAAACATACAAAGTTGTCTGAGTGAGAGAAATGAGAGCTGAAAAGGCACTTCAAGATGTGCCTGGTACCCACAGGACCTGGGCAGGCCCACTCCCACACAGCCCGGGGTGCTGAGACTCGGGCCAGCCTGGCTCCTCCTCTCTCCGTGGACCCAGCCCAGCGCCGGACCCAGAGAAGGAGTTCAGAGGAGGTGTATTTGGTAAGGGAATGAAATGCCCATGGAGGGGAACGGGGGAAACAAGGGCATGGAAACTTGTCACCAAATCTGTGTGTCCTACAGAAAGCCTTTTAAATCCTAATGTGTTCATTGGCATTGTCAGGATTATTACATTTGCCCTTTTATGAAAGATTTTCATCTGTGTTCACCAACACACACACACACACACACACACCAGTATGTGCCAAGACTGACCAGCCTATTTTCCCCTTTAACGGGCAGCACTCACAGTCATTTTGTTGTGCCAAGTAATGTTGCCTCTTCTTTCCTTTGTCTTGCTCACATCTGACCTTCCATTCAAAATCGCTTAGAAACCGCTTGCAGACAGTCAGGGTGCTCCTCACTGACACCTCCTTGTGTGCCTTCTCAGCTGTTCTGGCGCCCGCCCCCTTCCCCCAGGCTTTCTTAGGCTTCTTTTCATCTCCTTTCAACAGACGAGACTAAAGCCCAACATCTCCTTCCATTGAAAGGAAGCGTCCACAGAGTCTGAGGCCTCGCTGCACGAGCAGCCTCTGTACACCTGCCAGTTAAGGGGGGAATTGATTAACAAAGCAGCCACAGCTCTTGCCTTCTGTTAGCACCTCTGCACGGTGTGCTGACCAAGTCAGAGATTATTAAAAGCCTGGAACTAGGAAGCCTGTGATGCTGGCTGCAATCAACCAGAGTTGGAAGGAGGACACAGAATAGGAAGTCATGGTGCTTCTTTTCACAAAATTCAGGGATTGGCCCACACTAGGCTGTGAAGATAAGCCACACCAGACTTTCAAAAGAGAATTCTCCAGTGCCCAGGGAATGGGCTTCCCCAGGCTTACTGTGTGCAGGTGGGTCGCTCCTTTATGCTGTCCTGATCCAGCACTTTGCTGAACACACAGGGAGGACATCCCGGAAGAGAAAGACAACCCACGCCTACTGTGGGCTACATACCACTCTAGAAGCCTGAAGACATGTTGCCCTAGGAAAGAGGAATTTAAGTAAGAAAGAAAGGCACAGTCCTGCTTCTCTCACAGGCATGTCAAGAGCTGCCCACCGCTGAGCCCCACCTGGGCTGCGGAGGAACGGCTGTGGCTTCCACCTGGAGGCGGACAGGAGGAGGGCTCACAAGAAACCGCACGCACGCAAGTGAGAGGGTGAGACTGAGCCGGAGTGAAGGGGTTCCATCAGGCGAACGGCCGTGCGGAGGCCTGAGGAGCAGGCATGGAGGAGCTGAGGAACTGCACCCTCTCCCTCGAAGGCGGCGGCAATGTGCTGGCTGCCCAACCAGCTGAGCTGGCCTCTCCTTTGCCGCTACATGGCATGCGGGGGCCCTGGGGGTCGCTGATCCCCATACCAAAACAGAGGGTATGATTGGTATTTTCTTCGAATTGTGAAATTATTTTTATGCAGATCTGTAGGAATCTCATTAAACAAGATCATGCTGACACAATCCTCACTCATCACAGTGATCCTGGAAAGGGTCCACACGTAAGGTCCTATCTTTGTGTCAGCAGCGCTTGTGCCTCCCCTGAGAACCCAGGTGCTGACTTCATTTTCTCACTGATTGCTCACAAGTGGAACATCCACAGTGGGCCAGTAGCTGCAAGAACGCAAGCCAATTTGCAGTCAGCCTTCCAGAACTGTGGGCCCCCCCACCGACTGCAGACTGAGAGTTCGGTCTGTGGTGAACACGTACTTTCTCCTCATCTTCTCTCTCCGAATGGGACAGAGTGACAACTCACATAGCACTCACGTTGTACGGACTAGGTGTTATAATTGCAGAGATGATTTCCAGTCCACGGGAGGATGTACTACATCGTTTTATATAAAGGACTTGGACATCTGTGGATTTTTATATCCGTGGGCATCCTGGAACCAATCCCCTGATGATACTGGCAGAAAACTACATTCTTGGGACCCGTGCAGTCCTCTCTGTATTTTATATTCCTTAACTCATTTAGTATCTTTTTCTCATTAATCTTAACTTTATGTAATTATCTCTTTTATGCATCCTTTAAATCTTTTTTGAAGCAAACTGAAATAGAAATAAATGCCAAAGAAAACATACTTAAAAGTGCATGTGTTTAATGGATTGTGCTTACTGAAAATAACTGTATTTGGTTCAATCATAAGTGTTCAGGAAAATTGGAAGAGACATCATAGCCCAGATGCTGAGACATCATTACACAAAGGCACCTCATTTTTCTTGCTGCTTTGTTATTGCTTTAATATTAGCAAAACTAGAAATTCAAAGTTAAAAGTTGACTCTGCAGCTATGATTTCAAGTTATTACCATAGATAACAGTACTTCTGATGATGAGATAACCATTAAGACAAATATCTAAAGAGAATAATTGGCAACAGTTTGGCTGAGGATATGGATGAGTGTTGAAAACCCAGTTATTTTTTATTTTGGACAGCTTGCTCCATAGAAACTATTACTGGGGCGGGCGGCACTTCACTGTTTCATCGTGTATTAACATTCTGCCATTTTGTCAAATCCAAGCTAATACTTGGCCTTTGCCTTTCAAAAATTGAAAACAAAAGTTACGTGGGTTTTTAAAACGTGTCATTCTCCATAGTGACATGGAGATTTCTCTTGAAGTACTGCCACATAAAAATACATTTGTCTCTCAATCTTTCTCCCCTTTCTCATTTGCCCACATTCAGAACAGTCACACACCGGGAAACTAGAGCAGAGCTGCCTCTGTGTACACAGTGCCAGTGCTTTCCATTTTTTCACTTTCTTGCTGAAAAAGAGAAGGAAACAGCCATCCATTAAGCACCAGCACATGGCAGGTGTTTCGCCGGGTGCTTTGTATACATTATCTCTCCTAATCCTCATGGTAACCCTATGAGGAAGACAGCTTTATCCCCATTTTATAGCTCAGGAAACCCAAGCACAGGGGGATAAGGAGCTTGCCCTGGGTCGCCAACCAAGGGATTGGTTGTGGCCTGGGGTCTGTCTGCCTGCAGAGCCCCTGGGCCTGCCTCAGATCCTCCACCCTGCCCCACCTTGCAAACACCTCTTTCTACTCCAATGTTTTAACTTTGTCTATTTGTATTCTGAATTATAGAAATATTCAACCAAGGATCTTTTTGTTGACTTTCACTTAAAAAATTTATTCTAAGATATTTTTATCCCTGGGAACATAATTTTCTTTTCTTATGAAAAACTTTAAGATCATACTGTCATTATGAAAATAAATTTCAAGGGTCATTTTATTAATAATTTTTAAATTATTAATAAAAACTTGCATTCATATCAAGCTTTTTAAAATTACATAAAACAGTTGGACAAATGGAGACATTTTTCCTTTTATTCTCTTTTTCTGGGTATCTATCTCCTTATAACAAATTTCTCTAAAACTCAACAGTGTAAAACAACATCCATTTTATTGTATCTCATAATTTTTGTGGGTGAGGAATTTGAGTGGGGCTGAGCTAGGCATGGATTCTGCTCCATGGGGTTTGCTGCACTCACTGGGGAATGTTTAGCTGGCTGATCATCATCCTTGATGCCACGAAAGCCAGGCTCAGCTGGGATTGCCAGCGGAGCCACAAAGCTGGCCTCCAGCTCACGGTGCTCGCCATGCTCAGGCTTTGTGCACTGAGGGTCTGGATCAGGGTCTGGAGAGAAGTTTCCAAGATGCAGAACTGGAAAACACACCTTTGCTTCTGCCGCACTCTGTGCCCAACTGGGAGGAGCATTCACTTCTAGACAGGAAAGCATCAGAGGTCCATGGCCAGCCATTCCGATCACTTGTCTCATGTGGAACCTCGATTTTAAAAGACTTTAAATTCATCCATTTTTGGAAGGCAATATTACAAAAGCATTATTGGAGAGCTAACCTAATAATGGAAGTTACTAGAGGTTTTTAATCAAGCAAAACAATGAAAATATTAAAATTAAAACCAAAACCAGTATAATCATATTCAAGATTTCAAAGAAATCTTGAAAGCATCATGACAATAAAAATATCCTCAATTTTTAAATTCAGTGCAGTTTAAGAAACAGAAAAAGAAGCATTGTGTGGCCATATTAAATACCATGACTCATGTGCAGGTTTTTTATATATATCTTTCTCTAATTGTTTAGAAAATGACTTATAGATCAAATTTTATCCTGGTGTGGTTCTTCATGTAGAATTGGCAAAAATTCTACTAAATTAAAAGCATAAAGTTGACTTTTAAAATCTGTTGCTACAATAGATTCTTATTTCCCTTCTTCCCTAACAATAGGTTTAGAGCTGGGTCTGAGGCACTTCACACCAGACATGAGGCAGTACAGGGCAGAGCCTTCTAGGCAAACATTAACTAAACAGCCATGGCCATTCCTCAGCATTGTCTGTGGCTGCTTCCCATCTACAGTGGTAGGGCTGAGCCTGGCCCACACAGTGTAAAACACTTGTTCTCCGACTCCTAACCCGAAGTTTGTGGCCACTATTCCCGGTGCACTTTCCCAGCTCCCTTTGTGTTAACTCGGGCCATGGATCAACACCTCGCCAAGGAGCCAAGCCTGGCTGCTTGAGAACTGGGGGAAACACTGCTGCCAGCTGCAGCTCAGGAGAATAGCAGCTTCGCTGTGACTCAAGAACAATGCCCTGACAGATGGAAAAAAATATGAAATGAGAACCTTGGTTCCTGAATAAACATGTAGAACAGAGAGATGCACCAATTCATGTCATTCTCTCTGAATTTTCACATGAAAGGTGCATAAACTATTGACTTTAAACCACTAAAACAGTATCAATTCTTTATTAAAGCAGTCAAGTCTTATTGTACCTAACTCTTATTGTTCTAATAGCTTCACAATGAATCACCAGTAAAGCATCTGAACTGAGTTTTTAACAATGACCAAAAATAGCACTCACTGACTATGCTACTTCACCTTGTAAGTGGTGGATGATAGCAAGGGAAGAAGAGTGGAGGGAAGAAGTTCCTCCTAACTCATTATTTTCATGTGTCAAGTGTGGCAGTTGCTGGTCTCTTTTCTTCGGGAAATGGTCTGTAGATAAAAACCAAAACTAAAATTAAACTTTACTTTGACCCCCACCACTCTATAGATAAGATTCACCTTGTCTCTTCAGCTACCTGGTGAACAGACACCAAACAGAAATCCAAGGAGAATCTGCTGAAGCATTGAAAAACCCATTTGAGCCTAGCAGCTTCATGTCTTCACCCTCATTGTTTACATTCTTTCCCCTTTTCCCACAAAGCTCAGGAAGCTGTGCAGCTAGGGCTAACGAGACTGATTTTGACCCAGAAAATAAGTAATATTTTGATCGTTTGTCCAGATAACATCATAACCCAAGGGTGACGGTCAAAAGGTCATCTCTGAACAACAGCTGAGATAGCGCGTGCCCTGTTTCCTCCGGTCCTATGTATTTTCCTTTATTACCTTAATTATATGGTAATTAATTATATTAATTATTTATATACCCATTTCCCATTGTTTTCTTGGGGCATTTCCAAAAATCAGAATAAAATACATACAAATACATAAAGAGGTCCTCAGAAATCCACTACCAAATCTATGGCTACCCAGTAATTAGAGCTCAGCCTTGCTAGGTAGTCTAGAAGAGTCTGGATGCCCTTATGGGCTGAGACTTTATTCTTTGGGCTTCATTGTTAGATTTGTACACCATTTCCTTGAATGCCAAATTTAGGCATGCTTCCTAATTAATGATTTTTTCAAGCCTTTCTCAGAAGCCATTGGATTTTGATTAGCCCACAAAGGAAGGTTTTTCTCTCCTGGGCACATAGTTTTCTGTCTCCTTAGCAGTTAATTGAGCTCAGAATAATGGTTTCCTTACAGGGAGGCTCATAG
Source organism: Heterocephalus glaber (assembly GCF_053883595.1). Taxonomy (NCBI): domain Eukaryota; kingdom Metazoa; phylum Chordata; class Mammalia; order Rodentia; family Bathyergidae; genus Heterocephalus; species Heterocephalus glaber. The sequence continues at coordinate 25,417,426 of NW_028258343.1, read as the reverse complement.
GAGGCATGAAGAGGTTGGTGCCTCTTTAGTCTGGGAACTTCAGTGACATTCTATAATGCTTGGTAAATTTAAGCCCAGAATTAGAGATCAAATTGATGTGTTTGGACATATCTCAAGCTGATGTTTCCTGAGCAGCTGGCTCTGTAAAAGGATGTGTAAGCTGGCTCAGGGCTCTGCTTTTCTTCTTGATGAATTTCTCACTGCACTTCCCTTTCTGTAGCTCACTACAACACAGAAAGAAACAGAAATGCCTCCTTCTTCTAGAAATCAGATGTTTATTTTCATGCACCAAACTTGCCTATACAGAGCACAGTATCTGCAATGTGTGTGTTTATCCCTGTCCTTATGCAGTTATAGCTAAAACCATCATTCATTGTCTGCCTACATTTCAAAGCACAGTGAGTGGAGAAGCAATGGTCTTTTCTTTAAATGTTAGTAAACTGTATTCGCTCTTCCATCCAGTAAGAAAGTTTAGGCAACCACTTAGCCCTGAGCCACGTAGCAAAATTGGCAATAGACAGGTTGCATTTCTGCAGAAAACAGTCAAGATAGTTAAAATCAAGCAGAAGGCCATCAATTCAAACATCTTATTCAATTTTTTGAGACTTATAGGGGAAAATGAAAATTGTTTTGATGATTTCCTAATCATCTGAATAGTTGTGTCCACTAAATCATGTAGAATAAAGAGGCCCAGATCTCTCTGACATGCACTGCAGACAAGCTGAGGAGCAAAGCCTCCCTTCTCAGCCCCCCGAACAACAGAAAAGATTTAGAAAGCTAATTCACAAACGTTAGTAGTTAAGAGATGCCAACATTGAGGAAGTGGGCAGTGGATGGCCACGCAGCCGGCCCCACTGAGAAAGCTCACTGAAGGGTGGAGAGCAGATCAGGCAGGGAGCCCAGGACAGGCTCGGGGTGGACTGCGGAGAGGCCTGGGCACCACTGCAGCACGGGGGGAAACGCAAGACTCTGCCCGGCACTGTGTCCATAGCACTCTCACCCTGGCCTTGCTCTGTGAGCATCACTGTCCAGCATCCCTTCCTGCTCTGGCAGAGGAATTTTATTTTACAGAGACTTGAAGCAGGAAATCTCTATCTCACTAAAAAGAATAAGATCCAATATCCCAAGAGAAATGAGAGTAGCTAGTGAAAATATGAATTCAAACGAAAAACCATGAAAAGCCTAAAAAAGAGTAAAGATCTCTATCCTTAAGGAAATAGCTTTTAAAAAAATCTGTACACTTTATCCCCCAAACTGTGAAAATGTTATCAATAAAAGTTTCAATCATGATTTTAACAGTTTTGTTTATAGGTTGGTGTTTTCAATAGATTATATAATAAATCCATTATAAATAGTTTAACATACTTAAAATAATAAATAGCTTAGAGTTCATTACTGTTTCAAATTCTTGACCTAAGAAAAAGTTACCTACATTTTCAATAACTGCAGTTATTGAAAGTTAGTGTGGAAGAGACTGATAGACGTCAGTGACAGATGGTTTCCATTGACTTCATTTTTACGGAAAGCAAAATCCACTGAACTCCCAGCTCTTTGCTTCGATGTATTGAAAATTCTTCTGTAATCTTCTTTTTCTTCTTTAATCTTTAAGATACATGCAAATACAGTGTGCCTACATGATACACATGTGCACAAACACAAACTCCATCCAACAGAAAAGCTTTCTGCGACCTGTAACATAGGAAAAATGAATGTGTTTATTCTCTCCAAATTGAAGCATTCTGAAACAAAATATGAAAACCAACCAGCTGCTTTAACTTAAGTGCATGGATCACTGCTGCATTTCCAGGACAGCCATCTCCTATCTGCGCTGAGGGATCCAGCACAGGGTAACAACTTCCCACTGCGCTCGGTGTCTGGGTGCTTTTCGCACAACCACACCGAGCACAGGCTGGAAGAACCAGAGCTGATTCCCCAGTAGCAGCTCTCAGGCCAGGATTGATGGAAATTGGAGTATAAGCCCTCAACTTTCTTGCTCCTCAGAAGGACAGATCTGAAGGAAGTCCCATGCAGTCTCCCCAAGTTCTTGGAAGGATTGTGCTTAATTGACACTCAGTAATGTACAACCTATGGTTGTCTTTCCAGCCCTCACCTTACTATCCACTCCTCAGTTGGCCTTCTTTGAAATCAGTTCTGAAACAAATGACTCACATTCATGTTTTTCTCTAGGGGCTGCTTTATAGGAACTCACTAGAGACATCAGTACTTGATCCTTTTGAGGAAAATATTTCTTCCTTTGAGGATTTTTAATTTGCACCTTACAGGGACTCATCCATTTAAATTGTTAAGTGAATTTAACAACATTAAGAACCAAGTTAGAAAAGGTGAACATATCTACAAATTCATTATGAAGTATAAATGATCATGGAAATAAGAAAGAAATTATTTTTAAAGGAGAGGTGGAAAGTACATGCTCACATACTGGACAAATTTCCTGGGGCTCTGACACCTCAGTCACGCTCTTCCTTGCTGACCTGGGCAGAGTTCTTGTACCTAGAAGCCGGCCTGGAGCCTGGGTGGGCAGAGGATGGAGGGGTTGGGAGAGGCACCCTCCTGGGGGATGAGCAGAGATGTTGAGGCACATGTGTGCTGTCGGGAGCCCAGTGTCTGTCGAGCCCCATCAGACAGCAGGTGCTGTGAGTAAATTTTTACATGAAATGTTGAGAGAAAGAATAACATTCTATGCATTACAAATATTATGGAATTATGGAGGTGACTGGCATCACGTGGTTGGTATCCTAGACACGTGTATGTTTATCCAATGCATCAGTTCCACACCCTCCTCCTCCCAGTTGTCCATCTGAGAAATTGTCCATCCTATTCTGTGTCATCATGATAGTTTAGTGTACCCAGGTGTCTGCCACCATAAAACAAAATCCAAACAAACCCTTGGTCTTACCTTTCCCAAGTCCTACCTCTCACCGTACAACATAGAATAAGGCTGGAAAGGAGACCCATGCTTGGCCAATCAGCAGATAATTCTAGTTATTCAAGTTTAGCAACCTTTAGTAACTAAGAATTCTCCTATTACAAAATAATTGCTGGGTGGCTCCAGGCCTGTGGTGAGATGGAACACATGAACGGAGGACATGAACTGGTGATGACACCTGAGGTGATCACTGTGAAATGAGGCTTCTCCACTCATCGCCTTCTGCTCCTCACTGACCTGTACAACAAGAGGTCTTCCTGTGTGCCTGCACCCCCAGCACCTGGTGCAGCACTGGACACTGAGAACTCACTCATTAATGTATGACATCCTTTCATAAATAGGTATCATGTATTACTCCTTTTAGATGAAATATTTTATTAATTAGATATTCTACAATGGCGTTCAGACTTTGAATGATTAATATCCACCCATTTTGAGCATTTAAGGGTCAAATAAAGCACACGATATTAAAAATAGTAAGAAACCCAAATTAAACTTAAGAGGATTTAGACTTGCTCAGTAGAAAATGTTTTAAGAAAAATCTTATGCTGCAGAGAAAAAAGCTGACACCAAGAGAGAATGTTGAGTCCATTGACCTTGAATAAATTTCCCAACTTCATACAGAGCACACAGTGTCACTGACCTGGGTTAGAAATGCCCAAGATCACTTTCTTGTCCATTTTCCCTTAACAAAGTTACTAAGCAACATCTCCACACAAAACAAAGTGCGTCAGATCAGATCGTGCCCACAACTCCTGGCGAAGACTCCAATATGTAATAATGATGAATTGTGCTTTTCACTGATCTTATACAATAGGAGAATTTTCTTTTCAAGACATTTCAAGGTGACGCTACCTTTGAGGAAGTCAGTTGATTTACCTCTGAAATACATCTGTTCTACCACTGAAATATTTCTATCACCAGATGGTTAGACAGTGAAAAACTAAGGGGGCTTACGTCAGAGTCTAAAGACTTGAGAAAGGAAGAAATAAGAAACAGGAATTCTGGAGTGCTTTCTTATGGAACAATAGCTAACTGATACAACCATCCAGACTACATGAGATACTTTCCAATTGATACACAAAGAGAATTAGAAATAGTATTTATTTTCATGACTTGTTGCTTAAAAGCATGGAACAGCATTTCTCAAGAAAATACGTAAAAGCAGAAAAAACTGTGTTTTTATCTTGTTAATTTCTTTAGTCCATGTCTGCAGTACATAATGATTGATCATAAGGCATCGGTGCGCGTACGTGACACATCTTCACTCTCTTTACTTACCCTTCCCTCCCTCCTTTGTCTCATCTCTTAGTCTCCTTCCCATTTGCAAAAAAGGTCACCTCATAAGATCAAGGGATCGACTCATAAAGAAGATTTGAGGGAGCCGGGCATGGTGGTGCTCTTATAATCTTAGCACTCTGGGAAGCTGAGGCAGCAAGACTGCAGGTGCACACCCAACCCGGCAACTTAATGAGTGGGCAAAATCCTGTCTCAAAATAACAAAAGAAGGAGGAAAGGTGGGAGGAAAGAATACATAAGAGCATAAAACTGTATCAATATGTATTTGTATGTATTCATGTGCATATAAATGCCACATATACCTGAATGTATTTGGGGGTTAATATTTTAATTATGACACTTCAAGTACTTAGTGTGTTCTAGACCCCGTTCTAGGACCAAATGGGGGTACTAAGGATGAATAAAGCAACAGATCCCAGAAGAGTATGATTTTTTCCCGCATACATGTAGGTTTATTGTAACAAAGCAACTTGTACACTTTGAATGTTTAAAACTGCACATCACCTTTTCCTTTCCAGTGAAAATAAAAAAGAATTTAAAAATAAACCAACAAAATTGCAACAGAGAATGTCAATTCCAAATAAGACCCTACAGGTTCTGCTGATTCTCCCACTGAGTGGCCGGGCTCAAGCCATCATTAGGAGAGAATTTTATTTTAAAAGTGTCATCTTAAACTGCAAGGCTGTCTGTTAATGTCACAATTAAACATGCCAAAGGAGAAACCATGTTGTCAAATGCCCACTTAACCCACCCAAACATCTCAAACCCACCCTTTGCTGACCTTCTATACCCAATTTTTTAAAGTTTGGTTTTTTTTTAAAAAGAGAAACTAGAAAGGTGCATGATGGTAAATGCTAACTGTCCATATTCACGTAGAGACACAGTGTAACCTCTGAGCCCAATATACAGAGAAAGGAGGAAATAAGCTAGATTTCTATGCACTTCTACACAGGGGCTGAGTACCCTCCAGCTTCCCACAGAGTGAAGGGAGCGGAAGGATTTTCTGTTTTCCCACAGAGCATGGTGGTGTTGATTTCATACAGTTTATGTGGAGACAGGAGGGGATCAAGATGAATTTAGAACAGAAGGTTGTAGAGATAGATCCTTTTCTCATTGTGTTCTGCTCAAGGTATCCCCCCACAAAATAAGTCAAGATCCACATTGTTTGAGAAAAGAGACTTCAAGAACAGGGTGACTGAGCACAAGGGGGGTGAGAGGAGACTGCAGCTTACTCCCAGGGACTGGGGAAAAATTTTTTTAAAAAAAGGTTGGAATCCATCAGTGTTCAAAAAGTCATGTTCTCCTCCTCTCCTTCCTCCCCTTCATCATCATCTTTACCTTCTTCACCTTCGTCATCATTCCCTTCTTCATCAATGTCTTCTAACCCTTCTTCTTCTTCTTCTTCACCATCATTTTCTTCTCCTTCCCCTTCCTCATCATCCATATCAGGAACAAAGTAGTACTGTAATAGATTTGGCAAAATATCATCTTTGATGACCTCTCCTAACTCATCTGTGCCCACATCAGAATGGTCAGTAAACCAGGTAAAGGTCTTCAGGTGAACATGCCACAGCTCCCAGCTCTAGGAGGCTTCCAGGTCAACATGCCATGGCTCCCAGCACGGAGGAGGCTTCTGGGTCAATGTGTGATGGACCCTAGTACAGAGTAGGAGTCTTCCAAGCCAACCTGCCACAGTTCCCAGAACAGAGGAAGTAAACTGCACAGGTGCCAGCAGCACCCACCCACCCCCATCAAAATGAGAAGACACACAAACAAGTCTCAGAACCAGACTTCCAGATCACCTACAGCACTCCAAAGGGAAATGAGATGGAACACACTGATATTCAACAACCTGGACTCCCTGAACTAGCAACAAAAGAGGATCTGGAAAAAATGAAATCAGAAATAATTTCTCAGATAACAGCAGAGATGGTGCTCCTAGTGCAAGACATGATTAATAAATCTAGAGAGGAGCTGAGGAACATGATGGAATCCCAACATAGGAAACAAATGGAATCCATAAAACAGATGCAAATATATTTCCAGGAGATTAAAAACTACACTGAAAGTCTACACAGCAGAATGAGCCAATGTGAGGACAGAATTTCAGATACAGAAGATAAGATTGCAATTAGCAACCAGGAAAAGAAAAATTGCTTTAAAATTGTAAGGGACCACGAGAAATCAATCTAGCACCTGCTAGACAATGCAAAGAAGAATAACATAAGACTGACGACAGTCAATGAAGAAACAGGAGAGAGTGCAGATGACATAAAAAAAACTGTTCACAGAAGTGATGGCAGAAAATTTCCCAAGCAGGGGAAAAGAATTTGACATACAGATAAGCGAGGCATATAGGACTCCAAATAGCCTTGATCAAAAAAAATCTACACATAGGCATATAATTGTTAAGATACCAGAAACCCAACAGAAAAACAAAATTCTACAAGCAATTAGAGAAAGGAAACAAATTGCATACAAAGGAAAGCCCATAAGAATCACAGCAGACTTCTCAGTGCAAACACTCAAGGCCAGAAGAGCTTGGAGTGATGTGTTTCAAGCCCTAAAGGAAAACAGCCTCCAACCTAGATTGATGTACTCTGCAAAACTGTCATTCAAAATTGATGGAGAAATAAGATACTTTCATGACAAAGAGCACCTTAGGAACTTCATGAATACCAAACCAGCACTCCAAAAAATTTTAGACAATATCCTAGGAAAGGGCAATGAGGGTCACAAGCCCAGGAAGCCCAGCAGAATGAATCCACCAGGCACGACAAGAAATTAAAAGCAAAGGGGGAGGATCAAGCAAAAAGAAAAAGTCATAACATTGATAACTCAACATTTATCAGTTATAACCATCAATGTTAACGGTCTCAACTCACCAGTTAAAAGAAATAGAGTGGCAGAATGGGTCAAGAAGCAAAATCCAACAATATGCTGCATACAAGAAACACACTTAATTCAAAAAGGAACTCATAGACTGAAAGTTAAAGGGTGGAAAACAATACTCCATGTGACAGGAACCCGAAAAAACGAAGTAGTAGCTATCCTCTTGGCAGATCAAGTAGATTTCAAACCAACACTGATTAAGAGAGATGAAGAAGGACACTACATCCTTATAAAGGGAAGAATCCAAGAGGAAGAGATGACAATCATAAATATCTATGCACCAAACACTAGTGCACCCAACTATATAAAACAAATAATAACAAACATAAAAAGTCATATATGCACTAATACAATTGTAGTGGGGGACCTCAACACCCCACTGTCACAAATACACAGATCAACTAGACTAAAAATAAGTAATGAAATACTAGAACTCTATTGAACTCTTGAACAAATGAACTTAACAGATGTTTACAGAGTCTTGCACCCTACAAAATCAGAATACACATTCTTCTCAGATGCACATGGGTCATTCTCCAAAATAGACCACATACTCACACATAGAACATGTTTAAGTAAGTGCAAAGGAATTGAAGTTATCCCCTGTATATTATCAGACCATAGTGCGATAAAATTGCAGATCCATAGCAAAAGAAACTCAAAAAATTTCATAAACACGTGGAAATTGAACAACACACATCTGAATAACCAGTGGGTTAGAGGAAATTAAAGAAGAAATCATACATTTCCATCAATTAAATGACAATGACAATACAACATATCAGAATCTATGGGACACAATGAAAGCAGTCTTATGAGGGAAATTCATAGCAGTGAATATACATATTAGGAAAACAGAATGAACCCAATTAAACAACCTGATGTGGCACCTCAAGCTTCTAGAAAAAGAACAGGACAACCCCAGAGCTCATACAAGGGAGGAAATTATAAAGATCAGAGGAGAAATCAATGCAATGGAGACCAAGAGAACAATACAAAAAATCAATGAAGCCAAGAGTTGGTTCTTCGAAAGAATCAACAAAATTGATAAACCCTTAGCCAACCTGGTCAGAAAAAGGAAAGAAAAGGCCCAAATCCATGCAATTAGGAATGAAAAGGGTGAAATTACAACAGACCCACCAGAAATCCAGAGGATCATCAATACCTACTTCCAGAACCTATACGCCAATAAGATGGACAACACAGAAGAAATGGACAGATTCCTAAATATATATAAATTACCAAAGTTGATCAAAGAAGACCTAAAAATTCTGAACAACCCAATATCAACCAATGAAATTGAAAATGTAATTAAAAGCTTATCAACTAAGAAAATCTCGGGCACTGATGGTTTCACTGCTGCATTCTACAAGACATTTAGAGACGAACTGCTGCCACTACTGTTTAAACTCTTCAATGAAATTGAAAGGGAAGCAATACTCCCAAATTCATTCCTGGAAGCAAGCATCACCTTGATCCCCAAAGCAGAGAAAGACCCAACCGAAAAGGAGAACGATAGGCCAATCTCATGGCCAATCTCACTAATGAACATAGATGTAAAAATCCTTAATAAGATAATGGCAAACAGAATGCAGAAGTTCATCAAGAAGATCATACACCTTGATCAAGTGGGATTCATCCCAGGGATGCAGGGATGGTTCAAGGTACACAAATCAATCAATGTAATACACTATATCAATAGAGACAAGGACAAAAACCATATCATTATCTCCATAGACGCAGAAAAAGCATTTGACAAAATCCAACATGCATTTATGATAAAAACTCTACAAAAAAATGGAATAGATGGTCTCTACCTCAAACTGATAGAAGCCATGTATGAAAAACCAACAGCCAATATCATACTAAATGGTCAAAAACTGAAATCCTTCACACTAAAATCAGGAACAAGACAAGGATGTTCACTATCACCACTCCTGTTCAATATAGTTCTGGAAACATTAGCCATGGCAATTAGACAAGAGAAAGAAATAAAAGGAATAAAGATAGGAAATGAAGAAGTCAAATTGTCATTATTTGCAGATGACATGATACTCTATATAAGAACTCCACCAAAAGTCTTCTAGACTTAATAACCAAATTCAGTCAAGTAGCTGGTTACAAGGTCAACACACAAAAATCAATAGCTTTCCTCTACATGTACAACAGACTCACTGAGAGAGAAACAAGGCAAACAATTCCTTTCACAATAGCATCCCTAAACCTGAAATACCTAGGAATCAACCTAACGAAAGAAATCAAAGGCCTCTTCTCTGAAAACTATGGCACTCTGAAAAGAGAGATTGAAGATGATATCAGAAAATGGACAGACATCCCCTGCTCCTGGGTAGGAAGGATTAATATAGTGAAAATGGCCATACTTCCAAAACTGCTATATAGATTTAATACAATTCCAATTGAGATCCCAGCAGCATACTTCATGGACCTCGAGAAAACAATCCAAAAATTCATTTGGAACAAGAAGAGACCCAAAATAGCAAAAGCAATTCTAGGTAACAGAGACATGGCAGGGGGTATCACAATCCCCAACCTGCAACTATACTACAAAACTACTGTGATAAAAACAGCATGGTACTGGCAAAGAAACAGACCTGAGGACCAGTGGAACAGATTAGAAGATGTAGAAACAATGCCAGACACACTCAGCCATCTCATCTTCAACAAAGGAGCCAAACACCCTCACTGGAGGAAAGATAGCCTCTTTAATAAATGGTGCTGGAAAAATTGGGCTTCAACTTGCCAAAGATTAAAACCAGACCTATATCTCTCACCATGCACTAAACTAAAATCAAAATGGATTAAAGATCTAAATATTAAAATAGAAACTCTGAACCAGTTGGAACAGAGGTTAGGTAGAACCCTTGAAGACATTGGTGTAGGAAAAGATTTTATGAACAAAACCTCCGTCACCCGTAAACTAGCACAAACAATCAACAAGTGGGATCTCTTCTTATTAAAAAGCTTCTGCACAGCAAGAGAAACCACCAGCAGTGTGAAGAGACAACCCACAATGTGGGAAAAAATGTTCACCTGCTCTTCCTCAGACAAAGGTCTACTATCTCGAATCTATAAAGAACTTAAAAAGATCAGACCTCCCAAATTTAAAGACCCAATCCAAAAATGGGCATCTGAAATGAACAGACATTTCTCAGACAAAGAAGTAGAAATAGCAAATAAGTACATGAAAAAATGTTCAACATCACTGGTCATTTGAGAGATGCAAATGAACACAACGCTGGGATTCCACTTCACTCCAGAAAGAATGGCTGCTATCATGAAATCAACCAATAACAAATGCTGGCGGGGCTGTGGGGAAAGAGGAACCCTGCTCCACTGCTGGTGGGAGTGTAGACTGGTGCAAGCACTGTGGAAATCAGTATGGAGAAACCTCAAAGAACTAGCACTGGAAGTCCGATTTGACCCCACTATTCCACTGCTGGGGATCTTCCCCCAAAATTAAAAGAATCATACCACAGTTATATATCTTTGCCCATGTTCATAGCAGCACATTTTGTGATAGCTAAAACTTGGAAACAGCCCAAATGCCCATCAACTGAGACTGGATAAAGAAAATGTGATTTTTTTTTAATAAAATGGAGTACTACTCAGCCATAAAAAATGAGAAATTAGAAACATTTATAGCTAAGTGGATGTACATTGAGGTGATACTCTTAAGTGAAATAAATAGGACACACATGTATAAATATCGAATAGTTTCTCTGGTGTGAGAAACTGAAAGTGTTGATAAGGACTAAATGTATAATAGGTAATGTGAAATAGGAAGAAAAGGGGCAAAGGGGAAGGAAGTGGGAGGGCTAGGGGAAAGGATAGAAGGAAATGGGATTAATATGAGAAAATGGAAATATAGGAACACAATCTTTGTAAATAGGGAGGAATGGAGGGGTTGAAGGGAGGGCTGGGCAAGGGTGAAAAGTAAGAACCAAGAGAGACTATGTAAAGGTGCAAATTTCCAATGATGAATGTCATTATATTGTATACCTAAAATGTACCAATGATTAGAATGAATAATCGATAATGTAAAATAGGAATAAAAGGTCCAAAGGGGTAGGGGTAGTGGGAGGCACAGGGGAAAGGAAAGAAGGGAAAGGAAAAAATGATGAGAAATGGAAAAAATGGAAACAAAGTCTTTGTAAATAGGGAAGGGTGGAGGGCATGAAGGGAGGGCTAGGAATGGGGAAAAAATAAGAACCAAGATGCATCATGTAAAGGTACAGTTCCCAATGTGAAATGTAATTGTGTTGTATACCTACAATGTACCAATAAAAGAATTTAATAAAAAAAAAAAAGAAATTAGACCATGTATAATCTAAGCATAAGCACTAGAGTGGAAAGGCAGGCTGGGGAAAGAGTCACATTTAGAAACTGAAATAGTGATTGTAACCTGTGAACTCTTAGCCTCTTTTATTTATAGAGGTCTGATATTTTTATTTATATATTTATTTGTATATTTATTTATATATTTATTTATATATTTTATTGATAGAGGTCTGTAAGTCTGATATTTGGTCATAAGTCTCTCCAGTCTTAGCTGTAAGATAGAGACAATTTGAAGGACAAATTTAGCTAAGAAATTTAAAACTCTACTCGAGGTCTTATAGATTCTCCCATAGTTTTTCCTAATGATCCATAACTGTGGTCAGCTACTGGTATAGCTGGAAACTGCCAGAAGGGGTTAATGATTGGAGCCCTTTTTTATATATAGCTTTATTACTATGGCCTTATTTTAAACCTCTCTTGGTTATTCTTTCCTGCTGGGTGTTTAAGACCAAGTTAAAAAGAGATCTGTGTCAATCAATATGAACCTCTTGTTATCTATCAAGGTCAGTTAAGTCTTGTTAGGCATTACTTTGGAACCATACTACTAATGTCACTAATCTTCTCTGCTGGGTGTTCAATAACTAAAGTTTGGAGACCAAAATTAGAAAGATAACTGGGCTAAAGGATGACCAATATTTTGGCCCCGGCCCCTCAGGGTCAACAAAGATCAAGGGCATGAGGGAACCTTTACAGGATCCTACATCTTTGGTAAGTCACTCAACCTCCTGAGCAGGGAGATTGCTGGGCTCCAGGGGACAGATGTACCAGGTGTCAAAGGAGGGCCACCAACAGGGAAAAGTCTCCCATGCTTTCCCTGAAAGCACCATGGTCAAGAAAGGCTGTGACCCATCCTGATGGCTGCCACTGACAGGAATACTTTCTTGAATAACCCCATATTTTCAAGATGGTTTTCCTCTCAGTACTTAAGTGGGTGTGCCACGTTACTCCACCTTCCCGTTAAGTATGATGAAAGGAACATCACCACGCAGCACCACACCTCGTCAGCCTGGACCAGCAACTTAGAGGGAGTCAACCTGGCTTTCTGTCTCCAGCCGTGGTTTCTCTCTCCAGAGCTTCTCTGCTGTTGACACCTCACCAGTTTGTATTCCTAATTTTTTTCTCTGTCTACCGTGAGATGTTCTCTATGGCCTTACAGAAGAGAATAAACTCTCAGCAAGTTTGAGAGTCCTCATGATGAATACTGAAGTAGCTGATCTGGAGTGAAAGCTGACTTCAGAGAGATTCTCTGTTTAAAAGAAAAGTTCTGCAACTCACAAAACAGCTGTTTGAACAAATGTAATATATTCCCAGCTTGTCTCTATTGTCATTCAAATTTCCTGTAGCATTACTGTCAGGTAAAAAAAGCCGAAAACCAAGACCAGCCCAGGCCACAACAAGCCTTTATTGCAGGGAAGATCTGCTGGGCTGTCTCTGAACAAAGGAGAGACAAAGCAATGTGGCCGGGGCAGGGACCGGGAGTGCCTTTTATAGGAGCTGGGGTGGGGCTGAGTGAGGTCGTGCCTAGGGACTGGAGGAGCCAGGGAGGTCACTAGTTGCTAGGAGGAGAGCAAGTATTAGGTTACTCTCTTGGCGGGAATAGGGGCATGCTGGGAAGAAGAAGGCAGCTATTATATACACCAGCACCCTAAACTGGAGGGAATCTATCAATTGCATACATCTCTGTCAGCTTTCTCTGCTCTCTATCAGGACCTAAGAGGATCTTCTTAGGCTTTGGGGAAGTGTTCTGGCCTGCCGGGGTCATTCCTGCTGGGAGACATTTGCAGGCTCTGCATTGCAGCTGGAGAGGCCTTGCCTTAGGTCTGGCAGGTGGTCCTGGGTCCTGCCCAGGAGGTGAGAGGTTTCTGTGAATGTCTCACTCATGGTGTTGGTCTGCTGCTCTCTGTTTCTGCAGACAGCTTGCCAAAAGTCCCTTTGAAACCTTTGCACCACAAAAGTGCAAGCACCCTGACTGGTCAGAGTGCTGTTCAGGGGCTGTTCTTCAGTGATGCTGAAGGTTTCCATGGCCCCTGAAGCCAGGAGCGAGGGGAGAGCAGTAGAAAACCTATAGTGTCAGATTCCAGCTCAAATGGAGAGCGAGGCAGGGAACCCCAGGAGTGAGCCCTGCCAGTGAGTCTGGTGGAACATGGGTACATGCAGCCAGCTAAAGGGAAAAGCTGCTTCTAAGCCCATCAAACTGAAACAGGAAGAATGTGGTCGGACACATGTTCCATTTTTTTCAGAAAAATAGAAAAATTTAGGGCCAGGGATTTAGCTCAGTGGCACTCTACCTGCCTCTCAAGCGGAAGGTCCCGAGTCAATCCTTGGTACCCACCCCGCCCCCTCAAAAAAAAGAAAGAAAAATTTGAATTTTTCTGTAAAAGTGACCAATTTTAATGTTGGTAGTTTTGTTTTTCAACATAGTGTGCAAATCGAAGCACCTGGGAATGGAATGTGGCAATGAGCTGCTGGGTTTCAGCTGTGGCCTCCGGGGACAAACAACAAACAGGAGATGCACAGAAAGGAGCCCCCCGTGTGACCAAGATACCCTCAAATCCCTAGAGATCAAACAGACCCTAATCTGAGGATAGGCATTGTAGTGCGAAGCACTCTGGAGAGAGGCATTTGGTGAGTCCTAGAAAGTCAGCTACACATGAAAAGCCATAGAAATGTCCAACTGAACTGTCTGCAGTGATGAATCAAGTTCAATGTATTTGTGGCTTAAATACAGTGTCCATATGTGGTTATTAAACATTTAATACAAAATTCATGTGACTAAAAATCTGGATTTTTTGTTTTTTGTACTGGGGATCGAACTTGGGACCTTGTGCTTGTAAGGCAGGCGATGGAACCACTGAATCCCCAGCAAAAATCTGGATTTTAAATTCCATTTTAAGTTATTTTAATTTAAACTGAATAGTCATTTGTGTCTGTTGGCTATCCTGCTGCAAAACTCAGCTATAGACGCTCCAATGAGGGTCCCTAAATTTCAGCAGGTGCCAGAATCACCCACAGGGCTTGTTAGGACACAGATTGCTGGAAGCCATCCTGAGCTTCCGGTTTGGTGAGTGTGCAGTGGGGGCCTCAGAACCTGCATTTAAAGCAAGTTCCTGAGTGATTTCCGCACTGAGGGCTCGTCTCTGAGAACCACTAAACTGTCACCCAACTTTGAGATCCCTGAGACAGAGTGTGGCTATGGGGACAGCAGAACAACAGCTGGTAAAACGGAAGGAAGAAGAGAAGGAAGAAAGGAAGAGATCCCGGATGCCCTAGAATTGGCTCTAGAGCGCCCCAAGCCATGAATGACTGTGCTGTGTTGCAGAAGATGAGGGTTGCTGGTATGTACCGAATACAGTGCCTGCTTGCCCGGGTGGCCTGAGTCTTAGTTCCACTCCAGCAGGAGGGAAAAGGGAAAATCCTGCATCTTCATGACTGAACTAGACACCTGGCAAAACCCATATGTCAAGAATGATTCTTTTTTTTTTTCTTGCTATGTGTCGCATTAGTGAAGCAGCTAATTTATTCTACAAATATGCTATTAAGTATCAGTGCAGATCAACTGTAGCCTTGAACCCTGGAAAACACATATTTTAAGTGTAGGAAAGAAAGACAGTCTCCTAATTATCTGTCAGACCTTTGTTTTTTCATTTAAAGCCAGAAATAAACAGATTAATTATTGCAATACATCCGAGGAATTTCAAAGATGCGCTCTTCATGTCTTGGTCCTAATACTTTAATAAACTAATTCTGAGTAGAGGAATAACGTCTAACCGGTCCTCGGGAGAATGGAAGAAATGGAAAGTCTTTCAAATTGCAGCCAAACATCTACCCTCTTTATCCATCTTAGATTGTTGGCATTCTTTTCCCCCTACAGTGAATATTTGAACCATTTTGGATGACTAGTTTCCACATGGAAAATTTATGTTCTACCTGTTGGTGGAAAATGCCTTGTGTTTGGTCCTGCTTTTCACCGCCCGTTTGTCACATCTGGTCACATCCTCCCACGCTGACTGCAGTTCGCCACGTGACTCATGTTAGCCAATCATAGTCATGAACTTGACCTAAGCAGGAATGTTAGACAGCTTTTGAACACTGCTCACTCTCATCATCTCCTATGCTTTCACCATAACCACATGCTGAGCACCCTTTTCTGGAGGGTGAGACATGGAGAACACACCAGGTGTGCCTGACTCCCTGCTGAGCCCCCGGTGTGTGTGAGAACTCCACACAGACAAGCAGTTCTGCTTGATGACCAGAGGCTCCCGCGTGCCCGTCGGGTCCGTGCACCATGAGAAACAATCAGTGTTTACCTTATGGCACTAACCTCGGGACAGGATGATTTGTGACACAGTCACAGCTACGAATACGCCATGTATCCTCATTAAGATATCAGTTATTACAGCCCCATGCTAGATATGGCACTGTGCTTATAGCGTAGATGATGGAAAGAAAGCTACTCATTATACGTATTTACATTGGCTGTTCTTATGTTTATTTAAGTCTTTGCTGTGGAATCTGTGAGAGGAAAAAGTCTTTAAAAAGAAAGCAATTTAATCCTTATTCCGCACAGATATCAGCAAGTGATTGTCAGTCTTATCAAATCCAACAAAAGTTTTAAAACAAAGTGAAGGTGTCAAATGGGAGCTTATTTTTACCACATGATTACAGTCATGGAAATTATCCTAAAAAGGAAAAAGAAAAATCCTTCTTAGATGCATCTGTCCATTCCCCTGCTGGCTGGATGCTGCTTTCCATTCTGCACGGGACCCCCCTTCCAGTGGTACAAACTGTGGGACCAGGCAGTGGCCAGGAGCCCGAACAGGACCCCTGTCGATGTGCAGCTCTGTCCTCCATCAGCTGGCCCACCCGCGGCTGCCTTCTAAAATTACAGGACAGCTTCTAACTTTGTTCCTGTCCCAGGGCTTCAGGACCAGGGCACATGATTTGTAATTTATGAGGACACCCACAGAGCTGTCACTTGCAAGGCAGGTGTGGAGAAAATGGCAAGCAGCTCTAGGAAAGAAAAGGACTCTGATCTCACCCCTGAATAATGGTGGCCAACCTACTTGGGGCAGAAAGCGTTGACATGGCGAGCTTTAAAAATAAAACAGGGCTCATCCCGCTCCCCCCAAGCGCTCCGCCTCCACAGCCAGCACTGCAGGACTCCAGGAATCCAAGGAAAGTGAGGCCTGGTGCTTACTCTGAGGCCGCTCAGGTGTTTTTGAACTGTACTTTGCAATCTAAACTGCCAACATCAGGGTTCCTATGGGTAAAGAGGAGAAATCAAAATTTAAACCAAATGATTCCACAGGATGCAACAGATCACAGGCTCCTGTCTCCCTAGAGGAAATTATACAAAATGGAGACCAGAAAACATTAGCGTGAGTTAGATCAAAATTCTTGACCCAGCTAGCTAATACCTCTAACTGGAATAAACTGCGTGTGTGAACTGGTTCCTGTTTGGGAGTTGAGACGGACAGCGCAGCTCAGCGACAGAGCTCAGGCTTTGCGTTCTCAAGGGCCTGGATTCCATTTCCAGGACCAAAAACAAAAATAAAACACACCTTGAATTTGGTCTCATTCCGGCTTATTCCACATCCCAGTCTCTGGTAATACTTCAGAGACAAATAAAGGGAGGCCTCGTCTTAAACAGGTTGAGTGGAAGTCGGTAAGAAGCAGCTCGGGTGACTCAGGCACCCGCAAAGCCCCTAGGACAGAGCTGAGCTCTGGTGGAAGAGCAGGGCCAGGTGGTGACGTCACGATGAAGTCTCCAGGAGGCTAAAGATATTGCTCACTGGGAGGGAGCTTGGCTTTCTGTTCTGAGCCCGAGCATCCCGGCCTGGTGTCTATGTCACAGTGCAAGTGGGAGAAAGCCCGCAAGGACTGGAGGCTGACGCTGTGGGCTGCCAACCAGCTGCCACCGTGCTCTCCTGCTGGCAAGGTGACAGGGCTGTTCTCCTTTCCTGGGACAGGACTGATCGAGTTGGCAGATTCGTCCCATTGCTACATTCCTTCATCTTCCTTCCTTTAACGACATGCCGGTTTTGACAGCCCGTGCGCTACTGAGAGGTTCGGTGGGTGCCAGGTACTGGTAACTGGCAGGCAAACCACCAGGATATAAGCCATCACGTCCTGCAGCCTCCTGCCTCCGTCATCGGTGATCAGAGCTGAAAAGAATGGGTAAGAAACTTCTGGACAACCCAAGCCTCTTTGCTGGCTCTTAGCCTGGAAAAACTCCTGACAGAAAGGCTGTCTGGCACCCTTGGCAGAGCCCCACAGGATCGAGTAAAGCTCCAAGAGGAGGCAGCAGGACACCAAGAGGGAAGCTGGCAGTGAGCAGGCCACACTTAGCAAAGGTGGCTTTGGGAAATTATTGATTATAATGCTGGTGTAAAAGCATGGACACCCTGGGAAACTGAGGCAGGAGGATCACCATGAGTTCAAGGTCAGTCTGGGCCACATAGGGAGACCCTGTCTCAAAAACCAAGAAAAAAAAAGAAGACACTGCATCTCACATTAATTTTTGGTTAGTGGTTTTGGACCAAATATAGTTCCTATTTATTTGGTCTTCTCTAACAAGCAGAATATAGAATCTTGGTGGAGATTAAGGGATGTATCTGAGCTCTTGTTTTCCTTCTTGGCAAGTATCCAAATAATCACTAATCTGTGTATCAGTTTGGATTCCCTGTCCCTGAGGCCCCAGTTTACTTGTTGGTTGACCCTTCAGTGACATCACAGGTGACATTTTTGGTGGGAAAACAAAGGGCTGAGGAACTCAAGGAAAAGGGAATTAAAATAGCTGAAGATGATCTGATGTTTCACATTCAGTCTCAGCTCAGCCACTGTACGTGCCAACCTCCTCTGTTGGTAAAGCCATCTGATGTCAGATTCTCCCGACCTTAACCCTCTTTCTCACCATCCCACATACTGAGCTGAACCCAGAAGTACAAGGTGCTAAGGGGCAGAGGTTCATCCAGAATATTCAACCATTGGGAAATCTCAAAGATACGATGGCGAGCAAGTGTTTTAGACAATTCTGAGTTCCACCAGAATGCATATTTTTGAACAACTACCAGTAAATTTAAGCTCTAGGGCTTGAAGAGCAGAAGATGACGGGACAGTCAAGAGCTCAGTGGCTCATCTGCAAGGTCACCGCCAGATTCGGTGATAGGAAAATACATTACAGAGGGAGTTTACAACTCCTCTTCTACAGGGATGATAGCGAAATAGCTCAGATGTCCTTATTTGTTAAGGGTAAGAAATTGGAGGCAGACTTTAGGTGCCAAGTCATAAATCTGGGCATGAATACAGCCTTGGCCATTTAGCAGCTGTGTGAACTTGAGCGAATTATTTAATCTGTACAAGCCTCATTGTACCTGTAAGTAGGGAAAACTGCTTGATGAGTGATGTCATTACAAGGCTAAGTCCAGGTGATACGTAGGCACCTAGCGCAAGAGCAGTCTGTTTTTTATCACATGGATTTACTTATTGCTAGCAGCAATTTGCTGCTTGGCATGGGTAGGTAGGGTCATTTAACAAATATTTGTTTCCTACTTCCTATGGGCAACATATCCTTTAAAATATGTTCTTTCCCAAAAAAGAAAGAAAGGCAGGAGGAAAGGAAGGGAGAGAGGGAGGGATGGAGGGAGGAGGAAAGAAAGAAAGAGAAAAGAAAATTAGCAGCAGTAGAAGCTCCAGGTGTATTCCTATCATCCTTTGAATGACTGGCTCCATCCATGACATGTGATGACTATAAGAGCAGTAGTCAAATGCATAGCTAAGACAGATCCATAAATACACTGAAAAGGCGATGTGTGACTAAATACCAAAACCAAACAACACCAACTTAGGGACTCGAGACTTAGGGACTGTAGCACTCTCCATATACAACCAACTCTTAGCTTTTTCAGAACAATGAATGCATTCTAAGGATTTTCCTAAAAGTCCTAACCCTTTCTAATGTGTTATTTCAGGGCTTACAGTATTCTCTCGTACATGAGAATGGTGATACTTCAGTTTAAACTTCTATACTCAGACTGAAGAACACCCCAAGCTTTGCCCTGTCCTTCACCCTATGTTAGAAAGGACAGTGCCATGTCCCCATTGCTCCCCAGAGTCAGGGCCAGGAGAGACTGGGTCCACACTGTTCACATTCTCTCAGCCTTGGATCCCTTAATTATAAAATAAGGATAGCGATTTCCTAAAAACTTATAAGTAAGCATGTTAAAGTACACTGAAAATTAAGAAAGGACCACATAAATAGCTATTTTTAATATTTATTCCATTAGCTTGTGCCTTTTTAAATCATTATCCACACATTCTCAAGAATTTATTTTGCATAAGAAAATTTTACCAGAATCCCAAACAAATTAGCTTGAATGTCACAGATATAGTCTTATGTTTTATTTTACTTAAGTAAAATGTCTCTAATCATAGTAATTTTATAAACAGTTAATGTCTAGAAATTAGCAGTCATTGGGTTGAATAAATGAGTTACCATTTTAATCTATACTGCAACACAGTAAAATTTCTAACATTTTTGGATTCTAGCCCCTGGAGTAGACCTTTTTCTAAAAGTTGGCTTAGTTATTTTGATAGGAAGCCTGGGAATTTTCCAGAATCCTTCAGATACCGTTTAATTCACCATTCACTAAGCATTTATCCTGAATGTATTTGTTTCAATGATATTTCTAATCCAACCGTAACTTTAGTCATTTTTGTGTATTCAAATGTGGCCTCCTTAAATATTTTCATTTTCTTCCATTTTTGAAAATCCATTTCTTTCTCCAAATATTTCTTATGCAGAAATTGGTGACATATTGCTTTTAGTTTTCCATGTGGTCAATTTTTATTTTCTTTTGTGTTTCCTTTTCGGATTCCATAAGTGTACTAGCTACAGCTGTATAGCACACTGTCTCAGAGCCCAGTGACGCACAGCACTGCTCACCCACGAGCACAGATTATGCACCTGTGGGCTGACCAGAGACTGCCGATCCAGGCATGGGGACTGGACTGCTAGCTGATCTGGGCTCATGCATCTGAGGCCAGAAGGGGGTTCTGGTTTGAGCTGGATTGGGGTGGTACAACGTGGCAGTGACATTCTAGGCCACATGTCACTCATGCTCTTTCCAGAACAAATAGGCAGCTCTGCTGGTGTCAGGAGGAGCGGGGACAAGCAGAAACATGTGAGGCCCACTGAAGACTCAGCACAGACATGACACACTCTCTCTGCTGCCTCACTCTGTGGGCTCCAGCACACCACGTGCAAACCCCGAGTTACACTGCAGAAAGAGATGCTCCTCCCACAGCTGGAGAACACTAATGGTCACATGGCCAGGCGTGAGTGCTAGGTGGGCACAAACTGGGACCGGTAGTAACCCAGAGCGCGGGAAGGGTCCAGCAGATGTCAAAATAGCAGCCTTCACCCGTCCATGACATCAAAATTGTTAGCCCTTTTTCTCATTGGCTGTTTTGTAACGCAGATGAGAAAAGGGGGAACAGTTGCAAGCAATCTGCAGTATTGCAGGGCCAGAGCAGCACGGCACCTCTTGTGGAGACTGATATATACGCAGATGTCACGCGCCTCACACGTCTTCCATAATAATAAGGTCAGTTAGAAAAAACTTGGTTTTCACGGTGGAGTTCTAATTACTTGTGCCTCTTTTTCAGTGGTTCAACTCCAGGTGACATTTGAGAGGCAGTATCTTCTGGAGGGCAAGCCATTCAGCTGCACAGTCTGGGTAATGACGGCTGACTCTGGTTCTAAGCAGCCCCAGTGTCAAAGGTGATGTGTTGTCACCCCATAACTCTGCTGTCAACACTGATGTGCCCTTCGGGTCTTCATGTGACAGGTCTAGGACTTCTGTCCTCAGTGTGGATGCACCCTACACAAATGCAGGATCCTCTAGGGTTGAAACATTGGCCCCACAATGAACATGAGGGTGTAGAGGAATTAAACAATAAAGCTTGTAGGTACTGTGGGTAGCTATGAGAGTACAATTTTTAAAAATTGTACATAAAATTCGTTCTCCTAACAAGTTTTATGATAAACAGAAAGCAATTACAATGGCATAAACTATATCAGACATAAATTGAAAACACTATAACAACTTAGCATAAACTATCATCTTCACCGAAGAGACAGTGAATTAAAAAGACCCTCTAGACAATTTCCTCAGATGTAAGGACATGGCACGTCTGCCAGTCTCACAGGGTATCTGATGGTCACACCCCTCTCAGAGCCATGCGAAGCATCTAACCAAGCCTGCCAAAGGTGGCGATCTTTGGCATAGGTGGTCCTTGCCCAAGAAAGGCAAGGTGACTCCTCACCCATCAGCTAAAATAAATTCTGGCTTCCAGCCTGGAATCTTTCAAACCTATTTATCATCTCCTATTGGCATTTACCCTCAAGCAATGGTTCTCAAGGTTCCTAAGGTGCACCATGACCACCAGCAGGAGCAACAGCACCAGCACCACCACCAGATGCCCTCGAAACTCATTAGGAATGCCAAACCTGGGGCTCCACCCAGACCCACTGAACCAGGGCTCTGTGGAGGAGGGTGGAGTGTGTGTTTTCACAGACTCCAGGGATTCTGATGCAACTGCCCTCAGCATGCAGGCAAAGCACAGGACGTCATGAGGTGAGGAGGGAAATAAATGCCAGGGAGCACTGCTCTTCCTCCCACGGCAGCCTGAAATCAGTCCACTAGCTCTGTATTCCCCCGCTGTGAGTCCCAGTCAAGTAACGCATGCACATCTCTCTATTTTGTCTAATTGTACGTTCCAAGTGCTACATAAAGCAACATATTTCATTAATAATTCTTTGTCTTAACTTAAAAAAATCAGGCCATCCAAATTTAAAGACTCAATCCAAACATGGGCATCTGAAATGAACAGACGTTTCTCAAAGAAGTAGAAATAGCAAATAAACATAGGAAAAAATGTTCAACATCACTGGTCATTTGAGAGATGCAAATGAAAACAACACTAAGATTCCACCTCATCCCAGAAAGAATGGCTGCTATCAAGAAATCAACCAATAACAAATGCTGGAGGGGCTGTGGGGAAAGAGGAACCCTGCTCCACTGCTGGTGGGAGTGTAGACTGGTGCAACCACTGTGGAAATCAGTACGGAGATACCTCAAAGAACTAGGACTGGAGTCCCATTTGGCCCAGCTATTCCACTGCTGGAGATCTTCCCCAAAGAATTAAAAGAATCATACCACAGTGATATATGTGCACCCATATTCATAGCAGCACAATTTGTAATAGCTAAAACTTGGAAACAGCCCAAGTGCCCATCAGCTGGAGACTGGATAAAGAAAATGTGGTTTTTCTAAAAAATGGAATAATACTCAGCCATAAAGAATGAGGAATTAGAGACATTTATAGCTAAGTGGATGCACATTGAGGCGATACTCTTAAGTGAAATAAATAGGACACACATGTGTAAATACCCAATTGTTTCTCTAGTGTGAGAAACTGAAAGTATAAATGAGGACTAAAAGGTATAATAGATAATGTGAAATAGGAAGAAAAGGGGCAAAGGGGAAGGGGAAGTGGGAGGGCTAGGGGAAAGGAAAGAAGGGAATGGAATTAATATGAGAAAATGAAAAAATGGAAACAAAGTCTTTGTAAATAGGGAGGGATGGAGGGGTTGAATGGAGGGTAGGAGAAGGGGGAAATATAAGAACCAAGAGAGACTATGTAAAGGTGCAAATTTCCAATGATGAATGTCATTATATTGTACACCTAAAATGTACCAATGAAATTAATTTTAAAATAATTTTTATCTTAATAGTTAAAGTGGCTTATTCAGTTTCCCTTGCTACCAAGCATCTGGTGCCCAACCACATAGAGCAATGACAATAAACCTTGTAATTCACAGGTTTATACCTCGGTGAGTCTTGGTAATTTTAATTTTGTATTGGCACATGTTTGCCATACACATTGGTCATGTTCCTCTCGGGGAGCTGGTGCGTGTGCACAGCAATACATCCCAGTTCCTTTTCATCCTCTTCCCTTATCCTTCCCCTCTACCTTTTGGTCCCCACCCTTTTGCAAAATATCTCCTTATTCCTTATTATCTGTCTTTTATTTTGTTCTTTATTTGTATTTTGGGTTTCTCATATAAGAGAAACCGGTAATATTTAAGCTTGTGTGTGTGAGTTATTTAACTTAACATTATAATCTCAAGGTACATCCATTTTCCCACAAATATTTCAATTTATCCTTCTTTGTGACAAAGTAGTCCTTCATTGTGCATAAATACCACTTTCTTTATCCATTGATCTGTTGATGAACATCAGCAATTTTGATGCATAAGGTTTGTTCCAGTTAAGCCAGTAGCTCGCTCCACAATGTGTGTGTGTATATGTGTGTGCGTCTACACACTCACAGGGCAGCAGCGACACCTTCAGCATTTGGGCCTGTGGTGAAGACTTAAGATCCAAACTACAATAGTAGCTAATGAAGTTTCTGATTCAGTAAAAAGTGCTGAGAAAGCAAATACGAATCAGTAAAGAAGTGAACTAAATTAATTTCTTAGTAAATAGTGTTACAAAGGGCCAGGAAGATTTAAACAAGCAGATTTAATTATCCAGTGTGTGCTGTTTCTAATAGAGTTCGACAAAAGTACTAATAATTGCAATTCTTCTCAGTTTATGGTGTTTGCTGAGTGCAATTTCATGAATGAAATAGACAATAAATGATTTTTGTGAGCCCCTACATAAAAGATGTGCCAGAAGCAATAGAATGTTAAAGCTGAATAACTTATTTAATAAAACCAGTGTTTATAAGAAACCAATAAAAGTAATGACTACTGGAACAGCTACTTTGAGACTATGAGAAAGATTTCCTGGGGGACCATGCAGGGATGGGTCCCACTGCGTCCCCACAGCAGGTTTGGCTGAGGAGCCAGACACGGAGACACAAAACACACCACAGGGTAACACAGATGAGGCTAAAGCTCCCCAGACAGTAGCCTCTAGCTCAGTGCGGTCCAGTTGCATAGGGTATGCATGTTTACTTTTATCCCACAGGTAAATGCTGAGTATCCTATCATAGAACATTTTCAAAAGGGCTGGCAAACCGAAGGATGAGTTACGTGTTTGTCTTCCACAAGGCAGTAAGGGCTCCCAACCCTTGACCTTCCCCTGAAGACGAAGCCTTCAGGGGCATGCTCTCTGGCATTAACCAAAGGAGGCCGCTTTTAAATCCTCTTTCAAAGTAAAACTGATATTTTATGAGTGAGAAAGAAACTCATGCTCCAGAAAGAACATTTTGGAAATGTTTTCACTATTCTGTGATTTTATTACTGAAAATGATGTAATACATACAAAAATCAGCTTTAAAAGCTTACAGAAAGAAGCTCATTGAACCAATTTGTTAGAAATGTAGTATCTCCCACCAAAAACTGACTGACAGCTAAGAAGACAGACATTTACCAGCCAAATTTCAACATTACAAAAACAGGATTGAATAGGATGGAAAAGGACGCACTGCAGTTAGCAGATGCAGCCGGCAGTGCTGGCTCCACTCTGAGCTATCATCATTGTCAGGTGTAATTTAGAAATGCTGTAATACCAAGGGTTACTCCAAGATTTTCTGTAATAAGTATTTTTAGCTACACTGACCTCCTCCAAAGTGTCACTGTTAAAATTTCATAGTGATATCAAATGGCATTTTATACTATTAATAAATTAAATTCACTTTAAATATGCATTTTATCTGTATTTCACCTTTTCATGTATATTTTATCAGTTTTTTATAATTGCAAATAAGAGTACATATGATCCTTAAACATATATGCAAGTATTAGGGCTCAATCTGTGTACTCAAAACTTCTGTATTCACAGAATACAATCAAAACATTTGAAAGCTATGTCTCTAATTTATCTATCAAATTACCATACATACCGGTATCAAACCTATAAAAAATAGAGCTCTAAAAATGCAAAAGTCCATTTTAGTTCTTTGTCTTTAGAAGGATCTTTAAATGCTATCAGGAAAAACAGGGCTAGTGAAAAGGGAAAGAAAATCAGATTTTGTTAAATAACTTCAAAAATTTGCATCAAGGGTTTCTAGTACACGTGCTGCCAAAGTGAGCACAAAAGCGAGGATGACATTTCTTTTTCTCAGTGCCGGGAATTGAGCTCAGCTCCTTGCACTTTCAAGGCAGGCGTGGTGCCACTGTGCTAAACCCCCAGGTGCATAAAGAGTTCTAAAATAATGATAGTCTCAGAGCCCACAATTCAGCATCTGAAAATCTATTCCCAAAAGAGTCAACAGTACTTTTAACAAATGAAAAGGATTGCAAGAAAAGAAAGCCAAGAGTAGGTTTTTAAGAATCAGGAGACTAAATTCTGCATGGCGCTTCTACCCAGGGGAAGTGCTGAACGACGAGCTCAGCCTTGGAGACAGAGTGATCCTGAATGAGGAGGACAACCAGAGCTGCTGCGGGAGAACACAGAAACATTCGGGGTATGGCGACTGCCTTTGGGTGCATCCTCTGCTCTTCCTCCCTCTGCCTCCACTGAGCACACACTTCCCTAGCACGGGGCACAGCCAGAGTGTGTCTCCTGCCGCTGAGGCCCTGCCTCCGTTACCTGCTCCTGCGTCTCTCCAGCTCTGCCTGGTCCGGGAGCCCAGGCCTTTTGCTCATGCATACCTGTCCCGCACCTCCTCTGGCCCTTCAGAGTTCTGGTGAATAAAATGGGAAGCACGCCTGTCCGCTCACCTTGAAGTACAGATGGACGTGAACCGCGTAAAAACAAACTGTCCCTGGATGCTGTTGTCTAGATTCTTGTAAGGGGCATGTTTGTCTTGAACATCTTGATTTGCCTTCACAAATTGTGAGTTGCTTGCATAAAATGAAGAAGGAAGTTGTGTTCCAGAAAATATTGCCCCCAAACTTCCTCTGTAGCCCTTTCACCCTACATTGTTCCTCTGAGCATTTATCACAATTTCACATACTTGTTTGCCTATACCACGTAGAACACTAGCTCCTCACAGGCCTGACACTGATGCCTGCAACAGCGCCAACTGATGTCATATGTTCTCAGTGAACATGTGTGGGACGAATGAATAGGAACTTGAGAAGGGCATGAGTTCCACGGAAGATCAGAGTTGGACACTTGCAGACCGCCCCTTGGCCGCTGCAGCTGTATTTGTGCACCCCGAGGCATACAGCTGCAGAGCAGAAGAGTCCCAGTTTGATTCCCATCTCTATTGCTCAGGATCTCAATGCTAAGTCACAAAAACATCCGCTTCCTGCAGCACAGCCGTCTTCCCCAGAATGCAGAGCAGGTGTCTCTGCTCTGCTCTAACGTTTCTGGACCATAGCAGTCTTCCCTCCTCCAGTACCCAAAACTCTCTGGGAGATAATTTCTTAGTGCAGCCAAGTTCCAGTCCCACAGCTGGGTGGCCAGAAAGCAAAAAATTTGATCCATAAAGAGCAGTGGCTTTAGAATGTCTCTGATTACTGGGAGTCAAGGACCAAATCAAGTCGACTAAATCCTTCTGGAATTCCACAAGGCAACGATTTCCCCAAACCGCAGTTCCACACACTTGCTGCCCATCAGGACTTTGGAATGTAAGCTCTCTAACACCTCTCCCCACTTTGTCACTCTTCCTTCAAACTGGCTTTCAGGAGTGCCAGGAAGTTTGGAAAGGAGGGAAACAGGAGCTGCATAACACTGAAACCAAATGTAGAACAATCAGTGAAAATTCTATTTGTTATATAAATTTTAATAACTTAGTATAGATTTATTTGGTGATATCCTATGCCAGTAGGTAGGCCCTATGGTCCCTTTAGATTTCGATCATCCTACACTGTCTTGACATTACAGAATTCGATGTTTTAATTAGAATCAATCTGAGTCAAATGGACACTCAATTTAAGAAGCATCTCCAGGCTTCCCCTCTCCCACAGTTTGCGAGTAAGCCTTCCCTGCTCCCTCACACCAACTTTCAGCACAATTTTTAAATGTTTTCCTCACCACCTAAGATAGTAACCGTTGCAGTCAGAAGAGTCTTAAAATGGGAAGTGCTTTGTGTGACTGACCAGGCTGACACAGTTGCAAAATCACAGCTGGCTCTCACTATGGCTGTGGGATGGGTAAAACAGACCTTTATCCTTCACCACAGCTCCTGGCCAAGGCCGAGGCTGGGCTGCAATGCCAGCGCACACCAGCAGTGGTCAGAGGAGGCT
Organism: Heterocephalus glaber; assembly: GCF_053883595.1. Taxonomy (NCBI): domain Eukaryota; kingdom Metazoa; phylum Chordata; class Mammalia; order Rodentia; family Bathyergidae; genus Heterocephalus; species Heterocephalus glaber. Next base: position 25,389,722 of record NW_028258343.1, on the reverse strand, counting down.
GGGTGGACACACACACACACACACACACACACAAACACACACACACAGAGGGAGAGGGAGAGGAGGTTCATGTAAAATACTAAGACAAACTTAAAATAAAAATAGAACAGAAGATATATAAAAAGCCAAGAGGCAGTATGGAAATACAAATTAAAACCACAAAAAGATACAACTAAATATCTATTAGGATGAATGAAATTAAACCTACTGGCAAAACTACCTTTCAGCAAGGAGATGAAGAAACGTGAACTGTTAGGTCACACTGGTGAGAATGTGAAGTGTATAACTGCCATGAAACCTGTTCTGAAGTTTCTAAAAAGTTAAACATAAGCTCCAGCCACCCGACCCCTATGGTAGATATCCATCCATGAGAAATGGTAACATATGTTCACATAAGCGTGCATGTGAGTGTTCACAGCAGCTTTATTCAGAGAGCCAAAAACTTAGTATATCCATGCAGTAGGGAGGCTACAGCAAACTTTCACCAACTGAGTTACAATGCTTTTCTCTCAAAGTTGAGAAGGTCAGAAGCCTGAATCCACAGTGTAGGCAGGAGGGTTCTTTCTGAAGCATCTAGACTCCCTTCTACACTTCTCTCCTAGTTCTGAGGGCTCCTGGTCGATCCTTACCACCCTAGGCTTGATGCAGCATCACACCATACTCTGCCTGCATGGGCAAGTGGCCTTCTTCTGAAAACATCTTTGTGTGTCTGTCCTCTCATCAAGACCCTGAGGATCAGATACAGGCCCACCCTAATCTAGTAGGAGCTCATGTTGATGAGTGACACCTGCAAAGACCCGATTTCCAAGGTCAGGTGTTGAAGGTCAAGATTTGAACATATTGATCCACTACACTGGGAGAAAAATGAATGAAAGGAATGAATGAAAATATGTGGCATATCCATACAATAGAATTAGTACCTGACCCCAAAACCCACACAGTTTTGACATAAACAATAAACAATATGACATTACATGAATTTTTAAAAAGCTGAACACCAAAGAGTAAAGACTCGTGATTATATGTAATTCTAAAAATACAAACTACAACATAGTTTGAGCTCAGCTCCGTGCTTATCTGAGGCTGGTGGCTGAGGGAGAAACACACTGCAAAAATGTGTGAGGGACCTTCGAGGGGGTAGAAATGTCCCACATCCTGATTGTGGTGGTGATAGTTTCACAGGTGCAGACACTCTCAAAATTCATTTCATTGTACGCTTTAAGTGTTCACTTTCATTTGTACAATTCAAATTGTTCTCAATTAAAAGTAATTTGGGCTACCTTTAAAATGATGGAGTTTAAGTTCTAGCTAGATAATTTAATTAAAGGAGAGAAATTACTATATTTTTAAATAACTGGGGAATGGAAATAAAACAATCAAAATTCTTTGACATCTTGAATTTTATAATATCAACCCTAAAGATGCTAAAGGAGTTGGGATAACCAAAACAGCATATCATTAAGATGCTATACATGACTGCTATCATCAGCATAATTCAGAAATCTCTATATGCTCTGAGTACAAAAAAGCTAGACTCAGCTTTGTGGTTTAACTTTTTCTTTTTTGGTTTAATTTTACCATCACAAAAAATCAACATGTCTGGTCCAAGCCATGTCTCTCACCCAGGCTCTTACCTGGCCCTGCCACGCCCCTGGATCTCTCAGTAATGTCCCACAGAGACCCTGGAGTGCTGTCTAAGCAGAAGCAGATTCCAACTTTCTTCATTTCCCTCAGGAAAAGCCTCCACGTGACCTGACCCAACCTCCAGTCACTCTAAGCACTCACTCAGCTTCCTGTGGCCCCCTGAACATGCCAGGCCTCACCGTGGTTTCTTCCTGGGGTGTTTTGTTCCCTAAAAGCGGTATGGGTCACTCCCTCAATGTTTTTCCTTTTCACTCAGATCTACACTGCTGACTCTCAGCTCCCCGTGCCTTAGTCTAGTTACAATAATGGAACAGAATACGACAGGCTGGGTGCTTTAAAAAGAAAGAAATGGATTTCTCTGTCCTCTGGAGGCCAGGAATTCCATACAAGGTGTGGACATCTAAAGAGAACTTCCGCACTGTATCCTCTGCAGTGGAAAACAGAAAAGCAGCAGTGTGACAGCCCAAGAGACCAGGAGGGTCCCGGGTCACTTTTACAGCAAGCTCACTCCTAGGTGACCCTAATCCATCCTGGAGGGCAGAGCCCTCGTAAGCCAATCACTTCTGACTTGATTCCAGTTCCCAACACAAACTTTGGGCACTCTGTTCAAATCATGCTATTACATCCCTGGCCAACAAAATTCATGTTATAAGTTGCCACACAGCTCCTGCAGTATTTTGCTTAGAAATTTCTTCCACCAGATATCTAGATTCCACTTCCCATAAAGCACCTAGGCATGGACACAGTTCCACCAAGTTCTTTGCCACTTTACAAGGCCGACAGCCTCCACAGAAAGTCCCAATACTTCACTTCTCATGTGAGGATGGCAGCCAATCCCTCATCTAGGAGAAGTTTCAGGTGTTCCCTGTGGCAGTTCTGCCCTTCCAAGTCCTCCCCAGAAGTACCCTTCACATTCCACTGACACCAGGTCAGGCTTCTGCTGGCCTCTTCCTCCAGATTCTTCCAGTCCCCGATACTTAGCTGCTTCCAAAGCCGCTCACACATTTCCATGCATTTGTTAGAAGAACAGCCTCACTTTTTGGTACAAACTTTGTGTCTTGGTCCATTTTGTGCCACTGTAACAGAATACCTGAGCCTTGTGTTTATAAAGAACAGAGGGTTTTTTCCTACCGTTCTGGAGGCTGGGAAGTCTAAGTCCGAGGGGCCCATGACCGATGAGGACCTGCACACGGCATCCTCTCCTGGCGGAAAGCAAAAGAGCAAAAGAATAATAAGCAGCCAACTCCTAAGATGAGCCAGCAGCTGCCCTTGTATTACAATTGCTGTGGGGGCGCTCTCCTACCCCATGTGCTGTCTGGTCTCCCTGGTTTACGGAGCCCTGATTCTTGGTTGGGACAATCTGTCCCGTGGGAATCTTGTTTGCCGCATCTACCAGACAGCCTGAAGTGTTGGCCATAGAACAACAACCCAAAGTCCACAGGGAACTCAGGGAAAGTCAGTCTCGCCTTATTAGCAATGTGTGCCTAAACTGAAGAGGCTTATCAGGTGTGATTTCAAAACCATCAGTCTGCAGCACCTGGACTCAGATCTTAGTGCAGCTGCTCTGTATACAACACAACTGCTCACAGGCAGAGGAGGACGGTGCCTGGTGAGCTCACTGCTCCTGCTTCTGCACCATGTGCTGGCTTCTCCTTCTCTCAGGAAATATTAGGTTTCCAGGTTTAACTGCTGTTCACTCTTATCTCATATTAGAAATTCTTAAAAATCAAGCCTGCACAAATTCTAAGTAGCATAAATGCAGGCCATGCATCTCAGCTTCTGGAAATCATTTTCTGTGCAGGCACAATCGTGTGTACTCCATGAACGAAAATTAAAAATCGACTGTGGTTTAAAACAATGATTACACTTCTCTTGCAAAGGCTCTGTGAAAGGCAATGAGGAAATCTGGGTCACACCATCCAGTCAGGGAGTAGATTTTCTGAAATGCAACTAAATCCAACCAAGTACTTCATTTCATCCATTCTGGATTCGACTTCTGCCTTGTTTTTCTACACGCTCACATTTACTCTGTTCCCCTCGGGTTTCTTAACAGCAGATGTCCTTGGCATCCTTAAGCACTGGGGATTGAAGTCACAGTCTCATAATTCTGGTTTCCTGAGGAATGCCTAGGGTCCCTGACAGCAGCCCAGTTCACTCACTGGCGAGCTGGAAGGTCCTCCGGGTCCCAGAGACCTTCCTCACAGGACAGAAATGCCTGGCAGCCAAGGAGCCCAGGTAGCACTTAGCTGCGCATCAGCAGTCAGGTCCCACACACAGCCCCAGGGGATGTGTTCGCCTAGGTCTTCTTCCACATGGCCACCAGAAACTTACGCGGAGCCCTCTCCGGTCTCCGAGGTTGCGCCTCTTCGGCAGTGTGGCCAGTTCTAGGTGAGAGACAATTTACCTCAGTCTCTAAGACCTCCAAGCAGCCCGCTCATTTTCAATTTAAAAAGCACAACAACCCCGTGCCAAGTACGGGAGCCGCAGTCTACATGCACACAAAGACATAATAGACGTCTATGCAGGTTCACTTGCCCCAAGTCCCGTTTTACTTTTTGAGCAGAAATGTGAGTTTTGTGGAGACACTGGAAGCTCAGATTTCGGACTGTCTCTCATTAGTTCCACCCACGTCCGGGCAGGTTGAACTGATCACTCAAATGGATGACCTGGGTCCGTCCCCTGGGGAGATGAATGTTGGGTTATACAGTTTTACATTTTATTGCATAATGGCTTTTCCTAAAGTAGAGAAGCTGTACTCTTCTCAGTGAGAGATTGGAGGAAATGATTTCACTGGGTAAAGCAGTGTTGTCATTTATGTATTGAGCTTTTCATGGCTAACACTAAGCCCTCAGTACCACTAAACAGACCAACCAGACTTGCAGCTTAGCATCAGTAACAACTGTGCCTCAAACATTTATCTTCTTACTTAAACATCTTGTTACACTGTGTGAAGAAGAAAACTGGCTTTAGTTGTAATCCTGTCATTAACAGATCCTCAAAAATACAAATCACAAGATTTCCCAAAAGTACTTTGAGAGAGTACTTAACATTTTATTTTATTTTAATGGCTTAACCACACTGTGAATTTAAGAGGAAGGTTCTTTTTATGTTCACCAAAAGAGGCTGAGCCATGCTTTCATGATATCTAAGAGCAGCTGGCCCAGGACAACTTATGGATTAACTGGTTAAGCTTGCAGTTGCTGTTCTGCCTCGTTTTGTTGTTTTGTTTTGTTTTAAGATCCAGGAAGTACTGACATCATTATGGAAGTATAGAATTTAATTTCACCAATAAAATCAAATTCGGCTCAAGCTGCTAGTAACATTGTCACGCTTACTAAATAATTCAATGGCCTCGTAACAAGATAAAGAGCTTGTCACCCTCAAGCCGAGTCTTTAGTCAGGCCCACTCCACATGGAAAAGACCAACATGGTGGCTCATATCTCCACCCAGGACCCCGGGGGCCCAGTGATAGAGCTGATCCTCAGAACTGGCCCTGTAAGATCCACACAAGCACAACTTCAAGAGCTGTGAGGTCAAGTGTTAAGACCAGGGACCTGTGTTGGCTCCACAGAGATGATCCAAGCACCAGGAATAAAGGTTTAAAAGAAAAAGAAAGCTTTGACGTGGACAGCTATGGAATGGCAGGAAGGATGGCCATTCCCACAATGGAAAGCTGACTTTATTTCTTCTTGAGCACAAAGAGCCAATGGTAAGAGTCTAGAAAGAAGTATTTTCAGGTGTTGATTTTATGTGTCCACTTGGCAAGTCTGGTAAGCGGGGAATTGAACTCGGGTCCTTGCGCTTACAAGGCAGGCGGTAGAACCACTGAGCTACACCCCCAGCCCAAGGCCAAGGTTCTTTATTCAAACATCACTCTGTATGTTTCAGTGAAATTACCTTTAGACGAGATTAACTATTAAAGCAATAGGCTTCGTGTAGGCCACCTTCCATCCCTGGGTAGCCACATCCCCGTGCGTGTGCCTGGCCTCTCCCAGGAGGGCCTTCTGCCTTTGAAGCCGAGCTGCGGCTACCGCCCTCCCCCAAGTCTCCAGCAGACTCCAGCCTTGCCAGCACCCACACTCACATGAGCCTCCCTTGTCTCTCCTCTCGTTCTTTCCCCCGCCCCTTGTTGGGCCCTCTATTCCTACCATTTTCCTCCTCTCTAGCTATCCACCTGTCCCAGTATGGCTTTCCTTTCTTTGAAAGCAGGAGGTGTCCCTGCTCCTTTCTGATGATGATCCTTGGATGAAGCTCACACCTACTTCCTATTGAGTCCTTCAGCTACTTGATTTAAAAGACATTCCCTGTTTTGTTTGACTACCATGTCTCTGACTTCTCTGTTGGCTGTTTCCTTTGAATACAGAAGCACTTGTGTTAAATTTCCTTCATCCACAATAACCTATGCATCCCCTTCACCTAAGCCACGTATTAGCACCATAACTCCACCCCCTCCCACGCAGGCTTCCTTTCTCACTTCCTGTTCCCACTCTGTCCCCCACGCCACTGAAGATGCTCTCAGTGACCCATGATGACTGACATCTTCAAGTCCACACTGCGGGCCAGGATCACAGCACTGGCCACACTACAGCAAACACTCCGCTTGATTTTCATTATACCTTGTGAAGCAGACATTGTCCTCAATTCTACTGTTTATAAAAGAAAATCAAGGCGCAGAGACACTGACTAACTTCTTCAGGCAGCACAGCTACTGAGCTCTGGACCCAATGGTCTATTTCTTTTTGTGTCTGGTTCAGCTTGCTGTCTCACTGGCTCCTCCCACACTGCCGAGTTCAGAGTCTCTGTGCTCCTCATTCTCTCCTTGTCTGGCTCCTGTGTGCTCAGTGGAGAGTCCACAGCAAGCCCAGACTCAGGGACGCTGTCCACACCCCCAGGGATGGACTGAGGCCTGGTGCAGCAACCCACAGAAGCCTCTGTCCTGCAAAGAGGGCCGTGTGCAGCTGGGGTCCAGCTCCAGGAAGGGCAGTGGATGAGAGGGAAGCAGCGGGCCCATTTTCTGTGCCGTCTACACCCACAGGAAATGCAGCGAGAAGCCCAGACCAGGAAAGAATGGAAGCCAAGCCAGAAAAGAAAGGCAAGCACAAACACTGTCTTACACAGAAAACAGTTGTGTAAAGGGGCATGTGACCCTATAAGCACATTTGGTAGGAAGCTGGTCAGCCCTAGAAGAGCCTTCGGGACCGATGGAAGCTGTGGCTCTGGGGAAAGAATGTTTTCTACACAGCTGCAGCAGGCCACTCCCAGGCTTCCTCCAGCTATCCAAGAGATGGACCAAGTCTCCCTGAATGCGCTCAACTCTGAGAAAGGCCTGGAGGTTTCTCTGGACAGGTTTATCTTTTGCAGGAGCCTCTTCTACCCTCAGGCACTTTTACCAGCCAGTGGCTGAGTATCTGGAGGGGGCTCCTCCCTTCGGAGCAGGCACGGGTGAGGGCGTGGCCAAGCATTGCCAACCCCATGCTGGAGCCTTACCCCGTCAATCTGGGCACATTTCTTTGTTTCCTTGGGCACTCCCACCTTGTTCTTAGCACCCGAGCCTGATCTCCTGAGCCCTAGGAGGACAGAGCAGAGACACCTCCACCAGAGGTCTCTCCCGGAAGCCAGGATGCTCCTGGTGTGGGGCTCGCGGCACCTCTCCCGCTATGTGAAGAGGCTGTTGGAAGCCTGAGCAAAGCCGAGCTGGGTTACAGCAGATGGCAGCTCTCCCCACGGCCAGCTCCAGGACGGTGGGCTGGCAGTTAGGGGTTAATGGGTGGTGTTACCAGTGGGTGGCTGCACTGTGACCTGGACCTTCTGGAGACAGTGCTTTGACTGGAGGACATTACTATTGGTGGGAATTACAGAACCTGGCCAGAGGGCAGGAAGAGATATTTCGGGCCAAGCAGGCTGTCCAGCACCCTAAATAACAGCCGGTACAATGCTGCCTACGTGGCCCACAGAGAAGGTCAAGCCACCCCTGCTCTGTTGGCATGCGCCCTTTGAATCATCTCAACACCTCCTGTGTAGCCAAACTCACCCTCCCACCAGCCCTGTCCTCTTGGGCTTTGGAGGCATCTGTGAACTGGGGAGCCACCAGGAAGGATTTCTCTTAGATGCTGTGGCGATGTCAGACACTGCTGGGGAACCAGTTCCCCTCTGTTCCACACCGCCAGCGTTCCGTGCGGGGCACCCTGAGAGCTGATCCACCAGACCCAATTACCCCAGGGTCGCCCAACCTGTGCCTTGAGCCCACAGCTCCCCCTCGAAGTCAGAGAGGTGTGGCAGTCCACACACAGGATTCCTCTCCCGCGCTTCTGCTCCGTTCTGCTCTGGGCCGCTGGGCACAGTGGTGGGCCCGCTTGTGAGAGGCGCTTGGGTCCGTTCGGAGAGATGCCGTGCGTGGTTCCCGCAAGGTGTATTTTCATTTAGTCTGCATGTTTAGCACACTCTAAGCCTAAACAGAACCCCAAGGTGGAAGCGGATGGCTTGACTGGTACACTGGGAGAGGACTGAGAATGTGTGATCTATGAGGGGTGACAATGCAGTGTCCTAGGAAGATGCAGCCGCTGTTCTCCAAGCTGCAGCCCATGTTCAGGCCTTCAGGGTGTCTGATGGACCACCTCAAGAGCTATGCAAATTATGGGAGTGTCCTTTTATGTTTACATTCATGGATATTTCTGGCTACTTTTGCAGATAGGAAGATTAGCAGCCCTGCTGCTAATCTGATCTCTCTGAGAGCAGTGAAAACTCCTCCACTCATCCCAGAAACGTGTTCCGTGTGCAGTGCATGGCCCTGACGAGATGCCTGGTGTTGACATGTAGGCAGCGGCCACCCTCAGGACTATGTATGGTGATTTCTAGGGCAGATCCTTCCAAAATGTGGCAGGGAAAAAAAGCAGTCAAAGCACAAGTAGCAAATGGTGAAATAAAATTTCAAGTATTTCATTCAAATAATTTAGGCCCACAAGCACGTGTGCCATGACCCTAAAAGAATGTTGCAGCAGCTACCCACATACTCATCACCAAAGGCATTTGCTCACTCCGAAGCTGCCTGAGAGCCAGGACCTTCATTGTTCGCTTCCCGAGGAGTCTCCAGTGCCCTGGCTGCTCTCTCCCACTGCGTAGGAAGGCTTCACACACCGGTGGATGAAGGAATCTGTTTTCAGGGATTCCATGTCACGGCTCCCAGGCCCTTCCTTGCTCCTACATCCTTCTGTTCCCTGATAACTGCAATTTCACTTCCATAGACTTTTTCTTTTTCAGGATGTGTAAATACCTTGGCTTCTTCCCATGAGTTTGGTCCTTAAGAAAAAAACAAGCTTTTTAACATAAAAATGAAAGACAATAGTGATTTCAGACCTTTAATAAATAAACTGATCTGTCAAGATATGAGAAAGATATGAGAATTAAAAAAATCTATCTTTGCACTAATAGTGCACTTTGCAGGAAGCAAATGATCTAAATACAGTTACAGAGAAGAATCACATTCTTTTCCCTACTGTTGTTAACATGAGTGTTTATATTGTTTCAAGTATAGAGATACATAAGTGGATCTTCAAATACAGAATTTTTAACGCAGTTAAATTATTTTAAAGACAATGAGGTGCTACCCAGATGTGTCAGCTAATACAAATTCGCTAATCAACTAATACAAAATATTTTCTGATTTAACTCATCATCTAAAAACTATTTCAAGGCAGCAATGAGATATTACTGCACTCTTGGAAGAATGGTTGACAGACAAAAAACTGACAATACCAAATGCTGACAAGAACATAAAGCAACAGGAACTCTCATTCAGTGCTTTTAGGAATGCAAAAATATGCAACCACTTTAGCAGATGTTTTGGTAGTTTCTTATGAAGATAAGCATAGACTTAATACAACCCAGCAACTGTGTTCCTGAATATTCACCCAACTTATTTGAAAACATACCCATACAAAATTTTCTATACAAATTTTATAATAGCTTCCTTTATAATCTAAAAATATTCTCCAATAGGTGAATGGGTCAACAAACTATGGCACATGCATAAAATGGCATATTCTTCAGTGGTACAGAGTTACCAACCCACAGAAAGCCATACCTCTTCTTTAAATACATGTTTCTATGTGGAAGGAGGCAGTCTGAAAGGCTACCTACTGCAGGATTCTGTACATCCTGTGCGCAAGTCTGTGAGTCAGTCCAGCAGAGGTAGAAGTGGAAAGGGGAGTGGTTGCTGGAGGCTTGGGGAGCAGGGAGGAGGAACTGGAAATGAGGATGCCCCGTTTGATGCTGTAATTACAGATATGTGACATCATGTATTTATCAAAATCCAGTTTTAGGACACAACAAGTAAACCTTAATGTATACAAAATTTTAAAAACAACAGGATGGAATGCCACATAGGCAAAACCATCTAACATCACCAATATATGAAGGGACTTTCCTAAAGGCTACAAGTTTACTA